>NC_053035.3:361584291-362286791 GCF_002575655.3 Aegilops tauschii subsp. strangulata
TGCAAGTCTCTTCGAATTATCAGTTTGGTTTGGCCTACTAGATTGATATTTCTTGCAATGGGAGAAGTGCTTAGCTTTGGGTTCAATCTTGCGGTGTCCTTTCCCAGTGATAGTAGGGGCAGCAAGGCACGTATTGTATTATTGCCATCGAGGATAACATGATGGGGGTTTTATCATATTGCATGAATTTATCCCTCTACATCATGTCATCTTGCTTAAGGCGTTACTCTGTTTTCATGAACTTAAATACTCTAGATGCATACTGGATAGCGGTCGATGAGTGGAGTAATAGTAGTAGATGCAGGCAGGAGTCGGTCTACTTGTCTCGGACGTGATGCCTATATACATGATCATACCTAGATATTCTCATAACTATGCTCAATTCTGTCAATTGCTCAACAGTAATTCGTTCACCCACCGTAAAATACTTATGCTCTTGAGAGAAGCCACTAGTGAAACCTATGGCCCCCGGGTCTATCTTCATCATATTAATCTTCCAACACTTAGTTATTTCCTTTGCTTTTTACTTTGCTTTTATTTTACTTTGCATCTTTATCACAAAAATACCAAAAATATTATCCTATCATATCTATCAGATCTCACTCTCGTAAGTGACCGTGAAGGGATTGACAACCCCTTATCGCGTTGGTTGCGAGGATTTATTTGTTTTGTGTAGGTGCGAGGGACTCGCGCGTAGCCTCCTACTGGATTGATACCTTGGTTCTCAAAAACTGAGGGAAATACTTACGCTACTTTGCTGCATCACCCTTTCCTCTTCAAGGGAAAACCAACGCAGTGCTCAAGAGGTAGCAGCGCACCGTATTCGGATAGCCGCAGAAATACCAGGGGCTATATCGTAGCCCCACTGTCAAACTCCTATGGTTAAGTGAAAGTGTTAAAGCAATATAGTTCGATTGCCTCGTTCGCCGTGCTACCACCTCCTTAATGGACCAAGATGTTGGATCAAGTGTGAAGACGCGCTTTTGCGAACACCCCCGCAAAGCCGATGACTGCAAACTTTCAGGATATATATACATAAACGTCCGCACAGGAGGCATAATAATACTTTCAGGCAAAAGTATAAACACAGCCTTTATTATTCAAATAACATTGTTCTTACAATTGGGATACATGTCACTAGAACATGATACTCTTCGAGCACTGGGCCTCTATTAAATGAGTGCCTTCTAAGACTTCTTTGAAATAGTGCTCGGCCGATATCCGGCCTACGGCCGAACTCTGGGTTGCAATAGCGATGGCCTCCATCTCTGCCCAGTATGTCTTGACACGGGCAAGAGCCATCCGCGCACCCTCTATGCACGCCGACCTTTTCACAGCATCGATATGCGGCACAGCACCAAGGAATTGTTGCACTAAGCCAAAATAACTATTCGGCCTTGGTCCTTCCGGCCAAAGATGATCCACGACAGACCTCATGGCAAGCCCGGACAACCTATGGAGCTCGGCCCACCCGGCCATTTGCTCATTTAACAGCAGCGGACGCGCCGGAGCATTGAACTGCGACCAGAACAACTTTTCCACTTCGTGATCTTTTTGATCTTCGAAAAACTTGGTCGCATCAGCAGCACTTGTTGCCAAATCTAGGTACGCGTCCGCAGAACTCCATAATTGATCCAGAAGGGCATACTTAGGATCTCTGAATTTCGTCCGCAACAAAAAGGGCTTCCCAGCCGCGATATCTCCGGCTTGACGTATCTCCTCCTTCGCCGCTCTGATTTTAGAGCGGGCTTCCTTGGCTGCTACCGTGGCCTTCTCCAGGTCCGCCGTCTTCGTTTGGCTTTCCTTTTCAAGAAGCTTATAACGGCCGGCGGCATCTTTCAGCTCAACAGCCATCTTGGCTATTTTCTCTTTGCTCTGGCAATGCGCAGCCTGTTCGGCTCTTAGCTCTTCGACCGCCTTTAGGGCGGCCGCATCACTCTTCCTGGCTTGTTCCTTGGCTCGGGCAAGTTCCGCCCGAAGGGTCTCCACGGCGACAGCTCCATCTGCAGTCACATCATATGACAGATACTAGCATCATGCTCCTCTTAATATGTGTTGATCATAGGAGAATACATACCCCGTGCCTCGTCAAGCCGCTTGTTTACAAGCACGATGTCGGCATCTGCCGCATCAAGTTGCCGCTTCAATTCGGCAAACTCACCAGTTCGGATAGCCACCGGACCCTCAGCCGCCTGCACGTGAAAGCAGCACGGTTATTACCTGGGACTATGATCCTCTATTCGCCGTCTTTTTCGACAGCAACCAGAGTCTCAGGGGCTACTATCTGCATAGGGCACACCTAGCGTGTGCGGTACCGTCAAAAAATATATATTACTTTGCTTACCTCAAAGCCTCTCAGCAGGCCCATAAAAGCTTCATGCAACCCACTTTCGGCGGATTAAATCTTCTCAACTACTGTACCCATTAATGTACGGTGTGCTTCTGAGATAGCCGCTTGCTCCAAAAGATTCCGCAGTGAGTCTGGTCGCGCACCGGACAGTTCCGGACTCTTTTTGTTGATCTCCCTAGGAGCCGAATACTCCGGGCTTTGGGTGGCCGAAGGGTTACCTTCTGGCCTTGGCGGATCTGGAGAAATCCTCCTTGAAGACACCTCAGGGTCGTCCGCTTCATGAGGCGGGGAGGCACGGGGAGGCGTTTCGCTCTCCATCATCTCCGGAAGAAGATCCCCCGAAGACGAACTCTGTCGAGAAGGGCTACGATCCGAACTACAAGACATACGTCTCAGTTATTGTTCTCAGAAATGAAGCAGGGTATATATACTATAAAGTACTTTTCTTTACTTACAGCTCGGTGGAGGGCTGGTCCCCTTGCGGGTACTGTGCGGTAAGGATGCCCTCCGGGGTAGGGCCCTCTGACAAAGGTTTCTTCCCTCGTTTGAAAACCATTGTTTCCAAGTCTTCAGAGGCGGCCCTCTTCCTTCCTTGGGGAGAGGGAATTTTAGATTCTTCTCCCCGGTTATCCTCCTTCGCGGACGCACTAATCCCCCCGGTTTGGACGAATAATGAGTGAGGCTCGCTTTCGGCTTCTTTGTTCCTCCCTTTATCTTCCCCTGATGGCGCTTGATAAGGCGCAAGCTCAAGCATCCTGGCTAGTACAGGATCCGGTGAGCCTTCGGGAAGGGGGGCCGAACACCTGATCATCTTTGCCCTTTTTATCCAGCCCTGATCAGAAGGCGACTTTTCATAATGATGTTGTGGTAAATTAAAAGGCAACGTGTTCGGCCGCGAAATTACTTACTTGGGTGTCTGGACGATTGTAGTTCAGACCCGCATCCTCGGTGGTGTCCGGACACTTTATTCGTGATCCGAAGAACAATCCATACATCTCTTCGAGCGTCGCGCCGAAGAATTGCTGAATAGTTCGCGGTCCTTCCGGGTTGAACTCCCACATACGGAGAGGTTGACGTTGGCATGGCAGGACCCGACGAACTAGCATGACTTGCATTACCTTGACAAGGCTGACATCTCCCTTGAAGAGATCTCGGATGCGGCTCTGCAACGTCGGCACATCATTAGCTGGCCCCTAGTCCAGCCCTTTGTTGACCCATGACGCCAATTGTGGCGGGGGGCCCGGACGGAAGGCGGGGGCAGCTACCCACTTAGCGCTTCGAGGAGCGGTGATGTAAAACCACTCCCGCTGCCATAACTTGGATGTCTCCGGGAAGGAACCCTTTGGCCATGGAGCATCGGCGCCTTTGTTTATTATGGCGCCTCCGCACTCTGCATGTCGCCCCTCAATCATCTTCGGCTTCACATTGAAGGTCTTGAGCCATAAGCCGAAGTGTGGGGTGATGCGGAGGAAGGCTTCACACACAACGATGAACGACGAGATGTGAAGGATGGAATCCGAAGCCAGATCATGGAAATCGATCCCGTAGTAGAACATAAGCCCTCTGACAAATGGACCAAGACTAAAGCCTAGCCCTCGGAGGAAGTGGGAAATAAATATGACACTCTCGTTGGGTTCGGGAGTGGGGACGACCTGCCCTCGAGCAGGCAGCCTGTGAGAGATTTCGGCGGTCAGATACCTGGCTTCTCTTAGCTTCTTGATGTCCTCCTCTGTGACAGAGGAGGGCATCCACCGACCTTGAAGGTTGGATCCGGACATGACTGAAGGTCCGAAGCGCCTAGCCTGAGCCTTGGGTGTTGGAACTCGAGGTGGGGGAAGGATTCGATTGAGTGTGAGAAGAAAAAGACAGGCCTCGGCCCCTTTATAAAGAGGGTGAATATCAAGCGTCCTCCGCGTGGCCGTTTGGAACTTGCTTAAAATCGAGGAGTCATACCAACAGGCCCGATTGAGTTACCCACACCCGTATTGATGAGAATCCCGTGAAAAGAGGGACACGATCTCTGCTTCGACAGGACGTGCCAATAAAACCGCCTCGCAACACGTGCAGTGGCAGGCTCGGAAAAACGGTTCGTCATGACCAGACCACGGCATTACGTCACGTTATGAAAAGCTGTCAGCAGATTAGGTTTGTGGAAATATTATTCTCTCTACGATGGTATGTGGAATTTGTTTTGCAGAGCCGGACACTATCCTCGTGTTCAAAATCTTCTATGGAGTATTCAGAGGAGGAACCCGCCTTGCAATGCCGAAGACAATCTGCGCGCCGGACTCATCGTCATTGAAGCCTGGTTCAGGGGCTACTGAGGGAGTCCGGGATTAGGGGGTCCTCGGACAGCCAGACTATATACTTCTGCTGGACTGTTGGACTATGAAGATACAAGACTCAAGACTTCGTCCCGTATCCGGATGGGACTCTCCTTGGCGTGGAAGGCAAGCTTGGCAATACGGATATGTAGATCTCCTCCCTTGTAACCGACTCTGTGTAACCCTAGCCCCCTCCGGTGTCTATATAAACCGGAGGGTTTAGTCTGTAGGACAACAACAATCATACCATAGGCTAGCTTATAGGGTTTAGCCTCTACGATCTCGTGGTAGATCAACTCTTGTAATACTCATATCATCAAGATCAATCAAGCAGGAAGTAGGGTATTACCTCCATCGAGAGGGCCCGAACCTGGGTAAACATCGTGTCCCCCGCCTCCCGTTACCATCCACCTTAGATGCACAGTTCGGGACCCCCTACCCAAGATCCGCCGGTTTTGACACCGACAGGAGGCGCGCCAGGGAGGAGTCCTACTCCCACCGGGAGTAGGACTCCCTCCTTTCCTAGTTGGAGTAGGAGAAGGGGGAAGGAGGAGGGAGAGAGGAAGGAAAGGGGGGCGCCGCCCCCCCTCCTTGTCCAATTCGGACTAGAGGGGGAGGGGGGCGCGGCCTGCCCTGGCCGCCCCTCCTCTTCCACTAAGGCCCATCTTGGCCCATTAAACCCCCGGCGGGGTTCCGGTAACCCCCGGTACTCCGGTAAAATCCCGATTTCACCCGGAACACCTCCGATATCCAAATATAGGCTTCCAATATATCAATCTTTATGTCTCGACCATTTTGAGACTCCTCGTCCTGTCCGTGATCACATCCGGGATTCCGAACTACCTTCGGTACATCAAAACACATAAACTCATAATATAACCATCATCGAACTTTAAGCGTGCGGACCCTACGGGTTCAAGAATTATGTAGACATGACCTAGACATGTCTCCGGTCAATAACCAATAGCGGAATCTGGATGCTCATATTGGCTCCCACATATTCTACGAAGATCTTTATCGGTCAAACCGCATAACAACATACGTTGTTCCCTTTGTCATCGGTATGTTACTTGCCCGAGATTCGATCGTCGGTATCTCAATACCTAGTTCAATCTCGTTACCGGCAAGTCTCTTTACTCGTTCCGTAATACATCATCCCGCAACTAACTCATTAGTTGCAATGCTTGCAAGGCTTATAGTGATGTGCATTACCGAGTGGGCCCAGAGATACCTCTCCGACAATCGGAGTGACAAATCCTAATCTCGAAATACGCCAACCCAACAAGTACCTTCGGAGACACCTGTAGAGCACCTTTATAATCACCCAGTTATGTTGTGACGTTTGGTAGCACACAAAGTGTTCCTCCGGTAAACGGGAGTTGCATAATCTCATAGTCATAGGAACATGTATAAGTCATGAAGAAAGCAATAGCAGAATACTAAACGATCGAGTGCTAAGCTAACGGAATGGGTCAAGTCAATCACATCATTTTCTAATGATGTGATCCCGTTAATCAAATGACAACTCATGTCAATGGCTAGGAAACATAACCATCTTTGATCAAGGAGCTAGTCAAGTAGAGGCATACTAGTGACACTCTGTTTGTCTATGTATTCACACAAGTGTTATGTTTCCGGTTAATACAATTCTAGCATGAATAATAAACATTTATCATGATATAAGGAAATAAATAATAACTTTATTATTGCCTCTAGGGCATATTTCCTTCAGTCTCCCACTTGCACTAGAGTCAATAATCTAGATTACACAGTAATGATTCTAACACCCATGGAGCCTTGGTGCTGATCATGTTTTGCTCATGGAAGAGGCTTAGTCAACGGGTCTGCAAGATTCAGATCTGTATGTATCTTGCAAATTTCTATGTCTCCCACCTGGACTTGATCCCGGATGGAGTTGAAGCGTCTCTTGGTGTGCTTGGTTCTCTTGTGAAATCTGGATTCCTTTGCCAAGGCAATTGCACCAGTATTGTCACAAAAGATTTTCATTGGACCCGATGCACTAGGTATGACACCTAGATCGGATATGAACTCCTTCATCCAGACTCCTTCATTTGCTGCTTCCGAAGCAGCTATGTACTTCGCTTCACACGTAGATCCCGCCACAACGCTTTGTGTAGAACTGCACCAACTTACAGCTCCACCGTTCAATGTAAACACGTATCCTGTTTGTGATTTAGAATCGTCCGGATCAGTGTCAAAGCTTGCATCGACGTAACCATTTACAACTAGCTCTTTGTCACCTCCATAAACGAGAAACATATCCTTAGTCCTTTTCAGGTATTTCAGGATGTTCTTGACTGCTGTCCAGTGATCCACTCCTGGATTACTTTGGTACCTCCCTGCTAAACTTCTAGCAAGGCACACATCAGGTCTGGTACACAGCATTGCATACACGATAGAGCCTATGGCTGAAGCATAGGGAACATCTTTCATCTTCTCTCTATCTTCTGCAGTGGTCGGGCATTGAGTCTTACTCAACTTCACACCTTGTAACATAGGCAAGAACCCTTTCTTTGCTTGATCCATTTTGAACTTCTTCAAAACTTTGTCAAGGTATGTGCTTTCTGAAAGTCCAATTAAGCGTCTTGATCTATCTCTATAGATCTTGATGCCCAATATATAAGCAGCTTCACCGAGGTCCTTCATTGAAAAACTCTTATTCAAGTATCCCTTTATGCTATCCAGAAATTCTATATCATTTCCAATCAGCAATATGTCATCCACATATAATATCAGAAATGCTACAGAGCTCCCACTCACTTTCTTGTAAATACAGGCTTCTCCAAAAGTCTGTATAAAACCATATGCTTTGATCACACTATCAAAGCGTTTATTCCAACTCCGAGAGGCTTGCACCAGTCCATAAATGGATCGCTGGAGCTTGCACACTTTGTTAGCTCCCTTTGGATCGACAAAACCTTCCGGTTGCATCATATACAACCCTTCTTCCAGAAATCCATTAAGGAATGCAGTTTTGACATCCATTTGCCAAATTTCATAATCATAAAATGCGGCAATTGCTAACATGATTCGGACAGACTTAAGCATCGCTACGGGTGAGAAAGTCTCATCGTAGTCAATCCCTTGAACTTGTAGAAAACCTTTTGCAACAAGTCGAGCTTTATAGACAGTAACATTACCGTCAGCGTCAGTCTTCTTCTTGAAGATCCATTTATTCTCAATGGCTTGCCGATCATCGGGCAAGTCAACCAAAGTCCACACTTCGTTCTCATACATGGATCCCATCTCAGATTTCATGGCATCAAGCCATTTTGCGGAATCTGTGCTCACCATCGCTTCTTCATAGTTCGTAGGTTCGCCATGGTCTAGTAACATAACTTCCAGAACAGGATTACCGTACCACTCTGGTGCGGATCTTACTCCGGTCGACCTACGAGGTTCAGTAACAACTTGATCTGAAGTTTCATGATCATCATCATTAACTTCCTCACTAATTGGTGTAGGTGTCACAGGAACCGGTTTCTGTGATGAACTACTTTCCAATAAGGGAGCAGGTACAGTTACCTCATCAAGTTCTACTTTCCTCCCACTCACTTCTTTCGAGAGAAACTCCTTCTCTAGAAAGGATCCAAATTTAGCAACAAAAGTCTTGCCTTCAGATCTATGATAGAAGGTGTACCCAACAGTTTCCTTTGGGTATCCTATGAAGACACATTTCTCCGATTTGGGTTCGAGCTTATCAGGTTGAAGCTTTTTCACATAAGCATCGCAGCCCCAAACTTTAAGAAACGACAACTTTGGTTTGTTGCCAAACCACAGTTCATAAGGCGTCGTCTCACCGGATTTTGATGGTGCCTTATTTAACGTGAATGCAGCCGCCTCTAAAGCATAACCCCAAAAAGATAGCGGTAAATCAGTAAGAGACATCATAGATCGCACCATATCTAGTAAAGTACGATTACGATGTTCGGACACACCATTAAGCTGTGGTGTTCCGGGTGGCGTGAGTTGTGAAACTATTCCGCATTGTTTCAAATGAAGACCAAACTCGTAACTCAAATATTCTCCTCCACGATCAGATCGTAGAAACTTTATTTTCTTGTTACGATGATTTTCCACTTCACTCTGAAATTCTTTGAACTTTTCAAATGTTTTAGACTTATGTTTCATTAAGTAGATATACCCATATCTGCTTAAATTATCTGTGAAGGTGAGAAAATAACGATACCCGCCGCGAGCCTCAACATTCAACGGACCACATACATCTGTATGTATGATTTCCAACAAATATGTTGCTCGCTCCATAGTTCCAGAGAACGGCGTTTCAGTCATCTTGCTCATGAGGCACGGTTCGCAAGTACCAAGTGATTCATAATCAAGTGGTTCCAAAGGTCCATCAGTATGGAGTTTCTTCATGCGCTTTACACCAATATGACCTAAATGGCAGTGCCACAAATAAGTTGCACTGTCATTATCAACTCTGCATCTTTTGGCTTCAATATTATGAATATGTGTATCACTACTATCGAGATTCAACAAAAATAGACCACTCTTCAATGGTGCATGACCATAAAAGATATTACTCATATAAATAGAACAACCATTATTCTCTGATTTAAATGAATAGCCGTCTCGCATCAAACAAGATCCAGATATAATGTTCATGCTCAACGTTGGCACCAAATAACAATTATTCAGGTCTAAAACTAATCCCGAAGGTAGATGTAGAGGTAGCGTGCCGACCGCGATCACATCGACTTTGGAACCATTTCCCACGCGCATCGTCACCTCGTCCTTAGCCAATCTTCGCTTAATCCGTAGTCCCTGTTTCGAGTTGCAAATATGAGCAACAGAACCAGTATCAAATACCCAGGTGCTACTGCGAGCATTAGTAAGGTACACACCAATAACATGTATATCACATATACCTTTGTTCACCTTGCCATCCTTCTTATCCGCCAAATACTTGGGGCAGTTCTGTTTCCAGTGACTAGTCTGTTTGCAGTAGAAGCACTCAGTCTCAGGCTTAGGTCCAGACTTGGGTTTCTTCTCCTGAGCAGCAACTTGTTTGCTGTTCTTCTTGAAGTTCCCCTTCTTCTTGCCTTTGCCCTTTTTCTTGAAACTGGTGGTCTTGTTGACCATCAACACTTGATGCTCCTTCTTGATTTCTACCTCCGCAGCTTTTAGCATTGCGAAGAGCTCGGGAATCATCTTATCCATCCCTGGCATGTTATAGTTCATCACGAAGCTCTTGTAGCTTGGTGGCAGTGACTGAAGAATTCTTTCAATGACGCTATCATCCCGAAGATTAACTCCTAGTTGAATCAAGTGATTGTTATACCCAGACATTCTGAGTATATGCTCACTGACAGAACTATTCTCCTCCATCTTACAGCTGTAGAACTTATTGGAGACTTCATATCTGTCAATCCGGGCATTTGCTTGAAGTATTAACTTCAACTCCTGGAACATCTCATATGCTCCATGACGTTCAAAACGTCGTTGAAGTCCCAGTTCTAAGCCGTAAAGCATGGCACACTGAACTATCGAGTAGTCATCAGCTTTGCTCTGCCAGACGTTCATAACATCTGGTGCTGCTCCTGCAGCAGGTCTGGCACCTAGCGGTGCTTCCAGGACGTAATTCTTCTGTGCAGCAATGAGGATAATCCTCAAGTTATGGACCCAGTCCGTGTAATTGCTACCATCATCTTTCAATTTTGCTTTCTCAAGGAACACATTAAAATTCAACGAAACAACAGCACGGGCCATCTATCTACAATCAACATAGACAAGCAAAATACTATCAGGTACTAAGTTAATGATAAATTTAAGTTCAATTAATCATATTACTTCAGAACTCCCATTTAGATAGACATCCCTCTAATCCTCTAAGTGATCACGTGATCCAAATCAACTAAACCATGTCCGATCGTCACGTGAGATGGAGTAGTTTCAATGGTGAACATCACTATGTTGATCATATCTACTATATGATTCATGCTCGACCTTTCGGTCTCAGTGTTCCGAGGCCATATCTTCAGATGCTAGGCTCGTCAAGTTTAACCTGAGTATTCCGCGTGTGCAACTGTTTTGCACCCGTTGTATTTGAACGTAGAGCCTATCACACCCGATCATCACGTGGTGTCTCAGCACGAAGAACTTTCGCAACGGTGCATACTCAGGGAGAACACTTATACCTTGATAATTTAGTGAGAGATCATCTTATAATGCTACCGTCAATCAAAGCAAGATAAGATGCATAAAAGATAAACATCACATGCAATCAATATAAGTGATATGATATGGCCATCATCATCTTGTGCTTGTGATCTCCATCTCCGAAGCACCGTCATGATCACCATCGTCACCGGCGCGACACCTTGATCTCCATTGTAGCATTGTTGTCGTCTCGCCAACTTATGCTTCTACGACTATCGCTACCGCTTAGTGATAAAGTAAAGCATTACAGGGCGATTGCATTGCATACAATAAAGCGACAACCATATGGCTCTTGCCAGTTGTCGATAACTCGGTTACAAAACATGATCATCTCATACAATAAAATATAGCATCATGCCTTGACCATATCACATCACAACATGCCCTGCAAAAACAAGTTAGACGTCCTCTACTTTGTTGTTGCAAGTTTTTACATGGCTGCTACGGGCTGAGCAAGAACCGTTCTTACCTACGCATCAAAACCACAACGATAGTTCGTCAAGTTAGTGCTGTTTTAAACTTCTCAAGGACCGGGCGTATCCACACTCGGTTCAACTAAAGTTGGAGAAACTGGCACCCGCCAGCCACCTATGTGCAAAGCACGTCGGTAGAACCAGTCTCGCGTAAGCGTACGCGTAATGTCGGTCCGGGCCGCTTCATCCAACAATACCGCCGAACCAAAGTATGACATGCTGGTAAGCAGTATGACTTGTATCGCCCACAACTCACTTGTGTTCTACTCGTGCATATAACATCTACGCATAAAACCAGGCTCGGATACCACTGTTGGGGAATGTAGTAATTTCAAAAAAATTCCTACGCACAGGCAAGATCATGGTGATGCATAGCAACGAGAGGGGGGAGTGTGTCCACGTACCCTCGTAGACCGAAAGCGGAAGCATTAGCACAACGCGGTTGATGTAGTCGTACGTCTTCACGATCCGACCGATCAAGTACCGAACATACGGCACCTTCGAGTTCAGCACACGTTCAGCTCGATGACGTCCCTCGAACTCCGATCCAGCCGAGCTTTGAGGGAGAGTTCCGTCAGCACGACGGCGTGGTGACGATGATGATATTCTATCGACGCAGGGCTTCGCCTAAGCACCGCTACGATATTATCGAGGTGGATTATGATGGAGGGGGGCACCACACACGGCTAAGAGATCCAAGGGATCAATTGTTGTGTCTAGAGGTGCCTCCCTACCCCGTATATAAAGGAGCAAGGGGGAGAGGCGGCCGGCCAGGAGGAGGCGCACCAGGGAGGAGTCCTACTCCCACCGGGAGTAGGACTCCCTCCTTTCCTAGTTGGAGTAGGAGAAGGGGGAAGGAGGAGGGAGAGAGGAAGGAAAGGGGGCGCCGCCCCCCTCTCCTTGTCCAATTTGGACTAGAGGGGGAGGGGCGCGCGGCCTGCCCTGGCCGCCCCTCCTCTCTTCCACTAAGGCCCATCTTGGCCCATTAAACCCCCGGGGGGTTCCGGTAACCCCCGGTACTCCGGTAAAATCCTGATTTCACCCGGAGCACTTCCGATATCCAAATATAGGCTTCCAATATATCAATCTTTATATCACATCCGGGACTCCGAACTACCTTCGGTACATCAAAACACATAAACTCAGAATATAACCGTCATCGAACTTTAAGCGTGCGGACCCTACGGGTTCGAGAACTATGTAGACATGACCGAGACATGTCTCCGGCCAATAACCAATAGCGGAACCTGGATGCTCATATTGGCTCCCACATATTCTACGAAGATCTTTATCGGTCAAACCGCATAACAACATACGTTGTTCCCTTTGTCATCGGTATGTTACTTGCCCGAGATTCGATCATCGGTATCTCAATACCTAGTTCAATCTCGTTACCGACAAGTCTCTTTACTCGTTCCGTAATACATCATCCCGCAACTAACTCATTAGTTGCAATGCTTGCAAGGCTTATAGTGATGTGCATTACCGAGTGGGCCCAGAGATACCTCTCCGACAATCGGAGTGACAAATCCTAATCTCGAAATACGCCAACCCAACAAGTACCTTCGGAGACACCTGTAGAGCACCTTTATAATCACCCAGTTACGTTGTGACGTTTGGTAGCACACAAAGTGTTCCTCCGGTAAACGGGAGTTGCATAATCTCATAGTCATAGGAACATGTATAAGTCATGAAGAAAGCAATAGCAGACTACTAAACGATCGAGTGCTAAGCTCACGGAATTTGTCAAGTCAATCACATCATTTTCCTAATGATGTGATCCCGTTAATCAAATGACAACTCATGTCAATGGCTAGGAAACATAACCATCTTTGATCAACGAGCTAGTCAAGTAGAGGCATACTAGTGACACTCTGTTTGTCTATGTATTCACACAAGTATCATGTTTCCGGTTAATACAATTCTAGCATGAATAATAAACATTTATCATGATATAAGGAAATAAATAATAACTTTATTATTGCCTCTAGGGAATATTTCCTTCAAAAAATCCTCGCGAAGGTCTCGTTCCGTTTGGATTCCGTTTGATATTCCTTTTCTGCGAAACACTGAAATAGGCAAAAAAAAACTGCAACTGGCACTGGGCCTCCGGTTAATAGGTTAGTCCCAAAATAATATAAAATAGCATATTAAAGCCCATTAAACATCCAAAACAGATAATATAATAGCATGGAACAATAAAAAATTATAGATACGTTGGAGACGTATCAACACCACGCCTGGCAGGTGCTCGTCAAATTCCATTAAGCTTATTTTCGAACTTCATGTTGTTTTTTAGAGTAAGCATGATGGCGGGCACTCGGTGAAGGAGGATGAGTTTTTGTGCAATGGGTGGTTGGCCATATTTGCGGAGTTTGTAGGCAGGAGCGCAAGGGGCGGGATCTTTTGGCAGCATGTGCATGGTTTTTTTCATGCATGAAACCATATTGCGCCCTACGACATGAACATCATCCATAAACGCAATGTGAATTCATTGGGGGCATCGTTGGTACACCATCCAAAACTCCGTCACGAAGTTTTGTGGCGCCATTGAACGGCTCGAGGCACTGTGGTCATTGCGCGCGGTAACCATGGAGGTCGTAAGTTTTGCTTCTCCTTGCTCTGCATGTTGATTTAACTCATTCAATCAATGTTGCTCTACACGTTGTGTAGTCTGCATGCGCCGCCGTGATGTACTACAGGTCAGAGGGCAGGCCATTCACGCACATCCTTTGTTGGATGAAGCTCAAGGGGTAGTATGTGACCATGTGTGGGACAACCTGTGTAGGCTCTTATTATTCTAGTATCGTTGAATCTGATATGTACATGAAAAACTTGTTGAACATCTTGTTATCTCATTGAATTTGAACTATTGTTCTACTAGAGATATTTACGTGTTATCTTCTATAACACTAAGCTCCCTAGTTTTAAAGAGCCCACATTCAATTAAGGTCTCCAATTGGAATTGGGTCACCCAATTTTGACCAGGTCAACAATTTCTCAAAGCTCTCTCATTCAATTATTTTATACTATACACTATGCCTCCTAATTTTTAAGGTGTCATATTTAATTAAGGTATTCTATTTGGAATTGGGTCATCCGATTTTGACCAGGTCAACAATTTCTCAAGGTTTCCCATTCAATTATTTTAATTCACTATGTTCCCTAACTTTGAAGCACTTTCATCCAATTGAGGTATTCAATTTTGGATTTGGTTTATGATTTTAACTAGAACAACAATTTTTCAAATCAATCAGCAGCAACCGACGTATAAAAATATATCAATCCCGTGCACTCTCGCACCACCTAAAAAAAAGAAGCACGATCATATGATATAGCAGCAATATAGTATAAGCAACCACTCACACAGAAATTTTCCCACATAAATATAGGTTGGTTAGCGGATAACATAGAATCACACCACAAAATGCCCACCAAACCAACACATTATAAATAAAAATAAAACACACTCTATCATCAACCCACTTGCCAAACTAAATAGTCCATCACTTTCAAAATATAAGGGATATTTGTTTTTCAGAAAGTCAAATTTCTTAAACTTTGACCAAGTTCAGAGCAAAAATATCGACATCCGCAATATTAAACAAAAAAATATGAAAATTCATTTCATGATGAATCTAAAAATACCGATTTGATATTATAGATTTTGATATATTTCTCTACAAATTTAGTCAAACTTAAAAGATTTGCCTTTTCAAAAAAGTAATACACTTTATATTTTAAAACAAAGTGATTATTTTTTTAAGAAACCCAACAACACTAACGGCGTGGCAAAGCGCGCAAAACCCTTCTAGTTTATGGATGAATTGTGCTATGTTCTATCTGAACTTTGATAAATTCCGTCGTGTTTCAGGAAAATCGTTCGGTTTGTAGAAATCATTTTCAAATGTATGCGGCTGCGGTTGGATGGTCGGCTCCCACAACAGTGTCCATGAACTGGTCCCCACTGGTCCGCAGACGGATGTGGTGTCTAGTTCGGGGTCAACCTTGGAGATGCCCTAACGTCTTGGTTTGGGTTGTGTGGCGGCGGTGATGCCACTCGTTAGAAATAATCTCTCCCACATTCGATCCCCGTCCCGATGGTGGGTCAAGCGACATCGGAGGGGCGTGTGGAGGTGTGTTTCCGTCAGATCACACGAGATTCAGTTGGTGCTGGTCTCTGGTGGATTAGTTTGCATCTGATCTTTGCTTGCCTTCGTTTGGTTGTTTACAGGTTTGATTCTTCCGATTTACAACTATCTTCATTGTCGATGGTTGTTGTTCTGCTGCTCTGGTTCTCTGTGCACGACGACTTCCTGACTGTTTATTACAACAAGATTTACCACACTCTAATGAGGAAGGGGTGATGACGATGGCACGCCTTCGGCTCGATCATACGATTGTAGTCGTCGATAGATGGTCCATGGACCTGATTGTAATTTATGTGACCTTCTTTATACCGTCATGTTTGATTATGACTAGATTGGAAGTTTCTTAAAGAAAAAAGCCTACCGATCATGGAAAAGTATGCACAACTTGAATTGATGGTACGCATAGCATAATGATCGCTGGCAGCACATTAATTGGGGATAACATTGGCACCAATAATAGGTTTCAAAACTGTACCATCGTTTATCCCAACATCTACACGTTCTAACTTGAAAAAAAAGTGATATTTTTCCATAGGCTTTCCCCCAACGTGACGGCCTCCAATACATGGAATAAGTGCGAGTGGACAGACGGGTGTGACCGCCATTGGAATGTTCTCGCTTCCGTAAGTGGTATAGTACCTGAGCGTTCTAGAACCACACGATTCCTTGATGCCTCAGGAGCGAGAGACACATGTCTGGGCACACAAAGATAATAAGAGGGGGTGGATGAAGATCATTATTGGCTAGTCATGGCCAACAGCTACTAAGAAAACTGGCATCTGCCCACGAAAAAGTAACCGAATGATAAGTTCAATCAAAGTCATTGAGGTTATGGCTCTTGTTTTGCTTTTTTCTGAGCAGCAAGAGCTCATTTTCATATACAAGAAGATAATCAACTAGCTACTCATAGTTAGGGAAAAATGGCCAGAAACCGACTATGACTTTTGTTTTTTGGCTAATATAACATCGACCTTAGTTAAGTGCATTGAAGTATTATTGTTTTGACAAATAAAAGTAAATGATAGTATAAAGGAAGTTTTTTTTCTCGCAAAAAAAGAAAAGATAGTATAAAGGAAGTTACGGTCAACGCTTGCAAAAGAGGGCCAAAGGCAACGGATCGACTAGCTTCCGGTCACAAGAGAGTATACTATTGGCCCAGAGAAGAATCTAGCCATAAGTTTTCATGTGACCACTTTTCCCCCAAAATATATCTAGCATATCATTCTCATAAAACAATTTTCGGTCGACGGCGAATCTTCACCTCCCCGACTAAACAAGGCCAATTCGGCACTGTATTTATCTTGACAAGTCATGCGTTGATCCTTTTGTTTGTTCCGCCTTATCATCATGACCATAATTGATTATACAACTCGGGGGGGAGATCGGGCGTGGCCGTTATTTTAAGAGCTGCTACATGTAGGTACGGCGGTGTTCGTGTTGGGAAAAGCCAGCCATAGATAGATTGATTAACAATCATGCCAACGATTGCTTTGGCAGTGATAAACAAAGCGGAAGCCGGAGATTTCCGGGCTATCAGCTAGCATGGAGATTGCATAATGACAGCGATTCTGTCCGGCGATGGCGACCTTGAGATTCTTTCCATTATATTTCGGTGAGAGGGACATGGTGGCTTTGACGCCACAGAGCTGTTGGTTTAGCTGCCTGTACAAGGTAAGGTATTGATGTGGCAGATCTGAAACCTCTCCCCCACCAAACCATCATTTCTTCTATTATCATCTTCACATGTTTTCACCAACAGCAGGATTTTCACATAGGACAAAACAGACCTGTCCTGCTTACTATTCCCTCTGTTCACAAATCTCCTATAGGTACCCTCTGTAAAGAAAAACACACCTGTCCTGCTTACTACTTCCTCTGTTTCACAAATTTCCTTTATATTTCTTTACAGAGGGAGTACTATCTTTATTAGGGCATCTCCGACGCCGACTCATAAACCTCTCGCAATCGTCCGGACCGCGGAAGCCATCCAACACCGAGCTGTATCGGTTCACGGGACGGTCCGGACACGATTTCTCCCGCAAACCGGAGACAAATGTGGAAGAGGTTTGCGGAGTCCGGACACGCGAAACGTCGCTCTCCTTCCCCTAGCCCACCCAAAAGGAAGGCCGAGCCCGCGCTTTTGTAACATCTCACACTGTTTTCGCGCCAAAATCCCCCACTTTTTTCTTCCACTCCCGCCCGCTCTCCTTCCCTCCGCCGCCGACGCATGGAACCGTCGGAGAACCTGCCGAAGATGGAGGCGCGGAGGTGCCGGAGGATCCGAGCATCGCGCTCGCCCGGAAGATCAGCTCGGAGACCCGGCAAAATCGCCGCTTCAAAGCGAAGGACGCAAAGGATGAAAGGATGAGGAAGCGTCTGGCTGCCGGTGGGGCTGGTGGTGGCGGGCGGGGCGGATGGCGAGGCTGTGGTGGACGCCGCCAGACGGGCGCGCCCATAGGATTGATGGCGCAATTATCGTGCAATCCGTCTGCTATCAGATGCTGAAGCAGCAGAAATATCCGTTGGCGGTGGCGCAAGATGAGGACAGGGCGGAGGCGGAGGTGGACATGGACGCGGAGGCTACTTACACGGCGGCGACGACACCTCCTTGATCGGGAAGCATCTTGCTGGGATGGCCGGCCCGGCAGGCAGAAATGCACGGACTGTCGGACTGATGTTCTTTTGGATTCGGACATGTAAAAACTAATCATATTGCCTGCTTTTGGTTGTGATCGAAGATGCGATCCGGCGTGGTGTGATCCGGCGCGTTGTGTGGATTAGCGTAGATTTGAATTTAAATTTGCTGGCGGACAGAATGCGGCTACGGTTGGATGGCTGCCTCCCGCATCTGTGTCCGCGGACTGGTCCCCTGTCTGCTGATGGATGCGGAAGGTTTTTTGCGGGTTGCCGTTGGAGATCTCCTTAAATCATCAAAAATAGAAGTAAAGAATACTAATTTTGTCTTGTGACCAACCATTTTGTTTTGGTTTGATGCTGTTTAGTACGCATTCCCCAGTTCCCATCTTGTACTAATTGCTAATAACTTTGGATTCTTGGCTTTTTGAAGGAGGGCCTAGATCACCGAGATAGAAGTAGCTTTCTGAATTTATATTCTGTCTGCTCTAGGATAGTAGTTATTGGTGGGCACAGCATCTGCAGATTCGTCTAGAAAATCTAACTCGTGAAAAGCAGCTCGCAAATTCCCTGGAGTTAGGCAGGCCCAAAGTTACACGCACAAGTGATCTATCAGTACTAGCAGCTAAGCTAGGTCCGGTCAAACTACGGCCACCACTATCTTTCTTTCACCACTGCCGCTTAGGTTCTGCTGATGGAATCATCAATAATAAACTAGAGCAGACATGCTTGCTTTGTGATGCCAAGAAAGTAACATTCCCTTGCTAATCCCTTGTAGTTTAATCCAAAGGCTGGCGCCCCTCTAGAGGAGAGGATAAAAAGTTGACTGGGAGCTAAGCATTGCCTAGCACTCAAGCCACTCTTATTACTAGTGTAAGTAGTTGGCAATTGTTAATTACTAGTCACCATCATGGCAAGCAGCTGAAAGCTCTTTCATGGACTGCCCAGGCTTTGCTGCTGCCGTTTGCTTGCTTGCTTGCTTGTTTGTTTGTTCCTCTCACACCTCCAAGTGGTCCAGATGTGGGTGGTGATGTACTGATGTGAACAGTGACAGCACTTGGTGGTGGGATTTGAATTAGCTCTCACTTACTTGTGCACATCTGCACTTGCTGAGTTTAACTAAAGCAGTGACAGAGACGGCTATAAATCAATCTGGGACGTGATACACTACACAGATGGTGAATTTTGGGCTCCAGATGTTGATTAGTCTTGTGACCAATGGACATGACTGGAGTGGGTTTTTGCTGAACTGTCTTGTTGTGGAATAAAAAGGAGTATACAAGTGTTGAGGCCAGTCTTCTGGCATGACAGCATCACCTTTGGATGTTTGTTGCTGACTCAAGTTCCCAACCACAATCAGGACCAGAACCAGATAGATAACAACTCCATTTCCCAGACAGTGAACCGCTTTTATTCCCTCATAGAACCATGGGGTGGGTAACAGTGGCGCCAAGATCAATCCCAACCCACTCACAAAAGGCCCCGAGGATGTATCCAAGCTGCAAATCCTTGTGCTGCTGTTTCAACAGGAGATGAACTCAGCCGGGAAAGGGGAGATAGATAGCTTCCAAGACCAAGAGTCCAAGAGAGAGAACAGCTATTATAGACAGTAAGATATGGTTGCATCACATCAAGGCACATGCTTAGATGTCAACTGGATTTTAGTAAGTGCTACTCCAACTTGGGTGTTTTTGTGCATCAGAAACCAGAAGATCTGATCCCTGGTCACGACGCATACCATATGTTTATTGGCAGCACCCATTTTGATTTCAGCCTATATTAGTAGTAGTACAGTTGGTGTCAGGGAAACTTTCTAATGCTGCGTGTCAGCATGTGTGGCGTCAGTGAGCGCACATCCTGATCCAGCTGCTAGCGCTTAGTGGTGTACTGCTGTACTGTTTGTTGTAAGGTCATGCTCCTATTGTCGGTCCAGGATATATATATTCTCCTGGACGGACGCTAATCAACTACTAGTAGCGTTAGAAGAAGAATACTCTAATCACCGTGCCATGCCTCCTCCGTTGGCAGGTTAGCGCTCGACCTACCTGCAGCCTGCAGGTTGAAGGAATTCAGATGTAGGGTCATTTGGGCAGGCAGTCCCAAGGGAAAGTGATTTCGGAGAGGAAATTCAGTTACTTCTAGCTCTGTGGCTTGACTAATTCTGTATAATATACTATGTGGAGTTCATTTCCATACGGAGGGAGTACATATGTAGCAGGACAGAAGGAAGGTTCAGAGGATCTGGAGGGCGGAGGGCACTCATATGCATCCATCATCGTCGCACCCACCCACGCACCAAGATCTTGGAGTAGATCAGGACGTATGCAAAACACAGACAAGAGATGCTTCTTGCTGGGGATACATGAACCGGGAGATGCTGCCATTACATATCTTATTTGGCCCCAGCTCCTCCATCAACACCTATTTTATTGTTCAACGACCAAGATCTCTCTCTCTCTCTCTCTCTCTCTCTCTCTCTCTCTCTCTCTCTCTCTCTCTCTCTCAAACACACACACTGCATGATTAGTTAGTGGCTAATTTAATTTGTTTACAACGAACGAATATGTACACACACACTGATACACCTATCCACGAGGCGAGGAGATAAGTTATACTAGTACGGGGCCCCAATCATGGCTGCCATTCCATTGGTGCAGCCGAGAGAATCTGATTGCGTTTTAAAATGCGCGCCACTTGGTGGCAGTGAGCTCATGCCCTAATGCGATCACGGGGGGAGGTGACTAATCTAATCCTGTAGATATGGGCTCAAACTGTTTTTATATCCGTGGGATGTAGAGAATGTGGTGGGGCTGGCTGAGGTTGAGGTTGAGGTCCGCCCCGAATGTGCTGTACCGTAGGTACACTGGATTCTGGTCTGGGGGGCAGAGCTCGGTTGCAGTTTACTATGTGAGCTTTTTCCTTTTTCTTTTTCTTTTTTGAGACAAGAGACATGAGATTTTCTTAGGGAATGGTGCGAGTGGTTTCGGTTGGGTGGGAAATATACTGTCCGAGTTTAATTATGTCTGGGCTTTCTTTAGCACAATTATGGCTGGGCTGCGAGAGAGGACGGGCTGGCCCGCGGGCGGCGGCCGAATGGGCCTGGCCTATTTCCAAGTCTCCCCGCTTTATCGGTTTCTCCATGGTTTTCCTCTGGTATTTTTGTTATTTGGTTTTAAGGCGTCTTTCTGGTTTCTGTCGGTTTTCAATTGTTTACTTTTATTTTTATGTTTATTGGACGTTTTATGCAAACTTATTTGATCTTTAATATGTTATTATACATTATCCAGACAATATAAATATATATATATATATATATATATATATATATATATATTCGTATATGTATTGTTTTAAAATAATTGGTAATACTCGATGGTCTCACTTAATTATACGTGATAAGTCCAAGCAATTTTTTATGATTAACAAGTCAAAAGAGAAAAGAAATTAAAAAAAAGAAGTCAACAAAGAGGACAACAAGCAATGGGGCCCACGCTAGAAGGGCCCAAGAATACAAAGGCGTGTCTATGTCTCGCTTATTGCGACACAGAAGACTGCCTTGCCTCAGGGAGCCGGTTAGTGGACTAGCCCAGTAACTTTTGTTATGTTGACGTCATTCACGTTTTATTATTAGTATTATTACTACTAGTATTATTATTATTATTATTATTATCATCATCATCATCATCATCATCATCATCATCATCATCATCATTTCATTGTTATTATTATTATCTAAAAATTTGATTAATCATTTATGATTAAATTTAAAAATGGCAAAAATAAATAATAAATTTCATAACATAAGTTTTATCAAATAGTATAAAAATCCGTGATTTTAAAAAGTGAAAGTATTGTACAAAAACTGTTACCTTAGTTTTTTTTAAATTTTTTTGATAGTGTTAAATTTTTTTAACAAAGAAAATATTCATGTATTTCAAGACAAATGTAAATGGCATTATAACATATGTAAGTAGCATTACAAAAAATGTTACTCATATTTTAAAAATATTAAATGTGTATAAAAAATGGTCCTGGTGTGTATGAAAAATGTACAACATGTATGAAGTAAAAGTAGACGTTAAAACATATGTTGCAAAAAAGTTAATCATGTATTTAAAATTTTAAACATGTATGAATAATGTTCCTGGTGTGTAGTAAAAATGTATAACATGTATGATGATAAAGTAAACATTAAATATATATATTAAAAATGTTAACCATGTATAAAAAATGTTACTGATGTATACAAAAAATGTAAAACATGCATGAAAATCTACACATCAAAACACATATTTGAAAAACAAATATTTGGAAAAATCAATATGTCTCGAAATAAAATATTTTGATGTATATGAAAAATCTAGACATTTAAAACATATAATGAAAAATGTTAATCGTGTATTTTGAAAATGTTAAACGTGTTAAAAAAATGTCCCTAATGTATATGAACAATGTATATTGTGCGTGAAAAGGTAGACACGTACTTACAAAGGAACAAGCAAAATTGGCAAGAAAATGAAAAAATAAAAAAAATGAGAACTAAATAAAGAACAAAGAAAACCAAAAGAAATGCGAAAAAGAGAAAACTGAAAACGGAGGAAAATGCAAAAACAACCTAAATGTTGTAGTGTTGAGCCTGCCCGATAGCTCCCGCATGTGGCGATTCCAAATAGGAATCGGTACGGGCGAGACATAGCCTTTGTGTTGGCGGATGGCACATCATGGACAATGGACCTCCCCCCCCCCCCTACTAGTTCTCATGTGCAAATGATATGTAACCCTTGCTGTAATACATATGCGGCACGTCGACTACATAGCACGTATAGTGGTCCGACTATTAGTGGAGCGCAGCTAAGCGATTTAGCGTTTTGTGAAGTTTCCACCACCGGTTTTGGGAAGCTTTTGGTTAGTTTTCTGGACCTTTATTCAGGTGTTTGGACGGTTTTATTTTCTGTTTTCATTTTCTTCTTTATTTTTATTTTAAAAATTTATGAACCTCTTCAAAAAATATGAAAATTTTAAACTTGTGAATAGTATTGAAATTTACAAACATTATTTTAACTTTTTTTTTCAAATGTGTGCAGATTCTTTGAGTCCATGAACATTTTAGCATCCGCCAACATTTTTAAATTTTGTGAGCATTTTTTTTCTGAATTCACAATTTATGAATATTTTTTCAAATTCAAGATCATATTTTAGTTCATGAACATTTTTGGAACCCACGGACTTTTTCAAATCCAGGAATATTTTTTGAATTCATTGACATTTTTTAAATTCTTGAATAGTTTTTAGGTAACTTGATGAGTGCTATTTTTACACTCATTCACCCTTAGTTTAAACCGAGATATTTCATTTAAATCAAGATATTCGCTCCCATATTGCTACCCTTTGATGCAAAGAATTTCACAAATCCTCTCTTTGATGTATTTCCACAGGAAATGGGCTAAAAAGGGAAGAAATCACGTGAGAACATAGGAAGGAGTGGAAATGAAGAAAGAAGCAAACACTAGGAGGCGCACCAATGGCCACAGACCAAAAGACGACATTTCATACAGGCACGTGGACTCCGATGCATCTCATCTACCTGAACAACTTTTATAAAGGGGACCACGCCAAAATGTGAACATGAGGTTGTTGAGTGAAGCCGGAACAGAACCATCTTCATCCCCTCTCACAAACCCTAGTCGCCGCCATTTCCATCTCCGTAACCGCCATCACCACCATAGTCCAACTACTCTAGTTCATACTTGTAATCGTGCATCGCACAAGGCACCCACTGTAAGACATATTTGCAATCAATCAATCTTCAAGATGTGTTCTTCAATATTTTGTTCTTGCGATCTGATCTTCATGTGTGAGTAGCTCGGTAAGGTATGAGTTGAGGCATAGGCCTTGCAACCCTTTGTATTTGTTGTGGGGATCAATGGAAGGGCTTTGAATTAACATCTCGTATGTGTGAAATAAAATTGTTCCGTAGATGTACCTTGTCTTGTCTGCGATCTTCATCCCTGCACGTACCCAGGATCATGGAGATCAAGTAATGGTGAGGTTAAGTGCAAGGAGAACATGAAGTGTTATTCTGAACACCAGCGACAGAAGGGTTTAGTATGGTAAAACGGATCCAATCCTTGAGGATTCATGAGGTGTAGTCATTAAACGGCCAAAGCTCTTGTCTGATTATTTATAATCTTAATTATCAAGGCAATCCCGCGCGCTTCTAAAGATGTCGGTATGCACTTGCATAATAGTACTGAATTGTGCAGCATGACACGCATTAGAGATTATGACCCATATGCTTTGAAGTTATGTCTATTTCCTTTCTCTTGGAGAGAAAAAGCAAAAGAATGGCTTCTAGCTCTACCTAGAGGCAATATAACTTCTTGGGCTGATTCTCGCAGCAAATTTTTATCTAAGTTTTGTCCACCTGCAAAAATTATGCAACTACGTTCTCAGATTACAGGTTTCAAGCAGGAAGAACGTGAGCCACTAGCGCTTGCTTGGGATAGAATGAAAGAAACCACAAGGAACTGTCCTAATCATGGAATGGCAGAATGGTTAATCCTTCATACGTTTTATAATGGTGTAAACATGTCAATAACTATGCTTGCACTACTGCAGGATGCTGCTAATGCGACATTACGATTAGAGACCCTTTGGCGAAACTGTGTGCGATGCATTAATCACAAACGCCGATGTAAAAAAGTCAAAAAAGACGCAAAACGTTTGCGATGGCGGATACATCAAACACGGTTTAGATTTTAGTTGCGTGTGCGATGAGGGGCATACGGTTGATCCATATGAACTGTTTACGATGAGACAGAACAACAGAAACGGGCAGCCATATCAGGGTGTGTGCGATATACGGCATACAGTTCGCTCCGATGAACTGTTTGCTATTAGGGAATGCAACAGAAAAGGTTAGCCAGATCAAGGTGTGTGTGATATACGACATACGGTTCACTCAGGTGAACTGTTTTCGATTAGGGAACACAACAAAAAAGGTCAACTTAACAAGATGTGTGTGTTATGCGTCATACAGTTCACATAGATGAACTGTTTGCGATGAGCCAAAAGAATACAAAGGATTTCTGTAAACAAGATGTGTGTGATACGCGGCAAACAGCCCACTCAGATGAACTATTTGCGATGAGAAAATATAACATAGGCGGTTACTACAGTTATTTCGTGTGTGATTCTGTGTGTACAAAAAACTTAAAAAATGCAAACTAGTTGCTTGCGGTGGCTAGGAGTATCGCACACGATGTGTCTGCGAGTACTCATGTGCGATGATTAGTAAGTTACACATATGTTTTCCTTATGTTAACACGTGTGTGGTAGATAACACGTGACACCACATACGGTAGTCGGGTTGTGTGCTCCACTTAGTCTTCCCGCGCTCCAGGGAAGGCTTCCGCGCTCCAGCGAATGCTTCCCGTGCTCCATATGGGTGAATTGTAAAATCCCCGCCTCTTCCCTCATCGGTTTCCCGCCACCAGCTAATGGCTTGCTGCATATGACCCAGGCAGCAACGCACCATTGCGGCACTGTGCGCAGATCTAGTCCTCACTCATCTACCATTAGTTATTCCAAACATGCCAGGTAACGACCAAAGCTTCGACATCGACCCCTACCTGTGTTACATCTTCAGCGAGGAGAACGAGCCGGAGCAGGTCGGGGAGCAAGAGCTTCATCGGCCGGTGCAGGCACCATGGCCCATCGGCAGCGATACCGCCGTGAAAGTCCTTGGGCGCACAATCGACATATTGCAGAGGAAGTGTGATGAGCAGTTTGCCATCCACCGTGCACAAGATCCAGAGCTGCTAGGCGGCATGATCGACGACCCATCCAAAGAGCCGCCGTCACTGGTGCTCATCGAGAGCTTGATGCCCCGCCAGGAATGGGCACAGGACCTCTGCAACTCAGTTATGAGACAGCCAGTCTGCGGCTTCATCATTGCTGGCGGCGGCCGTGTCAACCTCGATCCCGACGATGTGTTGGCCAGGCTCGAGCGCACCCTTGGCGGAGTTGACGTCACCGACGAAGTAGAACATTGCCAACATGGTATCTTGAGGATGCAGGTGATGGATGCAATTTGCTACCAGGTGTGACGCCCCTGATTAAATCGTACACTAATCATACACGCAAATGTGTACGATCAAGATCAGGGACTCACGGGAAGATATCACAACACAACTCTAGACACAAATAAAATAATACTAGCTTTATATTACAAGCTAGGGGCCTCGAGGGCTTGAATACATAGCTCAATACACAAGAGTCAACAAAAGCAACAATATCTGAGTACAGACATAGGCTAAACAAGGATGCCATAAGAAGGCAAACACACAAAAAAACGATCGAAGAGGCAAGGCCTCCTGCCTGGGACCTCCTAACTACTCCTGGTCGTCGGCAGCCTCCACGTAGTAGTACGCACCCTCGGGGTAGTAGTTGTCGGCGGGGGTGACATCTGGCTCCTGGGATCCATCATCTGGTTGCAACAACCGGAAAGAAGACAAAAAGGGAAAAAGGGGTAGCAAAGCAACCATGAGTACTCATCCAAAGTACTCGCAAGCATCAGATCTATACTAAGTATGCATTGGTATCGAATGGAAGGGTTGTATTTGTGGAATGAACTGCAGAATGCCAGAATAGAGGGGAAGGTCGAGCCTATCGAAGACTAGCATCTTCAAGCAGCTGCAAGTATCTTGCAGCATTCAGAAGAGTAAAGAATAGCAATTTAATTTTTAACAAGCATGTTGTAACATTAATGCCCAGAGATCCTTCCTCGACTCCCTGCGAGGAAGCAATCCCGGAGCGACATATCCATCTCATGTCTCAAGTATCCATTTCTAGTTATAATAGATTAGGATACAAGTCTGAACGTCCGTTACCGTGGACACGACTATTCGAATAGATAATCTTCCTTGCAGGGGTGCACCATGTTTTCAAACACACTTGATTACTCTGGCCGGACACACTTTTCTGAGTCAATGCCCGACCTCGAAAGATCAACACGTTACAGCCCTACCTAGGCTTAGCAGAGAGGTCCCCGCCGGTCTACATCCTAAGCACTCTTGGGTCTTGGGCCCATCGCCGTTTGCACTCCGGGTCGTTGCGTGTAGGGCGGGTCCGGGCTCCACCCCTATAGGATGGTGCCGGCCCAGCCGTGCCGCAATGCTGAACTGAACGTCTGACAAAGCTTTGGCTGATACTACGACGTCGAGGCCCATAACTATTCTCGCGTGGTGGTTAGTGCGTAAAGGCCAAAGACTAATTCAGAACAAATACCGAAACCATTAGTGTATTAGGAGTTTGTGAAGACGAGCAGAGACTCACGATCGATGTGACCCCATCGCCCCGTCTTGTGGACTTACGACAAGGGCCCAGAAGCCCGGCCGTGCCACGTAATTATCTTGCGGGTGCTCTCCGGGCCCGCCCGACTTTCACAAAGGTCTCAAGTAAAGCCAAGGTAACCGTGTGTCCAAACATTAAGGGGGAAACCCCGAGGAATCACCCTTGGTGGATTCCACTCGATGTAATCATCAAGGTGAACATAGGAGGAATCACCCTCAAGGTTCACACATGAGGGGCTGCACGACAGAGTCATATCAGGAGTGGTGAAGGAGGAATCACCCTCGGTGAACACGACCGAATAGCTACACTACAAAGTTATCATCAGGAGTGCGTTACGATGTATCACCCTCGACACTCGATAGTAACTATGCAGAGTCGTACAACTAAGGGGGTTGATGTGTTGGTCTCTGGTCGTCGATCACATTGATCGAGTCATCGATGATGAAGCAGGGGCAACAAGGACAAGGTGGTGGTCACTGATGGATCACCAACCAACCTATACTAAGCAGTTTAGGATAAGCAGGTAGGTAAAAATAACAGGTACAAAAGCAGGCTATGCATCAAAATAGGAGCAATCAATTACAGTAGCAAAATCTAATGCAAGCAAGAGAGAGAATGAAATGGGAGATATCAGGATGATCAAAGGGGGGGCTTGCCTGGAAGCTCCGCTGATAGGGAAGAAGGGTCGTCGTCGACGTAGTCGATCACAGCGGCATCAACATTGGCCTCGGGGTCTACCGGAGAGAAGTGGGGGAAGAAACAGTAAATACAAAGCAAATTGGTGCATTACATGACAGAGCTAACGGTGCTCTAACGCAGTGCTACACAATACCGGCAAAGGGGGAAACATCCGAGAATGTTTTCCCGAAGTTTTGCAGTTTTCGGACAGATTAAACGGAGGGGGACGGTTGCATGTTTGCTATGATAGGGGCATGTGGCAGATGAACAGACCTTGTATTCGGATTTTTCACATTTTTCTGAGCAACGTTCATGTATAAAACGTTTTCATCCGAGTTACGGATTAATTTATATGAATTTCTAAAGTTTTAATAGTATTCTAAAATTAATTTTAATTCGAAAATAAAGATTAATACGCTATCGGTACCCAGCCTTGTGTACACAAATTGTACACAGAGGCTGACAGTGGGCCCTAGTTGACCAGTCAACGTTGACTGGTCAATAGGGGGTGGGCCCCCTGTCATAGGCTGTTTAACTAACAAACAAAATTAATTAGGTTTAAGTTAACTAATTAACCTACTAAGTAATTAATTAAATCATTATTTTAATTATTAAAAAACATTTTTCTTTTACAGGGAGGGCCCCCAGCTGCCAGTGGCACAAAGGCCACTGGAGCGGGCTTAACGGGCGCAGGGGCATGGGCGCCCGCCCGAACGGGACACGGGCGAGGGGATGCGCCAGGGCGCCGGTGCCGGATGCCGGAGGTGGCCACGGGGAGGGTGGTTGCCGGCGGGTGAGGGCGCCGGACCCGGGCGCGGGGCGGTGTGTGGCGCGATGACGACGACGCGTAGGAGCGGCAGCGGCAGGCGGTGAGCAGCGGGCAGCACAACGGGAAGGGGCAGCCCAGGTGCGGCGACCGGAGTCGGCGGGGCGACAGCCGGAGGCTGGAAGCGGGCTGGGGTAGGGGCGGCGGAGTAGCGCGACAGCGGGGCGACAATGGTCGGGAGCGAGCGGCTGCAAGGCGCGCCAGGGCGCGAAGCAGAGGGCGGAGGCGAGGCGCGGTGGCCGGCACGGGGCGCAGGAAGGGCAGCAGGGCGCGGGGCTGGCGCGAGCAGGGCACGGGGGCAAAGGCGACGCGGGGCTGGGCGGTTTCGGGGATTGGCTGGCGCATCGGTGCGGCGTACGGCGAGGCGAGGCGAGGCTCGGCACACACTGCGGGCTGGTGCTACGGCGTACTATGATGTCGATGAGCACGGCCGAGGGCGCAGGTGAGCTCAACGTCGATCGATCGAGGCCGACGAGCAGCGCGGCGGAGACGATCTTCGACCATGGCGGCTAGCTAGCCAGAGGGGCGGAACCGGAGCACGGGGAGGAGGAGGAGGAGCGGAAGCTCACCGGGAAGGCACACGGGGGTCCGGCGGTGGCTTAGTAGCAGCAGAGCAGAGGGAACCGTAGAAGATCGCCGGCGGAGCCCGTGGAAGAAGACGAGGTCGATCCAATCCACAGAGGGGCGATGATCTCGAACTGGCGCTTGCAGTTGACTTGGACGAGGTCGTCGGAGCCCCTGGTGCAGACCTAGGTGGCGTGGATGACGATGGGCGCGAGGTTGGCGACGGCCATGGCGACGGAGCTTCGGCTTGTCGCGTGGAGGAAGAGAAACAACGCGAGGGAGAAGAGAATGAGGGCTAGGGTTCGTGCGAGATGGAGAGGGGGCGGTTTTGTAGACGCCGGGGACGCGGGGGATGGACGATGCGTGTCCAGGGGGCGTCCACGGCGAGGGGGAGATGGCGCCATGACCCCCCTGCCTCCGTGTAGCAGAGGAAGGGGACGAGGGGGTGGGCTGCGCCCCTTTTGTCTAGATGGGCCAATTGGCCCAGGGTGAGGGGGGAGGTTGGATCTTTTATTTATTTTATTTTTTGTTTTATTTGGTTTTTCTTTTTATTATATTATGTTTCTACTATTTTAGTAGGCAGAATTGTTTTACTAAAATATAAAACTGGCTCCACAAATTGATCTACAAAATAACCCACAGCCACAAAAAGTTTCACACAAAATTAAAATAGTTTGATATTTTAGAAATTATAAAAGGCATTTATTTAATTGTTTTTGCCACTGTTGTATTCACAAAAGGGCATTTAAATACTTTACAAATGTGTTGGGTCACCACTATAATTAGTTATGGAATATTTGCCACACTTTGAACATTTTATTTTGCATATTTGAGAAATTTGAATTATGATTTGGATCAAGTGAGGATTAGCAACAGTAATGTGATGACATGGCACCATTAATGAGGGATTACTGTAGCTTAATCATCCGGGCGTTACAGTTCTCCTCCACTACAAGAAATCTTGTCCCGAGATTTAAGGGGTGGAGTAAGGGGGGAAGACTTGGGAAGGACGGAGCTCAACACAAGATAGGTACCTGGGGGCTATCTTAGTGAACGTGGCATAGAGGCATCTCTCGAGTTGAAATTCAAGAAAGTCATCGAGAGCAAGGTAAGGAGGTGCAATAATAAGCTTCAACTAGGTAGGCAATCGGTCGTTGCCTGAAATAGAGGGTGAATGGGGTTCAGAGCAATGGGAATAAATATTGCGTCTGATACCAGAATAGATCACTAGGTAGGTGGCTCGTGATTTACATACGAAGCCAAGCGCGAGGAACAATTTTGGAAAATAGGGATGTACATGAGAGTCAGTTTTCAATCCTGTGGAACTGTGGGTTATGGGCCCACCAAGTGGGTTAGAAGTAGCAAAGGGCGTTGATATTTTTGCACAGTCATGATAGCAAGGCAGGTCAGAGTATTGCATGTCAGTTATGTCGGCAACAACGTCGGTACCAAGGGTGAGGGACAAAGAGAACCATTTTCCTGCTCTTTAAAGGAGGCGGACCAATAGGCAAATTTCTCATCCATCAGTGGCTACCGGAATGTCATCAACAATAGTGACAAGGTCTTACTGACAGAGTTTGCACATCGAGGTGTTTACATATGAAGGGAATTACCACTGCTCAGATATGTTAGGTTACAAGAAAGGTTAAACAAAACAATGGAAAGGAAAGTGTAGACTCGAATAAGTTATCGGCGTTCTCGAGTGTCTAACAACTCAGAACCCGTGGAAACTTGGAATGGCGAGAAATAGCAGTTGATGAAGAATTCATAAGAAGTTATGTAGTTCTATGATATTCTCGAGATACCATACGGTAATAATCGATGGTAGATCAAAGTAGAGGTTGGACAGGTGAGATGATCTGAAGAAGACATGTACTTTAACTTGTCCGAGAAATGGGATCAAAGAAGAACAATATGATCGAAACCACGGTTGCAAAGGACCAAATATAGATACTAGATGAACTTATCACAAGGGGATTGTTATTATAACAAGAAGTTTACATGATAAGTTCCGCATCGGGTCCATGGGCATGAACACAAAGGCTCAAGGTCGACTCCCACTTCTTCAATGCCTAATCTTTCATTCGCTTCTCGTCTTCGACGAGGTTGTAGAATTGAAAATTTATCTGAAGAAACGCTTGTAGATATAACCCGCATAATCTTCGGGTTCACACAGATTAGGGAAGGTATAGGTTCAACCCTCTGGGGCATCTTAGGAACATATACCACAAACTTTAGGAATAAATAACTCAAGCCCAGAAGCAGAGTATGGTTGACAGGAGCGGGGGATACAATTTACCGAAGGCATTATGTATCCGAGTAAAGGCTCACAAGGTTAGTGAATATGAAGGACGCTGTCGGATAAAACCCAACAAAAGATCTGGTGGTCCACAAGGGCTCTGATGTGAGCAACGGTACTCAACGAGAAGAAGAAAGAATGCAAGGAGATCAGATTATAGAAACAACTGACTAATTCAAAGCTCGAATGCAAAGGAATTATGATTTCCAAAACAATGGATCGGAAGCATACACTCTGATTAAGGATGGATAAGTTGAATAGACTTAGAATGACAATCAATCAAGGCTTGATTCACCGAACACCAGCTCATGTCCAGAGTGACGTCTGAACCAAGGGAAGAATTTTAAATAGGACTGATGATTGCGATCATTGACAAACAAATCGAATCAAATGCTCGAAATTGCGATGACCAAGGATGTTAATGAGTATTGCTAGACATATGGAAGTAACCATAATGCAAGAATATAGGTATTTGCAGAGCAATAGTTGGAGAGGATTATCGAAAGATCAGATAGTACTTCAAAGTATCTTGTGAATCACTTGATCAACTAGGAATGAACAAATCCCTGAAAAGTGTGAGGAATTATTCATAGGAGTATTCATGCGGCAAGGAACTGCAGGGCAGTAAGCAAAAAGGATTCTAGGGAACATCAGAGAGTATTTCAGGACATTTTGTAATAACAAGAGCAACTGGGGATGAAGGTATGAACGACAATGTAGGTCGTTACCCATAAGGATTTATCAGTGGTAGGGATCGCAACGGCGAAGGGTACAAGGGTCTCGGGAAAACATCAGAGAGTATCTTCAGAATCTTCTAGTGCACCAAGCAATCATCTGGAGTGAGGGGCTCTCCAGGAGAAAGTATTTACGAGAACCTAGAGTTAGAGTTAACAAAATCATTTAACCCGAATAGAAGACAGGCCAGAGTCCCAGAGTATAGACGAGGAATAAAAGATCCTAATACCACCCAATGGCGACATGGGCCCGTAAGCCACACAGCCATGTCAATAAAACAATTTTTCATTGACTAGACTCAACTTCGGCTAAGGAGTTGGAAAGGGGGTTCCTATAGGCAGTCGGCTCTGATACCAACTTGTGACGCACCCGATTCAATCGTACACTAATCATACACGCAAATGTATATGATCAAGATCCGGGACTCACGGGAAGATATCACAACACAATCTAGACACAAATAAAATAATACAAGCTTTATATTACAAGCCAGGGGCCTCGAGGGCTCGAATACATAGCTTGATACACAAGAGTCAGCGGAAGCAACAATATCTGAGTACAGACATAGGCTAAACAAGGATGACATAAGAAGTCAAACACAAAAACAACAACGATCGAAGAGACAAGGCCTCCTGCCTGGGACCTCCTAACTACTCCTGGTCGTCGGCGGCCTCAACGTAGTAGTAGGCACCCTCGGGGTAGTAGTAGTGGGCGGGGGTGACATCTGGCTCCTGGGATCCGTCATCTTGTTGCAACAACCGAAAGAAGACAGAAGGGGGAAAAGGGGTAGCAAAGCAACCGTGAGTACTCATCCAAAGTACTCGCAAGCATCACATCTATACTAAGTATGCATTGGTATCAAATGGAAGGGCTGTATCTGTGGACTGAACTGCAAAATGCCAGAATAGAGGGGAAGGTATAGCCTATCAAAGACTAGCATCTTCAAGCAGCTCCAAGCATCTTGCAGCATTTATAAGAGTAAAGAATAGCAATTTAATATTTAACAAGCATGTTGTAACATTAATGCCCAGAGATCCTTCCTCGACTCCCTGCGAGGAAGCAATCCCGGAGCCACATATCCATCTCATGTCTCAAGTATCAATTTCTAGTTATAATAGATCAGGATACAAGCCTGAACGTCCGTTACTGTGGACAGGGCTATTCGAATAGATAATCTTTCCTGCAGGGGTGCACCACCTTTTCCAACACGCTTGATTACTCTGGCCGGACACACTTTTCTGAGTCAATGCCCAGCCTCGGAAGATCAACACGTCGCAGCCCTACCTAGGCTCAGCAGAGAGGTCCCCGCCGGTCTACATCCTAAGCACTCCGAGGTCTTGGGCCCATCGCCCGTTGCACTCCGGGTCGTTGCGTGCAGGGCGGGTCCAGGCTCCACCACTACAGGATGGTGCCGGCCGAGCCGTGCCGCAATGCTGAACTGGACGCCGACAAAGCTTCGGCTGATACTACGACGTCGAGGCCCATAACTATTCTTGTCGTGGTAATCTCACGTCAGATGTCAGGGGGTGGCTTATCATGGGTGGAGCCATGAGGACGTCGTCGGGTTCCGGAAGCGAGAGTGAGCACGAGCTCGGTAGCACACGAGACGTACCCAGGTTCGGGGCTCTCCGGAGAGATAACACCCCTACTCTTGCTATGATGACTATGATCAAGTGTATACAAGGTTGCTCCTTGAGCTGTGTTGCTAGAGGAGGAAGAAGGGCAGAGCTACCTCTCTTCTCCTAGCTATGGTGTGTGGAATGAGGGCTGAACCCTTTGCATGGGGTGAGCCCTGGGGAGTTTTATAGGCCAACCCCCTAGGGGTACAATGGTAATATGGCTGGGTGTAGGACCCGGATGCCAGTGCCTAGGTTCGTCGGGTTCCCCGCCGGCTGCTGGGGCCCACCTCTAGTGGGCCCCGCCAGCTGCCGAGAATCCGGCCGACAGGTAGGGCCCGCCGCCTGTGGGCCCAGCTGATTGCCTTTCGCTGTAGCTCTGTCCTTGATGACGGAGGCCACGTCAGGAGTCGTATGGCTACAGTCCCGCGTCAGGCGGGTTGGTGGCCGCTTGGTCAGCGCACACTATAGCCACGCTCCGTCTTGTCGTAGTGGGTGAGTGCGGACTCCGAGGGAAGGGAAGGGCCAGCTGCTGGAAGTCGGCCCGCCCCCAAAGCCGCCTTCTAGGGGTGCGCCGTCTTCTAGAAGCCCATGGACAGGTAGGGCCTGCCGCCTGCGGGCCGTACTAATTGCCGTTGGCGGTAGCATGACCCTTGCTGACGAGGGTCGTGTCATGAGTCGCATGGCTGCAGTCCCGCGCCAGGCGGGTAGGTGGTCGCTTCGTCAGCTCGTACTGTAGCCACGCTCCTCCGGGATTCAGGGGAGCAGGTGGCCCTTTTGCTTCACCCTGTCTCGTCAGAGCAGGTGAGTGCAGACTCCGAGGGGAAGAGGGGCCGTCTGCTGGGAACCGGCCTCCCCCAAAGCCGCCTTCTAAGAGTGCATCGTCTTTTGGAAACCGGCCGCTTGGTCCTAGCTGGCCCAAGGAACTGGCCGCATGTCCAGAACGCATGAGGGGCTTTGCTAGCCCCGATGTCTTGAAACTTTACTAGGTGCGGATGAGGCTACCCGGTGTCCATCCCCCCGACAGTAGTCCCCGAAGCTGGTGAGGCGCCACGGATCGAGAACGAGGTGCCTCAGAAGTTTCCCCTCAAAGAGATCCTATGCCCTCGCTACGTCCGGCTGGTGGAAGCCGCGTGCCAGAAACCGGCAAAGGCGAAGCCAGCCGCTTGGTGAATTTGAATCGTCGAGGCGGGAGCCGGGTGGCGCGCCGCCGAGCGGCTGGCCTGCTGCCCATTGCTCGCATGCCACGTGTCGCCAGCAGGCCAAGCCGGCCAGCCAGCCCACTAATACGTCTCCATCGTATCTAATTTTCCAAACACTTTTGCCCTTGTTTTGGACTCTAACTTGCATGATTTGAATGGAACTAACCCGGACTGACGCTGTTTTCAGCAGAATTGCCATGGTCTTATCTTTGTGCAGAAACAAAAGTTCTCGGAATGACCTAAAACTTCACGGAGATTATTTTTGGAAATAATAAAAAATATTGGCGAAAGAATCAAGGCCAGGGGGCCCACACCCTTTCCACGAGGGTGGGAGGCGTGCCTGCCCCCCAGGGCGCGCCCCTGCCTCGTGGGCCCCCTGGAGCTCCACCGACCTCAACTCCAACTCTATATATTCGTGTTCGGGGAGAAAAAATCAGAGAGAAGGATTCATCGCGTTTTACAATACGGAGCCGCCGCCAAGCCCTAAACTCTCTCGGGAGGGCTGATCTGGAGTCCGTTCGGGGCTCCAGAGAGGGGAATCCGTCGCCATCGTCATCATCAACCATCCTCCATCACCAATTTCATGATGCTCACCGCCGTGCGTGAGTAATTCCATCGTAGGCTTGCTGGACGGTGATGGGTTGTATGAGATTTATCATGTAATCGAGTTAGTTTTGTTAGGGTTTGATCCCTAGTATCCACTATGTTCTGAGATTGATGTTGCTATGACTTTGCTATGCTTAATGCTTGTCACTAGGGCCCGAGTGCCATGATTTCAGATCTGAACCTATTATGTTTTCATGAATATATGTGAGTTCTTGATCCTATCTTGCAAGTCAATAGTTACCTACTATGTGTTACGATCCGGCAACCCCGAAGTGACAATAATCGGGACCACTCCCGGTGATGACCATAGTTTGAGGAGTTCATGTATTCACTATGTGTTAATGCTTTGGTACGGTACTCTATTAAAAGGAGGCCTTAATATCCCTTAGTTTCTGCTAGGACCCCGCTGCGACGGGAGGGTAGGACAAAAGATGTCGTGCAATTCCTTTTCCATAAGCACGTATGACTATATTCGGAATACATGCCTACAACCTTGATGAATTGGAGCTAGTTCTGTGTCACCCTATGTTATGACTGTTACATGATGAACCGCGTCTGGCATAATTCTCCATCACCGATCCAATGCCTACGAGCTTTTCACATATTGTTTTCCGCTTATTTACTTTTCCGTTGCTACTGTTACAATCACTACAAAACCAAAAAATATTACTTTTGCTACCGTTACTGTTACTATCATACTACTTTGCTACCAAATACTTTGCTGCAGATACTAAGTTATCCAAGTGTGGCTGAATTGACAACTCAGTTGCTAATACTTGAGAATATTCTTTGGCTCCCCTTGTGTCGAATCAATAAATTTGGGTTGAATACTCTACCCTCGAAAACTGTTGCGATCCCCTATACTTGTGGGTTATCAAGACTATTTTCTGGCGCCGTTGTCGGGGAGCATAGCTCTATTCTTTGAGTCACTTGGGATTTATATCTGCTGGTCACTATGAAGAACTTGAAAGACGAGAAAACTAAAATTTATCCCTCAACTACGAGGGGAGGTAAGGAACTGCCATCTAGCTCTGCACTTGATTCACCTTCTGTTTTGAGTAAGCTTGCGACACCTAAACCTGCTTCTGCTATTAATTCTGATATGTCGCATGTTATTGATGATGCCACTTCTGCTATGCATGATACTTATGATGAAACTACTTCTATGCTTGATACTACTGTGCCACTTGGTGAATTTCTTGATGAACAACTTGCTAGGGCTAGAGAGAATGAAATTATTGAAACTGATAATATTGATGAAAGTGATGATGAAGATTCTCCCCCTAGATATGAATTGCCTGTTGTGCCTGAGGGCTATGTTATGGATGAAGAAACTGCTAGAGACTTTCTTGCTTGCAATGATAGAAGTGATCTTAAGAAATTATTAGCTAAGCCGAAACAAAAAACTCTGAATGCTAGAATGAAATATGATCCTGCTTATGCTACTTCACCTATCTTTGTTACTGATAAGGATTATGAATTCTCTGTCGACCCTGATATAATTACTCTGGTTGAATCTGATCCCTTCTATGGCTATGAATCTGAAACTGTTGTGGCACATCTTACTAAATTAAATGATATAGCCACCCTATTCACTAATGATGAGAAAACCCGCTACTACTATGTCCTTAAAATATTTCCGTTCTCATTAAAGGGTGATGCTAAGATATGGTTTAATTCTCTTGATCCTGGTTGTGTGCGTAGTCCCCAGGATATGATTTATTACTTCTCTGCTAAATATTTCCCTGCTCATAATAAACAAGCTGCTTTAAGGGAAATATGTAATTTTGTGCAAATTGAAGAAGAGAGTCTCCCACAAGCTTGGGGGAGGCTTCTCCAATTACTTAATGTTTTTCCTGATCATCCTCTTAAGAAAAATGAAATACTTGATATCTTTTATAATGGACTAATCGATGCTTCCAGAGACCACCTGGATAGTTGTGCTGGTTGTGTTTTCAGGGAAAGAACACCAGATGAAGCTGAAATTCTACTGAATAATATGTTGACAAATGAAAATAATTGGACACTTCCTGAACCAACTCTTAAGCCAACTCCGAAGAAAAGGGGTGTTCTATTTCTCATTCCTGAAGATATGCAAGAGGCAAAGAAATCTATGAAAGAAAAAGGTATAAAAGCTGAAGATGTTAAGAATTTACCTCCTGTTGAAGAAATACATGGTCTTAATGTACCGCCTGTTAAAGAAATACATGATTTTAATCCATCACCTATTGAAGAAACACATGGTCTTGATAACCCGACACAGGTAGTAAAGGTAAATTATCTCTATAGATATGATAAAGCTGAAATCCCTCCTACTAAGTTTGCTAGCCAATGTTTGGATGAGTTTGATAGCTTTATGGTTAAGCAAGAAGATTTTATTGCTTATTTTGGTAGACAATTAAAACAAAATGCTTATATGATTGAACACATGGGTGATTATATGTCTAGAGTTAAAGGTGAACTTAAGCTCATTAGTAAACATGCTTCTATGGTTACCACTCAAGTAGAACAAGTACTTAAAGCTCAGAATGATTAGCTCAATGAATTGAATAGTAAGGATAATGATTTCGCTGTTAGAGTGGCTACTAGAACTGGTAAAATGACTCAGGAACCTTTGTATCCTGAAGGCCATCCTAAGAGAATTGAGCAAGATTCTCAGAGAAGTAATGTAGATGCACCTAGTCCTTCTAAAAAGAAGAAAAAGAAAAATGATAGGACTTTGCATGCTTCTAGTGAACCTGTTGTTGACACACCTGAGAATCCTAATGATATTTCTATTTCTGATGCTGAAACCCAATCTGGTAATGAACATGAACCTAGTGATAATGTTAATGATGATGTTCATGTTGATGCTCAACCTAGCAATGATAATGATGTAGAAATTGAACCTGCTGTTGATCTTGATAACCCACAATCTAAGAATCAACATTATGATAAGAGAGACTTTGTTGCTAGGAAGCATGGTAAAGAAAGGGAACCTTGGGTTCAGAAACCCATGCCTTTCCCTCCCAAACCATCCAAGAAAAAGGATGATGAGGATTTTGAGCGCTTTGCGGAAATGATTAGACCTATCTTTTTGCGTATGCGTTTAAATGATATGCTCAAAATGAATACTTATGCTAAGTATATGAAAGAAATTGTTACTAATAAAAGAAAGATACCGGAAGCTGAAATTTCCACCATGCTTGCTAATTATACTTTCAAGGGTGGAATACCTAAGAAACTTGGAGATCCAGGAGTACCCACTATACCATGCTCCATTAAAAGGAATTATGTTAGAACTGCTTTATGTGATCTTGGAGCTGGTGTTAGTGTTATGCCTCTCTTTATATCGTAGACTTGATTTGAATAAGTTGACACCTACTGAAATATCTTTGCAAATGGTTGATAAATCAACTGCTATACCTGTCGGCATTTGTGAGGATGTGCCTGTTGTGGTTGCAAACGTTACTATTTTAACGGACTTTGTTATTCTTGATAATCCCGAGGACGATAGTATGTCTATTATTCTTGGAAGACCCTTTTTGAATACTGCAGGGGCTGTTATTGATTGCAACAAAGGCAATGTCACTTTTCATGTTAATGGTAATGAGCATACGGTACACTTTCCGAGGAAACAACCTCAAGTTCATAGTATAAATTCTATTGGAAAAATTCTATCGATTATTTTTGGAGGTTTGAATTTCCTCTTCCTACTGTCAAGAAGAAATATGATATTCTTATTGTTGGGGATGTGCATATCCCCGTTGAGGTAACATGGTGTTATTCGAAATTTCTCTGGTTCCATGTTATTCGGAATGAGTTTGTTAACAAGACTTGATCAACCTTGTTAGTGGATTCCTTTTGATGAGCATGAGATGGATGAAGTTAGAAAGCACAACCTTCTATACCCTCCTTTTACTTTCTGTTATTTAGAATGAATAAAGTAAAAATAGTATTTTCTGTCATTTTTCTGATTTATCCGTGCAATAAAAAATACCCCGAAAATAAAAGTTCTCCAAATGCCCCGAAATTGAAATATGATTTTTCTGGAATATTTGAGAATATCTGGCACTGAGAACACAGCAGGGGGAGCAAGCACCTGGCCACGAGGGTCCAGGGCGTGCCCCCTGCCTCGTAGGCCCATGGTGGCTCCCCTCCACTTATTCCAGCCACCACACACTCCTTCCTCCCAAAAAAAATCACCAACCAGCTCAAGCACGAGTTCTTGCTCATTTTACTGCGATTTTCGATCTCCTTGCTCAAAGCATCTCTCACAAAACTACTTTGGGGGATTGTTCCTTGGTATGTAACTCCTCCAATGGTCCAATTAGTTTTTGTTCTAGTGCTTTATTCATTGCAAATTTGTGCTGCCTAGGTGACCATGTTCTTGAGCTTGCATGTCAAATTTATATGGTTCCAAGTAGTTCTAATGCATGATATAGTCTCTAGGCACTTGAGGGAGTAGTTGCTATCAATTTTTTTGAGTTTGGTTCACTTTTATTTGAAGTTACTAAAATTTTCAGAAATTTTTTCAGAGGAAGAAATATGTTTAGGAAAATGTACCAAGGTGGCCCTTCAAGGAAGCAAGGACCCAGGCTCGTAATGCGCGATGCCGACGATGAACAACCAAGGGAAGCTCAAGTGCGGGCTTGTGAATGGCCTTCAGAGGACTTCATGGATCGAGCATGAATTAAGGAAGAATTTAACGCATATGTGCATAACACTGATCTTGTGAGCTTCGAGGCAGATAAGTGTCGCCAGTACCACTATCTCACTGATTCCTTTGTGAGAAGGTTTGAATTTTCGTCTTCACGTAATTCTCAAACTGTCCTGTTTGATCTTTATGAAAATTCTTATACTATGGATTTAGAGGATTTTAATACTGCTTGCAAGCTTCCACAATGGGGTAGTACTAGTGAACCTCGCAAATCTGAGTTTAGAGATTTTCTTGCTAGTATAACTGTGGGGGAGTCTAGAGATATAACACAAGCTACCATAGGGAGCATTCATTTTCCTGCTATACATTATTTTGCTCTCTTCATAGGTAGGTGCATAAATGGTAAGGATGAAGCATGTCACATGTGTGTCCCTGATTTCAGTGTTCTCAGGAGTGCTGTATTAGGAGATAAACATTATAATTTTGGAGCCATTGTTGCACGTAGGTTGCATAATAATAGATTTAATGGAGATTTCTTTGGTGGAATTTATGCAACCCGTTTAGCTAATTTTCTTGATATACCTATTCGTGATTATGATATGGAATTGCCTCCTTCTTATCTGGATTTTAATGCCATGGTTCACCATCAGTTTGTTGAGAGGAATGAACCGCCTCTCCAGTACCGACTAATCTTTGACAGGCGTCACGCCGTCAATATTGTCCTCCCTGCTCCTACTCTCTTTTACTTTCAGGCAAAGGGGAGATATTTTATAACCAGGGAGGAGGCAAATGAGTATGAGAGGAGGACGAGGGCAGCTCGCCTCCAAGCTGCAGCCCACGATGCAATAGCCGCTGCATCTCAGTACGACCCCAGTTACAACTTTGGATATCCGCCAGGCCATCCGTGGCTGTAGACCAACTTAGGCCAAAAGCCTAAGCTTGGGGGAGTACGTATTTCTCACTGACATTACATTTATGTTCACACATTCATTGCTAGTTGTCGGTGCTCGTACTCTTTCACTGTAATATCCATGCTAGTTTATTTTCCTTTTATGCTTTCTTCTTGTGTGTTTGAAAAACTTTAAGAAAAACCAAAAAAATTAGTAGTAGCTTTTAGCTAGTTTACTTTCTTGCTGTAGTAGTAATAATTAAAAGAAAACCCCAAAAGATTTCATGTTCTTCTTTTGTTTGTTGGGAGCTTTCCCGTGTAAATAGTTTTATTTATTTTCTTTTCTTTGGGGGTCGATAGGAGAAGACCATAATGAAAATATTGAAGTGGCTCTTATATGCATTATTGTTGATTTAACCAAGAGGCTATATTGCCTTGTCTTCTCCTGTTTATTGAATGCCTGCAGATTCCAGCTTAGTCCAATGCACGTGCACTATTATTATTATTATTATTATTATTATTATTCACATTGTTCGGTCATGCAAGTGAAAGGCAATTATGACGATATATGATGGACTGATTGAGATGAGAGAAGCTTGTATGAACTCGACCTGTTTTGTTTTTGTAAATATGATTAGTTCATCGTTCCTGGTTCAGCCTATTATGAATAAACATGTTTGCAATGACAATTAGAGATTGTAGTTGCTTATGCCATGCTTAATTAGCTAGGAGTTTATAATGGTTTACCTTGCGTGCCAACATGCTATTAAAATGGTTGTGATGTGGTATGATAGGGTGGTATCCTCCTTTGAATGATTCAAGTGACCTGACTTGGCACATGTTCACACATGTAGTTGAAACAAAATCAACATAGCCTTCACGATATTTATGTTCATGGTGGATTATATCCTACTCATACTTGCACTCAATGTTTATTAATTTTAATGCATGTTCATGACTGTTGTCGCTCTCTAGTTGGTCGCTTCCCAGTCTTTTTCTATCCTTCACTTGTACTAAGCGGGAATACTGCTTGTGCATCCAATCCCTTAAACCCCAAAGTTATTCCATATGAGTCCACTATACCTTCCTATATGCAGTATCTACCTGCCGTTCCAAGTAAATTTGTATGTGCCAAACTCTAAACCTTCAAATGAAATTCTGTTTTGTATGCTCGAATAGCTAATGTATCAACTAGGGCTGTCTGTATCTTCCATGCTAGGCGGGTTATTCTCAAGGGGAGTGGACTCCGCTCCTCACTCACGAGAAAATGGCTGGTCACCAGGATGCCCAGTCCCATGCTTTATGCAAATCAAATCAAAATAATTGCAAACAAAACTCCGCCCGGACTCTTGTTAGTTGGAGGCACTCGTTGTTTCGAGCAAGCCATGGGTTGATGCTTGTTGGTGGAGGGGGAGTATAAACTTTACCATTCTGTTTGGGAACCGCCTATAATGTGTGTAGCATGGAAGATATCGCCATCTCTTGGTTGTTATGTTGACAATGAAAGTATGCCGCTCAAAATATTATTTATCTCTTCAAAAATCAAGCTCTGGCACCTCTACAAATCCCTGCTTCCCTCTGCGAAGGGCCGATGTATTTACTTTTATGTTGAGTGATCACCCTCTTATTAAAAAGCACCAGTTGGAGAGCACCGCTGTCATTTGCATTCATTACTATTAATTTATATTGGGTATGACTATGACTGGATCTCTTTTACCATGAATTACAATGTTTAGTCAATCCTTGATCTTTAAAGGTGCTCTGCATTTATGTTTTGCGGTCTCAGAAAGGGCTAGCGAGATACCATCTTGTTATATCATATCATGATTGTTTTGAGAAAGTGTTGTCATCCGAGATTTATAGATCAGGATACAAGCCTGAACGTCCGTTACTGTGGACAGGGCTATTCGAATAGATAATCTTTCCTGCAGGGGTGCACCACGTTTTCCAACACGCTTGATTACTCTGGCCGGACACACTTTTCTGAGTCAATGCCTAGCCTCGGAAGATCAACACGTCGCAGCCCTACCTAGGCTCAGCGGAGAGGTCCCCGCCGGTCTACATCCTAAGCACTCCGAGGTCTTGGGCCCATCGCCCATTGCACTCCAGGTCATTGCGTGCAGGGCGGGTCCAGGCTCCACCACTACAGGATGGTGCCGGCCCAGCCGTGCCGCAATGCTGAACTGGACGCCTGACAAAGCTTCGGCTGATACTACGACGTCGAGGCCCATAACTATTCTTGTCGTGGTAATCTCACGTCAGATGTCAGGGGGTGGCTTATCATGGGTGGAGCCATGAGGACGTCGTCGGGTTCCGGAAGCGAGAGTGAGCACGAGCTCGGTAGCACACGAGACGTACCCAGGTTCCGGGCTCTCCGGAGAGATAACACCCCTACTCCTGCTATGATGACTATGATCAAGTGTATACAAGGTTGCTCCTTGAGCTGTGTTGCTAGAGGAGGAAGAAGGGCAGAGCTACCTCTCTTCTCCTAGCTATGGTGTGTGGAATGAGGGCTGAACCCTTTGCATGGGTGAGCCCTGGGGGGTTTTATAGGCCAACCCCCCAGGGGTACAATGGTAATATGACTGGGTGTAGGACCCGGATGTCAGTGCCTAGGTTCGCCGGGTTCCCCGCCTGCTGCTGGGGCCCACCTCTAGTGGGCCCCGCCGGCTGCCGAGAATTCGGCCGACAGGTAGGGCCCGCCGCCTGCGGGCCCAGCTGATTGCCTTTCGCTGTAGCTCTGTCCTTGATGACGGAGGCCGCATCAGGAGTCGTATGGCTACAGTCCCGCGTCAGGCGGGTTGGTGGCCGCTTGGTCAGCGCACACTGTAGCCACGCTCCGTCTTGTCATAGTGGGTGAGTGCAAACTCCGAGGGAAGGGAAGGGACAGCTGCTGGAAGCTGGCCCGCCCCCAAAGCTGCCTTCTAGGGGTGCGCCGTCTTCTAGAAGCCCACGGACAGGTAGGGCCTGCCGCCTGCGGGCCATACTGATTGCCCTTGGCGGTTGCATGACCCTTGCTGACGAGGGCCGTGTCATGAGTCGCATGGCTGCAGTCCCGCGCCAGGCGGGTAGGTGGTCGCTTCGCCAGCTCGTACTGTAGACACGTTCCTCCGGGATTCGGGGGAGCATGTGGCCCTTTTGCTTCGCCCCGTCTCGTCAGAGCAGGTGAGTGCAGACTCCGAGGGGAAGAGGGGCCGTCTGCTGGGAACCGGCCTCCCCCAAAGCCGCCTTCTAAGAGTGCACCGTCTTTTGGAAACCGGCCGCTTGGTCCTAGCTGGCCCAAGGAACCGGCCGCATGTCCAGAAGGCATGAGGGGCTTTGCTGGCCCCGATGTCTTGAAACTTTACTAGGTGCGGATGAGGCTACCCGGTGTCCATCCCCCCGACAGTAGTCCCCGAAGCTGGTCAGGCGCCACGGATCGAGAACGAGGTGCCTCAGAAGTTTCCCCTCAAAGAGATCCTATGCCCTCGCTACGTACGGCTGGTGGAAGCCGCGTGCCAGAAACCGGCAGAGGCGAAGCCAGCCGCTTGGTGAATTTGAATCGTCGAGGCGGGAGCCGGGTGGTGCGCCGCCGAGCGGCGGGCCTGCTGCCCATTGCTCGCATGCCACATGTCGCCAGTAGGCCAAGTCGGCCAGCCAGCCCACGCGCGCATGGGACGCCACCACAGGCCCGGGCCCACCACTACACAACCTCGGCGTGCGAGCGGATCCGCTGCGACCGAGGCAAACGGTTGCCCTTCCGATGTGTAATGATCACGCGCCATAATGGCGCGGGATTTGCGGGGGCATCCGGGGCATGGGCGCAGTTAATCCCACGCCCTCACGAAGCGTCGCCCCGACCCCATCGTCGTTGCCGTATAAATAGGGAGGGAGGGGGGCGGCCAAATGCATGTGCGCCATGGATGTACTACATAACATGATGCAACTATTATGCATGATATCAACATGAGCATGGATGTACAACATAATCATAAATCATATGAACAACAATAAATCATATCCAACTGAGCATGACATACTGACGAGCATGAATAACACAAGTATAACACTACACATAAGCATAACATAACCACTAGTATCGGAAATAACCACCATCCAAGAACATAACGGCAATACTACCAGGTAAGCATATAACCAGCTAGATGAAAAGGAAACATGCATATCAACGGTACCCGGTAGCAGACGATGGTCATGCACCAAAGAACATGACCAACCAACATGTACTACTATGAAAGAAATACTAGCAAGAATACATGATAACCAGATGCATAGAAACATAGCACAAAGGTGAACATGAAACTATAAGCATTAACAAAACAACAATAGCAGTTGCAAAACAAACAGACATTTATTAATTATTCAAGTTGAAAACCATGGCTAATGCATGACTATCATGCAAGTTGTTGTCGTGGCTTGCCTGGGGATGAAGGATACACCGGGGAGAAGCGCAGAAAGATCGCGGAAAGATTCGCCGAAAGGGTTCTCCCTTGGAGGGGGCTGATTAGGGACAAGGGAAATAAGGTCATTTTCAGTATGTGAACACATAGTGAAAGTGTTACCAATAGGTAGGGCTCGACGAGACGAAGACATGGGCTTTGGATTCACCTCAAACGGAGTCTCGGTTGAAAAGATATAGCCCGACGAAGTTCAGGGACCAATCTGTAAAATAACTTCTACAAATAGGCCCCTGGCTGGAAAATCAGAAAGCGCCTTTTAGAAGAATACGCCTTCGCTGCGGGAAAACGCGTTCTGAGTCAAAGAAGAACTGAAGTACGTTTTTAGTAAACCAAAAGCGTAGTTTACCGAATGCACTTCCACTTGCCACGGTGGCAGGGGCGGGGTCAACGCTGAGGGGCTGATGGGCGGGGCCTGCTGGCAGGTCTTCTTCTTCCACCTCACCATTCGCCCGATGCGGAGGAGGGGCTCACGCTCCGGTGGCGATTGCCGGCGAACCAGGCCACATCTCGGGGCGGGCGACCTACCAATCCGTTCAGGAGGCCGAGACGCATCGGTCGGTGGTGAGCTTCGCCGCCAAGGAGCTTGGAAACGGGCACGGTCATGCCCACGACGGAGGAAGGATTCGGTCACCAGAGGAATCGCGGCTAGAGGCCACCGGAGGAGAGGGATGGGTGCTGGAGTGGCTCTGGAGGGGTGGTGTAGATCTCTAGAGGTGGTGGAACAAAAGAAAGAGCTCGGGATGGCTCGGGTATAAGCCGAGGGGAGGCGGCGACTATGGTAGCAGAGGGAGGACAGGAGGGCTCCTCGAGCTCGATTAGGTGGTTGGGGCGGCTAGAGGGAGAGTGGTGAGTAGGCTGATGAGCTCAGAGAGGGTCGGGTGTGCTTATATAGGCGGGGCGAGGCGGTTCGAGCTGAGTGCCGCCATGGTGACGTGTCGCCGGTGCCCTGGCGCGAACAGAGCGCTCGTGAGGCGAGGAAGACAACAGGAGGAGCAGCTGGCATGCCTCACGGGGAAGAAGCGGTCGAGGGGCACGAGGGAGAAGCGGCCGAGGCACGAACAGAGCCGGTCGGCTACAGTTCGCCCATGGACGCTTGCTGTTCGGCGACGGGGACGGGTCACCGGAGAAGCAAACAAAGGGGAAATGGCTTCGGGGAAATGGCGACAATGCGGGAAACACGCTATACATGCCTGTGCTCGCTGGAACGATGAGTAGACAGAGGGAGAAGAGGACAGAGGCACCAGAGCGCGAAGATGTCATGCCAAAACGGTGGTCACCGCGCAGACTGGCATGAAGAGGACAAGAGGGGCTGCCGTGATATGTCTGGTGGTGAGTCCCTGCATCACGGAGTCTGAGAGAGGTGCTGGATCAAGCAGAGGTGCTCTGGAGAGATGTGAGGCTTCGAGTAAAGTTTGCTGCAGCAAACTTGGCTGTGCACTGGTGATGAACAGAGGATTGATTGGGGCCAATGGAGTTGTCTCGGATGATTATCTTAGTAAGGACTATAATCCTGGGGGTTTTGGAGGGAAATGGACCAAGGCTTAATATAGTTGCTTTGCAACTGGCCAAAATGGTCCAGAAACTTTAGCATGATGATGCACTCACATGGAGTATCAACTTGAGCTCAATTTTGGCAAGGCAGGGTTATTTGGTCATATGAAGGTGCTATAAAAGTTTCATACCAAATGGACATGCCAAAATAGTACTTGTGTTGGGGAACGTAATATTTCAAAAATTTCCTACGATCACGCAAGATCTATCTAGGAGAAGCATAGCAACGAGCGGGGAGAGTGTGTCCACGTACCCTCGTAGACCGAAAGCGGAAGCGTTTAGTAACACGGTTGATGTAGTCGAACGTCTTTGCGATCCAACCGATCAAGTACCAAACGCACGACTCCTCCGCGATCTGCAGACGTTCAGCTCGGTGACGTCCCTCGAACTCTAGATCCAGCTAAGGCCGAGGGAGAGTTCTGTCAGCACGACGGCGCGGTGACGGTGATGATGAAGTTACCGGTGCAGGGCTTCGCCTAAGCACTACAACGATATGGCCGAGATGTAAAACTGTGGAGGGGGGCACCGCACACGGCTAAGAGATTGTCTGTTGTACCTTTGGGTGCCCCCCTCCCCACTTATATAAAGGAGGGAGGGAGGAGGAGGCCGGCCAGGAGGAGGCATGCCCAAGGGGGGGGAGTCCTACTCCAAGTAGGATTCGCCCCCCTTTCCTACTTCCACAAGGAGAAGGGAGGAAGGAGAGGGAGAAGAGAAGGAAAGGGGGGCCCGGCCCCCCTAGCCCTAGCCAATTCGGTTTGGGCTAGGGGGCGCGCGCCACACCTTGGCATGCCTCCTCTCTTCCACCACTAGGCCCATGAGGCCTAATAACTTCGGGGGGGGGGGGGGTCCGGTAACCCCCGGTACTCCGAAACTTATCCGAAACGACCAGAACCATTCCGGTGTCCGAATGTAACCTTCCAATATATGAATCTTTATGTCTCGACCATTTCGAGACTCCTTGTCACATCCGCGATCTCATCTGGGACTCCGAACAACCTTTGGTACATCAAATCAGATAAACTCATAATACGAATCGTCATCGAACGTTAAGCGTGCGGACCCTACGGGTTCGAGAACTATGTAGACATGACCGAGACACATCTCCGGTCAATAACCAATAGCGGAACCTGGATGCTCATATTGGCTCCTACATATTCTACGAAGATCTTTATCGGCCAAACTACATAACAACATACGTTGTTCCCTTTGTCATCGGTATGTTACTTGCCCGAGATTCGATCGTCGGTATCACCATACCTAGTTCAATCTCGTTACCGTCAAGTCTCTTTACTCGTTCCATAATGCATCATCCTGCAACTAACTCATTAGTCACATTGCTTGCAAGGCTTATTGTGATGTGCATTACCGAGAGGGCCTAGAGATACCTTTCCGACAATCGGAGTGACAAATCCTAATCTCGATCTATGCCAACTCAACAAACACCATCGGAGACACCTATAGAGCATCTTTATAATCACCCAGTTACGTTGTGATGTTTGATAGCACACTAAGTGTTCCTCCGATATTCGGGAGTTGCATAATCTCATAGTGAGAGGAACATGTATAAGTCATGAAGAAAGCAATAGCAATAAACTAAACGATCATACTGCTAAGCTAACGGATGGGTCTTGTCCATCACATCATTCTCTAATGATGTGATCCGGTTCACCAAATGTCAACACATGTCTATGGCTAGGAAACATAACCATCTTTGATAAACAAGCTAGTCAAGTATAGGCATACTAGGGACACTCTGTTTGTCTATGTATTCACACATGTACTAAGTTTTCGGTTAATACAATTCTAGCATGAATAATAAACATTTATCATGATATAAGGAAATATAAATAACAACTTTATTATTGCCTCTAGGGCACAATTCCTTCAGTCTCCCACTTGCACTAGAGTCAATAATCTAGATTACATAGTAATGATTCTAACACCCATGGAATCTTTGTGCTGGTCATGTTTTGCTCGTGAGAGAGGCTTAGTCAACAGGTCTGCAACATTCAGATCCGTATGTATCTTGCAAATCTCTATGTCCCCTTCTGACACTTGATGACGGATGGAATTGAAGCGTCTCTTGATGTGCTTGGTCTTCTTGTGAAATCTGGATTCCTTTGCCAAGGAAATTGCACCAGTATTGTCACAAAAAATTTCATTGGACCCGATGCACTAGGTATGACACCTAGATCGGATATGAACTCCTTCATCCAGACTCCTTCATTCGCTTCTTCCGAAGCAGCTATGTACTCCACTTCACACGTAGATCCCGCCACGACGCTCTGTTTGGAACTGCACCAACTGACAGCTCAACCATTCAATATAAACACGTATCTAGTTTGTGACTTAGAGTCATCCGGATCAGTGTCAAATCTTGCATCGACGTAACCATTTACGACGAGCTCTTTGTCACCTCCATAAACGAGAAACATATCCTTAGTCCTTTTCAGGTATTTCAGGATGTTCTTGACCGCTGTCCAGTGATCCACTCCTGGATTACTTTGGAACCTCCCTACTATACTTATAGCAAGGCACACATCAGGTCTGGTACACAGCATTGCATACATGATAGAACCTATGGCTGAGGCATAGGGAATGACTTTCATTTTCTCTCTATCTTCTACAGTGGTCGGGCATTGAGTCTCACTCAACTTAACACCTTGTAACACAGGCAAGAACCCTTTCTTTGACTGATCCATTTCGAACTTCTTCAAAATCTTATCAAGGTATGTGCTTTGTGAAAGTCCAGTTAAGCGTCTTGATCTATCTCTATAGATCTTAATGCCCAATATGTAAGCAACTTCACCGAGGTCTTTCATAGAAAAAACTCTTATTCAAGTATCCTTTTATGCTATCCAGAAATTCTATATCATTTCCAATCAGCAATATGTCATCCACATATAATATTAGAAATGCTACAGAGCTCCCACTCACTTTCTTGTAAATACAGGCTTCTCCAAAAGTCTGTATAAAACCATATGCTTTGATCACACTATCAAAACATTTATTCCAACTCCGAGAGGATTGCACCAGTCCATAAATGGATCGCTGGAGCTTGCACACTTTGTTAGCACCCTTTGTATCGACAAAACCTTCTGGTTGCATCATATACAACTCTTCTTCTAGAAATCCATTCAAGAATGCAGTTTTGACGTCCATTTGCCAAATTTCATAATCATAAAATGTGGCAATTGCTAACATGATTCGGACAGACTTAAGCATCGCTACGGGTGAGAAAGTCTCATCGTAGTCAACCCCTTGAACTTGTCGAAAATCTTTTGCAACAAGTCGATCTTTGTAGACAGTAACATTACCGTCAGTGTCGGTCTTCTTCTTGAAGATCCATTTATTTTCTATGGCTTGCCGATCATCGGGCAAGTCAACCAAAGTCCACACTTTGTTCTCATACATGGATCCCATCTCAGATTTCATGGCCTTAAGCCATTTCGCGGAATCTGGGCTCATCATCGCTTCCTCATAGTTTGTAGGTTCGTCATGGTCAAGTAACATGACGTCCAGAATAGGATTACCGTACCACTCTGGTGCGGATCTTAATCTGGTTGACCTATGAGGTTAGGTAGTAACTTGATCAGAAGTTTCATGATCATCATCATTAGCTTCCTCACTAATTGGTGTAGGAATCACTGGAATTGATTTATGTGATGAGGAACGTAGTATTTCAAAAATTTCCTACGATCACGTAAGAGCTATCTAGGAGAAGCATAGTAATGAGCGGGGAGAGTGTGTCCACGTACCCTCGTAGATCGAAAGCGGAAGCGTTTAGTAGCGCGGTTGATGTAGTCGAACGTCTTCGCGATCCAACCGATCAAGTACCGAATGCACAACACCTCCGCGATCTGCACACGTTCAGCTCGGTGATGTCCCTCGAATTCTAGATCCAGCTGAGGCCGAGGGAGAGTTCCATCAGCACGACGGCGTGGTGACGGTGATGATGAAGTTACCGGCGCAGGGCTTCGCCTAAGCACTACGACGATATGACCGAGGTGTAAAACTGTGGAGGGGGGCACCGCACACGGCTAAGAGATTGTCTGTTGTACCTTTGGGTGCCCCCCTCCCCACGTATATAAAGGAGGGAGGGAGGAGGCCGGCCAGGAGGAGGCGCGCCCAAGGGGGGGGGATTCCTACTCCAAGTAGGATTCGCCCCCCCTTTCCTACTTCCACAAGGAGAAGGGGGGAAGGAGAGGGAGAAGAGACGGAAGGGGGGCTGGTGGTGATGACCCACAAGTATAGGGGATCTATTGTAGTCCTTTCGATAAGTAAGAGTGTCGAACCCAACGAGGAGCAGAAGGAAATGATAAGCGGTTTTCAGCAAGGTATTCTCTGCAAGCACTGAAATTATAGGTAATAGATAGTTTTGTGATAGGATAATTTGTAACGAGCAACAAGTAACAAAAGTAAATAAAGTGCAGCAAGGTGGCCCAATCCTTTTTGTAGCAAAGGACAAGCCTGGACAAACTCTTATATAGAGAAAAGTGCTCCCGAGGACACATGGGAATTATTGTCAAGCTAGTTTTCATCACGTTCATATGATTCGCGTTCGGTACTTTGATACTTTGATATGTGGGTGGACCGGTGCTTGGGTGCTGTCCTTACTTGAACAAGCATCACACTTATGATTAACCCCTGCAAGCATCCGCAACTACAAAAGAAGTATTAAGGTAAACCTAGCCATAGCATGAAACATGTGGATCCAAATCAGCCCCTTACGAAGCAACGCATAAACTAGGGTTTAAGCTTCTGTCACTCTAGCAACCCATCATCTACTTATTACTTCCCAATGCCTTCCTCTAGGCCCAAATAATGGTGAAGTGTCATGTAGTCGACGTTCACACAACACCACTAGAGGAGAGACAACATACATCTCATCAAAATATCGAACGAATACCAAATTCACATGACTACTAATAGCAAGACTTCTCCCATGTCCTCAGGAACAAACGTAACTACTCACAAAGCATATTCATGTTCATAATCAGAGGAGTATTAATATGCATATAGGATCTGAACATATGATCTTCCACCAAATAAACCAACTAGCATCAACTACAAGGAGTAATCAACACTACTAGCAACCTACAGGTACCAATTCCAGACTTAGAGACAAGAATTGGATACAAGAGATGAACTAGGGTTTGAGAGGAGATGGTGCTGGTGAAGATGTTGATGGAGATTGCCCTCTCCCGATGAGAGGAGTGTTGGTGATGACGATGGCGATGATTTCCCCCTCCCGGTGGGAAGTGTCCCCAGCAGAACAGCTCTGCCGGAGCCCTAGATTGGTTCCGCCTCGTGGCGGCGGAGTCTCGTCCCGAAAGCTTGCTTATGATTTTTCTTCGGACCAAAGACTTCATATAGAAGAAGATGGGCACCGGAGGGCCAACAGGGGGCCCACAAGGCAGGGGGCGCGGCCAGGGGGTAGGGCGCACCCCCACCCTCGTGGCTAGGGTGTGGGCCCCCTTTGATATTTCTTCCGCTCAGTATTTTATATTATTTCCAAAAATAACGTTCATGGAGTTTCAGGACTTTTGGAGTTGTGCAGAATAGGTCTCTAATATTTGCTCCTTTTCCAGCCCAGAATTCCAGCTGCCGGCATTCTCCCTCCTTATGTAAACCTTGTAAAATAAGAGAGAATAGGCATAAGTATTGTGACATAATGTGTAATAACAGCCCATAATGCAATAAATATCGATATAAAAGCATCATGCAAAATGGACGTATCAACTCCCCCAAGCTTAGACCTCGCTTGTCCTCAAGCGGAAGCCAATAACGATAAATATGTCCACATGTTTAGGGGTAGAGGTGTCGATAAAATAAAATACGGACATGAGGGCATCATGATCATTCTCATAACAGCAACATATATGGATATTGTCATATGATCTCTTATGCTCAAGTAATAATCTATTCACAATGCAAAGTATGAATCAGAAACTTTATTGAGAACCAACAAACTATAATCTCAGTCATTGAAGCAATTGCAATTTATCATAACATCAGAAAGTGTCTATGTCAGAGCTTTTCAGCAAGTCCACATACTCAACTAAAATTTAGTCTTTCACAATTGCTAACACTCATGCAATATTTGTGGTTACGGAGTTTTAATCGGACACAGAGAAAGATAGGGGCTTATAGTTTCGCCTCCCAACCTTTTACCTCAAGGGTAATGTCAACAATAATAACTCATGCTAACTTACATCCAATTAAATATATATATCAGAATCTTTCCAACATACTGTGCTTGCCAAAGGATAAAATGTAAAAAGGAAAGGTGAAGATCACCATGACTCTTGCATAAGGTAGAAAATAAACATAAAAGATAGGCCCTTCGCAGAGGGAAGCAGAGGTTGCCATGCGCTTTCAGGGTTGGATACACAAAATCTTAATGCGAAAGAACGTCACTTTATATTGCCACTTGTGATATGAACCTTTATTATGCAGTCCGTCGCTTTTATTTCTTCCACATCACAAGATCGTATAAAGCTTATTTCCTCCACACCAATCAATCATACATATTTAGAGAGCAATTTTTATTGCTTGCACCGATGACAACTTACTTGAAGGATCTTACTCTATCCATAGGTAGATATGGTGGACTCTCATGGCAAAACTGGTTTAAGGGTTTTTGGAAGCACAAGTAGTATCTCTACTTGGTGCAAAGAATTTGGCTAGCATGAGGGGGAAAGGCAAGCTCAACATGTTGGATGATCCATGACAATATACTTTATCTCAGATATAAGAAAACATAACCCATTATGTTGTCTTCCTTGTCCAACATCAACTCTTTAGCATGTCATATTTTAATGAGTGCTCACAATCATAAAAGATGTCCAAGACATTATATTTATATGTGAAACCTCTCTTTCTTTATTACTTCTTATTAATTGCAACAATGACCAAAGCTATGTTTGTCAACTCTCAACAACTTTTAATCATCATACTCTTTCTATGTGAAGTCATTACTCTCCATAAAATCAATATGATCTATTTGTTTCTTTTTATTCTTTTCTCTTTCTTTTATTCACTCAAAATCATAGCAAGACAATCAAGCCCTTGACTCAACACTAATCTTTATTATATATATAGCTCACGGACTCGATTACATAGAAGGATCATAAAGCAAAACTCAAAACTAGATCATACCAAAACTTTATTCTACCAGATCAAGATACTACTAATAGGATCGAACTAAGAAAAACGGTAAAGAAAGGAGATGTGGTGGTGATACGATACCGGGGCATCTCCCCCAAGCTTGGCAGTTGCCAAGGGGAGTGCCCATACCCATGTGATTATATCTCCTTTGCTGGTGAAGAAGGTGGTGATGGGGTTGTTGATGAAGTAGGCTTGTCGTCCATCTTCCAAGGCATGGGCTCACCATCATAGAAGGATGATCGAGTCTCCGGGATCCTCAAATCTGCAGCCAAACTCATTCTCTTGAATCTATATTCATACTCACAATTTTGGTTTTGCAGGTCATAGATTTGGGCTTGGAGGTGCTCGATTTTCTCGTGGAGCTTGAAGATGGCCTCCCCAATGTCCTTGGCATCCAGCTTGTGGTTGTTGGTGAACTCCGCGATCATCATGTGATTGGAATCAAGTCCACGCTCCACCATCTCCTGGCACTTGAAAACTTGTTGCTCCATTGCCTCGAGCCTTGTCTCCACGCTTCCGGTCTTCCTTGGTCCCTCAACATCACGGATGTACAGCACCCCCTCATGCATCTCAATGGTTTGAGGGTGTTGCAGCACCTCCGCGAAGTAGGGATTGATGACCTTCTCGAAGAACTTGTCCTTGGGGGCACTTGGAGACGTCATGATGATTTAGATCTATCAGAAAAACAGCTCGAAACAAGAACAGAGGATATTTGCGTGATACAGGAGTCAAAACCTTCGGGAGATTATATAATGAATTTTTACCGACCAAAATACGTATCGTGCAAGAAAACAGAGTCCGGAGAGCACACGAGGTGCCCACGAGGTAGGGGGCGCGCCCAGTAGGGTAGGGCGCGCCCTCCACCCTCGTGGAGGCCTCGTGTCCTTCCCATACTGCTTCTTATTTTTCTATTTTTCTAAATATTCCAAAACGGAGAAAAATTGCCATTAGAACTGTTTTGGAGTCGGTTTACTTACCGTACCACATACCTATTCCTTTTCGGAGTCTGAAACGTTCCGGAAAGTGTCCCTTATGTATTCCTCCGGGGTTATGGTTTCAATAACATTGGTTTCCACATTTATAGGATTACCTGAGATATAATGTTTAATTCTTTGACTGTTCACCACCTTCGGATTTGTGCCTTCGAAGTTATTGATTTTTATGGCACCGGAACGATAGACCTCCTCGATAACGTAAGGGCCTTCCCATGTAGAGAGAAGTTTTCCTGCAAAAAATCTTAAACGAGAGTTGTATAGTAATACATAATCTCCTACATTAAACTCACACTTTTGTATCCTTTTGTCATGCCATCTTTTAACCTTTTCTTTAAACAATTTGGCATTCTCATAGGCTTGGGTTCTCCATTCATCAAGTGAGCTAATGTCAAATAACCTCTTCTCACCGGCAAGTTTGAAATCATAGTTGAGCTCTTTAATAGCCCAATAAGCCTTATGTTCTAGTTCGAGAGGTAAGTGACATGCTTTTCCATAAACCATTTTATACGAAGACATACCCATAGGATTTTTATATGCAGTTCTATAAGCCCATAATGCATCATCCAGTTTCTTGGACCAATTCTTTCTAGATCTATTAACAGTCTTTTGCAAAATTAATTTGAGCTCTCTATTGCTCAATTCTACTTGACCACTAGACTGTGGGTGATAAGGAGATGCAATTCTATGATTAACATCATATTTAGCAAGCATTTTTCGGAAAGCACCATGAATAAAATGTGAACCACCATCAGTCATTAAATATCTAGGGACTCCAAACCTCGGAAAAATAACTTCTTTAAGCATTTTAATAGAAGTGTTATGACCAGCACTACTAGTTGGAATATCTTCTACCCACTTAGTAACGTAATCAACAACAACTAAAATATGTGTGTATCCATTAGAGGCAGGAAAAGGTCCCATATAATCAAAGCCCCAAACATCAAATGGTTCAATAACAAGTGAATAATTCATAGGCATTTCTTGACGTCTACTAATATTACCAATTCTTTGACATTCATCACAAGATAAAACAAACTTATGTGCATCCTTGAAGAGAGTAGGCCAATAAAAACCGGATTGCAATACCTTATGTGCAGTTCTGTCTCCAGCGTGGTGTCCTCCATAAGCCTCGGAGTGACACTTGCGTAGGATCTGTTCCTGTTCATGCTCAGGTACACAACGTCTAATAACACCATCTACTCCTTTATAAAGGTGTGGGTCATCCCAGAAGTAATGTCTTAAATCATAGAAAGACTTTTTCTTTTGTTGGTATGTGAAACTAGGTGGTATGAATTTAGCAACGATGTAATTAGCATAATCAGCATACCATGGAGTAGTACGAGAGGCATTTATGACATTTAATTGTTCATCAGTAAAGCTATCATCAATAGGTAGTGGGTCATCAAGAACATTTTCTAACCTAGACAAGTTGTCTGCAACGGGGTTCTCAGCTCCCTTTCTATCAACAATATGTAAATCAAATTCTTGTAGCAGGAGAACCCATCTAATAAGTCTAGGTTTAGCATCTTTCTTTTCCATAAGATATTTAATAGCAGCATGATCCGTGTGAATAGTTACTTTAGAATCAACAATATAAGGTCTGAACTTATCACAAGCAAATACAACTGCTAAGAATTCCTTTTCAGTAGTAGCATAATTTCTATGAGCATTGTCTAGAGTTTTACTAGCGTATTGAATAACATTTAATTTCTTATCAACTCTTTGCCCTAGAACAGCACCTACAGCATAATCACTAGCATCACACATAATTTCAAAGGGTAAATTCCAATCAGGTGGCTGAACAATAGGTGCAGAAATCAATGCTTTCTTAAGTATTTCAAATGCTTCTACACAATCATCATCAAAGACAAATGGTATATCTTTTTGTAGCAAATTAGTCAGAGGTCGAGAAATTTTTGAGAAGTCCTTAATGAACCTCCTATAAAAACCGGCATGACCAAGGAAACTTCTTATACCTTTGATGTCCTTGGGACATGGCATCTTTTCAATAGCATCGACCTTGGCTTTATCAACTTCAATACCTCTTTCAGAAATTTTATGCCCCAAGACAATACCTTCATTAACCATAAAGTGGCACTTCTCCCAATTCAAGACAAGGTTAGTTTCTTCACATCTCTGCAAAACTCGATCAAGGTTGCTCAAGCAATCATCAAAAGAGGATCCATAGACGGAGAAATCGTCCATGAAAACCTCACAAATCTTTTCACAAAAGTCAGAGAATATAGCCATCATGCATCTTTGAAAGGTAGCAGGTGCATTACATAAACCAAAAGGCATACGTCTATAAGCAAAAGTACCAAAAGGACAAGTGAAAGTGGTCTTAGATTGATCATCAGCTGACACAGGTATTTGAGAGAAACCAGAATAACCATCTAGAAAGCAAAAATGTGTATGTTTGGATAATCTTTCTAGCATTTGATCGATAAAAGGTAAGGGGTAATGATCCTTTTTAGTAGCTTTATTCAATTTGCGGAAATCAATTACCATCCTATAACCTGTAATAATTCTTTGCGGGGTCAATTCATCTTTATCATTAGGAACGACAGTAATACCTCCTTTCTTAGGAACACAATGGACAGGACTTACCCACTGACTATCAGCAACGGGATAAATTATACCTGCCTCAAGGAGCTTTAGTATTTCCTTTCTTACCACTTCTTTCATCTTAGGATTCAGCCGTCGTTGGTGATCACGAACTGGTTTGGCATCTTTCTCCAAATTTATTTTGTGTTGACATAGAGTGGGACTAATGCCCTTAAGATCATCAAGAGTATAACCAATAGCAGCACGGTGCTTCTTCAGAGTTTTCAATAATCTCTCTTCTTCATGCTCTGAAAGGTTAGCACTAATAATAACAGGATATACCTTTTTCTCATCAAGATAAGCATATTTAAGAGTATCAGGTAACGGTTTAAGCTCGAACACGGGATCACCCTTGGGTGGAGGAGGATCCCCTGGGATTTCTATAGGCAAATTGTGTTTCAGGATGGGTTCCTGTTTAAAGAATACTTCATCTATTTCCCTTCTTTCATTCATAAACATATCATTTTCATGGTCTAGCAAATATTGTTCCAAAGGATCATTAGGAGGTACGGCAATAGAAGCAAGACCAATAATTTCATCCTTACAAGGCAATTCCTCTTCACGGTGTTGTCTACGAAATTTAGAGAAATTAAACTCATGAGACATATCACCCAAACCAATAGTAACAACATCCTTTTCGCAGTCTATCTTAGCATTAACAGTGTTCAAGAAGGGTCTACCAAATATAATGGGACAAAAGCTATCTTGTGGGGAACCAAGAACAAGAAAATCAGCAGGATATTTAGTTTTCCCACACAAGACTTCAACATCTCTAACAATTCCCATGGGTGAAATAGTATTCCTATTGGCAAGTTTAATTGTGACATCAATATCTTCTAACTCAGTAGGTGCAATATCATGCATAATTTCTTTGTAGAAGTCAATAGGTATTGCACTAGCACTAGCACCCATGTCACATAAGCCATGATAACAATGATCTCCTATTTTAACAGAAATAACAGGCATGCCTACCACAGGTCTATGTTTATCTTTAGCACAAGGTTTAGCAATTCTAGCAGTATCTTCACGGAAATAAATAACATGCCCATCAATATTATCAGCCAAGAGATCTTTAACAATAGCAATATTAGGTTCAACTTTAACTTGCTCAAGAGGTGTATAGGTTCTAATATTGCTTTTACGAACCACAGTTGAAGCTTTAGCGTGATCCTTTATTCTAACAGGGAAAGGTGGTTTCTCAACATAAGTAGTAGGAACAATAGGATCATTATAAGTGATAGTCTTTTCTTCAACTTTAATAGGTGCAGCTACTTTTACTTCTATGGGAGGATGATATTTAAACCACTTCTCCTTAGGGAGATCAACATGAGTAGCAAAAGATTCACAGAAAGAAGCTACTATCTCAGAATCAAGTCCGTATTTAGTGCTAAATTTACGGAAAACATCGGTATCCATAAAAGATTTAACACAATCAAACTTAGGTGTCATACCTGACTCCTTACCTTCATCGAGATCCCAATCTTCAGAGTTGCGTTTAATTCTTTCCAATAAATCCCATTTGAATTCAATAGTCTTCATCATAAAAGAGCCAACACAAGAAGTATCGAGCATGGTGTGAGTGTTATCAGAAAGCCGAGCATAAAAATTTTGAATAATTATTTCTCTTGGGAGCTCATGATTGGGGCATGAATATAACATTGATTTAAGCCTCCGCCAAGCTTGAGCGATGCTTTCTCCTTCGCGAGGCCAAAAATTATATATATAATTGCGATCACGATGAACAAGATGCATAGGATAAAACTTCTGATGAAATTCCAATTTCAATCGTTTGTAGTTCCATGATCCCATATCATCACATAGCCTATACCATGTCAATGCATCTCCCTTCAAAGATAAAGGGAAGACCTTCATCTTAATAACATCATCGGGTATACCTGCAAGCTTAAATAATCCACAAACTTCATCCACATATATTAGGTGCTCATCAGGATGATATTGTTCCGTCTCCTGCAAAAGGATTAGGTAGCAGTTTTTCTAACATACCCGAAGGAATTTCAAAGTAGACATTTTCATTTTCAGTAGGTTCAGTAGGTTGAGGAGCAACTCTTTGCTCTACTGGTCGGGGTGAAGATACCCCGAACAAGCCCCTCAGAGGATTACTTTCCATAGTAACAAGTGACAGTAAATTTCAGCACACTATATAAATTTTTCCTTACCAAATTCCACCTACCAAAGGCGCTTCACTCCCCGGCAACGGCGCCAGAAAAGAGTCTTGATGACCCACAAGTATAGGGGACCTATCGTAGTCCTTTCGATCGTAGTCCTTTCGATAAGTAAGAGTGTCGAACCCAACAAGGAGCAGAAGGAAATGATAAGCGGTTTTCAGCAAGGTATTCTCTGCAAGAACTGAAATTATAGGTAACAGATAGTTTTGTGATAGGATAATTTGTAACGAGCAACAAGTAACAAAAGTATATAAAGTGCAGCAAGGTGGCCCAATCCTTTTTGTAGCAAAGGACAAGCCTGGACAAACTCTTATATAGAGAAAAGCGCTCCCGAGGACACATGGGAATTATCGTCAAGCTAGTTTTCATCACGTTCATATGATTCGCGTTCGGTACTTTGATAGTTTGATATGTGGGTGGACCGGTGCTTGGGTGCTGTCCTTACTTGAACAAGCATCCCACTTAGGATTAACCCCTATTGCAAGCATCCGCAACTACAAAAGAAGTATTAAGGTAAACCTAACCATAGCATGAAACATGTGGATCCAAATCAGCCCCTTACGAAGCAACGCATAAACTAGGGTTTAAGCTCCAGTCACTCTAGCAACCCATCATCTACTTATTACTTCCCAATGCCTTCCTCTAGGCCCAAATAATGGTGAAGTGTCATGTAGTCGACGTTCACACAACACCACTAGAGGAGAGACAACATACATCTCATCAAAATATCGAACGAATACCAAATTCACATGACTACTAATAGCAAGACTTCTCCCATGTCCTCAGGAACAAACGTAACTACTCACAAAGCATATTCATGTTCATAATCAGAGGAGTATCAATATGCATATAGGATCTGAACATATGATCTTCCACCAAATAAACCAACTAGCATCAACTACAAGGAGTAATCAACACTACTAGCAACCTACAGGTACCAATCCCAGACTTAGAGACAAGAATTGGATACAAGAGATGAACTAGGGTTTGAAAGGAGATGGTGCTGGTGAAGTTGCTGATGGAGATTGCCCTCTCCCGATGAGAGGAGCGTTAGTGATGACGATGGCGATGATTTCCCCCTCCTGGAGGGAAGTGTCCCCAGCAGAACAGCTCTGCCGGAGCCCTAGATTGGTTCCGCCAAGGTTCTGCCTCGTGGCGACGGAGTCTCATGCCGAACGCTTGCTTATGATTTTTCTTCGGACAAAATACTTCATATAGCAGAAGATGGGCACTGGAGGGCCAACAGGGGGCCCACGAGGCAGGGGGGCGCGCCCAGGGGGTAGGGCGCGCCCCACCCTCGTGGGCAGGGTGTGGGCCCCCCTCTGGTATTTCTTTCGCTCAGTATTTTTTATTATTTCCAAAAATAACTTTTGTGGAGTTTCAGGACTTTTGGAGTTGTGCATAATAGGTCTCTAATATTTGTTCCTTTTCCAGCCCAGAATTCCAGCTGCCAGCATTCTCCCTCCTTATGTAAACCTTGTAAAATAAGAGAGAATAGGCATAAGTATTGTGACATAATGTGTAATAACAGCCCATAATGCAATAAATATCGATATAAAAGCATGATGCAAAATGGACGTATCAGGCGCCCCCCTAGCCCTAGTACAATTCGGTTTGGGCTAGGGGCGCGCGCGCCACACCTTGGCCTGCCTCCTCTCTTCCACCACTAGGCCCATGAGGCCCAATAACTTCTCAGGGGGGGGGGGGTTCCGGTAACCCCCGGGACTCCAAAACTTATCCGAAATGACCCGAACCATTCTGGTGTCCAAGTGTAACCTTCCAATATATGAATCTTTACGTCTCGACCATTTAGAGACTCTTTGTCACGTCTGTGATCTCATCCGGGACTCCGAACAATCTTCGGTACATCAAATCACATAAACTAGTAATACGAATCGTCATCGAACGTTAAGCGTGCGTACCCTACGGGTTCGAGAACTATGTAGACATGACCGAGACACATCTCCGGTCAATAACCAATAGCGGAACCTGGATGCTCATTTTGGCTCCTACATACTCTACGAAGATATTTATCGGTCAAACCGCATAACAACATACGTTGTTCCCTTTGTCATCGGTATGTTACTTGCGCGAGATTTGATCGTCGGTATCACCATACCTAGTTCAATCTCATTACCGGCAAGTCTCTTTACTCATTTCGTAATGCATCATCCCGCAACTAACTCATTAGTCACATTGCTTGCAAGGCTTATTGTGATGTGCATTACCGAGAGGGCCCAGAGATACCTCTCCGACAATCGGAGTGACAAATCCTAATCTCAATCATTGCCAACTCAATAAACACCATTGGAGACACCTGTAGAGCATCCTTATAATCACCCAGTTACGTTGTGATGTTTGATAGCACACGAAGTGTTCCTCCGGTATTCGGGAGTTGCAAAATCTCATAGTCAGAGGAACATGTATAAGTCATGAAGAAAGCAATACACTACAAAAAAATACACTTCCATGATGATACGTGTTTGTCACAGTAGGTCACGTTTTCTGTCATGCATGTACATCCATGACAAATTTATGACAGAATCAAGATAGTCATACATGTGCTGTAGTAGAAGTGTTCCATGACATTACCAAAATTATCATCACGGAAGTGTCCACTTCCATGACGATAAATCGCGCGTCATGGAATTGCTTTTGTCAAGGGTGACCGACACGTGGCATCCACCGTAACGGGTCGTCGTTAAGCTACCGGGTCCAGTTTTGGATCCGATAACCCGTTAATAGCCCGGACCAATGAGGATTTTCCACGTGTAAAATTGTCATTGGCCGGAGGAAACACATGTTGGCTTACCGTTGGGACAGATGTCATCCATTCATTGGACAGGAGGCGCCTATGATAGGTCGACACGTGGCACAGGCCAACAGAGGCCCATTCCGGTGAAAAGGCCAGCCCGTTTGACTTGGTCAAAAGGTAAAGGGCTGGCCCATGGAAAGCCTGTTCCTATATAGCCCATTTACGGCCCGCTAACTCACGACCCGTTACGGCCTATCGGAATTAAGCCCAGTAGCTTCATCTGGGCCGTCCAATATGATTCCAGACCATTGTAACTTCCGGCCCATGTATGGCCCATGATGTCTTTCGGCCCATACGAGGCCATTTGAAACTCTTGGCCCATTAACGGCCCGTAGTGAATATGGCCCGCAATGAACAGTGTATTGCTTCATACCCAGTAACGGCCCATTATTCCATTGGCCCGTTTCCAACCCGTGTTATCTTTCGGCCTTCTTAGGGCCCATTTATTCTTGGGCTTATTTCCAGCATTCGGTTACTTACGGCCTGTTACTGGCCTTTTCTGCTTGTGGGCCAAATTCAGCCCGTGGTTACAATCGGCCCGTTTGTGGCCCGTTAATCCGTTGGGTCATTTTCATAGCGTCATCAAATACAGCCGATTAACGATGACCCGTTATTGTAGGCCCATGAATGGACGATTCCAAATCTAGCCAATTTACGGCCCATAATGCGGTATGTTATTGGCCCATGTTTGGCCGATCGATCATACGGCCCGTATAAGGCCCATTGATGCTACAGCCCGTAGAAGGCGCATTGTTTCTATGGCTCTTACAAGGCCCATTGTTTCTACGGCCCGTAGGAGGCCCATGGTAACTACAGTAAATATGTAGCCCATGGTTATTGTGGTCTAGTTTTAAAAAATAGGTTATTGCGGCCAAACCACGGAAAAAGAACTGCACTGACTACAAGCAAACAAATAAACAAGACAACAAGGAAATAAATAAGCAAGCAACTTACGCTAGGCTATCACGGCTATTACACATATTACATCCACTAGGCATCAGAGTTCGCCACCAGTGCAAATATAGGGAACAAAGCAGCATATCATATACACTGGTTGTCAAAGTTGGAGACTAGTGCAAATAAACGCCGCAACAAAACAAGTCCAGAACTGAAACCACTTCAGAAGATCTCAAGAAACAATATCCTGTGTACCTATAATGCTGGCAAGATGCTTAGCAAGCTTATTAACTTTCTCTTGTTTGGCGCTTAAATCCTCCAGCGCTTGCCGTTGCACGAGAAAGTATGCATCTGAATTCTGCAGGGACGTCCTCAGTCCTTCAGCTTCCTGTCGCAGCACATCTGATCGATGTCTTTCAACTTGAAGTTGAGACTGAAGAAGACGAACTGATTCAGGAAGCGAGTTCGAAGAGCTTGTGCCAGCAGTAGTGGCCAGTAACTCGAACACTACATCAAGACAGGACTTTTGGGTTCTCTCACCGCCGTCAAGATAGTTTTTATCAGCTTTCTTGGAGACCAACAGGGATGTCTCACTATCTTGAACCTTATCTGCATTACTTCCTTTACCATTGCATAACGGGGTACTATTCTCCAATATTTTGTCCGCATTCTAAAAGAGAAACAAGAAGACACATCACAGGTTTACCATGTTGTATATGAAACTCATTTTGGTATCAGTAGTAAAGTGGATAGGATAACAGCATGAAACAAACATATATCTATGTACCATGGTCACTTTATGGTCTATATCATTCTAGTTTTTGTTGCCAAATCAAGATAGAGACACAGTTCAAATAATATTTGTTCAAGACAAAGCAGAATAGACAGAATATAAGTGTGGGAAACTATAGAGCAATAACAACACTTGTAATGTGCATGACATGAGAACATAGCTGTTTATTCAATTGAAACTAAAATCAACATAGAGCAAGTTACAACAGCAAACCAGTTAAAGAAACAGGTTTAAAACATACCTGTTCCGTCATTGGAGTTTCAATTCCATCCTTCAATTTTGAAAATAGTTGGTATGAGTAAATACAGTGATGCAAGAGCAAAGGAGTATGAACCATAGCTACAGAACCTGACCTGAGAACAATTCTTCTTCTCCTTTAAGCGTTGAGTTAGGATTCGGAGTGGTGGTCCTCGTGCTTTGGGCACTGCAGTTCCCTTACTAACTGATCGTGTTTGGGTGCTTTGTGGTGGAGACGGTGCTGTGTCAACTGGAACTGGGTTACTATCTGCTGGGGTTGGGGTTGGAAGGGGAGTAGCTGGTTCTCTGTCCAACTGGGTAGGGGTACAATCTGCGAGAGTCTGGATTATGTGTGGTGGGGCTGGTTCTTGGGCAAGTACAACCATGGTTCTATCTGCATCAACTGGTAGCACTATCTTTTCTGAAGACCGTGTTGTTACTCCCTTAGATACTGCCATCACCCTCTCCAATTCAAATGGCTGATAAACAATAAAAGTAATTGAATGTATAGACATTGTATGATAAGACATGTGCAATGGATAGTGGGGAATAAAAGAGGGCATGAAATAATTCACATTTATGTTGTCTAACCAAACATGATAGCATGACACAATTTCACATATATGATGGCTAACTAAACAGGATAGCATGACACAATTTCACATTATGATGGCTAACTAAAAAAGATGGAAAGACATAGTTCAAAATATGATGACTATGTAAACAGGATGACATGATATAACTACATAATGTGTTTATTAAATAGGTTGGCGTGCCATAATTCACATACATGCCGCCTATGGAAACTTGATAGCATGATATAATTCACGGATAGAATGACATAATTCAAAATATGATGACTGTAAACACTAAACAGGATGAGATGATATAACTATATGATGTCTTTATTAAATGGGTTGCCATGCCATAATTCAGATACATGCTATGTATGTAAACATGATGGCATGATATAATTCAAATATACGATTTATATAGTAATCAAGTGAGCAGATGGCAATCCATATATGATGTAAAAACTAAGCAATGCAAGGCACCATGCATGACATGGGTAATATGACCCTGCCAAGTTTGAGCATAGACCTCAGGGGGAAATAGGACTGGTCATCAGTCTCTGAATCCTCCTCTGAGGAGCTCTCTGTAACCAGCAAGATGTCTGCTTCAGCAGGTAGCATTGTCTGCTCTGAATACCTTGTTTTCACTCCAGATACTTCCATCACCGCTTCAAATGGTTGATGCACAGGAAGAGTAGTTGAATATACAAATGTTGTTGACAAATGGAACACATAATACAAAAAAAGATAGCATGATATAATTCACATACATGATGATTGGCTAAACAGCATGGCATTGGATAATTCACATATATAATGCCTTTGCAACAAGATAGCATTGCATAATTCACATATATAATGTCTTGCAACAAGATGGCAATGCATAATTCACATATATGGTAATTAGACACTAAACAGGTGGCATTCACACAAAGCATGTCTAAACTAATCAAATGACATAGAAATGCAAGACACCATACACACGATATGAGCAACATAACCCTGCCAAGTTAGAGCATACACCTTGGGGGGAAATAGGACTGGTCATCTGTCTCTGAATCCTCCTCTGAGGAGCTATCCGTAACCAGCGAGATATGCGCTTTGTCAGATAGCATAGTCTGCTCTGAAGACCTTGTTTTCACTCCAGAATTTTCCATCACCGTGTCAAGTGGTTGATGCACACGAAGAGTAGTTGAATGTACTAACATTGTTGACAAATGTAACACGTAACGAAAAAAGGATGCCTGATATAATTCACATATAAGATCACTAGATAAGCAGGATGACATTGCAAAATTCACATATATGATGCCTGGCTAAACAAGATGGTGTTTCATAATTCACATAAACGATGAATAAACTAAATAGATGGCATTCACACAAAGCATGTCTAAACTAAGCAGATGAAATATTTGATGTATAAAGTAAGAAATACAAGGCACCATATGCATGATATAACCAACATCAGCATGCCAAGTTAGAGCGAAGACCTCAGGGGGTAAATAGGAGTGGTCTTCTCCTTTTGAATCCCCTCAGAACAGATATCTTCCTCTCGATTACAATCCGAAATGGGTGGAGGGGGGTGCCTTTGCGCCTACCATGGAGCGACGTCTGCATGAAATTTTATTGCCACGCAAGGCTCGTCTCTTTTGCTCTACATGTTCAGTTCCATTGTGTACAACAACTAACATGCATAGGAATAAAACATAGTGAGATTATGTAAGGAGTGCATGCAGAAATCCTGAGTGATGGTAGCAACCTGTGGATAGACCCAAAACCAATGATAGCAGGCAGATAATGGCTTCAGTTAAAAAATATAGATAATGGCTTCTTTACTGTTTGTTTCCCACCCAACATGAAACTCTTAGTAGACACCAGAGATTAACCAGATAGTAGATAGATACTATTGATTGCGGCCCCGATATGTACCCCACAACCATTTAAAAACTCAAGTTTGACCATTAGTTTGGAACCGACTCAGAGTCTAATCGGTGAATAGGACGATAAAGTAGCATGTAGTATTAAGCGATGCATAATGTAAGCAGAGACAAAAGAGTGCGACCTCTCTTGCGGACCCGTGTAGTCCTCGAGGTCATCTGCTTGGTTGATGATGGTAATGCAGTTTTCATGGCTGCCAGCGGCGGGGAAGAAGATCTGAGGCGGCGAAAGACAGTCTGGAGGCCGGATCCCTACTGTGCTGGACCCTTCTGTCGTTGGAGTAGCTGAGCTGGGGTGGACGACGACGCAGCAGGAGTGGGACAAACCACACAAGGTTTTCTTTGACAACTATCTATAAAATAAGTAATTCCGTAAGGGCTCATTTGAATTGGAGGATTCTAACAACGCAGGGATAGGAAATACACAGTAATAGGATAGGAATGCACGTGCAAAACAGAGAATTTATAAACACAGGATTTCTGCCAATCTGGGTGTTTGGTTCACAAGAATTGGAAGATCACAGGATGCAAAGAAGCATGGTGGGATTAAGTCAAACCACAAGAAAATGTACGGTTATAATGCTATTATGCTACTATCTCTTAGTCTTGTGCTACATGAATAGGAATTTGAAAAGGAGGACAAGTGGATATTAAAATTCCTACGGTTTTTCTTTCAAGGAGACACTAAAGGAACAAATCCTACAGTTTTCCTTTGCTCCATTCCTTTGAACCAAATGCATGAATAGTAGTACCATAGGAAACTTTCCAATTCCTATGTTTTTCCTTCACTTTTCCTTTCAAGCACTGGCGATTCTAGCAGGCAGGCTTGAGCAAGGAAAAGCCTACACTCAAAAAATGTTTTTGTGCTATTTCTACTACTTTGGACCCAGGCCACTGCCCTACTACCTCAACTCCCAGGCCCATCGACAAATGCACAGCTCAAACGCGCAGAGATAAATAATGATGGCGTTCAAGAGAGTCCATCACGGATAGCTAATTTGCCTGGTACCTCACTGCTTGTCATATAGTAGGAGAAACTAATCATATTTCACGTTACTGCGTGTGCTCAGTGGACAATATATATAACATGTAGAGTAAAAAAGAGATGCAACAAGTGTACAACCTCTTTGGCGAAGCCATGTCAATCTCAGCGTAATTGGGTTGGTCGGTGAGGATGATCCGGCTGACTTGGCTGTCGGAGGAGGGGAAGAAGATCTTAGGCATCTTGATATGGAGCCCGGGGTACTGCTCCGCTGTGATGGAGGGTTTCGTCGTTGGAGCAGCTCCGGTGAGTTGTATGACGCCGAGGCTGAAGCAGGACAGGAGAGACAACGTTAATCTGAGTGGAATTCTAATAGCATCTCCAATAGATGACGTAAAATACATAACCACAAAGTGCTATATGTAAAATACATCAGCCGCTCATCTCTGAACTTAACTGTCGAAACTGAATTTAACTATCAAAACTGAACTTAATTGTCGAAACTGAATTTTGCTGTCGAAACTGAATGCACTAGTAGCAGAAAAGCAGTAGCAGCAGCGCGTGCGAGAGCCGGGGCAGCTGGTCGTGTAGCAGCATCAGGTGTGGCTACACGTCAGTCAACTGACTTTTTCATCTCTGGTCAGTCGATTTTCCAGCCGTTGGATACGAAATCAAGGGCCTGCAGTTCATCTTCAACCTCCACCCCCCTGAGCCGCCAGCCACCACCGGCCAAACAGCTGCCCCGAAACCACTCCCCACCGCCGGTCTGCCGCCGCCCCGGCCATCCCTGTAGGCCCCCCCCCCCCCCCCCCCCCCGTGCCGAGCTTTTTCTCCGGCGATCCCCACGCCATTGCCCCACCACCGCAGGCGACCACTGCCCCCACCCTGAACCCTAAGATAGATAGTGGGGTACCTCTCCGGCGAGCCTCCCTCCCCGCTGCGGCTAGTTCTTCCTTAACTCCGGCGAGCCCCCACCCCCTGAAAATCGACTGACCCAAAAGTCGATTCAGTTGACTGAAGTGTAGCTAAATCGGAGCAGCATCGCAAGCAAGAGCAAGAGCGAGAGCAGCAGCGCGAGTAAGAGCAATAACAAGAGTAGACCAAGCAGGGGACCGAGAGCAAGAGGAGAGTAGCAGCACGAGCAAGAGCTAAAGCAGCAGCAGCTCCTACTGATGTGGACGTCGCTGCCGAGGGAGCGACACCATGGAGGAAGTGGCCGGCGACACTGCCGTGGATGGAGTCAGGCCGTGTCGGCTCGGGACCGAGCGCCGGCAGCACCTTGAGATCGAATCAAGAAGAAAATGCGGCGATTAGTGTACAACCTCTTTGGTGGCGCCGATTAGGCCTCAGCTTCATCCGAGGAAACGGTGATGATGATGCTCTTCCGGTGGTGCAGGTGAAGACGGTGGTGTGGGAATGGAGGTGGCGCAAAAGACGAGGGGAACATCGGGGAAGCTCCTTGGAGGTGGAGGACGGGCTGGCTGAACAGGCGGGACGACGAGATCGACGACGGATCCTCATCTGGTACGGTGGATGAGGGACGTCGAGGTGTTGCTGTGGACGACGTCGTCGAGAAGAGGCTCTGGCTGGGTGGCGGACGGAGGAGGGTGTGGGGCTTCGCGGGTTTTCACGGCCCCGGTGTACGAATGGGTGGGCGGATGGGATGGGAGTGGGGAACCATGGCTTAGGGACGCGCTTGTCCGAAATGTGGGGTAAGTTATGAAAGTACCCCCATCGATTTGACCTAGGCGGTTCTTTCGGTTCAGGGGTATCACGGGCATTTCGCGTGTTGGGATTTCACAGGAGGTGGGAGTTTTCGCACGCGTTGTAATTTTGGAATAGCAAGGCACGGGTTGAGATGGAGGGAGTTGTCGGAGCACAACAAGACAAAGATATATCTTAAATATTTCGGGGTAACAAGGCGCGGGTTGAAATTTCCGGACAAGCCTAATGTGTACTGTACCAAATCAATTCGTACTTCCATCGACGAAAAAACAAAAAGAAATCAATTCGCAGCACACAAGAGAGTCTAGTTCCGTGTACTGTACAAAATCAATTCGCACTACAAATTTCATTCAAAACTTTGAATTCATGTTATGTTCAATTAAAATATTTCGCTACGTGTATAATGCATGCAACCTGCTACTCAAATGAACGTTTTAGTGCATTCCAAACGTATATACTACCGCTTCAATATGAACTAAATTTGAATTCTTTTCTCTATTTGAATAAGATATACAATAATGATTGTTGTGAAGTCAAACCATTTGAATTCGTTTCTCTATTTTAATAAGATCTACAATCATCATTATTGTCAAGGTAAACCATCGTTTCTGTATTATCTTCACAGCACACCACATGATTACTCTCGAGTTAGATATGAACTATGTGTACTATATGAACTCGAACTCGATTTTTTGAATCCACTTTATGTTGTTTTCAAATCATAGTACATTTCAAGCTCTAGCTAGATCTTCATAATCTAAACCATGTCTCATATGTATAATGTGTTTATCACATAATGTATGGTGCCCCGCCCCCTACGCCTACAAGTATTTAGATGTGAGTTGCAAACACCACACATTACCATAAATTCAAATAAAATGTGAGATTGTTCGATATATAGTATTGTTTAGATTTTTTGATATTTAGTTGTAAGCTGCAAACGCCACACATTATCACAAATTCAAATAATGTGAGATTGTTCGATGTATAGTATGGTTTAGATTGTTCGACATTTAGCTGTGAGTTGCAAACGCCATGCATTATCACATTATGGTATAACATGTGCAAAACCACAGCACGCGTATCACCACTATATTCATGCATGCATATGTTTATAACACTATGATCTCGTATTCAAATACATGAATCCACTTTCATATCAAATTATGATCTTTGTTAGTATCTTACACCCACAGAATCCTCTAGCCTTTGTAGCTAGCACTAACTTTCTCTCGTGCACGCACACCGGCACACTCCCTTGATGTCTACTACGCAACCTTCTTCTTGTAGACGTTGTTGGGCCTCCAAGTGCAGAGGTTTGTAGGACAGTAGCAAATTTCCCTCAAGTGGATGACCTAAGGTTTATCAATCCATGGGAGGCGTAGGATGAAGATGGTCTCTCTCAAACAACCCTGCAACCAAATAGCAAAGAGTCTCTTGTGTCCCCAACACACCCAATACAATGGTAAATTGTATAGGTGCACTAGTTCGGTGAAGAGATGGTGATACAAGTGCAATATGGATGGTAGATATAGGTATTTGTAATCTGAATTTATAAAAACATCAAGGTAACAAGCGATAAAAGTGAGCGTAAACGGTATGGCAATGCTAGGAAACAAGGCCTAGGGTTCATAGTTTCACTAGTGCAAGTTCTCTCAACAATAATAACATAATTGGATCATATAACTATCCCTCAACATGCAACAAGGAGTCACTCCAAAGTCACTAATAGTGGAGGACAAACGAAGAGATTATGGTAGGGTATGAAACCACCTCAAAGTTATTCTTTCTAATCGATCTATTCAAGTTTTCGTACTAGAATAACACCTTAAGACACAAATCAAACAAAACCCTCATGTCACCTAGATACTCCAATGTCACCTCAAGTATCTGTGGGTATGATTATACGATATGCATCACACAATCTCAGATTCATCTATTCAACCAACACAAAGAACTTCAAAGAGTGCCCCAAAGTTTCTACCGGAGAGTCAAGACGAAAACGTGTGCCAAACCCTATGCATAAGTTCACAGAACTCGCAAGTTGATCACCAAAACATATATCAAGTGGATCACGTGATATCCCATTTTCACCACAGATAAGCACATGCAAGACATACATTAAGTGTTCTCAAATCCTTAAAGATTCAATCCGATAAGATAACTTCAAATGGAAAACTCAATCCATTACAAGAGAGTAGAGGGGGAGAAACATCATAAGATCCAACTATAATAGCAAAGCTCGCGATACATCAAGATCGTACCACCTCAAGAACACGAGAGAGAGAGAGAGAGAGAGATCAAACACATAGCTACTGGTACATACCCTCAGCCCCGAGGGTGAACTACTCCCTCCTCGTCATGGAGAGTGCCGGGATGATGAAGATGGCCACCGATGAGGGATTCCCCCTCCGGCAGGGTGCCGGAACAGGGTCCCGATTGGGTTTTGGTGGCTACAGAGGCTTGCAGCGGTGGAACTCCCGATCTATTCTGTTCCCTGATGTTTTTAGGGTATATGGATATATATAGGCGAAAGAAGTCGGTCAGGGGAGCCACGAGGGGCCCACGAGGGTGGGGGCACGCCCAGGGGGTAGGGCGCGCCTCCCTGCCTCGTGGCTTCCTCGAAGCTTCCCCGACGTCTACTCTAAGTCTCGTGGATTGCTTCCGTTCCAAAAATAACTCTCCCGAAGGTTTCATTCCGTTTGGACTCCGTTTGATATTCCTTTTCTTCGAAACACTGAAATAGGCAAGAAAACAAAAATTTGGGCTGGGCCTCCGGTTAATAGGTTAGTCCCAAAAATAATATAAAAGTGTTTAGTAAAGCCCATAAACATCCAAAACAGATAATATAATAGCATGAATACTTCATAAATTATAGATACGTTGGAGACGTATCAGCATCCCCAAGCTTAATTCCTGCTCGTCCTCGAGTAGGTAAATGATAAAAGAAATAATTTATGAAGTGTGAATGCTAGTAGGTGCACAAGTTTGATCATTGATAATTTCAGTCACCTTTTCTAGCATCATCATATGTCATAACAGTAGCTCATCTCATAAAACTTTTCATGATCAAGTAACAAACTATTCACATGTTAAAGTATAGATCATAAACTTTCTTGAAAACTAACAAACCGTGTTATTAGTCATCAAACAATTACAATTCATCTTATTTTCAGGAAGAGTCTATGTCAGAGCTTTGATTCAGCAAACTTCACATACTCAACTATCATTTAGTCTTTCACAATTGCTAACACTCAGGCGATATTTATGGGTTCAAATTTAAATCAGACACAGAGAAAGATAGGGGCTTATAGATTCGCCTCCCAACCTTTTACCTCAAGGGTAATGTCAACAATAATAGTTCATGATGCCTTACATCCAATTGGATATATATATATATATATATATATATATATATATATATATATATATATATATATATATATATATATATATATCAGGATCTTTCCAACACAATGTGCTTGCCAAAGGATAAAATGTAAAAAGGAAAGGTGAAGATCACCATGACTCTTGCATAAGGTATAAGACAAGAATAAAAGATAGGCCCTTCGCAGAGGGAAGCAGAGGTTGTCATGCGCCTTTATAGTTGGATGCACAAAATCTTAATGCGAAAGAACGTCACTTTATATTGCCACTTGTGATAGGGACCTTTATTATGCAGTCCGTCGCTTTTATTGCTTCCACATCACAAGATCGTATAAAGCTTATTTTCTCCACACTAATAGATCATACATATTTAGAGAGCAATTTTTATTGCATGCACCGATGACAACTTACTTGAAGGATCTTACTCAATCCATAGGTAGGTATGGTGGACTCTCATGGCAATACTGGTTCAAGGGATGTTTGGAAGCACAAGTAGGATCTCTACTTGGTGCAAAGAATTGGCTAGCATGAGGGAGAAAGGCAAGCCCAGCATGTTGAATGATCCATGACAATATACTTTTTTTCGGATATAAGAAAACATAACCCATTACGTTGTCTTCCTTGTCCAAAATCAACCTTTTAGCATGTCATATTTCAATGAGTGCTCACAATTACAAAAGATGTCCAAGATAGTGTATTATATGTGAAATCTCTCTTCCTTCAATATTCTTTCATGAATTGTTCAAGTGACCAATACAATGTTTGCTAACCTTCAATAAATTTACCACCTCTACTTCTTATATGTGAAGACATTACTCCCCATGGGATAAGCATATAAAACATATATAATTTCAGATTTATGATATTCAAATCATTCAACTATTTACTCATAGGATATAAGTGAAGCACATGAGTAAATGACAAACTACTCCAAACAGATATAAGTGAAGATCAATGAGTAGTTAAATAATTATTTAGCTATGTGAAGACTCTCCCATTTAATAATTTCAGATCTTGATAATTTATTCAAACAGCAAGCAAAACAAAATAAAATGACATTCTAAGAATAGCAAACATCACGTGAAGAAGCAAAAACTTAGGATCAACCGATACTAACCGATAGTTGTCGAAGAAGAAAGGTCGGATGCCAACCGGGGCATCCCCAAGCTTAGACGCTTGAGACTTCTTGAAATATTATCTTGGGATGCCTTGGGCATCCCCAAGCTTGAGCTTTTGTGTCTCCTTAATTCCTCTCATATCACGGTCTCCCTAAATCTCAAAAGCTTCATCCACACAAAACTCAACAAGGACTCATGAGATAAGTTAGTATAAACCAATGCAAAAACCTTATCATGCTCTTTTGTAGAAAATCACTAAAATTAATCAACATTGCATACTAAATGCCCCCACATATTTAATAGTCCTATCCTCAAATAGAATCATTAAACAAGCAAACACATGCAAACAATGCAAACATAACAGCAATCTGCCTAAACAGGACAGTCTGTGAAGAATGCAGCAAGATCCATACTTCCCTAGCTCCAAAAATTATGAACGAAAATTCCCACTGTAGTAAATTTATCAGAGCTTATTATGCAAAAGGTTTCAATATTTTATCACATTCTGAATTTTCTAGTGAATTTTTGCAACAGCGGTAAACTTTCTGTTTTCAAACAGCAACATGTAGACTTGTAAAATAGGCATAGTAAAGGCCATCAATGCCACTTTTATTGAAATAAAAGATGCAAAACATTGTTCTAAATAACAGCAAGAAAATCCTAACAAAATAAATTGACGCTCCAAGCAAAACACATATCATGCGGTGAATAAAAATATAGCTCCGAGTAAAGTTACCGATGAACGAAGAGGAAAGAGGGGATGCCTTCCGGGGCATCCCCAAGCTTAGGCTCTTGGTATTCCTTGAATATTGCCTTGGGGTGCCTTGGGCATCCCCAAGCTTAGGCTCTTGCCACTCCTTATTCCATAGTCCATCGAATCTTTACCCAAAACTTGAAAACTTCACAACACAAAACTCAACAGAAAACTCGTAAGCTCCGTTAGTATAAGAAAATAAAACCACCACTTAGGTACTGTTGTGAACTCACTCTAAATTCATATTGGTGTTATATTTACTGTATTCCAACTTCTTTATGGTTCAAACCCTCCGATACTACTCATAGATTCATCAAAACAAGCAAACAACACACTGAAAACAGAATCTGTCAAAAACAGAACAGTCTGTAGTAATCTGTATCAAACGTATACTTCTGGAACTCCAAAAATTCTAAAATAAATTGGTGGACCTGAGGAATTTGTCTATTAATCTTCTGCCAAAAGAATCAACTTAAAATCACTCTTCTGTAAAAAATGACAGATAACTCGTGAGCGCAAAGTTTCTGTTTTTTACAGCAAGATCACATTAACTTCCACCCAAGTCTTCCCAAAGGTTCTACTTGGCACAAACACTAATTTTATACCTACTAATAAAGCAAGGTGCGTTTCGCCTATATTTTCATCCGTTCACCATCGGAAAAAAATAATTCTTTCTACCCGAGGTGGTACTAAAGTCTTATGCGTTTGTTTGCTAGAAAAAGAATTGTTGTACGTGGGCCGCGCGCGGTGGCCCAGCAAAGCCAGCCCACTTATCTTTCTGCCCATGCAGCTGGGAAAGCTCTATTTTCCGCGCAGTACCATAAATAGTCAGAATTTTGCACAATACAAACAATAATGAGCTGGCCCATTTATATTTTTTCTGTGTTTTACTTGTATTTTTATTCTCCTTTCCCTATATCTTTTTCCCTTCCAAGTTTATTTTTCTTTTAGAATTTATTTCGTAAATTAAAATTCTCGAAAAAGTTCAGAATAAAAAAAAGCAAATTTTGGAAAATGTTCAGAATTCCAAAATTTTGTTTCTATTTTAAAAAATATTCAGAAATTATAAAAAGTTGCCCTTTAAAAAATTGTTTTGCATAATTGTTAGGATGTCAAAAAATAACATGGCATTTCAAAAAATGCTCCAAATTTGAAAAATATTCCTGTTTTAGTGAAATTTTAAATTAAAAATAATGTTCGTGTATAAAGGTACACATTTTCTAAAAATCTTATGAATTCTCAACACATCTTCCCGTTTTAAAAAAAGGTTCACAAATTCATATAATGTTTATTTTTTCTGTGTTTTACTTCTATTTTTATTCTCCTTTCCCTATATATTTTTCCCTTCCAAGTTTATTTTTATTTTGGAATTTATTTCATAAATTAAAAATTCTCAAAAAAGTTCAGAATAAAAAAAGCAAGATTTGGAAAATGTTCGTCATTCCAAAATTTTGTTGCTACTTAAAAAATATGAAAATTGCAAAATTTGCCAATTCTTTTAAAAAATCATTGTTTTTCAAAATTGTTCAGAATTTCAAAAAATAAAATGGCATTTCGAAAAATGCTCCAAATTTGAAAAATATTCATGGTTTTGTGGAATTTCAAAATTAAAAATATGTTCGTGTAGAAAAGATACACATTTTCTAAAAATCTTATGAATTCTCAACACATGTTCCCATTTTAAATAAATGTTCATGTTTTTATTAAAAAAATTGGTGTTTTCATAAAATGTTTTTGAATTTTGAAAGTGTAGTTAATTTTTTAAAAACTGTTCAACATTTAAAAAATTGTTCATGTTTCTTAGAATATTCAAAAACTTCATACCTTAAAAACCCTCGATTGAAGGATTGAAAGGAATAGTAGATTGAATGACTCATGCGCAAACTCTTAAAGGTCATCGACCAATGAATGGAAAAATAGCAGATTGATTCCTTCACACGCGGTGAAACCGATAAGCTAAATGTTTGTTTTTCGTGTGCCCACATATAATTCTCACTGACTTTAAATGCATAGTATTTTATCTCCCGTTGCAACGCACGGGCATATTTGCTAGTAAAACATAAAACCACATCTAACTAGAGGCTAGATCAAATATTTATTACTGAACATAACCAAAAAGCAAGGAACAAAAATAAAATTGGGTTGCCTCCCAACAAGCGCTAACGTTTAACGCCCCTAGCTAGGCATGATGATTTCAATGATGCTCACATAAAAGATAAGAATTAAAACATAAAGAGAGCATCATGAAGAATATTACTAGCACATTTAAGTCTAACCCACTTCCTATGCATAGGGATTTTGTGAGCAAATAACTTATGGGGACAATAATCAACTAGCATAGGAAGGCAAAACAAGCATAACTTCAAAACTATAAGCACATAGAGAGGAAACTTGATATTATTGCAATTCCTACAAGCATATATTCCTCCCTCATAATAATTTTCAGTAGCATCATGAATGAATTCAACAATATAACCAGCACCTAAAGCATTCTTTTCATGATCTACAAGCATAGAAAATTTACTACTCTCTACATAAGCAAAATTCTTCTCATTCGGAATAGTGGGAGTGTCATAAGAAACTCGAACACTATAAATTGTTTCCAAATTAGAAGAGTAATGTTCAGAAAAAGGGTAATCATAATCATGACAGGTTTTATAAATGTAATCATCACTACTTTTTATAGCATAAGTGTCATCACAATAATCATCATAAATAGGAGGCATGCTATCATCATAATAAATTTGCTCATCAAAACTTGGGAGGCTAAAAATATCATCTTCATTAAACATAGCATCCCCAAGCTTGGGACAAACATTAATTGCAGCAAATATATTCTCAAACATGTCATTCTCATCAAAATAGCATCCCCAAGCTTGGCCCTTTTCATATCATTAGCATAATCACTCTCATCATTAATAGTATGGATAGCACCAATAGTATAGCAATTATCATCATCACAATGAGTAATAGGAGCAACATCATTTGGGAGGGATACCTTTCTACCTTTGCTTCTCCGTCTTTTCTTTTTCTTCTTCACATCATGTGTGGGTTTAACCCTCTTTTTTGAGCTCCTTATTAATGAGATTGGTTGAATAGAAAGCTCCTCCTCGTTACCGGATTCATCATAAGAAATAATAGGAGGATTTTGGGAAGCCTCTTCCCTTTCGTTAGTATTCTCTTCCTCTTTTATTTCTTTTCTTTTCTTTATGTACTTGGCAATATAAGGATTTTCAATGCAATTCACCGCACAATACATAAAAATTTCTTCTAGATCAATATCGAGGAATATCTCAAGGTTATATTCTGGAATATGCTTAGTTATACGTTTCATTTCTTCATAACCCAAAAGCAAACTAAGTTCATTATGATGTGCAAGGGAAATCAAGTCATCACAATTTTTGGACACGATTCGATCATGAAACAATTTGCATTGGAGATTTAAATGACCATGTTCATTGCAAAGTTCACAAGTATGGTGAAGAAATTTTAAATTTTCAGCACAAACATCTAGCCTTTCTTGCAACCATTTAGTTTCCAAATACTTATGCCTCTTGCAAAATCTATTTTCCATAATTGGTCTGTACTTGCAAGCTCTATGTATTCCACAAAAGTTGACATGCTTATAAGAGACATTTTCATCATGACTAGTGCAATCATCATTAGTACTATGGATATTCAAAGAGTTCATACTAACAACATTGCAATCATGCTCATCATCCAAAGATTTAGTGCCAATCATTCTAATGCATTCTTCCTCTAGCAATTGAGCACAATTATCGGAATCCTTATTCTCATGAAAGATATTAAAAAGATGAAGCATATGAGGCGCCCTCAATTCCATTTTTGTGTAGTTTTCTTTTATAAACTAAACTAGTGATAAAACAAGAAACAAAAATATTCGATTGCAAGATCTAAAGATATACCTTCAAGCACTCACCTCCCCGGCAACGGCGCCAGAAACTACTTGATGTCTACTACGCAACCTTCTTCTTGTAGACGTTGTTGGGCCTCCAAGTGCAGAGGTTTGTAGGACAGTAGCAAATTTACCTCAAGTGGATGACCTAAGGTTTATCAATCCATGGGAGGCGTAGGATGGAGATGGTCTCTCTCAAACAACCCTGCAACCAAATAGCAAAGAGTCTCTTGTGTCCCCAACACACCCAATACAATGGTAAATTGTATAGGTGCACTAGTTCGGCGAAGAGATGGTGATACAAGTGCAATATGGATGGTATATATAGGTATTTGTAATCTGAATTTATAAAAACAGCAAGGTAACAAGCGATAAAAGTGAGCGTAAACGGTATTGCAATGCTAGGAAACAAGGCCTAGGGTTCATACTTTCACTAGTGCAAGTTCTCTCAACAATAATAACATAATTGGATCATATAACTATCCCTCAACATGCAACAAAGAGTCACTCCAAAGTCACTAATAGCGGAGAACAAACGAAGAGATTATGATAGGGTACGAAACCACCTCAAAGTTATTCTTTCTGATCGATCTATTCAAGAGTTCGTACTAGAATAACACCTTAAGACACAAATCAACCAAAACCCTAATGTCACCTAGATACTCCAATGTCACCTCAAGTATCCGTGGGTATGATTATACGATATGCATCACAGAATCTCAGATTCATCTATTCAACCAACACAAAGAACTTCAAATAGTGCCCCAAAGTTTCTACCGGAGAGTCAAGACGAAAACGTGTGCCAACCCCTATGCATAAGTTCACGGAACTCGCAAGTTGATCACCAAAACATACATCAAGTGGATCACGTGATATCCCATTGTCACCACAGATAAGCACATGCAAGACATACATCAAGTGTTCTCAAATCCTTAAAGACTCAATCCGATAAGATAACTTCAAAGGGAAAACTCAATCCATTACAAGAGAGTAGAGGGGGAGAAACATCATAAAATCCAACTATAATAGCAAAGCTCGCGATACATCAAGATCGTACCACCTCAAGAACACGAGAGAGAGAGAGAGATCAAACACATAGCTACTGGTACATACCCTCAGCCCCGAGGGTGAACTACTCTCTCCTCGTCATGGAGAGCGCCGGGATGATGAAGATGGCCACTTGTGAGGGATTCCCCCTCCGGCAGGGTGCCGGAACAGGGCCCCGATTGGTTTTTGGTGGCTACAGAGGCTTGCAGCGGTGGAACTCCCGATCTATTCCGTTCCCCGATGTTTTTAGGGTATATGGATATATATAGGCGAAAGAAGTCAGTCAGGGGAGCCACAAGGGGCCCATGAAGGTGGGGGCGCGCCCAGGGGGGTAGGGCGCGCCTCCCTGCCTCGTGGCTTCCTCGAAGCTTCCCCGACGTCTACTCTAAGTCTCGTGGATTGCTTCCGTTCCAAAAATAACTCTCCCGAAGGTTTCATTCCGTTTGGACTCCGTTTGATATTCCTTTTCTTCGAAACACTGAAATAGGCAAGAAAACAAAATTTTGGGTTGGGCCTCCGGTTAATAGGTTAGTCCCAAAAATAATATAAAAGTGTTTAGTAAAGCCCATAAACATCCAAAACAGATAATATAATAGCATGAATACTTCATAAATTATAGATACGTTGGAGACGTATCAGCCCTGCTCGCCCTCCCCCTCCCTCAGCATTCTATCCATCGCGCACATTCATTTTTTTCTTTAGGTCGTTCTCCCACAGTCTCCACAACTCCTTTCCGACACACACTGATCGATAAACCTCTCCAGCGATGTCTGCCTACAACATACACACGCACCTTCCATCTCCTCCTTTCTGTGTCCATGCCTCGTGTCTCTCATACGGTCCCACACACGTGTAAACTCTCGCCCCTCTTTTCATCGATCTCACAACCGCACACTCCTCCCCCTATCTAGCTAGTAGCTCGGCCTCTCGCACCACCTCCTAGCTCCATTCTCTCTGTCTATCCGTCTTGCTGGGCCTTCTTTGCCTCTAACAAATGGATGTACACCGACCGATCTCCCACTATACATATAGCTAGCTAGGTCCTTATAACTCGTTTTCCCCACGCGTCAATCGATCTACCTCATTAGTTATGTCTCTCCCTTCCTCCGACAAACAACAATTGATCTACTGATCTAGTTAGGTTTGCTTACCAAGCACATGGTTCCCCTTCATCATCCATGCATGCGTCCCGACAGATCTATCACGCACAGGCACACACAGAAACACATCGCCACTCTTATTGATAAGATTGCAGTTCTACCCTCAATTTGTCTAGTAGGCCTCTCCCACCATCTTCGAGAAGCAACTCCATCACCCATCCAGCACTCTACCCCTCTCCCTCTCTCTCTCCTCTCTCTCTCTCTCTCTCTGTCCCAACCTATTTCCCGTCCTTCAGTTATGTATGGATGTCGACCGCTCTCCCTCAAGACATAGCTGGGTCTCTCCTTCTCAACACATCTACGAGTCGTTCTACCTCTCTAGTTAGGCCTCTCCCTCTGCCTCCCCCCACCCCCCCACACACACCGATACATCGAGTGCTCTAGCCATGTCTTCCTGCCACACACAAACTTGCCCTGTGCCCTCTGACGTTCCGGTTGGTTAGTAGCCCTATATCTTTGACTTGCACACACACAATTTTGATGGCTCTCTTCATTGATCTCGCACCCACCCACTTTATCCTCTCTTCGACTCTATCGATATCTATGACCCCTCCCCCTCTTCTCATGGATCTCCCCCTCTATATATGATATGGATAGGCCTCTATTTCACACACATTGCATGCAAAATTTTGTTTGAGATGTCATCGACACATATTCCCATAGATACATTCACGAAATCCCCCCCAAAGAAAAAACACTCACGAACGCACGCCATCTGTCTAGGTTTGTATCTCTCTCACACACACCCACATAGGTGGGGGACGTGCACGAAGAGCAGAGGTGCACGCACGGCGCACGTACTCCCGTCTCTTTCCCAACCACACCCGCGCGGGTACACGGTGGAGCTCATTTCTGTACGAAAAGGCATCCCACATGGTAATTTGACACGTGTACTGGTTGTCCACTTGACGGAGGATCGTCTACCACGGGTGGACAAACAAATTGCGACTTGATGCGTTATGTTAAAAAAGAGGCAAACCATGTGGGGCCTACCTTAGAGGCAAGGTTCTATACACTCGAGATGCTCTGTATGTATTACTTTTGATGTGTCCCGTTAACTCGCAGAACGAGGAGAAGCTTGCTTACTACGTCGTCTCCCCCGCCCACGGGCGCGGTGGCTCGCAGGACGAGGTGAAGCTTGTTTACTGCTACTCATTGTACTATATTGGTTTATTGGTCCCCATTGTATATTGTGTCAAATTTTGACTATAGATTGAACTAACAAAACGTTCGTGCATGTTACCAAAAATTATATCATTGAAAACTATGTTGAAATACGAATGCAACGATATAATTTTTGTTGACATGCATTAACATTTTGTTAGCTAAATTTTTGGTAAAAATTTGGCACGAACTACAAAGGTGACCTATAAACCAGGACGGAGGTAGTAGTACTACGCCTTACGCCCGCTCCCTCGCCCACGCGCGCCGTGGCTCACAAGACGAGGAGAAATTTTTTACTACTCCCTCCGTTTACTCCTCGTCCCTATCTTGGTTAGAGAGGTTATCATATTGTTTGGAATATATGTCCTTTAGTAGATTTCAATATGAACTACTAGTACATACTCCAAACACTGATGTATATAGACGTATTTTAGAGTGTAGATTCACTCATTTTGCTCCATATGTAGTCCATATTGAAACGGACGTAATAGTACGCACTCTCCCTCGCCCCTCGACCCTCGCACACGTGGTGGACATGCAGCAATTCATTCGGTCTCATATAGCCAGAACGATATATACTGCAGTACTATTATTGTTCGACCTCCCGAAGAGGCGAAGAGCCAATCGCAAGGTTAATATTTTGGAGATGCCAAGCGCAAAGTTTATAGGAGAACGAGTAGTAGGTGCTGCGTCATTTATAAATAAAGTTTTTTTTTCTTCAGTGGCACGTACGCAATATAAATAGGTTCATATGGAGAGAAAATGAAACCACTCCACTATATGCATAGGCAGGATGAGCCTACACGGTTGCTTGCTGGGGTTGCTCTCTTCACACTCTCTTGCACAAAACGATTGTGGCCACATCTCTAACATCCCAGCGGATCACGTCTGCCGAGGGAAGGGGTGGATGCTTAGTGTAGATGCGGTCGCCGTCGTCGACGGCGAAAACCCACTGTCGGCACGTCCCGATCAGAGGTCCCCGCCGTTCTCTCTCACAAAGCCGGTGAGGTTGCCTTCGTCCCTTGCTCACTGCCGCGACGTGGGCAGTTGCCGCCTCCCGCCGCCCTCCTCTAGGATGAGCTACGTCCCGACATCCCTCAGGTACAACTCCCTTTACAGCCGGCTTGCACCACTGCTCCAGCTGCCCACATCACTCCATGTGGATATTTCTCTACTTATTTGTCCCGCACATACCTCTACTGGCTTCTACGTACTGTATTTGTGATGAGTTTATGTCTCATCAACTAGTCCCAGTAATCTTGTTCTAGTCACGCTTCTTCAATTTCTTTGCCACAGGGATGCTCATCTCGATTTTGGTGAAACTGCACAAAATGATCCGATGGTCAAAGGGTTGCAAACTTCATTTCTTCGGAAGCTCCAATGTTGCCAGAAAATTAAAGCCTGGTTAGGGTTTACGGTTCAGGGGCTAGGGACTGCATGGATCGTTTTTTCTTTAGATGTCTCTGTTCCAAAATAAGTGTTAACTTTAGTAGTAGTACAACTTTGTACTAAAGTTTGCATAAAGTTGAGACACTTATTTTGGAATGGAGGGAGTACATATTGGCTATGATATGTCAATCATTGAGATGCAATAGCATGCATGTTAGTCTCCTTTGTATTTGATGAAATGTTGCAACGGGTAACCTTGGACGCAAGATACATGAAACAGAAGCTGGAAGCTTCATAGCATTGTACAAATTTATCTAGCTGATAAATTACAGTACGTACTATACTAGTAGTACTATGTAAAGAGTTAGGTGTCGCACGGTGTCCAGAAAATATGGTGATAATGTGAGGTGGGCCATGTAATCACTGAGCCTGCGTGTTTTCGCTGCCCTCACACTCCTCCGCTGTAAGAATGGAGAAAATTGTAATCTAGTAGTACCTCCTTTCGCTGAAAGCGTGGGACATCCAGCAGTCCTACAAGTCAGTAATAATGACCAATGAGCCGTCAAATCACATAGACCCAGCAGTAAGTTGGACGGACGAAGCAACCATCACTCTTGAACCCGCTTCTCTCTTCAACGCAGCCGCCAGTGAGAGGTCGCGTCCGCTCTGCCCGGGCATGAATGCGGCACCGATTCTTTGGAGCGGCGCTGACCGTTTCGAGCGGGAAGTGCGCGCGGGCGATGGAGGGGCTTTGGGTGGGCCAGGCTGGTCAGGAGCGGGCGTGGCAGCGGTCCGCCTGTCTCGATCGGACACCCGGAAGAGGATGCACCGACTCTCACGGCTAAATCATACACTGCACACCATCTCTCTGTTGGAGTAGGTCGATGTGTCGCTCTCTCTAACACACACATGCTGTTAAACACACACGCACACACACACACGTTCATAGAATAGGAATATCGTGCGAGTTACTTAGGGAGCGTTTGGTAGCAAGAACATTTTATAGCCTAGCCGGGCAAGGTTAGGCGTTTGGAACTGTTAGACTACCCACAGTGGAAGTAACATAGGTGGTAACATCACACTTATCTAAGCAAAATAGATGATGTGGCATGTAATTAATGAAGAAAGAGAGGGATGTGGTAACATAGCTAGTTACTATAACATCACACATAGGAGTATCAAGAAAAGATGAGTCTACAGCCTAATAAATGAAGTGATGCATCACACAACACATATGTTACTACCCACTGTGGAGGTAGTAACATAGACTAGTAACATATGCATGTTACTACTCTAAGTTACTCCCCATTGTGACTAGTCTTAAAATATGTTAGCTTTTGTGTGCCAGCTAGCTTGGGTGGGCTAGAAAAACCTTGCTAGCTCAGGAGAGCCAGATCGGCTCGCTTCCGACGACAAACTTCGCGTACTACCTCCATCCTAGTTTATTGGTCCCCATTGTATTTCGTGTCAAATTTTGACCATAGATTGAACTAATAAAATGTTCATGAATGTCACAAAAATTATATCATTGAAAACTATGTTCAAATACGAATCCAATGATATAATTTTTGTTGACATGCATTAACATTTTGTTAGTTAAATCTTTGGTCAAAAATTGGCACAAACTACAAAGGGGACCTATAAAATAGGACGAAGGTACTAGTAGTAACATAGACTAGTAACATATGCATGTTACTAGTCCAAGTTACTCACCACTATGACCATCCTAAGCAATGTAACCAAACGCTTACTCTGCCTTGTTATCTCCCCCGGAAACCCAATGCATGCAGCGCTACTACGCGTTGATCAGTCAAGAAATCAAAGTCGGCTTGCATGTGAGTTAATACGTGGCCCTGCATGGTAGCTAAAACGACATCTCTTAGTTGTTGGGATTAATTGTTGTGTTTAGAGACAGAAATCAGGGCTTTGATTGGAGGAAGGACCGGTCAAGTTTCTCCTTCTCCTCCAATCTGCTTGCACCTTGGTCCCGCTGCACCTTCTAACGTGACTGATTACACCTAGACGGAGGGAGTAGCACGAGATACGGTGGCACACTGACTTAGGTCGAATACAAGTGCCCAAAATTGTGTGCATGTTATAATAAGAGTTCACTTAAAATAGTACGTGAGCGAACAGAGGGATCAATTGGACAGTGTTCACGAGCAGTAGCGAGATGTGTGAGGTAAGATACACTGCTGGCGCTTTGAATTTTTCTTATTAATTTGTTTGTTTCACCCTCTGACTGGTGGGACCCAACATACTACGTGGAGAGAGGTAAGGTGACTAAGGCTGCATTATTTCTATACTACCAACACTGCTTTAAATCCCAAAAGACCTTACCAGTGATTTAAATCCCAATGTCCCGCACGCAAAAAAACACACACGACATGCTTGTCACACGAATGCAGGAATGTATAAAAGGTTATTTTCCTCTCGTTGAACATAACGGGAGGGTGGTGTAGCTGGTTAGCCTGTTCGTTCATCAAACTTGAGGTCTCGGGTTGGATAACTACACTTGAGCATAATTTTTTTTGTTCGACTTCTTTCTTCCACCCAATGACAGGTAGGCCCCGCATGACAGAGAGAGAAAGTGATCTGGGGCGGTGCCAGGAGGATTCTTTGACTGATCAAAATGGATGGATATGGAGCTATACGATCTCTTAGTGACCGTATAATCACCTCATCATGTATATGCTGCAGCCTCGGCGCTTGTTTTCTAGGGTTTGCACTCTTCACACTCTCTCTCCAGTATATATATACACGCTGGAGCCTCAACACTTGTAGTTTCTCTCTTCACACTCTCTCACCCTCTCCAGATCTAAAAAAGACTTCGTTGGCCTCTCTCTCTCCCCTCACTGCTGGTCAAAGAGCCGGCAGGATCCGTCCGCCGGGAAGGGAAGGAGGCTTAACGCTGTCGCCGTCAGCGAGGGAGGGAATCCACCACCGGCGCAGCTGTTCTCTTTCACCCGGCGGCGGCGCGGGAGGGCCTCTGACCCCTTCTTCCTTGCTACCGTACGTAGTGTGGGCCGAACGGCCTTCGGTCGCCCACCGAACCACACCCCAAGAACCTTATGGTATAATTTACTTATTCCACATGCATTGCTCTAGCTGCATGTGGGCTTTTTTCGCTTCTGCACTCGAATCTAGGTGTTGGATCAAACAGGAAAGTAGTGGGGAAAGTTGTATAGCATGAATCTAGGACGTGGTTCAAAGAGGAAAGGAATGGGGGAAAGTAGTGGGGAAAGTTGTATAGCATGAATCTAGGACGTAGTTCAAAAAGGAAAGGAAGGGGGGAAGTAGTGGGGAAAATTGTATAGCATGAATCTAAGACGTGGTTCAAAGAGGAAAGGAATGGGGGAACGTAGTGGGGAAAGTTGTATAGCATGAATCTAGGACGTGGTTCAAAGAGGAAAGGAAGGGGGGAAAGTAATAGTACAGACTGGCTATCCAGCACCTACGTTGGTCGAAAAGGGAAAACAATGACAAACGATGTACGCACATCTGTAACGAACTGATCTTTTTGTTTTGGGGGACAAGGCTGTAGAGTTTGAGCATGAATAGATTTTCTGTGCTCACATAGGGAAAGGTGTCTAAAGATAATAAAACTGGGACCAACACAAATATGCTCCTTGGTTGTTTGTTCTTTGTTGCAACAGACTGTGCATCACCCCTTCATACATCGGGAGATGCACATGGTGCAGGTGCGTCCACTGTCTCGTGCAACTCTTTAGCTGTTGTTAATCTAAGGCCCTATTTGGTTAAAAAGTCCCTAGTCCCTACCTGCTTGGTTCCAGGGACTAAACATGGACTAGAGGTTATTAAATAACATGCTAAAAGACCATGTTACCCCTAGTAATGAACTAATAGAGACAAGGTGCGATGCGGGGCAGGGGCAACTGTTGGAAAAAGTCCCAAAAAGACTCTCCCTCGGGGTCTTCTTTCTTTAGTCCCAAATGCCCACTTTTAGTCCCTAAAAGTCCCTCCTGTTTGGTTTAGATGGGACTGACAAGGACTTTTTTTAGTCCCTACACCAAAAATTCCCTGTAAACAAACACCCTCTAATAATGCCGCTAGAAAATTGATGCAATGCCACAGTTAAAAGCAAATTACATGTTTAACAAAATTTATTGTTAATATTAATCAATGCCACCATTTGAGAAATGCTACTGCCTTGCTTTCTTTCCCATTTAGATACGTTAGATGCTTCTTTTTGTTGGCTTCTGTGTCATCCACCGTTATTGACCACTAGTTGTTTCCTTTGCACCTCTGTGTAAACAGGGTTATCTACTTCACCTCGTTGCTATTGTGACCTTTTGTTGCACTGCACAAAACACTTTTGTTTTAAGAGAGTTTTGTGCAGTTCAACCAAAATGTCACACCGACAACGTTGCTTGATTGCTTGATCTTAGTGGAACTGCACAAGAGGAGATCTTACTTCCTATCCGTGTTGGCAAATTTGGTTCAGATCTTCTTCTTGTGAGTTGTTTGAATTCCGCGTCATGAGAGGTCAGTACTAGCTTTCTTTCACATGATTGTGCAGTGTGCTTTCATATGTTGTGCTACTTGTAAGGTAAGGTTGTTTGATTTTAGTGAACTGCACAAATGGAGACAAGACTTCTAGTCTGTATGTGCACCGTAATATCCCATTGAGGTAAGATAAGCATATTTCACTACTGTTGGCCCGTATTTTGCCACTCTCACCGGAAAATTAATGTCGTTGTTTGCTACCTCTTGAGCATGCGTTGGTTTTCTCTTGAAGAGGAAAGGGTGATGCAGCAAAGTAGCGTAAGTATTTCCCTCAGTTTTTGAGAACCAAGGTATCAATCCAGTAGGAGACTACACGCAAATCGCCTAGTACGTGCACAAAAAATCAAGAACCTTGCAACCAACACGATAAAGGGGTTGTCAATCCCTTCACGACCACTTGCAAAAGTGAGATCTGATAAAGATAATAAGATAAATATTTTTGGTATTTTTGTTGTATAGATTGAAAAGTAAAGATTGGAAAATAAAATAGATAGTAAACTAAAATTGTAGATTGGAAAGAAATGCCGCCTGGTCAAATGAAGACAAGACTTCCAGTCTGTATGTTCACCGTTCCATTTACGCACGAAGAAATTGATGCTGTGATCAAAGAAATGCCGCCTGATCGGGCCCCTGGCCCAGACGGCTTTAATGGTGCTTTCTTGAAAGCCTGCTGGCCCATAATCAAAATGGATTTCTATCGTCTTTGTGAGGAGTTCCATCAGGGGACGCTGAACCTTGAAAGCCTCAACTATGGGTACATTACTTTGATCCCCAAAACTAGGGCCCCTGAATCTATCAATGACTTTCTTTCAATCACATTACTGAATTGCTGTCGGATCACGGGTTCCGGCAAAACCCTTAAGGTTCGAACTCTGGGGTGCGTGCGAAGCTCTTTCCCTTCTACCGATCCGCGTCCGAACTAGCTAAGATCTCAAGAACGAGCTCGACGAACTCACAATCACGAAGACACGAGATTTATAATAGTTCGGGCCACCATTGTGGTGTAATACCCTACTCCAGTGTGGTGGTGGTGGATTGCCTCTTGGGCTGATGATGAACAGTACAGGGGAGAAGAACAACCTCCTGAGGTTGAGGAGTTCTTGTGCTCGGTGTGTGGCTAAGGGTTGGCTTTAGATCTGATCTCCCCCCTACTGTGGTGGCTAGTTCTACTTATATAGGCCCTGGTCCTCTTCCCAAGTATTCAGCAGGAAGGGAGCCAACAACGGCCAATTTGAAAGGGGACAGCTAGTACAGCTTATCCTGACAAAAGTAGTCTTCGCCTGCAAAAGGCTCTGGTGGTGACGCCGTCTTGGGCTCCATGGTGACCTCCGTCTTGCCGTCCTGCTGGTCTTGGTCTCGTTGCACCGATATGGAAACCTTTGCTTGATGCCTCGGTACTCTGCGCCTGCGCTTGCCCCCTTAGCACCAAAGGGGAAACAAGGACACTGCGTGGGCTGGCGCCCGCCTAGTCTCGATCGTCATGGCTCACGTCACGAGAACCTCGCGAGGTTTGCCTCGCCTTGATCTCTCTGCCCCTCGCGAGCCTGCCTGGCGAGGCCGCTCCTGAGGAGGTCTTGTGTCGTCCGCCTCGCGAGGCTTGGCCCCTCGCGAGGGTCTTGAATGCCTTGTTGATGAAGATGGGTCGTACAGGCCTGCTAGCATAGCCACGCCGTGGGCCGCAGGCAGGCAAGTCTGGGGACCCCCATTCCCAGAACGCCGATAGTAGCCCCCGGGCCCAAGGCGCGCTTGGGCTTAGCTTCGAGGCGAAGCCAAAGGTCATGCACGGAGCGCCGCGGGCCCCAAAAGCCTGCGGCCTTGACCAACGCGTGGCGGTTGATTGGACGTGGGCGTCTCCGCTTTCCCACGCTGCCTCGGCAACTGCCCGACGTGACAAGTCCCTGCGACATGCAAGGAAAACCATCATTACCCATGATCGTGGGAGGTGCTGGTTGGCCTTCTTCTGCTATAAATGGGGAGGGGGGCAGAGCCCCCGTCACCCATCTCTTCCTAGTCTGCTTGTTTCTTCCTCTGCTCCACCACCGACTCCAATGGTGGCATCAAAGAGGTTCTCCTCGGCGGAGAAGGGAAAGGCTCCCCGCGAGGGGGCCGGCTCTCCGGCGCCCAAGCGGGGACGCGGCCGTCCCCGTAAGCACACCGCGACCCCCGCCGTGGCCCCCCGACCCCGCGGGGGCGCCACTACGCGCGACAGGGGTCACTCCGGTCGTGGGAGCCCTGTCGACGAAGGGAGACGCGCCATGGTCGCGCGGCCTCCCCGACCGCGCTTCCATTCTGCAGAGGTGTTGCCGGAGTTCGTTGTCTGGTCGGAGGATCCGGCCGGCAACTGGATCTAGCTTCCCCGCTTCTTTGCCGACGAGTTGCCGGCTTCCAGTCCAGGTGGGCTCTAGCTGCAGGGGGACGGTTGCTGCAGCCGGGCTTCTTGGGTTGCTGTCGAGGTCTCCGTTGTGGGCAACATAGCTCTGGCCCGCGGTTGGCAGACGTTCGCCCGTGCGCGCGGCCTGGGCAGGCGGTGCACCCTCCACATCAAGTACGATGGTGATGCGACCCTCTATGTGAGGGTGTTTGGGGAAGATGGTCGCCGCGCCGGGTGCTGCCCCGAGGTGAACGACGGCGAGGAGGTGCTCGGCCTTGGCGATGGTGGGGACGAGGGGGAGGGCGAACCCGCCGGCTGCGCCTCGTCCAGCTATGGTGGCTCTTCTCTTGGTGACAGATCTAGCAGCGGCGGCTACGACCAGCCGCCACGCCGCCGCGCTCGCTTCAAAGGTGATAGCGGGTCGTCTCGTCGTCGCGCCTCCGTGAAGTGCGAGGAAGGATCCGGCTGAGCCCGGGACGTCACCGAGGGCCTGTCCCCGTGGACCACCGCAGGGGCAAGCGCCGCTTTTATTTCGTTCTTCCTTTCTTTCCTGCATCAAAAATGAAACCAGTGTGGGCCCGGAGGGGCGTGTATCGAACTATGATTCCTCAATCATTATGCTATGCTTGTTGTTTCCATGCTGTGTCGTTATTTTGTGCAAGGATAACTTAGCTTGGCGCGTTCGGGGCAGCCTCTTCTTCACGAGGCACTTGTTTCCTCGTGCCCGTCTTAACTTAGGGGTCGTTGAGGAGCTGCAAAAATTCGTTAGGAAGCTCGCTAGGAAACTTGTCGTTCACCCAAGCCTTGGCCCGTCGTTTCATATCGCGGTACCCGAGGGGCACGGATTTAGGGGAGATGCGCCAGCTTGTGTGTTCAAACAAGGGTGCCTTGCGAGAAAGCAGACAGAAGGTAGAGAGAGGAAAAAACGCTCGCGAGGGCACCTGCCTAGCCCCCTCGTGAGGTATGCGAGAGAGAGAACACGAGCGAACTGGAGACGGAAATAGCGACAAAAGGCGATGGAACCAAATCAGCAAGGAACACCAGAAGCAAACTTCGATTAAGAGAAGGCAAGCCAACTACGAAAAGCAAATGAAAATCCGCGTCTGGCACCTAGTCTAGTCTTCAAGTCTTATCACCAGCGCGGAGCTAAGTGCTGTCACTAGGCGTGGGAGCGAGCCCCCGAGGCCCGAGGGCGGCACTCCTGAGACTCCGGGGCGTGTACAGCCCCACTCATTATTACGTGAGAGTGTCACGGCCGGCGATTCTTCACAGGCACCGGGCCTTCTTCACAGGCACTGGGCCTTTCTTCACATGCACTAGGCCTTGCTTCATGGGTAGAACTTCCGGAGGTGCTGGATGTTCCAGGCGTTCTGGATGGGCACCCCGTCCTGGGTCTCCAGGCGCGCGGCGCCAGGCCTGGAGACATGGACGACCCTGAACGGGCCCTCCCACATAGGTGAGAGCTTGTGCAGCCCTTCCCTAGAGAGGACCCGCCTCAGGACGAGGTCGCCCGCCTCGAGCGTCCTGGAGCGGATGTTTCGGCAGTGGTATCACCGCAGCGCTTGCTGGTACCTTTCCGCCCTCAGTGTAGCTTCGCGGCGACGTTCCTCCCCCAGCACGAGGTCCATCCCCCGCGTGGCGTCCTGCTACGTTTCATCAAACGCCAGGACCCGTGCGGAGCGATGCTTGACCTCGTGAGGGAGGACCGCTTCGTCTCCGTAGACGAGGAAGAATGGGGTCTCGCCCATTGGCTTGGTGGCGGTGGTGCGGATGGACCACAGCATGGACTGGAGCTCGTCGTGCCAGCCCCTGCCACAGGCCTCGAGCTTCTTCTTGAAAGTCCTGGTCTTGAGGCCCCTCAAGACCTCTGCATTGGCGCGTTCGGCCTGACCATTGCTCCTGGGGTGTGCCACCGAAGCTTAGCAGATCTGCGTTCCAAGGTTAGCACAATATGTTTTGAAGAGGTTACTAGTGAACTGCGTGCCATTATCTGTGATGATGCGGTTGGGACCCTGAAGCGGCTCACGAGGCCCTTGATGAATTTGACTGCGGAGCCAGCTGGGATGGTGCGGACGGCTTCCACTTCCGCCCACTTGGTGAACTTGTCGATGGCGACGTAGAGGTAGTGGTAGCCCCCAGGCACTCGAGGGAACGTGCCCAAGATGTCCAGCCCCCAGACCGTGAACGGCCATGTGAGTGGGATGGTCTGGAGGCCTTGAGCCGGCTGATGGATCTGCTTGGCATGGAACTGGCAAGCTTCGCAGGACTTCACCAGCTCAGCTGTGTCGTTGAGCGTCGTGGGCCAGTAGAATCCACTGCGGAATACCTTGCCGACGAGGGTTCGTGATGACGAGTGGTGCCCGCAGTCCCCGCCGTGTATGTCAATCAGCAACTCCTTCCCCTGGTCTCTGGAAATGCAACTTAGTGAAACGTCATTTGGTCGCTTCCTGTACAACTCACCGTCCTGGATGCAGTATGTCGTGGCTTGCCGGGCCACGCGCTCTGCGTCCTCCTCCTTCTCCGGCAGTGCCCCTTGCATCAGATATTCCTTGAATTCCTTGGTCCAGCATCCCTCCTGGGGCTCGAGCGCCAGGAGCAGGCGAGCTCCTGAGGTCGGGCCACAGGCTGGGGCTCCTGTGGCAGGCGGCTGTGGGAGCTCCTCCCGAGGCTGAGCTGTGCTTGAAAGCGGTGGTGTTGCTGACGGCTTGAAGAGCTGCTCCTCGAAGACGCCAGGCTCTTGGGGCTGCCACTTTGACGCCCTCCTGGCGATGTCGTCGGCTTCCTTGTTGGTGCCTCAGGGCACATGCTGCAACTCCAGGCCCAGGAACTGCTTTTCCATCTTACGCACTTCCGCGAGATATGCCTCCATGTGCTCGTCCTTTGGCTTGTACACTTTGTTGGAGAAGTTGATGAGGAGTTGTGATTCGCCCCTAACGGTGAGGCGCTTCACCCCCAGAGCTGCCGCGGCCTTCAGGCCATCTATGAGGCCTTCGTACTCTGCGATGTTGTTGGAGACCTTCTCGCCCTGCTGAAAGCAGAGCTGCACAGTGTAGTAGAGCTTGTCCTGAGTGGGCGAGATGAGTACTGCTCCAGCCCCCACGCCCTGATGTGCGAAGGCGCCATCGAAATACATGACCCAACCGTCTGGCGCCTCGCTTCCTGGCGAGGTGGACTGGTCTTCGCCTACTTCAAGCGTCGGAGCATCCATCCATTCTGCCACGAAGTCAGCGAGCGCGGCTCCCTTGATGACCCTGGTAGTGTTGAACTCCAACTGGAACGCATGCAGCTCGATGTTCCACTCAGCGACCCTTCCAGCAGAGTTGGGGCTCCTGAGCACTCTCTCCAATGGATAGGCTGACACGACCTTGATGGGATGGCCCTGGAAGTAGTGCCGCAACTTGCGCGAGGCCACCAAGAGCGCAAGCAGGAGCTTTTGGGGCATGGGGTATCGTGCCCTTGCGTCCCGCAACACCGTGCTGACAAAATACACCGGGTGCTCGACAAGGGCTGGCACGTTGATGAGGCTCGTGCCTTGTGGAAACTTGGGTGTGTCCTGAGGTGGCAGGACTCTTGGCGCCTGTTCGCTCGCGGGAATCTCCGTGACGTCGTCCTACCGAGCTTGGTCTTCTGCTGTTGTCGCTGCGGCTCTTGCTGTGCCTTCCTGATCTTGCGTCATCTCGGTTGGCGGCGTAGCTTGGCGCGGCGCGCCCTTGGTTTTGTGCTCCTCCCGAACTGCCACTAGCGCCGCGCTGGCGGAGTACGGGGTGGCGGCGAGATAAAGTACTAGAGGCTCGAGAGGTCGTGGCACCACCATCACCGGAGGGCTGGTCAGGTATCTCTTGAGGTCTTGGAAAGCTCGGTCGGCCTCTGGGGTCCACTCGAATGGGCCCTTCTTCTTCATCAGCTTGAAGAAGGGTAGGGTGCGCTCCCCCAGCTTGGAGATGAAGCGTCTCAACGCAGTTACCCGACCAGCCAGCTTCTGCATTTCCTTGAGGGTCTGCGGTGGGATCATATCCTCAATGGCCTTGATCTTCTCTGGGTTAGCCTCGATCCCTCTTTGGGACACGAGGAATCCCAGGAGCTTGCTGGAAGGGACACCGAACACGCACTTCTCCGGGTTAAGTCGCAAGTTCACCTGGCGCAAGCTCGCGAAGGTCTCCTCCAGATCTTGGATCAAGGTCCTTGCCTCACGAGACTTCACCACAATGTCGTCGACGTAGGCCTCCGTGTTTCTCCCGAGCTGCCGTCCTAAGGCGATGTGCATCAGCCGTTGAAAGGTTGCGCCCGCGTTGCACAGTTCGAAGGGCATGCAGGTGTAGCAGTACACCCCACACGGGGTCAGGAAGGCCGTCTTCTCTACGTCTTCCACCGCCATCTTGATTTGATGATACCTTGAGAATGCATCCAGGAAGCACAGCAGGTCGCACTCGGCGGTGGAGTCAACGATCTGGTCGATGCGTGGGAGCGGAAACGGATCCTGGGGGCAGGCCTTGTTGAGATTGGTGAATTTGACGCACATTCGCTCCTTTCCGCCTTTCTTCGGCACTACGACGGGGTTCGCCAGCCATTCGGGGTACCGAACTTCACGGATGGCACCTGCCGCCTCCAACTTGCGGGTCTCTTGGACGATGAAGGCCTGCTTCTCTGTGGACTGCCGTCTCGCTCGCTGCTTCACAGGGCGCACATTGGGGCATACCCTTAAGTGATGCTGAATCACCTCCCTCGGGACCCCTATCAGCTGGTTGGGCTCCCACGCAAATATATCTTTGTTTGCACGCAAGAACTTCACCAGCGCTTCCTCTTGGCTTGGGTCGAGGCCAGCACCTACGGTAAAGGTGGCTCCTGAGGACCCGTCCTCGCTGACCAGCACCTGCTTGGTTTCCGCCTTGTCTTGCGTGAACAACTGCTTCTTCTTGGTCGGTGCGGCTTCCTTGGGCCCGGAGGTGCTCGTGTTGGCAGGCTGTGCCGCCGCGGCGGTCTTGAGGGAGAGCTTGAGCGCCGCCAGGGCCTCCTTGGCGTCCCCCTTGACGGTGAGGACGCCTTTGCTTCCAGGCATCTTCATGAGGTTGTAGGCCGGATGAGTCGCTACCATGAACTGGGCCAGAGCTGGGTACCCGAGAATGGCGTTGTACGGGAGGCCGATGCGGGCGATGTCGAAGTCGACCAGCTCGGTGCGGTAGTTGTCGCGCGTGCCGAAGGTGACGGGGAGGCGGATCTGCCCCATGGAGCGGGCAGTGCCGCCACCAACTCCTGCGAAAGGCTTGCTGAGGCTGAGCCGCTCGAGCGGCACGTGAAGAAGGCTGAAGGCCTCCACGGAGAGCAAGTTGAGGCCGGTGCCACTGTCGATGAGGGTCTTGGTGACGGCCATGTTGCAGATGGTGGGCGTGCAGAGCATCGGAAGCATGCCCGAGCCAACGGTGGTGACGGGGTGGTCTTCTGAGCCGAAGGTCAGGTCGGCCTCAGGCGCAGCCCCCGAGTGCTTGGAAGCGGCACCAATCTGGCGGAGGAACGGCTTGATGTGGTGATCCGAAGGCGGCGCCTGAGAGCCTCCTAGCAGGGCCGCGACCGCGTGGTGCGCCGGTGCCGCGTAGCGTGTAGTGAAGAGGTCGCGCAGCTCCTCCCAAGACGCCACCGTGGATCCGGGGAGGTTGAGCAGCCAGGCGCGCGGCTCGCCGGTGAGGGCCATGGGAAGCCAGTTGGCCATGACCTTGTCGTCACCCCCGGCCTCGAGGACGGCCTCCTCATATGCCAGCAGGAAAGCTGACGGGTCTGCCGCGCCGTCGTAGCGCGACGGCATCTCTGGCTTGAACTTGTGTGGCCACCGTACCTGCCGCAAGGCGGGGGCCAGGGCTCGGAGCCCCCTGGCCCCGTCGTCAACGCCGGCCGTTGGAGTCGGTAGCAGGGCGCCTGCCATGAGGGCGAAGCGCGGTGGCGACGGAGCGCAGATCAATGGAAGGGAAGCTACGGCGCACCCCTACCTAGCGCGCCAAATGTCGGATCATGGGTTCCGGCAAAACCCTTAAGGTTCGAACTCTGGGGTGCGCACGAAGCTCTTTCCCTTCTACCGATCCACGTCTGAACTAGCTAAGATCTCAAGAACGAGCTCGACGAACTCACAATCACGAAGGCACGAGATTTATACTGGTTCGGGCCACCGTTGTGGTGTAATACCCAACTCCAGTGTGGTGGTGGTGGATTGCCTCTTGGGCTGATGATGAACAGTACAGGGGAGAAGAACAGCCTCCTAAGGTTGAGGAGTTCTTGTGCTCAGTCTGTGGCTAAGGGTTGGCTTTATATCTGATCTCCCCCCTACTGTGGTGGCTAGTTGTACTTATATAGGCCCTGGTCCTCTTCCCAAGTATTCAGCGGGAAGGGAGCCAACAACGGCCAATTTGAAAGGGGACAGCTAGTACAGCTTATCCTGACAAAAGTAGTCTTCGCCTGCAAAAGGCTCTGGTGGTGACGCCGTCTTGGGCTCCATGGTGACCTCCGTCTTGCCGTCCTACTGGTCTTGGTATCGTTACACCGATATGGAAACCTTTGCTTGATGCCTCGGTACTCTGCGCCTGCGCTTGCCCCCTTAGCACCAAAGGGGAAACAAGGACATTGCGCGGGCTGGCGCCCGCCTGGTGCCCGCCTGGTCTCGATCGTCATGGCTCACGTCATGAGAACCTCGCGAGGTTTGCCTCGCCTTGATCTCTGCGCCCCTCGCGAGCCTGCCTGGCGAGGCCGCTCCTGAGGAGGTCTTGTGTCGTCCGCCTTGCGAGGGTCTTGAATGCCTTGTTGATGAAGATGGGCCATACAAGCCTGCTAGCACAGCCACACCGTGGGCCGCAGGCAGGCAAGTCTGGGGACCCCCGTTCCCAGAACGCCGACAATTGCTGCCTTAAGTGGATCACCAAAATTCTAGCCAATCGACTAGAGCGAGTGATCCTGAAAATTGTTCATAAAAACCAATATGGGTTTCTAAAAGGACGATCAATCCATGACTGTCTTGCGTGGGCTTTTTAGTATATCCACCAATGCCAAGCTTCGAAATGCGAGATCGTTCTACTTAAACTGGAGTTTGCTAAAGCTTTCGATATGGTTGAGCATGCTGCCATCATTCAGATCATGAAGAGCATGGGGTTCAATGACAGATGGATTTCTTGGTTCAACAACATCTCCTCCTCTGGAAAATCTTCGGTGCTGCTCAACGGTGTCCCGGGGAAACAATTCCGGTGCAAATGCAGGGTTAGGCAGGGGGATCCTCTCTCCCCTCTCATCTTTGTCCTGGCGGCGGACCTCCTTCAAACTGCAATTAATGAAGCCCTAGCAGATAATCTATTGCAACTACCTATCCCCTTGACTGCACCATCTAACTACCCGGTCATACAATACGTGGATGACACAATAATCCTCCTGCCAGGATGTTTGGATCAAGCGGCTCGTATGAAAACTATCCTCACAGACTATGCCGACTCTGTTGGTCTACACATCAATTTCTCCAAGTCTACACTGATCCCTATTAATACTTCTGCTGACAAGTGCCGTGACATTGCAAATATATTTGGATGTACCACCGCCAATATGCCGTTCACCTACCTTCGTCTACCGCTTGGTACTACTAAACCTACGGTCCTTGACATGACCCCCTGGCTCTGCAAAGCCGAGTGGAAGATCACGGCTGCCATGTCGCGCATGTCCTACGCGGGCAAATTGGCTCTAATGAATTCACTTGTCACGTCCTTGGCTATTTACCCCATGGGTGTTCTTCGTCTCCCCGGAAAAATTATTGAGCAATTGGACAAGATACGACGACATTGCCTCTGGATCAAGAAAACAGATGATGGAGACAAGTGCAACACTTTGGCTGCTTGGGACATGGTTTGTCGCCCTAAGGAGAAAGGTGGTTTGGGCGTTCTTAATCTCAAAGTCCAAAATGATGCTTTGCTGCTCAAACTTCTACACAAACTCTACAACCAAATGGACATCCCTTGGGTTAATTTGATTTGGGAAACCTCTTATGTGGCCACAATCCCGCATGCATCCCCACCTTGTGGCTCTCATTGGTTGCGTGAACTGATGAAGCTCATGCCAACGTACCGAGGTGTGACCAAAGTCCAAATTCGTAGGGGTGAGACTGCCCTGTTTTGGAAAGATGACTGGCGCAATCATATCCTTGAGGAGCAATTCCCTAGGGCCTTCTCTTATACTTTAAGCGAAGATACCTCGGTCCGTGGAATGCTTACTATATCCGAAGTCGCTGAAGCCTTTCACCTCCCTCTCTCAACTCAAGCCCATGATGAACTTAAATCGATCCAAAGTGCGGTCTCCTCCACTGCACTCTCGGATGAGAAAGATGTTTGGATCTGCACCTGGTGCTCGTCCATATTCAAGACTACGGCATACTACAAGTTCTGTTTTCGAGAGCTTCGGTCCACGAGGCGTTTAAATGGCTCTGGAAAGCCAAAAGTGTCCCCAAGATCAAAGTTTTTGGTTGGTTTCTTCTGGTCGACCGTCTTAACACACGCAATATGCTCAGTAGGAGGCACTATAACATTGGGTCCAACCTGGACTGTCTACTTTGTGGTGAACACGTGGAAGAAACCCTTGAGCACCTCTTCTTTCGCTGCAACTTTAGCAAACGATGCTGGCTCAAGCTTAATATCACCTGGCCTGCTACAGGAGACTGGTTGCATATGATGAAACACCTAAAGACGAGGAATCAACGTAAAATGATCATGGACGCCTTCCTGGTCACTCTGTGGAGTATGTGGAAGGAAAGAAATAATAACTATTTTCGGAAAGTGGCCCCTTCGGTTGATAGTTGGCAAGCCAGATTTAAAAAATACTTTGCCAACATTTCTTATAGACTACCTGAAGATAAGAGACATCTCATCTCTGCCATCCTAGCTTCTGTTCCCTAATTAGTTTAACCTATTAGCTCTCTGACTTTCCTTTGTAATAGTTTAGGCCCCCCTGTACATTTGTAACATATTCATCCATTTAGGCCTCTAATATATACATGCAATAGGACGTGTTCCTACTGTCCAACTTTCAAAAAAAATTGTAGATTGGAAACTTATATGATGTAAAGTAGACCCCGGGGCCATAGGTTTCACTAGTGGCTTCTCTCAAGATAGCATATATTACGATGGGTGAACAAATTACTGCCGAGCAATTGATAGAAAAGCGCATAGTTATGAGAATATCTAGGCATGATCATGAACATAGGCATCACGTCCGTGACAAGTAGATCGAAACGATTCTGCATCTACTACTATTACTCCAAACATCAACCGCTATCCAGCATGCATCTAGAGTATTAAGTTCATAAGAACAGAGTAACACATTAGGCAAGATGACATGATGTAGAGGGATAAACTCAAGCAATATGATATAAACCCCATCTTTTTATCCTCGATGGCAAAAATACAATATGTGTCGTTTCCCTTTCTGTCACTGGGCCCGAGCACCGAAAGATTGAACCCAAAGCTAAGCACTTCTCCCATTGCAAGAAAGATCAATCTAGTAGGCCAAACTAAACCGGTAATTCGAAGAGACTTGCAAAGATATTAAATCATGCATATAAGAATTCAGAGAAGAATCAAATATTGTTCATAGATAATCTTGATCATAAACCCACAATTCATCGGATCTCGACAAACACACCGCAAAAAGAATTACATCGAATAGATCTCCAAGAAGATCGAGGAGAACTTCGTATTGAGATCCAAAGAAAGAGAAGAAGCCATCTAGCTAATAACTATGGACCCGAAGGTCTGTGGTAAACTACTCACACATCATCGGAGAGGCTATGGTGTTGATGTAGAAGCCCTCCGTGATCGAATCCCCCTCCGGCGGAGCACCGAAAAAGGCCCCAAGATGGGATCTCATGGATACAGAAGGTTGCGGCGGTGGAAAAGTGGTTTCGTGGCTCCCCTTAATGTTTTCAGGGTATAAGAGTATATATAGGCGAAAGAAGTAGGTCGGTGGAGCTATGAGGGGCCCACGAGGGTGGGGGCGCGCCTACCCCCCTGGGCACGCCCTCCTGCCTCGTGGCTGCCTCGTTGCTTCCTTGACTTCCACTCCAAGTCTCCTGGATTGTGTTTGTTCCAAAAAAGATCCTCGCGAAGGTTTCGTTCCATTTGGATTCCGTTTGATATTCCTTTTCTGCGAAACACCGAAATAGGAAAAAAACAACAATTTGCACTGGGCCTTAGGTTAATAGGCTAGTCCCAAAAATAATATAAAAAGGTATATTAAAGCCCATTAAACATCCAAAACAGATAATATAATAGCATGGAACAATCAAAAATTATAGATACGTTGGAGACGTATCAAGCATCCCCAATCTTAATTCCTACTCGTCCTCGAGTAGATAAATGATAAAAACAGAATTTTTGATGTGGAATGCTACCTAACATAATTTTAATGTAATTCTCTTTATTGTGGCATGAATGTTCAGATCCGAAGGATTCAAGATAAAAGTTTAATATTGACATAAAATAATGTATAATACTTCAAGCATACTAACTAAGCAATTATGTCTTCTCAAAATAACATAGCCAAAGAAAGCTCATCCCTACAAAATCATATAGTTTGGCCATGCTTCATTTTCATCACACAAAAATGCTCTCATCATGTACAACCCCGATGACAAGCCAAGCAATTGTTTCATACTTTAGTATTCTCAAACTTTTTCAACTTTCACGCAATACATGAGCGTGAGCCATGGACATAGCACTATGGGTGGAATAGAATATAATGATGGGGGTTGTGTGGAGAAGACAAAAAAGGAGAAAGTCTCACATTGACGCGGCTAATGAACGGGCTATGGAGATGCCCATCAATTGATGTCAATGCGAGGAGTAGGGATTGCCATGCAACAGATGCACTAGAGACATAAATGTATGAAAGCTCAACAAAAGAAACTAAGTGGGTGTGCATCCAACTTGCTTGCTCACGAAGACCTAGGGCATTTGAGGAAGCCCATTGTTGGAATATACAAGCCAAGTTCTATAATGAAAAATTCCCACTAGTATATGAAAGTGACAATATAAGGAACTCTCTATCATGAAGATCATGGTGCTACTTTGAAGCACAAGTGTGGAAAAATGATAGTAGCATTGTCCCTTCTCTTTTTTCTTTTCTTATTTGGCCTTCCTTTTTTTATATTTGGCCTTTTTTGGGGACAATGCTCTAATAATGATGATCATCACACTTCTATTTATTTACAACTCAAGGATTACAACTCAATACTAGAACAAAATATGACTCTATATGAATGCCTCCGGCGGTGTATCGGGATGGGCAATGAAACAAGAGTGACATGTATGAAAAATTATGCATGGTGGCCTTGCCACAAATACGATGTCAACTACATGATCATGCAAGGCAATATGACAATGATGAAGCGTGTCATAATAAGCGGAACGGTGGAAAGTTGCATGGCAATATATCTCGAAATGGCTATGGAAATGCCATAATAGGTAGGTATGGTGGCTGTTTTGAGGAGGATATAAGGAGGTTTATGTGTGATAGAGCGTATCGTATCACGGGGGTTGGATGCACCGACCAAGTTTGCACCAACTCTCAAGGTGAGAAAGGGCAATGCACGGTACTGAAGAGGCTAGCAATGATGGAAGGGTGAGAGTGCGTATAATCCATGGACTCAACATTAGTCATAAAGAACTCACATACTTATTGCAAAAATCTACAAGTCATCAAAACCAAGCACTACGCGCATGCTCCTAGGGGGATAGATTGGTAGGAAAAGACCATCGCTTGTCCCCGACCGCCACTCATAAGGAAGACAATCAAAGAACACCTCATGCTTCAAATTTGTCGCACAACGTTTACCATACGTCCTTGCTACGGGACTTGCAACCTCAACATAAGTATTTCTCAATTCCAAATTACTCAACTAGCACGACTCTAATATTACCATCTTCATATCTCAAAACAATCATCAAGTATCAAACTTCTCATAGTATTCAATGCACTCTATATGGAAGTTTTTATTATACCCATCTTGGATGCCTATCATATTAGGACTAATTTTATAACCAAAGCAAATTACCATGCTGTTCTAAAAGACTCTCAAAATAATATAAGTGAAGCATGAGAGATCAATTATTTCTATAAAATAAAACCACCACCGTGCTCTAAAAAGATATAAGTGAAGCACTAGAGCAAAATTATCTAACTCAAAAGATATAAGTGAAGCACATAGAGTATTCTAATAAATTCCGATTCATGTGTGTCTCTCTAAAAGGTGTGTACAGAAAGGATGATTGTGGTAAACTAAAAAGCAAAGACTCAAATCATACAAGACGCTCCAAGCAAAACACATATCATGTGGTGAATAAAAATATAGCCTCAAGTAAAGTTACCGATGGACGAAGACGAAAGAGGGGATGCCTTCCGGGGCATCCCCAAGCTTAGGATTTTGGTTTTCCTTGAATTTTACCTTGGGTTGCCTTGGGCATCCCCAAGCTTAGGCTCTTGCCACTCCTTGTTCCAAAATCCATCAAATATTTACCGAAAAACTTGAAAACTTCACAACACGAAACTCAACAGAAAATCTCATGAGCTCCATTAGTAAAAGAAAACAAACCACAACTTTAAGGTAATGTAATAAACTCATTTTTTATTTATATTGGTGTTAAACATACTGTATTCCAACTTCACTATGGTTCATACCCCCGATACTAGCCATAGATTCATCAAAATAAGCAAACAACACACGAAAAACAGAATCTGTCAAAAACAGAACAGTCTGTAGCAATCTGATTTGTTCGAATACTTCCCGAACTCGCAAAATTCGGAAAAACTAGGACAACCTGGATAATTTGTATATTGATCTACTTCAAAAAGAATTGGTATTTTATCACGTTCTGGTGAATTTTAACAATTATTTTCGTGAGAGCAAAGTTTCTGTCTTTTTCAGCAAGATTAAACAACTATCACCCAAGAAGATCCTATTGGTTCTACTTGGCACAAACACTAATTAAAACATAAAACCACATATAAACAGAGGCTAGATGAATTATTTATTACTAAACAGAAACAAAAAGCAAGGAACAAAAAATAAAATTGGGTTGCCTCCCAACAAGCGCTATCGTTTAACGCCCCTAGCTAGGCATAAAAACAAGAATAGATCTAGGTATTATCATCTTTGGTTTTTATCTTTTTAGCGGAGTCATGCTCAAATCCTGGAGATTCTTTGCGTTTCCCTTCATATTCAGAAAATTTCAAATCTAAAGAATCCAACCGCTTATTGCAAAGGGTGATCAACATATTCATGCGGTGCAGGTTTCCGCTAACACTTTTGAGAGGTTCAAGAGACTTTTGTAAGATTTTCGTTACTTCGCAAATTTTCTCAAAAACTTGTGTCTCTTCCTGGGTATGATGTAGTCCCTTTTTTGGGGGAAGTATTCCTACTATTCCCTCTATAATTTCATGCGCAATACTGGGATCAATTTCGATAAAATTGCCTTTGGCAGCAGAATCCAAGAGTTGTCTATGGGACATATTTAGTCCAACATAAAAATTTCAAAGTAAAATTCTAAAATTTACCTCTAGGGTACAATTACGATAAGATTCCATCATCCTATACCAAGCATCTTTTAAGTTTTCTCCTTGTCTTTGTTTGAAGTGAAGAACTTCAAACTCGGGGGACAAAGGAAGAGATAAAGGATTCGCCATGAGGGCGAAACAAACGGTCTAACACATGGACACACAAGAAGCAAGCGAAAAGAGACGGGCGGAAAAAGGGCGAATAAAACGGCAGAGGTGAAGTGGGGGAGAGGAAAACGAGAGGCAAATGGCAAATAATGTAATGCGAGGGATAAGAGTTTGTGATGGGTACTTGGTATGTCTTGACTTGGCGTAGATCTCCCCGGCAACGGCGCCAGAAATCCTTCTTGCTACCTCTTGAGCATGCGTTGTTTTTCCCTTGAAGAGGAAAGATTGATGTAGCAAAGTAGCGTAAGTATTTCCCTTAGTTTTTGAGAACCAAGGTATCAATCCAGTAGGAGACTACACGCAAATCGCCTAGTACCTGCACAAACAATCAAGAATCTTGCAACCAACGTGATAAAGGGGTTGTCAATCCCTTCACGGCCACTTGCAAAAGTGAGATCTGATAAAGATAATAAGATAAATATTTTTGGTATTTTTTGTATAGATTGAAAAGTAAATATTGAAAATAAAATAGATAGTAAACTAAAATTGTAGATTCGAAACTTATATGATGTAAAGTAGACCCCGGGGCCATAGGTTTCACTAGTGGCTTCTCTCAAGATAGCATATATTACGCTGGGTGAACAAATTACTGCCGAGCAATTGATAGAAAAGCGCATAGTTATGAGAATATCTAGGCATGATCATGAACATAGGCATCACGTCCGTGACAAGTAGATCGAAACGATTCTGCTTCTACTACTATTACTCCACACATCGACCGCTATCCAGCATGCATCTAGAGTATTAAGTTCATAAGAACAGCGTAACGCATTAGGCAAGATGACATGATGTAGAGGGATAAACTCAAGCAATATAATATAAACCCCATCTTTTTATCCTCGATGGCAACAATACAATACGTGTCGTTTCCCTTTCTATCACTGGGATTGAGCACCGCAAGATTGAACCCAAAGCTAAGCACTTCTCCCATTGCAAGAAAGATCAATCTAGTAGGCCAAACTAAACCAATAATTCGAAGAGACTTGCAAAGATATTAAATCATGCATATAAGAATTCAGAGAAGAATCAAATATTGTTCATAGATAATCTTGATCATAAACCCATAATTCATCGGATATCGACAAACACACCGCAAAAAGAATTACATCGAATAGATCTCCAAGAAGATCGAGGAGAACTTTGTATTGAGATCCAAAGAGAGAGAAGAAGCCATCTAGCTAATAACTATGGACCCGAAGGTCTGTGGTAAACTACTCGCACATCGTCCGAGAGGCTATGGTGTTGATGTAGAAGCCCTCCATGATCGAATCCCCCTTCGGCGGAGCGCTGGAAAAGGCCCCAAGATGGGATCTCATGGGTACAGAAGATTGCGGCGGTGGAAAAGTGGTTTCATGGCTCCCCTTAATGTTTTCAGGGTATAAGAGTATATATAGGCGACAGAAGTAGGTCGGTGGAGCTACGAGGGGCCCACGAGGGTGGGGGGCACGCCTACCCCCTGGACGCGCCCTCCTGCCTCGTGGCTGACTCGTTGCTTCCTTGACTTCCACTCCAAGTCTCCTGGATTGCGTTTGTTCCAAAAAAGATCCTCGCGAAGGTTCCGTTCTGTTTGATATTCCTTTTCTGCGAAACACTAAAATAGGCAAAGAAACAGCAATTTGCACTGGGCCTTAGGTTAATAGGTTAGTCCCAAAAATAATATAAAAAGGTATATCAAAGTCCATTAAACATCCAAAACAGATAATATAATAGCATGGAACAATAAAAAATTATAGATACGTTGGAGACGTATCATTGTTTAGTGCTATACTTGTGCTCCCTAATTGACATGCCAAATCTTACATTGAAGACAAAGCTTGTATGTTATTGAACCAAGTGATGAAGGGGAAGAACAAGCGGAACAAAAACAAAAATCAACTCCCGGTGCTGTAATGAAGCACTGGAACTGTGATGACACAAGTAATGATATAGTTTTGCATCTTAATTTATTGCTATGGCTGGAATGAGCAATTGTTTTGCCACTGATTTGATGCCACTCTTAATGTAATATGTAATCATCTCTACTTGTGCAAACAGGGATCTTCTTTGAAGATACCATATATTTTAGTGGAACTGCACAAGAAGATGTTGGAAACATTAAACTAATCGAGGAGTATATAGTAAGCATGGCAACATAGTAGATAACAACAGATGGTTCCGGAGAAGTGCTTGATCTGTATGCTCTACACAATAAGCCTCCTGACAAAGGTTGGTACTCGCCCACGGATTTCATCCATATGATTGAGCTTTGTCATCTCTATTGGTGTTGTGCTACTATTTAGATACTGTCATGAGAAAGTGGTATTGTCCTTGAGAAGTGCTTCATCTGTGCTGTTTTAAATATTTCCTTTCCTTTTTTTCGAGCAAACAGAGATGCTAGCATTTAGTTGTCCTCTTGTCTTTGCACAACAGGATCATCCTCCTCTGAAGAAGAATATGGAGTACGTGAAGTGACTAGTTCCGATTATGCCAGGATGAAGAAGCCCTGTCTATCTTCTCATCAGAAGGAGCAGTTGAAGGATGGTTACATTACTCCCCACAAGACCAAACTAACTTCAGCTCAGAAGGACTGACATATCTCCATCTTTTTGCTGTGATGCGCAAGTACAATATTGTTCTAGGATTCTTTCTGGTGAGTTCCATTTTTTAAAAGTGTGCTCTACATGGACCATGTAGGTGCCTGTTTAAACTGTCAATTCACAGTACAATTTGATTTATACTAATCACTTTTTTGTATTTGTGCAAACAGGGGTGCTCAGCTTGATTTCAATGGGAACTGCACAGAATGTTTATGAATACATCGAATCATTCATTTCCACCACAAGAAAGGAGATGCCCATATGTTCAAGGCGTTGCAACATATAAGGGTGAAATCATACAAGCTACGGGCAAATTTGGTTGATTTTGGTGGAACTGCACAAAAAGAACAGCTGTTTATTTAGCACGAGGTGCCATGTCAATGTCCGAATTGATGGCAAACCCTGCCCATTCCACAATCGTAGGCATTTGATATTTTGGAATGGGAAAGTTTTCTCATTCATGTACGCAAAACAATAAGCATTTGACATTTTGGAATGGGAAAACCTTGTCAAAGTTTGCTCATTGATGTACGCAAAACAACAAGCATTTGACATTTTGGAATGGGACAACCTTGTCAAATTTTGCTCATTGATGTTAGCAAGAAGACATGCATTTGATATTTTCGAATGGGAAGCCCTTTGCTGTCAGCAGCGTCGATCTATTTTTCTTTATTCTTTAGTTTTGAAGTAAATATTGGCTCTGACATGTGAATCGCTGAGATGCATAATCATCGATTGTTTTGAATGTTCTCTATGAATTGCCAGGCTTGTGTGTTTGATTGCAATGTACAGGAATGCTAAAAAGCTGCTCAAACTCTTTGTACTCCGGTCAAAGTAGAGATACTTTGTGTCGGATCATGGGTTCCGGCAAAACCCTCAAGGTTCGAACACTGGGGTGCGCGCGGGGATTTCCTCCCTACCGATCTATGCCCTAGCTCGCTAAGATCTCGCAGACGAACTCGACGAACTCGCAACACAAAGACACAAGATTTATACTGGTTTGGGCCACCGTTGTGGTGTAATACCCTACTCCAGTGTGGTGGTGGTGGATTGCCTCTTGGGCTGATGATGAACAGTACAAGGGGAAGAACAGCCTCCTGAGGTTGGGGTGTTCTTGTGTTCGGTGTGTGGCTAGGGATTGGCTCTCGATCAGGTGAGATCAAGCCTTTTTTCTATTGTGGTGGCTAGTTCTACTTATATAGGCCCTGGTCCTCCCCCCAAATATTGAGTGGGAAGGGAGCCAACAACAACCAATTTGAAAGGGGACAACTAGTGCAGCTTATCCTGACAAAAGCAGTCTTCGCCTGCGGAAAGCTCTGGTGGTGACGTCGTCTCGGGCTCCATGGTGACCTCCGTCCTGCCGTCCGGCTGGTCTTGGTCTTGTTGCACTGATATGGAAACCTTTGCCTGATGCCTCGGTACTTCGCGCCTGCGCTGGCCTCCTTAGCACCAAAGAGGAAACAAGGACGTTGTGCACGCTGGCGCCCGCCTGATCTTGATCGTCATGGCTCACGTCACGAGAGCCTCGCGAGGTTTGCCCTGCCTTGATATCTCCGCTCCTCACGAGGCAGCCTGGTGAGGCCGCTCCTGCGGAGGTCTCGCGTCGTTCGCCTCGTGAGGCTTGGCCCCTAGCGAGGGTCTTGATTGCCTTGTTTGACGAAGATGGGCCGTACAGGCCTGCAGCACAGCCACGCCGTGGGCCGCAGGCAGGCAAGTCTGGGGACCCCCGTTCCCAGAACGCCAACAGTAGCCCCCGGGCCCAAGGTGCGCTCGGGCTTGGCTTCACGGCGAAGCCAAAGGTCAAGCGCGGAGCGCCGCGGGCCCCAAAAGCCTGCGGCCTTGGTCGACGCGTGGCGGTTGATTGGACGTGGGCGTCTCCGCTTCCCCACGCTGCCTCGGCAACTGCTCGACTTGACAAGTCCCTGCGACATGCAAGGAAAATCATCATTACCTGTGATCGTGGGAGGCGCCGGTTGGCCTTCTTCCGCTATAAATGGGGAGGGGGGCGGAGCCCCCGTCGCCCATATCTTCGCGGTTCGCTTGCTTCTTCCTCCTTGCCCCATTGCCAACAGCAATGGTGCCGATCCGAAGGTTTTCTGCTGGCGAGAAAGGAAAGGCTCCCCGTGATGATCCGGGGCCTCTTCCGCCAAAGAAGAGGCTGGTTCATCGCCATGATGAGGCGGCAATGCAGTTGGCGACGAGTCCTTGGTGCAAGCGGCCTCCTCCAGGGTACCCGCTACCCCTGTGCCCAAGCCGGGGGCTCAGGAGGAGGAAGCGTCGAGCGGCATCGTCCACGCCGGGCCTGTGGTCGCCGTGCGATGGCGACGCATGTCGTTGCTCCTGGCATCCACGCCGCGGATTCCTCGTGTGAGCTTGTGCTATGGGCGCCGATGCCCCCAAGCTCTTGGATCCGCTTCCCGTGGTTCTTCTCTGACGTGATGCCGCCGAGGGGGGCCCTCGAGCTCTGGCTGCAGCATGCTGACTGCAACGCTCCAGCGACCGGAGCAAAGATCGAAACGGTTCCCACCGGCAAGATCTTGATGACCCGCGGCTGGGGTGAGATCGCGCGGGTTTGCCGTGCGAGAGACGCTCTCGCGATCCACTTTGTGTACGACGGCGCCTCCACGCTTTTCTTCAAGGTCTTCGACGCGGAGGGCCACCGCCTGGAGTGTTGCCCTGGAGAGGAGCGCCAGGTTGACGTGCGCTCCGCTCGCGGCTACTCCAGCAGCAGCAGCCCCTGGGAGTCCAGCGGTTCTCCTGAGCTCTACGAGACTCCGGAGATGAGCAACGACTGCTACGGCCCCCCGAGCTCTCGTCGTGCCCGGAGCCGGGCTGCGGCATCCAGCCGCCGGCGCCGCTGATCTGGATGGGGTTGGCGACGGCCTCCCATGGCCCACTGTTGATGATGGCGTCCACCACGGAGGGTGGAGATAGGATTCCTCTAAGTTTCAGTCTTTTGTTCCTTGCGAAGAATCACGGAGTATCCCGTGGGGGTGTGTAAAGGGTCTGTAATGTCTTTTGTATACATCCTCCTTGTCATGAAAATTTGCGAACGCATGTCTCGTTAAGTCTCGGTCTCCCCTTTCCATCCTCGCGATAGCTTGTTGCTCTACACTGACAGGTCCCGGTCCCCAGGCAGGCTACAGCCGTCACTGGTATGCCAGGTCACGTGCCGTGGTCAAGGCCAGGAGGTGTGTGGCCCGAGGTCCAGTAAGAGCCCCTGAGGCGCGATGCTTAGGAGGTCACCTTTAGCGCTCAAGCAGCCATGGTAAGGCAAGAAAGGGAGGCGACGTGGCCGCAACGGGGCTGCGGCGTGCGTGACCCTTAAGCTTCATCAATCAGTCGATCTGAGCGCGAGACTTATCTTGGCGGTTTGGGGTCGATTCCTTGTGATGTGCCAGGCTGGCGCGCAAGCTTCCGCAGCATAGCTAGGTCGGGTGGAGGCCCTGCTGCAGAAGTTCTGCGGCTTTGCCTCCGCACCCTTGTCCGGCGATGTTGCCGATCCTGCGGCTGTTGGTGCAGGTGAAGGCGATGTTACCCAAGGAGGAGCATCTTCTGCAGGTCATGGCGGTGTCCAGGGGTGATCTGCGGCTGCTCTCCTATTTCGTTCTTGTAATATGCATCAGGCCTCGTGGAGGCATTAAACTTTTCATTTGATGTTGTGAGGACAATATGTTTTGTAATATTTGCTTCGAGATTTTGCGATTTTCTTCCCATCCGCCTTGTGTTCTGCGTCGGCAGAGCCCGGCCTCGCGCATACCTGAACCACCATTGGGCCGACCGGAGACCAGGACGGACCAAGGAGTGAGGGCTACGTGAAAAGTTAGGCTCCTGAGTCGCGATGCTCAGGAGTCCCCCTTGACGTGCAAACAATCTCCATACCCGCCCTCGCCGAGGCCTCGGGAGGGGCGTGCGACGGCCAGGTCCGGGAGACCTGGTTGGGTGGCGTGCGCTTGGGCGTGACCTGAGCGCAGCCCCCATGTCTGGGAGACCTGGTTGGGTGGCGTACGCTTGGGCGTGACCCGAGCGCAGCCCCCGTGCCCAGCCCCCTCGCACGGCTCTCCCGAGGGGAGGCGTTGCGGTGAGGCCGGACACTGAGCTTTGGGGCTACCTGAGGTTGGTACGACCACGAAGCCGCCCTCAGTTGTTTATCATCAGCGCGGAGCATAGTGCTTCCACTTGTGCACGGGCATAGCAGCTACTCGGCAGTGTCGATGGCCAGCGCGGAGCATGGTGCTTCCACTTGTGCGTGGGAGGGGGGCCCCCTCTGGGAGGAGCCCCCGGGGCGTGTACAGCCCCGCGCTGACACGTGGCTTGCACGGCAGGGCTGCGAGGTGTATCTGGGCACTCGTGAGCCAACGCGGGACTCACGAGGCCCTACCTCAAGGCGGGTTGCGCCTGGTCTTGGGTCTTGATAGCTGTATGTTCCTGCGATGAGGTTAGGTGCAAGCGCTCTACGTCCTCAGGTCCCAGCCCTCAAGCAAGCTCAGCCACCGCTGGTATGCCAGGTTGTGATGCTGTGGTCAAGGCCAGGGGGTGAGGGCTGGAGAGCCAGTAAGAGCTCCCGAGTCGCGATGCTCAGGAGCTCCCCTTTTAACGCGCAAGCGAATTGCATGATGGAGGGGTGGACCCGTGGCGGGTGGAAATCGAGCAGGTGATAATCATGGGTAGATTAAGCACTGGAAGGCAAATCAGCTTGGGTAAATGCGGAAAGATACATGCCACTTGGGTTAGGCCCGAGCGGCTTGGGGATGATGCAGCCCGAGGGGCGCCCCCAGCAAGGTAAGCTAAAGACATAAGCAAAAGGGATACATGCCATAGGGACGGACCCACGCGGCCTGGGAATGATGCAGCCCGAGGGGCGCTCCTAGCTGAATGAACTTGGAAAATGTCACCTGGTTCTGTTGATGAAGTGATGTCGGGGCAACTGAAGGTACGCGGCGGGGAGGCTGCTCCTCACGAGTCACCAGGGCCCTGAGCCTCGGGAGGCTTTGGGGGCCCAGGCGGTTCCCTAAGGACCGTCTCCATCTCTGCCAGGACGGCGTGGTGCCTCGCCTCCAGAGCCGCCAGGGCGCGCTGCAGGTTGCGCTGGTAGACGAACGACACGCTCGGCAAGCCAAAAGGCATGCGAACGTAGCTGTGCGGTGGACCCTCGCACCGGCCCACGCGCGAAGGCCAGAAAAGCTCCTGAGAGGCGGCCCTATTGAGCCCTGGGACGTCGACGCAGATGCGCAGCCCGAACTCCTCGCCTGGATGGGGAGCTGCGCCTCGCGAGCGGCGGTCGCCGTGCATGGTCCTTGCGTCTTGTAGTTCCTGAGTGGTCTTGGTGATGAACTCCTGAGCGGTGGGCGCTCCTTGCCCTGTGTTCTCCTGAGGGAAACGTGCCTTGAAGCACGCCTCCAAGTGGTGCCCGAGTGCCTCCCTCGTGATGTGGGCAAGGTCTGAGGCCCTCAAGGAGAGAGCCCCCGAGCCCTGCCCGAGGAGGGCACCGGGCGCGCCTTCCTATGCGATGGAGGGAGGCGCCCCTGGAGTGGGTGTTGGAGTAAATGGCCACGGGTAGCCTAACCGACTGCCCCTGGTTCTTCTGAAAAAATTATCAGGCCTTTGGGCCTCCAAGCACTCCAAGCATTGGGCCGCCTTCCCTGGCCGGCTACCTCTGAAGCCGACTCCCGGAAGGCGACCCAGCCTCAACGACCTCCCCCCAGGACAACCACGGGGTGGCCGACTCCAGGGAGCCGGCCAAGAAGAGCGTCGACTCCAAGCAGTCGGCCGAGACCACAACCACCAATGCTACACCCACCTAACGGTGACAAGACGGGGCGTGGCCGCAGTGCGGCCCACTACCCCCGAGGCACGAGGCAGGCATGGCCACAGGAGGCCGTACGGGATGACCATCTCCTGTTCGGCTCGGCACTGTAGCCATGCCAGCCTCGACGTCATCCACGACCGACTCCTGTACGGCCCGCGGGCGGCGGGCCCCTCCCGCCAGAGAGAGGCGCGGAGGCGGCCCGGCCTCCCCCAGTCGGCCAAGGGCGTAGCCGGCCCCCAGAAGCCGGCTACCCCCTTCCTCGAAGCAGGAGCCCCATTAAGGAGACAAGACGAGGTAAGGCTACAGTGAGAGCCCCCGAGGCAGCCCACTGTAGCCACGCTTACCTCGACGAAGCCCTCGTCATCAGAGGCGAGGCTAGAGTGAGCAGCCGCCAATAAGACCCTAGGCGGTGGGGCCGGCCTGTCGACCAAGAAGCCGGCAGCCGGCGGGACCCACCAGCCGGCGGGACCCAACAGCCGGCGGAGAAGCCGGCGAGCATAGACACTGACGGCTGGGACCAGTGCCCAGCCGGATTACCATTGTACCCCCTGGGGGTAGGCCTATATAAACCCCCCGGAGCACCCATGCAAAGGGTTAGCTTCTGAACACAGCACACACACCATAGAGATAGAGAGAAGCAAGAGCTAGCCTTGTTCTTCTTCTCCCTTGAACCCAACAGCTCTAGGAGCGATTGTAGCTACCTTTCCTTGATCTAGTGATCATGCGGAGACCCCGCAGAGCAGGACTAGGGGTGTTATCTCCTCGGAGAGCCCCGAACCTGGGTAAGATCCGCCGGCGTGCATGTCTTCGCCTCATCCCGTTTCCAGGCACCGGTGATGTCTTATTGGCACCCACAATGATAAGCCATCCGTTGGCATATGTCACACCAACCACCCGACATTTGGCGCCCACCGTGGGCCCAGGTGCACCGTCGTCCGGAGATCTATTCTGGACGGGAACCCTCTTCCTCCCCCGCGAGCGCAGCCAGCCTGCTGCGCCCGATGGTGTTTGCCTCGACACGCTGCAAGGCGTCGACGACGCCTGCGCAGCGAGCTGCCTCGCCGATCTGCTCGGTGAGACTCGCATCTCCGACGAGCCTGCGTCCGACGCAGGCACCGACTACCCCGAGAACCGCCTCGTCAGCCTCCTCGACCAGCTTCACGTCTCCAGCGAGTCTGCTGCAGACATGGAGTCGGTCGGCTCCACCGACCCGATGCTCATCGACTCCGACACAGCATCGCTTGACGCTTACCCCTCCGACGTGGTGGTCTTCGACGACCCCCTCCCTCGAGCTGACAGCGGCAGCAACGCTGTCACCGAAGTGCTGGTCATCAGCCACGTCGCCAACTCGGGCGAGAATGCCCACGACGCCCTGCAAGCGGCAATGCACGACCTCTCCGTCCCCATCCCGGCCGACGCCGACGCCGAGACCCTGGAGGCACGCCGCCTTGCCCTCATCGCGGAGGGCCAGAAGATAGCCTCCATGAGACGCCTCACCGAGGCCCACCAGCGCGAAGTCGGCCGTGCCGCCTTCGGTACGCCGATGCCTAGCGGCCCGAGCCGAGCCGGCTTCGTCCAGAAGCGCGGCGCGGCCGTCGCCAGCATGCTGGGGGCAGATCGCCCCGTCTACGCCACCCCGCTCGAGAATCTGCGAGCCGCTCAGGCGGCTGCAGAAGAGCTCAATGGGCTGGGGGCCGATGAGCTCCCCTACATGGCAAGATGGATCCAGCAGCTGATCGACGCCTCTGCAGAACGGCACGAAGCCGGCGCCCGTGCTGATAGTCATCCCCCGCGCCGGGAGCACGCCGCGACGTCCCGCTCGCCGACTGCGAGCGGCGCGCGCCAGAAGAAAGACAAGGAGCCGGCTGCCAGCCGCAGCCGGACTCGCATTACAATCAAGCGCGACGCGGAAGGCCGCCCTCGAGCGGTTGAACACCAAGGAAATCTGCCTCCTCCCACGCCTCGAAGAGAAAGACGCCTCACTCCGCCGCCTATCACACACCCGACTCTTGGAGACCGACTCGGCCGCCGAGAAGGAGTCGGCGAGAACGACGCCCGCCACAGGATCGACTGCCTTGCTCGATCCTTGGCGTTAGAAGAAGAAGACGATGTCGGCCCGCCATGCTTTGGCCCCCGCATCCGCGACGAGCCCTTCCCCAAAGGGTTCTCGCTCCCCAGAGACACGCCCAAGTACAACGGCTCGGTGAAGCCGGAAGATTGGCTCATCGACTACTCCACGGCCGTCAGCATAGCCAACGGCAATCGGCGCGTCGCCGTGAAGTACGTCCCCCTCATGCTGCAAGGCACGGCGCGCACATGGCTCAACAGCCTCAAGCCCTACAGCATCAACAGTTGGCTGGACTTCACCGAAGTCTTCATCCGCAACTTCACCAGCACCTACAAGCGGCCTCCCAAGCCTCGCCAGCTCTCCCTCTGCGTCCAAGGGCCCAACGAGTCGACCCGCGACTACCTCACGCGATGGGCCGAGCTCCGCAACTCCTGCGAGGGGGTGCACGAGGTCCAGGCCATCGAGTACTTCACCACCGGGTGCCGAGAGGGCACCCTCCTCAAGCACCGACTCCTCTGCGACGAGCCGGCTACCCTCGATGAGTTGCTGGTCATCGCGGACAAGTACGCCACAACTGACTCCTCAATGAAGACGGAGCTCTGGGTGGACGCCTCGGGGAAAGTGATTGCTCCGGCTCCTAAGACGCCGGCTGGCGACCCTAATCGGCGCCCCTACCAGAACGACCACAAGCGCAAGGCCCCCATGCCGACTTCCTCCAGTCGGCAGGTGGCCACAGTTGAAGACGAGCAGCCCGAAGAACGGCCCGCTCCCAAGAAGAAGGGTGGAAGGCCGGCTTGGCAGCCGTCTTTCTCCTACGAACAAGCTCTCGACGCCCCCTGCAAGTTCCACAGCGGCGCGAAGCCGTCCAACCACACAACCCGGAAATGCCACTGGCTCACCCGCATCACCAAGGGCGAGGGGATGTTGCCGCCTCCGCCTCCCGGCCCGCCGCCTCCAGCCCCCCAGCAGCCGGCGGCTCGGCCGGTAGTCGGCGCCATCCAAGACGAATTTCCCGAAGAGCACGCCGCCTACGTCGTCTTCACCAGTCAAGCCGACGACAAGCGCAGCCGACGCCGACAGCATCAAGAAGTGAATGTAGTCGCCACTAGCACTCCCGAGTTCATGCACTGGTCAGAAAAACCAATCAGCTGGAGCCAGGCCGACCACCCAGAGGTAATGCCTTTGCCTGGCTCCTATGCAATGGTCTTGGATGTCACCCTCGCGACCGAGAGGCGAGCAGCCAGATTTTCCCGCGTCCTGATAGACGGCGGAAGCAGTATCAACATACTGTACCGCGATACCATGGAGAAGCTGAACGTCAAAGCGAAGCAGCTCATGCCGAGCCGCACCGTCTTCCATGGTATCGTCCCTGGCCTGTCTTGCTCCCCAATCGGCAAGATCAAAATGGATGTTCTCTTCGGAGACAAAGATCATTTTCGCCGAGAAGCAATATGGTTCGAGGTAGTGGATTTGGAGAGCCCTTATCATGCACTGCTCGGCCGACCTGCCCTGGCCAAGTTCATGGCTGTGCCCCACTACGCCTACCTGAAGATGAAGATGCCGAGCTCGAAGGGGATCATCACGGTAGCCGGCGACTACAAGAAGTCCATCGAGTGCGCCATGGCCAGTAGCCGGCTGGCCGAGTCCCTCGTGGTGGCAGAAGAGAAGAAAATGTTGGAACGGGTTGTGGCCATGGCCGGCAAGCAGCCTTGCCCCCCAACCCCAAGGATTGTGATGCGCAGGGCTCCTTCCAGCCTGCCAAAGAGACGAAGAAGATACCTTTGGACCCGGAGAACCCGGAGAGGTTCGCTGTCATTGGGGCGAACTTGGACAGTAAATAGGAAGGCGAGCTCGTCGACTTCCTCCGTGAGAATCGAGACATCTTTGCATGGTCCCCAAAGGACATGCCGGGTGTCCCGAAGGATTTCGCCGAGCACAAGTTACATGTCCGAGCTGATGCGAAGCCGGTCAAGCAGCCCCTCCGCCGACTGTCAGAAGAGAAGCAAAGAATTTTGGGAGAAGAGATAGCCCGGCTGCTTGCCGCTGGCTTTATCATGGAAGTGTTCTTTCCAGAGTGGCTTGCCAACCCAGTTCTGGTTCTGAAGAAGAATAACAAGTGGCGTATGTGTATAGACTACACCAGTCTGAACAAGGCTTGCCCAAAGGATCCGTTTGCTCTACCACGGATTGACCAAGTGATAGACTCCACAGCCGGATGCGAGCTGTTAAGTTTTTTGGATGCGTACTCAGGGTACCATCAGATCAAGTTGGACCCAGCTGACCGCCTGAAGACTGCCTTCATCACACCCTTTGGAGCTTTCTGCTACCTGACTATGACATTCGGCTTGAGGAATGCCGGTGCCACTTTTCAGCGTTGCATGCAGAAATGCCTCTTGAAACAACTCGGCAGAAATGCCCACGTCTATGTAGACGACATTGTGGTGAAGACAGAGAAGCGCGGTACCTTGCTGGAGGACCTGAAAGAAACATTCGCCAACTTGCGCCGATTCCAAATCAAGCTCAACCCCGAGAAGTGCGTATTCGGAGTGCCAGCCGGCCAGCTGCTGGGCTTCCTGGTCTCCGAACGCGGCATCGAATGCAACCCTGTTAAGATCAAGGCCATCGAGAGGATGGAGATTCCCACCAAACTGCGAGATGTGCAGAAATTCACTGGCTGCTTAGCCTCCCTGAATCGTTTTATCAGCCGACTAGGAGAGAAGGCTCTCCCCCTGTACCGACTCATGAAGAAGTCCACTCACTTCGAGTGGAACGACCAAGCCGACCAAGCCTTCCATGAGTTGAAGAAAATGCTGACCACTCCGCCTGTCCTGGCGGCAACGACTGAGAAGGAGCCCATGCTCCTCTACATCGCCGCGACTAGCCAAGTCGTCAGCACTGTTGTTGTGGTCCAGCGCCTGGAGGAAGGCCGAGCCTAGCTAGTCCAGAGGCCGATGTACTATCTCAGCGAAGTGCTATCCAGCTCAAAGCAAAACTACCCGCACTACCAGAAGATGTGCTATGGGGTGTACTTCGCTGCCAAGAAACTGAAGCCCTACTTCCAAGAGCACCCCATCACGGTCGTATGCACTGCCCCGCTCGCCGAGATCATAGGCAGCCGGGATGCATCCGGCCGGGTGGCAAAATGGGCCATTGCATTGGCGCCCTACACAGTCTTCTACCAACCCCGCACCGCCATCAAGTCGCAAGCATTGGACGACTTCCTCGTCGACTGGGCCGAGACCCAGTACCTACCGCCGGCTCCCGACTCTACCCATTGGCGGATGCACTTTGACGGGTCCAAGATGCGCACCGGCTTGGGAGCCGGCATCGTCTTTACCTCTCCCAAAGGCGAGAAGCTCAAGTACACGCTGCAGATCCACTTCGCCGCCTCCAACAATGTGCCCGAGTACGAGGCGCTCGTACACGGGCTCCGGCTAGCCAAAGAGCTTGGCATACGCCGGATCCTGTGCTATGGCGACTCAGACTTGGTGGTCCAGCAATCATCTGGCGACTAGGACGCCAAGGACGCGAACATGGCGAGTTATCGATTCCTCGTCCAGCAGATCAGCGGATACTTCGAGGGGTGCAAGTTCCTCCACGTGCCGAGGGCCGACAACGACCAAGCAGATGCCCTAGCACGGATCGGCTCCACCCGACAAGCCATACCGACTGGCGTCTCCCTCCAGCGCCTCCTCAAGCCGTCCATCAAGCCGTCTCCAGAGTCGGATTCCATCTTTGTACCACCTGCGCCAGATACAGCCGGATCCGACTAGAGAAACCCCGCAGGCGGCACGGGGACTTCGACAACTGGCCCGGGGACAGCCGTAGTCGCACCCGGCCCGGGGACTTCAGAACCCGGCCTGGGGACTGCAGTAGTCGGCCCGGGGACTACAACGACACAAGAAGCAATGGCCAACTCACCCAACCCACCCACCCGAGTCATGGTGGCTACATTAACAGAAGAAGAAGTCACAGCTCCCTCATGGGCCCAGCCCATCCTCAAGTTCCTAGTCAGCAGAGAGCTGCCGGCTGATGAGATCTCAGCAAGACTAGTGCAACGACGAGCCGCAGCATATACAATAATCAACAGAGAGCTTGTGAAGCGCAGCGTCACTGGAGTCTGTCAGCGTTGTGTCGAGCCAGAAAAAGGAGTGGCAATCCTCAAAGACATCCACCAAGGCGAATGCGGCCACCACGCAGCCTCAAGATCACTTGTGGCCAAGGCTTTCCGCCATGGTTTCTTCTGGCCGACTGCCTTGGAGAATGCTAAAGAAATACTCAAGAGCTGCAGAGGATGCCAAGTTTTTAGTTCCAAGCAACACCTGCCGGCTTCTGCACTCAAGACCATTCCCCTTACCTGGCCTTTTGCCGTCTGGGGACTGGACATGGTGGGCCCTTTCAAGACAGCCCGCGGCGGCTTGACGCATCTACTTGTCGCTGTGGACAAGTTCACAAAGTGGATCGAAGCAAAGCCGATCAAAAAGCTGAACGGGCCGACTACCGTGACATTCATCACCGACATCACTACTTGGTACGGCGTGCCGCACAGCATCATCACCGACAACGGCACGAACTTCGCCAAAGGAGCACTGGCATGTTTCTGCGCGACGCAGGGCGTCCGACTGGACTTAGCGTCCGTTGCCCACCCGCAGTCAAACGGCTAGGTCGAGCGAGCAAATGGACTCATCCTCTCCGGCATCAAGCCCCGACTGGTTGTACCACTGGAGCAATCGGCCGGCTGCTGGCTCGAAGAGCTGCCGGCTGTCCTCTGGAGCCTGCGCACTACACCCAACAAGTCAACCGGCTTTACTCCATTTTTCCTCGTGTACGGTGCCGAGGCTGTCATCCCAACAGACATCGAGTTCGACTCGCCTCGGATCACCATGTACACGGAGGAGGAGGCCAAAGAAGCAAGAGAAGACGGCGTGGACCTACTGGAAGAAGGCCGGCTGCTAGCACTCAGCCGGTCCGCCATCTACCAGCAAGGGCTGCGCCGCTACTACAACCGCAAGGTCAAGCCAAGATCCTTCCAAGAGGGCGACCTTGTGCTCCGGCTGATCCAGCGAACAGCCGGCCAGCACAAGCTCTCGGCCCCTTGGGAAGGCCCCTTCGTCGTCAGCAAGGCACTCGGCAACGACTCCTACTACTTGATCGACGCGCAAAAACCAAGAGCACGCAAGAGAGACGACTCCGGCAAGGAGTCGGAGCGACCATGGAACGCAAACCTCCTGAGACGATTTTACAGTTGAAAGCAGTATGTATCATGCTACCCTTTTTTGTATTAAGTACAAACCAACAGGCCCCCCGAGCAGTACTCGGGGACTGCCCTTGTTTATCTATGAATGACAAGTGTCATATCCATGAATGTATTATTACATTTTGAATTCTTGTCTGGCACCGGGTTCGACTAGTCGGCCCCGGGACTGGCCGCCTTGAGCTATATTGAAAGTTCTACCTGAAGTCAGAAAAGTAGTGTGCCGGCTCCCGAGTCCCCTCTTGTTGAAAGTCGCAGCTCGAAGAACCGACTGTCCAACTAGCAAGAGGCAAGGCAGAAAGGACGCCCACACGAAAAATGGCTAAGGAACAACGAACCTATATAGCAAAGAGACGGCCTCCAAACATGCCTGCCGGCTGCCAGAACAGCCGGCTGGCCGGCTTCCTAAACACTTAGCTTTAGTCCAGCAAAGCTAAAGTACTCCTCCCTCCAATTGGCCAAGCACTCCTCCAGCTACAGATTGCAGAGCAACTGTTGGACTGGGGAGGCGGCAACCAAGGGAGGGCGGCAAAGGAAACAACAGAAGGACAAAAAGCAAAAGTACAAGGAAAGGCCAAATGCATAAGTTATATATACACATAAAGCCCCCAACAGGCTGGCAACAGACATAAGTTCGAATACACCCAGTGGGTGAAATTGTGCAGACTTAACCAAACATTGTTCCAAAAGTAACAAGACAGGAAAACAAAAGATGGCAGACTAGGGCGCGGCGCGGAGGCCGAGCTGGTCGGTGGAGACGGCCCCGCCGGCTGAAGGAGTGGCCGCCTAGCGGGTCTAGGCTTGACCACCACCAGCGGTAGGCGACGCACTCGCTCGCGACGTAGTGCTGGAGGTACGGTCAGGCTGAGGCTGGCCGGCTGCCCCACCAGCCGGCTCGGCGTCTTCACCCTCCTCCTCCTCCTCTTCGCTGGAGTCGATCTCTTCCGCCGAGTCCTCACCGTCCGCCGGGTTCAGCCCGAACCACTCCTCCGGCTGGGCGACACCGTTGTCATCTACCTCGGGGGCGAAGACGCTGGTGTCAGTGTAATCGGCAATCGCCGAAGCCCGCCGGATGATAGCCGGTCGCGCCGGTTCCAGCTCTGTGTCGGCTTGCTGCCGCCAGGTAGCCAGCTGATACAGGCTCAGGCCGGGATACCGGGCCTTGATGAACTCCAGCGCCCGCCTGGCGCCGGAGCGAGCCGCCGAGGCCTTCCAAGCCTCGAAGCGGCCGACTGCCACCTCCAGCCAGTCGGCAGTCCGACTTGGGGTGCGAGGAACCACTTGGCCGGGCCAGAGGGCTGCCAAGACTTGCGCCCCGGCACGCTGAAGCCGACGGAGTAGTTGGTGAGCCGGCTGGATGCGGGCTTGGATCGCCAGGAGCTGCTCCTCCAGTGAGCGGCCGGCGGTTGGCGAGATCTCAAAGCCAGCCTGCCTTCGCGCTTGGCGACGGGCCTCGATGGTCTGGTTGGCGACAATAGAATAGCCAGGGAAATATTTGCGCCAAAAAAGAAGAAGAAAAGGAGAAAAGAGCACCAAATCAGAAAAAGAGCCAAAGTGGCAGATGGCAAGAAAGGACGAAGAGGTAGGCGGCTTACCGTCAACCAGATCTTCGATCTGGCCATAGCCAGAGACCAGAGTCTGCCTGGCCTCAGCCCAGCCAGCTGCCTCCGTCTCGTACTCGGCCTGGAGGGTGGCTTCGCGGTCCTGCACCACCTTCAGGGCCGCCTTGTGGCCTTCCTCCTGGTCGGCCAGCTTCTTGACCAGGCGGTCGCGCTCCTGCACCAAGGCGGCGAGCTCGGCATCCTTGGCACGAAGGGCAGTCTAAGACTCTCCCAGCTGTGCCCTCAGACTGGCGTTGGCCGCTGCAGGGATGGCAGAAAAAGAAAGAACAGTAAGAAGAAGTCGTCAAGGAAGATCCGACCCGACTGCTCAGCAGTCGGCCCGAATCTCGGGGACTACACCCAGTGGGTGCGCTGACGCGCCCCCACATGAGATAAAGAACAAAGCACGTACCTCGGCTCTCAGTAAGGTCGGCGGTCTTCTGAGTCAGTTCCCGAGCCTGGGAGTTGAAGGCGGCCGCTCGAAGGTTGTGGTAGTCCTGCAAGATGGACAAAAGATCGAAGTAAGAACAAGAATAGCAAAGGCAAATCCACCAAGAAGTTCCAAGCCGCCTGCTCAGCAGCCGACTCGGAACTCGGGGACTACACCCAGTGGGTGCGCTGACGCGCCCCCACGGAAGAAATCAAGATCAAGAAGAAGCAAGATGGGAATACTAACCTGGATGGCCGCCCGCGTCGCGAGGAACTCGTCGGTGAACTGCCTCAGCGCCGCAGCTTGGCCCTGGAGCCGGGTCCGGACGTCCTGTGCAGCCACGTTCACCACGGCCGTCCCTCTGCCTGGCGTCCACCCTGAGGTAGCGCTGGCCGCCTCCGCATCCCGGGCCGACGAGCTGGAGCCCACGGCCAGCTGCGGTTCCGACGCGGCCTTCTGTGGCTCCGACGCGGCCTTCCCCGCGCGCTGGCTCGACGGAATCCGGACCGCCATCTCAGCCCTCGCGGCCGGCTCGACCCCGCCGACTGTGCAGGCGGCGGATCAGGCCGGCCGCCTTGAGCCGCCCCAGTTGGCGGGGTCGGCACCGGCGCCCTCTCCAGGATGATGACGTCGTCGCTTCCCCCCAGCCCTGGCTGGTCGCCGCTGGCTCCCTCTGGCGAGGGCTCCATGTCCCCAGGCGCCATGACGTGCAGCGGGGTGACCATCAAAACCTCCCCCGCCACCGCCGCGGCCGCAGCCTCTGCTTGGGCCCTGGCTGCGGCATCGGCGAGTGCCTTCGCCGCCTCCTCCTCCCGTGCCGCCTGGGCGGCGGCCGCCCTCCGTGCCTCCGCCTCCCGCGCCTCTCGCTCCGCCCGCGCCTCCCGCGCGTTCCTTTCTGTCGCCTCCTGAAAGTCGGCACGGGGGTCCACGCGGCGGGTGGTGCTCCCAGAGCCCCTCGGCGACTCAACCACGGAGGCGGCAGCCGCCCGCTCAAGCGACAGCGGAGCTCTGATCGTTGGAGAAAAAGACAAGGGTTCAGGAACCACCAGAGAAAAGAAAGAAAAAGAGTATACGAAAGAAAGTGAACTTACGCCGACACGGTCTGCGGTTGCTTCACCGTCTTGCGGAAGCGAGCCGCCTTCGCGGCCGCCTCCTCCCGCCTGGTGGCTGCCGCCCCGCCCCTGGGTTTCTTCGTCCGACTACCGAACAAACCCTGGGCGGCGTGACGCTTTTGACCTCCGCCCCGAGCAGGCGGTGCAGCAGAGGAACCCGCGCCGCGTCCAGACGCCAGCTAGCGGCACGGGGCGACTTCGTCCTCATCGTCGTCCGGCCAGTCGTCGAAGGTGACTCCGAGCCCGGAGCCGCCTGCTTCGCCGCTGGCATGGCCACCGCCCGGCTCGATGTTGTCGTCCATACCGGCCGCCCCCAAGTCGGGGTCCTCCAGATCGTGTTCGGTCCGGTCGGGGACGAATCGACGCTCCGCGTCTGACCCGTTGGCCGGCCGAAGAAGAGGACTCTGTGGAAAAATGAACCGACTAAGTTAGAGTCGTCCAAGAGGAACTCGACAACAAAGCAAGGAAAAAGAAAAAGGGACAAGGAGAACATACCGTAGGCGGCGGATTGGCTCGGCTATATGGCTCCTTACCGAACTGCCACTCTTCGATGAGTTTGCAGTTCGCAAGGTAGTTCACCATATAGGCGACCTCCTCGCGCGGCATCTCCTTGGTGCACATTCGGCTCGGATCGAGCTGGCCGCTCATCTGACAGATCAGATGAGGCCGGCTCTGGAGCGGAAGAACCCGGCGCGTGACGAAGGCGGCCAGCAGGTCGGGCCCCGTCAAGCCCTCCGACTGGGTCAGCTCTCGCACTCGGGCGACGGCGGCGGACCCGGCCGGCGTCAGAGTCACGGCCCGGAAGGACCACTGGGGCCGCCTGCCCGCCGAAGGGCCGGCTACGTAAGCCGGCAGGTTGATGTAGTCGCCTCGCGGGGCGATGTTCCGCACGTAGAAGTACGATTTTTGCCATTTCTTCACCGATTGGATTAGCGTGATGACGGGGAAGGGGTTGTCGGCGACCGACCTCCGCGACGCGATGAAGGCGCCAGTCTAAGCCGGCACGCCCTGCATGCGCGTGCCCAGCTTGGACTGGAAGAACTCCCCCCAGAGCTCGAGGGTGGGGAGGACGCCGAGGTAGCCCTCGCACAGGGTGACGAAGGCTGATAGCAGCACCACCGCGTTTGGGGTGAGGTGGTCCGGCTGGAGCTGATAGAAATCAAGCCAGGAGCGGAAGAAGGCGCTCACTGGCAGGCCGATGCCGCGTAAGAAGTGCGAGCGGAAGACCACCCGCTCGCCCTCCCGCGGCTCCGGCGTAATCTCCCTCGCCGGCGCAAGGCGGACCTCCACCTTGTCCGCGGCCGGCAGCCGCCGAGTATTGCGGAGGAACTCGACGTGGTCTTCGTGCACGTTGGAGCCGTCCCAATCCCCGCCATACTGCTCCGTGGTGGGAGGCATGGCAAAAACTAGCGCGGCGGCGGAGGAACGTGCGGTGGAAGAGCGCGGCGGCGAGGCGCTGTTGCAAGAAGCGGCGAGCGAAGAAGATGGTGGAAGTAGGAGGAGCGTGCGAGGGCCTGCCGCCCTCCACCTCCCCCTACTTATAGCTTCGCGAGGCGAGGCCGAAGAGGCCGGACGTGGGGGGGAGACGTGGGATTAACTGCACCCATTCCCCCACGCCCCGCGATTATTGCGCCCTAAAGGCGAGGCGAAACTGCCGCAAGGAGACGTGCGGGCGGTTTCGGGATATAGAGAATCCGCGCCTGGGCCCGGGCGCGGACGTGGCGGGCCCCCGCCCTGCGGCGACGTCCCGTCACGCGCGTGGGCTGGCAGGCTTTCCGGCCGAGGGAGGCCACGTGGTTCGCAGATGGCAAGTGGCTGGCCCGCGGCCCGGAGCCCACGCTAGCGAGCTCCCGCCCTCCGACTCCGGAGTTTTCGACCAAGGCGGCACGCCTAACTAAAGCCGGCTCCCAGCTGCCGACTTGTCAAGATAGGAAGCTGATCGAGCTTCTCAACCCCTACTCCACCTCGAAGCCCAATCAGCTTCGGGGACTACTGCCGGAGTAAATGGCCACGGGTAGCCTAACCAACTGCCCCTGGTTCTTCTGAAAAAATTATCAGGCCTTTGGGCCTCCAAGCACTCCAAGCATTGGGCCGCCTTCCCTGGCCGGCTACCTCTGAAGCCGACTCCCGGAAGGCGACCCAGCCTCAACGACCTCCCCCCAGGACAACCACGGGGTGGCCGTCTCCAGGGAGCCGGCCAAGAAGAGCGCCTCCTCCAAGCAGTCGGCCGAGACCACAACCACCAAAGCTACACCCACCTAACGGTGACAAGACGGGGCGTGGCCGCAGTGCGGCCCACTACCCCCGAGGCCCGAGGCAGGCATGGCCACAGGAGGCCATACGGGATGACCATCTCCTGTTCGGCTCGGCACTGTAGCCATGCCAGCCTCGACGTCATCCACGACCGACTCCTGTACGGCTCGCGGGCGGCGGGCCCCTCCCGCCAGAGAGAGGCGCGGAGGCGGCCCGGCCTCCCCCAGTCGGCCAAGGGTGTAGCCGGCCCCCGGAAGCCAGCTACCCCCTTCCTCGAAGCAGGAGCCCCATTAAGGAGACAAGACGAGGTAAGGCTACAGTGAGAGCCCCCGAGGCGGCCCACTGTAGCCACGCTTACCTCGACGAAGCCCTCGTCATCAGAGGCGAGGCTACAGTGAGCAGCCACCGACAAGACCCTAGGCGGTGGGGCCGGCCTGTCGACCAAGAAGCCGGCAGCCGGCGGGACCCACCAGCCGGCGGGACCCAATAGCCGGCGGAGAAGCCGGCGAGCGTAGACACTGACGGCTGGGACCAGTGCCCAGCCGGATTACCATTGTACCCCCGGGGGGTAGGCCTATATAAACCCCCCGGAGCACCCATGCAAAGGGTTAGCTTCTGAACACAGCACACACACCATAGAGATAGAGAGAAGCAAGAGCTAGCCTTGTTCTTCTTCTCCCTTGAACCCAACAACTCTAGGAGCGATTGTAGCTACCTTTCCTTGATATAGTGATCATGCGGAGACCCCGCAGAGCAGGACTAGGGGTGTTATCTCCTCGGAGAGCCCCGAACCTGGGTAAGATCCGCCGGCGTGCATGTCTTTGCCTCATCCCGTTTCCAGGCACCGGCGATGTCTTATTGGCACCCACAATGATAAGCCATCCGTTGGCATATGTCGCACCAACCACCCGACAGTGGGCGCTGATCCTGATGAGGCTCCAGCTGCGTTGCCACCCTCCTGAGGCTCGGTACGGCGCAGCTGCTTGTTCTTCTTGGGGATGGCTTCCGGAGGGCCATCGCCCTAGCTGTCGGGGTCGTCGATTGCTGCAGCTTGAAAGGCACGCTCGAGGGAGCATACCGCGTCTCTTTCTTCGCATGGGACTGTGATGATCCCGCCGCTTCCCGGCATCTTGAGGACATTGTAGCCGTGGTGGGTCACTGCCATGAACTTGGCCAGGGCTGGATACCCAAGGATGGTGTTGTATGCAGACGGATGTGCGCGACGTTGAAGTCGATGAGCTCGGTGCAGTAGTTCTTGCGCTCTCCGAAGGTGACAGGGAGGCGGACTTGCCCTATCGGTGTGGTGGAGCCATCGGTCACTCCTGAGAAAGGCTTGGTGGGCTGAAGCTGGTCATATGGCACTTGGAGGTTGTCGAACGTGTCGACGGATAGGACGTTGAACCATGCGCCGCCATCGATGAGGGTCTTGGTAACTTGCACGTTGCTGATGACTGGTGAACAAAGCATTGGGAGAGCGCAAGCGGTGGCTGCGCACTTGAGCTGATCTGCCGAGTTGAAGGTGATGGCACACTGGGACCACCTGAGCGGGCGTGTGGCCTCAATCTTGGGGAGGACTGCATTCACTTCACAAGCAAACTATTTGAAGACGCTGCGAGGCTGGGGCCTGAGCTCCACCCAAGATGCAGGCGATTGCACGCGGCTCCTGGAAGCCCCCAGCCCCGTCGTCCTGATGGTGGTCGTCATTCCTTCTTGGCGGTGGCGGTAGCGGGAGAAGACCGGCGTTGCCCTGAGGACTATCCTCACGAGGCTGGTCTCTCCAGGCGCCCTCGCGAGGATGATCCTGCCAGCGGTCCTCGCGAGGCCGGTCACGCCACTCCTGGCGCGGGCCGCGGTTGTCCTAGTGTCCGCCACCACGTCCTCCCCCTCGGCCGTAGCCCCGGTCGCTGCACTCGGGGCGTCGACCGAAGCGTCCTTCTCGAATGGCTCTAAGCTCTTGATAGTCGCTGGTGTTGTCGGTGTTCAGGTTGTGGAAGGCGCAGAACGGTCGGCTGCTCTTGGATGACTCGGGCTGATCTCTGCCTCGCTTGGTGTCCGGCTCCGCTGCGAGCACGGTGCCTCCTTGCGCTTCACGTCCTTGGCCTTGGCTTTCTTCTCCTCCGGGCCCGCAGCTGGCAGCTCGAGGAGGGATAGGCGCCCCTCCTCAGCTCTTGCGCACTTGGTCGCCAGGTTGAACAGCTCCTGAGATGTGCACAGCTTCTCGTGGATAGCGAGCTCCTCCTTCATCTTGATGTCGCGGACGCTGTCAGAGAACGCGGAGATGATGGCCTCGTCCGTGACCTTGGGGATCTTGAGGCGAGTGTTGTTGAAGCGTTGGATGTACTTCTGGAGGGTCTCTCCTGGTTGTTGCTATGCGGCGCAGGTCACCCGCGGCTGGCGGGCGGCCGCGAGTGCCGTGGAAGTTGGCGATGAAGCGGTCACGCATCTCGTCCGAGGAGGAGATCGAGCCCTGAGGCAGGTTCAGGAGCCACGAACGGGCGCCGTCTTTGAGTGCCATAGGGAACCAGTTCGCCATGACTTTCTCGTCGCCGTTGGCCGCCTCGATGCTCAGCTCGTAGAGCTGCAAGAACAACGCGGGGTCGAGGGTGCCGTCGTAGCGAGGAGGCAGATCTGGCTTGAACTTGCCCGGCCAGGCGATGCTAAACAGCTCGGGGGTGAAGGCGCGACAACCGGCCGTGGTCGCTGGGGCCTGCCTTGGAGATGGAGTCTGGTCTTGATGCCCACGCGCCGCTACGGCAAGCGGCGCGGGAGCCTGCCGCGGCAGACGATCCTGGCGCGGTGGTGCGAGGAGTGGTGGGGTGTTCCCTTGTGGTCGAGGAACTTCTTGGCAGCTTCCTTCTTCATGCGCGGGCGCCGGACGCGGCGGATCACGTCGCGGCGGCGCACGCGTTGGTGCCAAGGCACCATCTTGGGGCAGAGGCGGTGGAGGCGCTCCGTGAGCCGCGTCGCCTGAAGCTGGCGGAGGGCCAGGCGGAGAGAGGGACGGCGCAGGGGAGCCCCCTGCGACGCGGCCAAGCTCGGCAATGCGGTCGAGCCAGTCTTCGTAGGGGTCGTCGACCGGGCGGTAGCGCAGGAGCTCATGCGCCATGAGGAGCGTGGCACGTGCGTCCATGGGAGCGCGACGAGCGTTAGATGATGACCCGGCTGGGGTCAGCGACGGAGTGGCGGTGCGGCTGTCCTGCCGCACCGAGGGGTGCAACGAAGATGCCTGCTGCTCGTTCCCCGCCAGGCCAGTGGCGGCGTTAGCGGCAGGAGACGGAGAGCGACGAGGTGGCCCACCAACGGGAGCCGTCCGAGCGACGTGGGTGGCCAGGGCAGCCCGGCGCTCAGCGCGAGCACGGTGAGCGTCCGCCATGGAGACGACGGAGCAACTGGGCGCGAACGACGGAAAGGAAGCTCCGGCGCACCCCTACCTGGCGCGCCAAATGTCGGATCACGGGTTCGGGCAAAACCCTCAAGGTTCGAACACTGGGGTGCGCGCGGAGATTTCCTCCCTACCGATCTATGCCCTAGCTCGCTAAGATCTCGCGGACGAACTCGACGAACTCGCAACATAAAGACACAAGATTTATACTGGTTCGGGGCACCGTTGTGGTGTAATACCCTACTCCAGTGTGGTGGTGGTGGATTGCCTCTTGGGCTGATGATGAACAGTACAAGGGGAAGAACAACCTCCTGAGGTTGGGGTGTTCTTGTGTTCGGTGTGTGGCTAGGGATTGGCTCTCGACCAGGTGAGATCAAGCCTTTTTTTATTGTGGTGGCTAGTTCTACTTATATAGGCCCTGGTCCTCTCCCCAAATATTGAGCGGGAAGGGAGCCAACAACGGCCAATTTGAAAAGGGACAGCTAGTACAGCTTATCCTGACAAAAGCGGTCTTCGCCTGCGAAAAGCTCTGGTGGTGATGCCGTCTCGGGCTCCATAGTGACCTCCGTCCTGCCGCCGGCTGGTCACCTTTGCCTGATGCCTCGGTACTCCGCGCCTGCGCTGGCCTCCTTAGCACCAAAGAGGAAACAAGGACGCTGCACGCGCTGGCGCCCGCCTGATCTTGATCGTCATGGCTCACGTCACGAGAGCCTCGCGAGGTTTGCCCTGCCGTTGATATCTCCGCTCCTCGTGAGGCAGCCTAGTGAGGCCGCTCCTGAGGAGGTCCCGCGTCGTCCGCCTCGCGAGGCTTGGCCCCTCGCGAGGGTCTTGATTGCCCTTTTTGACGAAGATGGGTCGTACAGGCCTGCAGCACAGCCACGCCGTGGGCCGCATGCAGGCAAGTATGGGGACCCCGTTCCCAGAATGCCGACACTTTGACTGCAAATAAAACTTGTATGCAGACTAAAAAGGACCGTATGGTGTACATGTGAAACTGGTACAAATGAGGTGATCACCCTGGGAATAATGCTAGTACGTTTTGTTTTGCATGTTCATCCAATGCCAGTGATACAAGAATTCGAACTAATCGAACTAAATTCATTCATGCACGGTCGGATTTCATATAAACATGCCGGATTTCATTACATTTCATACATTCTTCAACTAAAAAGGGGTGTGCTAGAGGTATAATTAATTAACCGAAGCTACCCACATGTGTCCAGCTGAGCCGAACAGAAGCTTCTTCTGCAGCGGACTGAGCTTCAGTGACTTAACTGTAGGTGCACTTGCATAACTGACATGTGGCCCAGATGCTTGTTGGGCCCATGTGTCAGTGAGCCAACCGCACCAGCAGTTAAGTAGAAGCAGCGTCCTTCTCCAACATAGCTCTCCGACTCCACGTCACCGCAAAGATGCTAATTGGCCGTCAATGGTCAACCCGCCTAGCTTGGCTTCAATCGGAGGGTAGCAGCGGTGGCCTTACTTGGACCTGAGCGGCGGCGACCTACCGTGTTCTACTCTTCCTCGTTTTCTGTGTGGCGCGGCCTCGTTGGCAGCGGGGCGGGGCCTCGACGGAGCCGGCTATGTCCTCTGTCTCTGTCTCGTTGCCGGTGGGGCGGTACCTCGGCGGAGCGGGGGAAATCCTCCCCCTCGTTGCCAGCAGGGTGGGGCCTCGGCTGAGCTGGCGATGTCCTCTGCCTCGTTGTTGGCAGGGCGGGGCCTCGGCGGAGTAGGGCCTCCGCCTCGGTGCCGGTGGGGCGGGGCCTCGGCGGAGCTGGCGGTGTCCTCTGCCTTGTTGTTGGCGCCGCAGGGCCTCGGCGGAGCAGGGCCTCATCGACGCCAGCGGAGCGGGGACTCGTCGGAGCTTTTATTGTCCTCTGCCTCGTCCTCGACCTCGCCAAACAGCACCTCGCCCGCTTCATCGCCCTCTTTGTAGGCGGCCGCAGCCTCCGCCACCCGCATGCGGTACCGCCAGCGCTCGAGGCGGCCCTCGCAGGCGGAGCAGTACGAGTCGAGCAGCGCCTCCTGCTTCGCCCGCTCTGCGGCGATCTGCTCCTCCGCCTGCAGGTGCTCCTGGAGGAGATGGTGGTTGTAGGCGGCGTCGGCCTGCGCCTCCCGGAACTGCTCCTCACGCTTCTGCCTCACCATGTCCATGTATTGGGCACGGGCCTCGCCGATGGTCATGGTGCAATGCACCGGTGAGGATGGCGCAGAGGAGGGGGTTGGCGCCGGATCGTCGACTACCATGTTCTCCATTTGGGCGTCGTCGTCCTCCGGCTACCTGCCGGCCAGGCAGTCGGCAGCAATGGCTGCCATCTCCTTGTGGTCCGTCGTCCACCCGTCCCGAAGAGCGGTGGAGCGTGAGGAAGCCATGGTGGGCAGTAGTGGTGTGGACAGGAGAAAGGGAACAAAGACGGATGACTGCGGCTATGGCCGGCGCAGCAGTTTATATAGCGAGGGTGGGCTGCGGAGGGACGGAGTGTGGCACCAGAGTAGCCGCCTCGGCAACCGCGTATCATTAATGTGGGCGGCGACGGACGGACGGCACTTGTGTCGTTTGAAGGCGGAGCAATCGCGTGCACCGGGAAGCGGGGCGGGCGGCGCTCACTGTTTCGGGCGGAAAGCGCGTGCGGGCGAGGGAGGCAGTCTGGGTAGGCCAGGGTAGTCAGACTCGTGCTTGGCAGCGGGTCGGTCCAGCAGCCGGACATGCTGGCTCGCCAGCGAGCTTGCCGAGCTGAGCGACGACAATCAGACGATGGACGTAGCTTCTGACCAGGAGCCGGCGCCACTGTCTAAGCCGGTTCATGCCGTGTTCACCATAGAGCAGGTGCGGCCGCACTTCGACGCCCTAATGGCGGAAGAGCTACCAGCGCAGGAGGACCTGTGCTGCAACCTCCATCTCGTCAACAAGCACCGGTGAACAAGCGAACGACAATGTCGTCGCGGACATGTGGCCCTATGATCCTGGCTTCCCGAATGAGCAGCGGGCGCTGTATCAGACCATCCGTAGGGCCCGCGAGGCCCTCTCCATCGTCCTTCGAGTTGTTGCGCTCGCCGTGGCGCCGCCGTTTTGCGTTGTCAACATGGTCAACAGACATGAGGAATGAGGAGATGACTTTACTTGGAGAGGATGACAGTGGGGACCCACCAGGGCCATAGCCGCATGTACGCAAGTGCCTCCTTATTATATAGTACAACTGTAATTTTTTTTGCTTCCTCCTGGTTTGCTGACATCACGGTCCCACACCATTGTCAACCTATGTAGTCAATAAACGAGAGAATTGCGCAAGGAGCAGCCGACAGCTGGGACCAAGCAGCTCGAGCAGTATTTGTGTTTTTGAGGTGTGAGCATTGCAGAGTTTTTCTTGAGCGATGTTTTCTTTTTTTAGACAAGAGCGATGTTTTCGTTGTTGTTTAGAGGAGAGCAGGGTATTAACTGGGCGGGCTGTGGCCCGGCTAGCCCAGGCCAGATATCTAGCCTAGATATTAATTTTTTCCAAGCTGAAAATGGCTATCCCAGTTATATTTTTTTGAGGAATACCCAGGCAAGGTCAACTTTTTATTCTCCGCCCCACTGGGCTGCAAATCTTTCCTAGGAGGTATGCATTAGGCTTAACAAGAAAATGGGCTTTAAGAAATAATAAATAAGATGTAATTATTAAAACTAGGCTTTAACTAAAAAATGCACCAAAGACGTAATTAGTTTATAAAATATTATTTTTGGATTTTGACAATTTTAATTTCATTAATTGTTGCGCGTGCAATGTTTCGTTGGATTTTTACGTAAGATAAATTTATATTGAATTGTATTTAATCTGATGAGAAATTTTGGGATAAAAATATTTCGGATCCCATCAAAATGTGGGAAATTTTATTGAATTCTGTTTTGAACGGTTGGTTGAAATTATTAATCGTTGTCCTAGCTAGAAAATGGGTTGTACTTTTAACAAACTGTAAATGGGCTGTAGTAAATTCCATTAGAATTCAAAAATGGGATGTACATTCTTACAAATCTCAAATGGGCTATAAGTTCTCTGCCACACACTTGTGGGCCTACTAAGTTGACGCGTCCCCTCAAAGAAAAATAAGTTGACGCGTATGCAAGGCTTTATCAACTTATAGGCAACACACGGTTCTAGCAACAGTGGCCGTTGGATGTCCATCCAACAGATGTCATGCTTCTTCTTCAATCTCGGATATTCTAGCTTCACCCGCCCAAAAAATGATTCCTCCCCTTGGCATCTAGGGCGCACCATTTCGGAGGCTGACCTGTGGGCCTACTAAGTTGATGCATACCAAGGGCTTTGTCAACTTAGTCAATATAAACGATTCTAGCTGCAGTGACCGTACGATGTCCATCCAATGACCTTCGTGCTTCTTCAACCTCTGGTCTTCTTGCTCCAGCTGAGGGAGTCCCGGATTAAGGGGTCCTCGGGCGTTCGGCCTATGTGACATGGGCCGGACTGATGGGCCATGAAGATACAAGACCGAAGATTTCCTCCCGTGTTCGGATGGGACTCTCCTTTGCGTGGAAGGCATGCTTGGCGTTCGGATATGAAGATTCCTTCCTCTGTAAACCGATTATGTGTAGCCCTAGGCCCCTCCGGCGTCTATATAAACTAGAGGGTTTAGTCCATAGAGGAGAATCACAATCATACAGGCTAGACATCTAGGGTTTAGCCATTACAGTCTCGTGGTAGATCAACTCTTGTAATCCTCATATTCATCAAGATCAATCAAGCAGGAAGTAGGGTATTACCTCCATCAAGAGGGCCCGAACCTGGGTAAACATCTTGTCTCCCATCTCCTGCCATCGACCTTAGACGCACAGTTCGGGGCCCCTACCCGAGATCCGCCGGTTTTGACACCGACATTGGTGCTTTCATTGAGAGTTCCGCTGTGATGTCTAAGACAGGATTGATGGCTCGCCTTGTTACCAAGGACAATATCACCTCCGGAGGAGCCCTGGCCTCAGGCCAAACCCTCCGGCTGGGCGGCTTTACCATGACCGACCGTTCGGCCGTTAAGCCGATGATGACTTCTCAGGTCATCCAAAATCGTCTCTGTGTTGACTCCGAATACTCCAAACGGATGGACCCGGCGGAGTTGTCGTCTTTAAACACACTCCTGGATCGCATCGTCGCCATGGGGCTCACTACAGACTACGATCAAATTGGGCTTAAACCCGATCAGAGAGAAATCAAATCTCCGCCAATCACCCATCAGATAGCGGTCGTAGAGGAGCAAAACAACAACTCTTCCCCCGTGTTGAAGACGAGCTATGTTCGGATTTACTGTTGGGGAACGTAGTAATTTCAAAAATATCCTACGCACACGCAAGATTATGGTGATGCATAGCAACGAGAGGGGAGAGTGTTGTCCACGTACCCTCGTAGACCAAAAGCGGAAGCGTTAGCACAACGCGGTTGATGTAGTCGTACGTCTTCACGATTCGACCGATCAAGTACCGAACGCACGGCACCTCCGAGTTCAGCACATGTTCAGCCCGATGACGTCCCTCGAACTCCGATCCAGCCGAGTGTTGAGGGAGAGTTTTGTCAGCACGACGGCGTGGTGACGATGATGATGTTCTACCGACGCAGGGCTTTGCCTAAGCACCGCTACAGTATTATCGAGGTGGACTATGGTGGAGGGGGCACCGCATACGGCTAAAAGATCAAATCAATTGTTGTGTCTTTAGGGTACCCCCTGCCCCCGTATATAAAGGAGTGGAGGAGGGGGGAGAGGGCCGGCCCCTATGGCACGCCCTGGAGGAGTCCTACTCCCACCGGGAGTAGGATTCCCCCCCTTCCAAGTAGTAGGAGTAGGAGTCAAGGAAAGGGAAGAGGGAAGAGAAGGAAGGAGGGGGCGCCGCCCCTCCCCCTAGTCCAATTCGGACTAGTCAATGGGGGGCGCGCGGCCTGCCTCTCCCTCTCCCCTAAAGCCCAATAAGGCCATATACTTCTTCCCCCGTATTCCCGTAACTCCCCGGTACTCCGAAAAATACCCGAACCACTCGGAACCTTTCCGATGTCCGCATATAGTCGTCCAATATATCGATCTTTACGTCTCGACCATTTCGAGACTCCTCGTCATGTCCCCTATCTGATCCGGGACTCCTAACTACCTTCGGTATATCAAAACAAATAAACTCATAATATAACCGTCATCGAACTTTAAGCGTGCGGACCCTACGGGTTCGAGAACAATGTAGACATGACCGAGACACGTCTCCGGTCAATAACCAATAGCGGAACCTGGATGCTCATATTGGCTCCCACATTTTCTACGAAGATCTTTATCGGTCAAACCGCATAACAATGTACGTTGTTCCCTTTGTCATCGGTATGTTACTTGCCCAAGATTCGATCGTCGGTATCTCAATACCTAGTTCAATCTCGTTACCGGCAAGTCTCTTTACTCGTTCCGTAATACATCATCCCGCAACTAACTCATTAGTTACAATGTTGCAGCTTATAGTGATGTGCATTGCTGAGTGGGCCCAGAGATACCTCTCCGACAATCGGAGTGACAAATCCTAATCTCGAAATACGCCAACCCAACAAGTACCTTTGGAAGCACCTGTATAGCACCTTTATAATCACCCAGTTACGTTGTGACGTTTGGTAGCACACAAAGTGTTCCTCCGGTAAACGGGAGTTGCATAATCTCATAGTCATAGGAACATGTATAAGTCATGAAGAAAGCAGTAGCAACATACTAAACGATCGAGTGCTAAGCTAACGGAATGGGTCAAGTCAATCACATCATTCTCCTAATGATGTGATCCCGTTAATCAAATAACAACTCTTTGTCCATGGTTAGGAAACATAACCATCATTGATTAACGAGCTAGTCAAGTAGAGGCATACTAGTGACACTCTGTTTGTCTATGTATTCACACATGTATCATGTTTCCGGTTAATACAATTCTAGCATGAATAATAAACATTTATCATTATATAAGGAAATAAATAATAACTTTATTATTGCCTCTAGGGCATATTTCCTCCAGTCTCCCACTGGCACTAGAGTCAATAATCTAGTTCACATCACCATGTCATTTAATACCAATAGTTCACATCACCATGTGATTAACACCCATAGTTCACATCGTCATGTGACCAACACCCAAAGGGTTTACTAGAGTCAATAATCTAGTTCACATCGCTATGTGATTAACACCCAAAGAGTACTAAGGTGTGATCATGTTTTGCTTGTGAGAGAAGTTTAGTCAACGGGTCTGCCACATTCAGATCCGTATGTATTTTGCAAATTTCTATGTCAACAATGCTCTGCACGGAGCTACTCTAGGTAATTGCTCCCACTATCAATATGTATCCAGATTGAGACTTAGAGTCATCTGGATCAGTGTCAAAATTTGCATTGACGTAACCCTTTACGACGAACCTTTTTGTCACCTCCATAATCGAGAAACATATCATTATTCCACTAAGGATAATTTTGACCGCTGTCCAGTGATCTACTCCTAGATCACTATTGTACTCCCTTGCCAAAATCAGTGTAGGGTATACAATAGATCTGGTACACAGCATGGCATACTTTATAGAACCTATGGCCAAGGCATAGGGAATGACTTTCATTCTCTTTCTATCTTCTGCCATGGTTGGGCTTTGAGTCTGACTCAATTTCACACCTTGTAACACAGGCAAGAACTCTTTCTTTGACTGTTCTATTTTGAACTACTTCAAAATATTGTCAAGGTATGTACTCATTGAAAAACTTATCAAGCGTCTTGATCTATCTCTATAGATCTTGATGCTCAATATGTAAGCAGCTTCACCGAGGTCTTTCTTTGAAAAACTCCTTTCAAACACTCCTTTATGCTTTGCAGAATAATTCTACATTATTTCCGATCAACAATATGTCATTCACATATACTTATCAAAAATGCTGTAGTGCTCCCACTCACTTTCTTGTAAATACAGGCTTCATCGCAAGTCTGTATAAAACTATATCCTTTGATCAACTTATCAAAGTGTATATTCCAACTCCGAGATGCTTGCACCAGTCCATAGATGGATCGCTGGAGCTTGCATATTTTGTTAGCACCTTTAGGATTGACAAAACCTTCTGGTTGCATCATATACAACTCTTCTTTAACAAATCCATTAAGGAATGCAGTTTTGTTTATCCATTTGCCAGATTTCATAAAATGCGTCAATTGCTAACATGATTCGGACAGACTAAGCATAGATATGAGTGATAAACTCTTATCGTAGTCAACACCTTAAACTTGTCGAAAACCTTTTGCGGCAATTCTAGCTTTGTAGATAGTAACACTACTATCAGCGTCCGTCTTCCTCTTGAAGATCCATTTAATCTCAATGGCTCGCCGATCATTGGGAAAGTCAATCAAAGTCCATACTTTGTTCTCATACATGGATCTCATCTCAGATTTCATGGCCTCAAGCCATTTTGCGGAATCTGGGCTCACCATCGCTTCTTCATAGTTCGTAGGTTCGTCATGGTCTTGTAACATAACTTCCAGAACAGGATTACCGTACCACTCTGGTGCGGATCTCACTCTGGTTTACCTACGAGGTTTGGTAGTAACTTGATCTAAAGTTACATGATCATCATCATTAGCTTCCTCACTAATTGGTGTAGTAGTCACAGGAACAGATTTCTGTGATGAACTACTTTCCAATAAGGGAGCAGGTACAGTTACCTCATCAAGTTCTACTTTCCTCCCACTCACTTCTTTCGAGAGAAACTCCTTCTCTAGAAAGGATCCATTCTCAGCAACGAATATCTTGCCTTCGGATCTATGATAGAAGGTGTACCCAACATTTTCTTTTGGGTATCCTATGAAGACGCATTTCTCCAATTTGGGTTCGAGCTTATCAGGTTGAAACTTTTTCACATAAGCATCGCAACTCCAAACTTTAAGAAACGACAACTTTGGTTTCTTGCCAAACCACAGTTCATACGGTGTCGTCTCAAACGAATTTAGATGGTGCCCCTTTTTTATGTGAATGCAGCTGTCTCTAATGCATAATCCCAAAACGATAGTGGTAAATCGGTAAGAGACATCATAGATTGCACCATATCTAATAAAGTACAGTTATGATGTTTGGACACACCATTACACTGTGGTGTTCCAGGTGGCGTGAGTAGTGAAACTATTTCACATTGTTTTAACTGAAGGCCAAACTCGTAACTCAAATATTTCACCTCTGTGATCATATCGTAGAAACTTTTATTTTCTTGTTACGATGATTCTCCACTTCACTCTGAAATTCTTTGAACTTTTCAAATGTTTCACACTTATGTTTCATCAAGTAGATATACCCATATCTTCTCAAATCATCTGTGAAGGTCAGAAAATAACGATACCCGCCACGAGCCTCAACACTTATCGGACTGCATACATCAGTATGTATTATTTCCAATAAGTCAGTTGCTCGCTCCATTGTTCCGGAGAACGAAGTCTTAGTCATCTTGCCCATGAGGCATGGTTCGCAAGCATCAAGTGATTCATAATCAAGTGATTCCAAAATTCCATCAGCATGGAGTTTCTTCATGTGCTTTACACCAATATGACCTAAACGGCAGTGCCACAAATAAGTTGCACTATCATTATTAACTTTGGATCTTTTGGCTTCAATATTATTAATATGTGTATCACTATGATCGAGATCCAACAAACCATTTTCATTGGGTGTATGACCATAGAAGGTTTTATTCATGTAAACAGAACAACAATTATTCTCTAACTTAAATGAATAACCGTGTTGCAATAAACATGATCTAATCATATTCATGCTCAACGCAAACACCAAATAACACTTATTTAGGTTCAACACTAATCTCGAAAGTACAGGGAGTGTGCGATGATGATCATATCAATCTTGGAACTACTTCCAACACACATCGTCACCTTGCCCTTAACTAGTTTCTGTTCATTCTGCAATTCCCATTTCGAGTTACTACTCTTAGCAACTGAACCAGTATCAAATACCGAGGGGTTGCTACGAACACTAGTAAAATACACATCAATAATGTATATCAAATATAGCTTGTTCACTTTGCCATCCTTCTTATCCGCCACATACTTGGGGTGGTTCCGCTTCTAGTGACCAGTCCCTTTGCAGTAGAAGCACTTAGTCTCAGGCTTAGGTCCAGACTTGGGATTCTTCACTTGAGCAGCAACTTGCTTGCCATTCTTCTTGAAGTTCCCCTTCTTCCCTTTGCCCTTTTCTTGAAACTAGTGGTCTTGTTAACCATCAACATTTGATGTTTTTCTTGATTTCTACCTTCGTCGATTTCAGCATCATGAAGAGCTTGGGAATTACTTTTGTCATCCCTTGCATATTATAGTTCATCACAAAGTTCTACTAACTTGGTGATGGTGACTAGAGAATTCTGTCAATCACTATTTTATCTGGAAGATTAACTCCCACTTGATTCAAGCGATTGTAGTACCCAGACAATCTAAGCACATGCTCACTGCTTGAGCTATTCTCCTCCATCTTTTAGCTATAGAACTTGTTGGAGACTTCATATCTCTCAACTCGGGTATTTGCTTGAAATATTAACTTCAACTCCGGGAACATCTGATATGGTCCATGACATTCAAAACGTCTTTGAAGTCCCGATTCTAAGCCGTTAAGCATGGTGCACTAAACCATCAAGTAGTCATCATATTGAGCTAGCCAAACGTTCATAACGTCTGCATCTGCTCCTGCAATAGGTCTGTCACCTAGCGGTGCATCAAGGACATAATTCTTCTGTGCAGCAATGAGGATAAACCTCAGATCACGGATCCAATCCGCATCATTGCTACTAACATCTTTCAACTTAGTTTTCTCTAGGAACATATATAAAACATAGGGAAGCAACAACGCGAGCTATTGATCTACAACATAGATATGCTAATACAACCAAGACTAAGTTCATGATAAATTAAAGTTCAATTAATCATATTACTTAAGAACTCCCACTTAGATAGACATCTCTCTAATCCTCTAAGTGATCACGTGATCCAAATCAACTAAACCATGTCCGATCATCACGTGAGATGGAGTAGTTTCAATGGTGAACATCACTATGTTGATCATATCTACTATATGATTCACGCTCGACCTTTCGGTCTCAGTGTTCCGAGGCCATATCTGTTATATGCTAGGCTCGTCAAGTTTAACCTGAGTATTCCGCGTGTGCAACTGTTTTGTACTCGTTGTATTTGAACGTAGAGCCACACCCGATCATCACGTGCTGTCTCAGCACGAAGAACTTTCGCAACGGTGCATACTCAGGGAGAACACTTATACCTTGATAATTTAGTGAGAGATCATCTTATAATGCTACCGTCAATCAAAGCAAGATAAGATGTATAAAAGATAAACATCACATGCAATCATAATATGTGACATGATATGGCCATCATCATCTTGTGCCTTTGATCTCCATCTCCAAAGCATCGTCATGATCTCCATCGTCACCGGCATGACACCATGATCTCCATCATCTTGATCTATATCAACGTGTCGTCACATGGTCGTCTCGCCAACTATTGCTCTTGCAACTATTGCTATGGCATAGCGATAAAGTAAAGCAATTATTTGGCGCTTGCATCTTATGCAATAAAGAGACAACCATAAAACTTTTGCCAGTAGCCGATAAATTCAACAAAACATGATCATCTCATACAGCAACTTATATCCCATCACGTCTTGCCCATATCACATCACAACATGCCCTGCAAAAACAAGTTAGACGTCCTCTACTTTGTTGTTGCAAGTTTTACATGGCTGCTATGGGCTGAGCAAGAACCGTTCTTACCTACGCATCAAAACCACAACGATAGTTTGTCAAGTTGGTGTTGTTTTAACCTTCGCAAGGACCGGGCGTAGCCACACTCGGTTCAACTAAAGTTGGAGAAATTGACACCCGCCAGCCAGCTGTGTGCAAAGCACATCGGTAGAACCAGTCTCGCGTAAGCGTACGCGTAATGTCGGTCCGGGCCGCTTCATCCAACAATACCGCCGAACCAAAGTATGACATGTTGGTAAGCAGTATGACTTGTATCGCCCACAACTCACTTGTGTTCCACTCGTGCATATGACATCTACGCATAAAACCAGGCTCGGATGCCACTGTTGGGGAACGTAGTAATTTCAAAAAATTCCTACGCACACGCAAGATCATGGTGATACATAGCAACGAGAGGGGAGAGTGTTGTCCACGTACCCTCGTAGACCGAAAGCGGAAGCGTTGGCACAACGCGGTTGATGTAGTCGTACGTCTTCACGATCCGACCGATCAAGTACCGAATGCACGGCACCTCCGAGTTCAGCACATGTTCAGCCCGATGACGTCCCACGAACTCCGATCCAGCCGAGTGTTGAGGGAGAGTTTTGTCAGCACGACGGCGTGGTGACGATGATGATGTTCTACCGACGCAGGGCTTCGCCTAAGCACCGCTACAGTATTATCGAGGTGGACTATGGTGTAGGGGGGCACCGCACACGGCTAAAAGATCAAATCAATTGTTGTGTCTTTGGGGTGCCCCCCTGCCCCCGTATATAAAGGAGTGGAGGAGGGGGGAGAGGGTCGGCCCCTATGGCGCGCTCAGGAGGAGTCCTACTCCCACCGGGAGTAGGATTCCCCCCCTTCCAAGTAGTAGGAGTAGGAGTCAAGGAAAGGGAAGAGGGAAGAGAAGGAAGGAGGGGGCGCCGCCCCTCCCCCTAGTCCAATTCGGACTAGTCAATGGGGGGGGGGCGGCCTGCCTCTCCCTCTCCCCTAAAGCCCAATAAGGCCCATATACTTCTTCCCCCGTATTCCCGTAACTCCCCAGTACTCCGAAAAATACCCGAACCACTCGGAACCTTTCCGATGTCCGAATATAGTCGTCCAATATATCGATCTTTACGTCTCGACCATTTCGAGACTCCTCTTCATGTCCCCGATCTCATCCGGGACTCCGAACTACCTTCGGTACATCAAAACACATAAACTCATAATATAACCGTCATCGAACTTTAAGCGTGCGGACCCTACGGGTTCGAGAACAATGTAGACATGACCGAGACACGTCTCCGGTCAATAACCAATAGCGGAACCGGGATGCTCATATTGGCTCCCACGTATTCTACGAAGATCATTATCGGTCAAACCGCATAACAACATACGTTGTTCCCTTTGTCATCAGTATGTTACTTGCCCGAGATTCGATCATCGGTATCTCAATACCTAGTTCAATCTCGTTACCGGCATGTCTCTTTACTCGTTCCGTAATACATCATCCCGCAACTAACTCATTAGTTACAATGCTTGCAAGGCTTATAGTGATGTGCATTACTGAGTGGGCCCAGAGATACCTCTCCGACAATCGGAGTGACAAATCCTAATCTCGAAATACGCCAACCCAACAAGTACCTTTGGAAGCACCTGTAGAGCACCTTTATAATCACCCAGTTACGTTGTGACGTTTGGTAGCACACAAAGTGTTCCTCCGGTAAACGGGAGTTGCATAATCTCATAGTCATAGGAACATGTATAAGTCATGAAGAAAGCAGTAGCAACATACTAAACGATCGAGTGCTAAGCTAACGGAATGGGTCAAGTCAATCACATCATTCTCCTAATGATGTGATCCCGTTAATCAAATAACAACTCTTTGTCCATGGTTAGGAAACATAACCATCTTTGATTAACGAGCTAGTCAAGTAGAGGCATACTAGTGAGACTCTGTTTGTCTATGTATTCACACATGTATCATGTTTCCGGTTAATACAATTCTAGCATGAATAATAAACATTTATCATGATATAAGGAAATAAATAATAACTAATTATTGCCTCTAGGGCATATTTCCTTCATTTACGAGCTCGAAGAGCCGGATACCTGTCTGCGGGACGACACTCCCAATCCTCCGAACCTAGAATCGAGCGTCGAGCCAGGAAAATCGTTTAACATCCCAGAGCCCGAACTAATAAGCTCGGAAGTTTTTCAAACTCCGGACTCCAAATTGGGTCAGTGATCTTAAAGCCACCCACCCACCACAAGCAACATTCGCCAAGCAATTCCGGCCCTCCAGATATATGCGACCTCATGTACATATGACAGTAGTCTCAGGAAACAGTCCACCACTTTTGGACCAGATTCCTCCTTGTCAAAGACAAGATTAAAGATTGCCGCGACAAGGACGCGATTTCAGTATTCTGCAATAATTGCACGGACGAAGGAATCCTCAATGCCATTCACCGCTGTCGCGTATTACACTTCGCTAACTTGGCGACCATAGTACAGAAGTACTGCGCAATGGAAAGCGCCTGGAAAACTCAGACAGCTCGCTGGGAACCACCGGTCTCCACTCAACCCCTCTGGCGAGAAAAAGGATGCACCCTCGCGGGGCACCCGACCCCATAGTGAATAAAACTAAGCCCATTACGGGACGCGGAACCCTTCTGGAGGGATGACTCGATAGGCCATGCAAAATACACACGACACCGGATACCGTACCAACCCATAGCCTTAGAGCATGTTGTATACTCCGGCAAGTGGCCAAGAGCGGCGAGGATATCCTCACCAAAAACACCTCAGAGCAACGCCCCCGGAAGACGGCGACCTTAGAGTATTGACGGTCTTCAAGACTTTCGCTTCAAACAATCGGCGCAAGAGGGCACTCCCCGACCTCGCCGAAGTCTGCCAAGTCGCAACAATAAACCCCTGGAACGGCACGGCCATAACTTTCAGCTCCAGTGGCAAACCAAAATTCCGGTCAGTCCGGGCACCAGCCGCTTTGGTCCTCAATCCAATTGTGGATGGCTTTCGGCTCACCAAAGTGCTCATGGACGGCGGCAGCGGACTAAACCTCATCTACAAGGACACACTCAATAAAATGGAAATAGACAGGAGCCGCATCGAGCAAAGTAATGCGACCTTCCAAGGAATCATTCCCAGCCGGGAGGCGCGATGCGCGGGGAAAATTACACTCGACGTGGTATTCGGCACGCCGGAGAACTATCGGTCTGAAGAGATAACCTTCCAAGTGGATATCACGCCCTGTTGGGGCGAGACGCATTCACACGCTTTCAAGCTATACCTCATTATGGGTATATGAAGCTCAAGATGCCCAGGCCCAACGGTATTATAACTCTTGCCAGTGATCCGGACATAGCCCTCCGCACCGAAAACAAAACCGCATCCCTGGCCCTCGAGGCACTGTCCGAGGCCCTCGACGCACTGTCCGAGGCCCTCGCGGCCGAAGAGTTAACCGCACTACGCTCCACGGTGGATAGGGATGATGTAATCCTTGATAAGCGGCCCAAATCCACCTCCTTCAAACCAGCAGACGAAATAGTCAAATTTCAAGTCCACCCGACGGACCCCAAGAAGACAGCTTCCATCGGGGCACAGCTGGACCCAACAGTTGACGCCGCACTACGAGCATTCCTGCGCGAGAACTGGGACATATTTGCCTGGCACCCTTCTGATATGCCAGGAATCCCACGCAGGTTGGCCGAACACAGCCTCAATATATTGAAGGGATATAAGCCGGTCAAGCAAACATTGCGGCACTTTTCCGAACCCAAACGACAAGCTATGGGGGAAGAGCTAGCCAAGTTAATCGAGGCCGGATTCATCAGAGAAAAAAACACCCGGACTGGCTAGCAAACCTGGTGATGGTGCCAAAGAAGGATAAATCATGGCGCCTATGCGTCGATTTCAAAGACCTCAACAAGGCCTACCCTAAGGACCCCTTCCCCCTCCCCTGCATCGATCAGATTATTGATGCTACTGCAGGACATGACTCACTGTGTTTCCTCGACGCATACTCCGGATACCATCAAATCAAAATGAAGGAGTCCGATCAAGCTGCAACGACATTCATTACCCCATACGGGCCTTTCTGCTTCAACACTATGCCCTTTGGGCTCAAAAACGCCGGTGCCACCTACCAACGCATGATTCAAACATGCCTGGAGAAACAAATCGGCAAGACAGTTGAAGCATATGTGGATGACGTAGTCATCAAGACTAGGCACGTCGAGTCATTAATAGACGACCTGTGTCTCACATTCGACAACCTCCGTACATATGACATCAAGCTCAATCTGAAAAAGTGTGTTTTTTGTGTTCCCGCTGGAAAACTGCTGGGCTTCATCGTTTCCAATAGAGGAATTGAGGCAAATCCAGCCAAAATCCGAGCTTTGTCACAATTGGCTACACCAACAGACCTTAAACAGGTCCAAAAACTAGCCGGATGCGTGGCAGCTTTAAGCCGCTTTATCTCCAGACTAGGAGAAAAAGCATTGCCACTTTATCGCCTACTCTGACGCACCGACCACTTCGAGTGGACGGATGCAGCAACGGCCGGACTGGAAGAAATAAAGGCTCTTTTAGCGAGCAACCCAATCCTGGCCGTGCCGAACGTCGGCGAACCGATGTTATTATACATCTCTGCAACACACCAGGTGGTGAGCGCGGTGCTCGTCGTTGAGCGAGAGGAGGACGGACACAAATTATACTACGTATCCACTGTCCTCACACCATGTAAATCCCGGTACCCTCATTACCAAAAGATAGCATATGCGGTCTTCATTGCATCCCGGAAGCTACGACACTACTTCCAAGAGTGCTCAATCACGGTGGCTTCCGAAGTACACTCAATGATAGAATAAACAGCCGCGACGCTATGGGCCGGATTGCCAAGTGGGCCATTGAGCTCCTGCCATTTGATATAACATACAAACCACGCCGAGCCATTAAACCCCAAGTATTGGCTGACTTCGTCGCCGAATGGACAGAGGCCCAACTCCCTAAAGAGTACGGTACATATTCCAAACGGGTCATGCACTTCGATGGCTCTAAAATGTTAGCCGGCTTAGGAGTGGGCGTTGTCTTAATGTCCCCCACTGGAGACACAGTCTAGTGCATACTCCAAATATTATACACAGACTCCAACAATGTAGCTGAATACGAGGCCTTATTGCACGGTCTTTGGATGGCTGCCTCCATGCATGGGCATACAACGCCTGGAGGCGCGCGGGGATTCAAATCTCGCAATATCCCAAATAAATGGAGACTTCGACGCCAAAGATCTGAAGATGGCGGCCTATCGTAATGCCATACTCAAAATATCAACTCGGTTCGAGGGACTCGAGTTTCAGCATGTGGCTCGAGAAAGTAATGAAGCGGCAGATGTTCTTGCTCGCATTGGCGCCAAGCGTGACCCCGTCCCGCCTAATATCTTTGTGGAAAGGCTCTTCAAGCCATCTGTGGTGTGGCAGGGTGAGAGCAGCAACACTAGTCCGGATTCAATTATACCCCCAGATTCCGAACACAACACCAATATCATCGGGGGCTCAGCCACCGAAATAACACCATCGGCCTGATACGTCTCCGTCGTATCTATAATTTTTTATTGTTCCATGCCAATATTATACAACTTTCATATACTTTTGGCAACTTTTTATACTATTTTTGGGACTAACATATTGATCCAGTGCCCAGTGCCAGTTCCTGTTTGTTGCATGTTTTTTGTTTCGCAGAAAACCCATATCAAACGGAGTCCAAATGGGATAAAAACTGACGGAGATTGTTTTTTTGAATATTTATGATTTTTGGGAAGAAGAATCAACGCGATACGATGCCCGAGGGGGGCCACGAGGCAGTGGGGCGCGCCCTAGGGGGGCAGGCGCGCCCCTGACCCTCGTGGACACCCCGTAAGGCGGTTGGAGCCCTTCTTCGCCGCAAGAAAGCTAATTTCCGGATAGAGATCGTGTCCAAAATTCAGCCCAATCGGAGTTACGGATCTCCGTTTATAAAAGAAACGGTGAAAGGCCAGATCTGAGAGCGCAGAAACAGAGAGAGACAGAGAGACAAATCCAATCTCGGAGGGGATCTCGCCCCTCCCATGCCATGGAGACCAAGGACCAGAGGGGAAACCCTTCTCCAATCTAGGGAGAAGGTCAAGGAAGAAGAAGAAGGGGGGCTCTCTCCCGGTGGCGCCGGAACGCTGCCGGGGCCATCATCATCACCGCAATCTACACCAACAACTTCACCGCCATCATCACCAAATCTTCCCCCCTCTATGCAGCGGTGTAACCCCTCTTTTACCCGCTGTAATCTCTACTTAAACATGGTGCTCAATGCTATATATTATTTCCCAATGATGTATGGCTATCCTATGATGTTTGAGTAGATCCGTTTTGTCCTATGGGTTAACTGATGATCGTGATTGGTTTGAGTTGCATGTTTTATTATTGGTGCTGTCCTATGGTGCTCTCCATGTCACGCAAGCGTGAGGGATTCCTGCTGTAGGGTGTTGCAATACGTTCATGATTCGCTTATAGTGGGTTGCGTGATTGACTGAAACACAAACCCGAGTAAGGGGGTTGTTGCGTATGGGATAAAGAGGACTTGATGCTTTAATGCTATGGTTGGGTTTTACCTTAATGACCTTTAGTAGTTGCGGATGCTTGCTAGAGTTCCAATCATAAGTGCATATGATCCAAGAAGAGAAAGTATGTTAGCTTATGCCTCTCCTTCAAATAAAATTGCAATAATGATTACCGGTCTAGTTATCGATTGCCTAGGGATAAATAACTTTCTTGTGTGACAACAAGCTCTCTACTAAAACTAATTTAGTTGTGTCTTTATCTAAACAGCCCCTACTTTTTTATTTACGTGCTCTTTATTATCTTGCAAACCTATCCAAAAACGCCTACAAAGTACTTCTAGTTTCATACTTGTTCTAGGTAAAGCGAACGTTAAGCGTGCGTAGAGTTGTATCGGTGGTCGATAGAACTTGCGGGAATATTTGTTCAACCTTTAGCTCCTCGTTGGGTTCGACACTCTTACTTATCGAAAGAGGCTACAATTGATCCCCTATACTTGTGGGTTATCAAGACCTTTTTTCTGGCGCCGTTGTCGGGGAGTCATAGCGTGGGGTGAATATTCTCGTGTGTGCTTGTTTGCTTTATCACTAAGTAATTTTTATTTGCTATTCTAAGTTGTTTCCTATCTTTAGTTATGGGTAGGAAACGCAAAATACAAAAAAAAAGTTGTACCTGCTACACCAATGGTTGAAGAACCACTCAAAATCTATCACACTCCTGAAGCTTTTTACCTGGATCATCTTCGATCCCTATGTGCTCGTGCTGAAACCCCAACTAGCTTAGTTGAGGGCAAATCTTTAGATGAGCATGCTTGTTATGTGCGACACCGCTTATCTCAAAAAGGGAAACTTTTGCTGGATCAAATTCATCGTTTGCAGTGCTATGCATGGAATTTATGTGAAATATATGATGTTACTTGTTGTTCTGAAAACCCTAAGAAACACCTTCCCTACCAATGTGAGTTTAGTGATAATGGAATCGTATTTTTGTATGCTAAGGGTGTTTATAATTACTATGATGTTCAACAAATTGAAGAATTTGTTGCTTTTAAGGGTGCTTATGAAATTGCTTCTTTGATTGGAAAGTATGATGCTACTCTTTACAAATATGAAAATTTTGCCATACTTAAATATTGTTATGATAATTATGCTTCTAATGACTATGTTAAACCATATATTGAGGACTCCTCCGCTGTCCAAGAAGAGACTAATATTTTGCAGGAGTCTATGGAAGAAGGAATTGATGAAATTGGGGGCCCATTGGATGAAAAAGATTATGAGGAGAGCGAAGAACAAAAGGGGGAAGAGCAGATTAGCTACCCGTGCCCACCTTCTAATGAGAGTAACTCTTCAACTCATACATTGTTTAACTTCCCTTCTTGCTTACCGAAGGATGATTGCTATGATGATTGTTATGATCCCGTTAATTCTTTTGAAATATCCCTTTTTGATGATGCTTGCTATGCTTGTGGCTAAGATGCCAATAGGAATTATTCTTATGGAGATGAACTTGCTATAGTTCCTTATGTTAAACATGAAATTGTTGCTATTGCACCCACGCATGATAGTCCTATTATCTATTTGAATTCTCCCGACTACACTATATCGGAGAAGTTTGCCCTTATTAAGGATTATATTGATGGGTTGCATTTTACTACTACACATGATGATTTTGATAGATATAATATGCATGTGCTTGCTGCTCCTACTTGCAATTATTATGAGAGAGGAACTACATCTCCGCCTCTCCATGTTTCCAATAAGATAAAATTGCAAGAAACTGTTTATACTATGCATTGACCTTTACTATGTGTGCATGAATTGTTCTTTTATGACATGCCGATGCATAGGAAGAGAGTTAGACTTCGTCATTGCTTGATATATGTTGCTTTGTCCTCACTACTAAATTCTAAATCATTGTTGATTCAAATTGGCTTTGATATACCTTGGGATCCGGGTGGATCCATTACTTGAGCACTATATGCCTAGCTTAATGGCTTTAAAGAAAGCGCTGCCAGGGAGACAACCCGGAAGTTTTAGAGATTCATTTATTTCTATTGAGTGCTTTTATATAGTTTAAAAACAAAAAAATAAAGAGGGGAACCCAAAACTTTTTCAAAAAGGAAAGTGAAAGTGAGAGAGACAAGCATTGTTGAAGTGGGGGAGCTCCTTGAACTTTGTTCATGCTCACGGAAACTTTGTGAATCTTGATTACAGAAACTTTTCAACAAAAATAATTTCCCCTTGTACAATTCCATTGTATTATAAAAATAATGTGCTAAGGTTTGCCTTTAGGATGTTTACAATGCTTGTTGGTTTGTGCGGTGCAGGACAGAAACTTTGGCTGTAGTGCGCGATTTTACATTTTTTACTGGAACGTCAAACGGTTCTGAAACGTTTTGCACTGTCTTTCTATACAAATTTTGTATTTTTCCTAATTTTTGTAGAATTTTTGGAGTACAGAGGTATGGTGAATGTTCAGATTATTACAGACTGTTCTGTTTTAGACAGATTCTGTTTTTGATGCATAGTTTGCTTGTTTTGATGAAACTATCAATTTCTATCAGTGGATTAAGCCATGGAAAAGTTATATTACAGTAGAATAATGAAAAAACAAAATATGAATTGGTTTGCAACAGTACTTAGATTAGTGATTTGCTTTATTATACTAACGGATCTTACCGAGCTTTCTATTGAGTTTTGTGTGGTTGAAGTGTTCGAAGATCGAGGAGGTCTCGATATGAGGAGAAGGAGGACAGAAAAGAGCTCAAGCTTGGGGATGCCCAAGGCACCCCAAGTAAATATTCAAGGATACTCAAGCGTCTAAGCTTGGGGATGCCCCGGAAGGCATCCCATCTTTCTTCAACAAGTATCGATATGTTTTCGGATTCGTTTCGTTCATGCGATATGTGCAAATCTTGGAGCGTCTTTTGCATTTAGTTTTCACTTTTATTTTATGCACCATGCTGGTATGAGATAGTCCTTGGTTGATTTATAGAATGCTCATTGCACTTCACTTATATTCTTTGAGTATGGCTTTATAGAATGCTTCATGTGCTTCGCTTATATCGTTTGAAGTTTGGATTGCCTGTTTCTCTTCACATAGAAAACCGCCATTTGTAGAATGCTCTTTTGCTTCACTTATATTGTCATATGTTTTGTAGAAATAATTAAACTCTCTTGCTTCACTTATATCTATTTAGAGAGTTGACAGGAATAGGTCATTCACATGGTTAGTCATAAAATCTTACATAAAACTTGTAGATCGCTGAATATGATATGTTTGATTCCTTGCAATAGTTTTGCGATATAAAGATGGTGATATTAGAGTAATGCTAGTGGGTAGTTGTGGATTGTAGAAATACTTGTGTTGAAGTTTGTGATTCCCGTAGCATGCACGTATGGTGAACCGTTATGTAATGAAGTTGGAGCATGAGGTATTTATTGATTGTCTTCCTTATGAGTGGCGGTCGGGGACGAGCGATGGTCTTTTCCTACCAATCTATCCCCCTAGGGGCATGCGTAGTAGTACTTTGCTTCGAGGGCTAATAAACTTTTGCAATAAGTATATGAGTTCTTTATGACTAATGTGAGTCCATGGATTATATGCACTCTCACCCTTTCATTGCTAGCCTCGTCGGTACCGTGCATTGCCCTTTCTCACCTTGAGAGTTGGTGCAAACTTCGCCGGTACATCCAAACCCCGTGATACGATATGCTCTATCACACATAAGCCTCATTATATCTTCCTCAAAACAGCCACCATACCTACCTATCATGGCATTTCCATAGCCATTCCGAGATGTATTGCCATGCAACTTCCATCACCATCATATACATGACTTGAGCATTTATTGTCATATTGCTTTGCATGATCGTAAGATAGCTAGCATGATGTTTTCATGGCTTGTCCGTTTTTTGATGTTATTGCTACGCAAGATCATTGCACATCCCGGTACACCGCCGGAGGCATTCATATAGAGTCATATCTTTGTTCTAGTATCGAGTTGTAATATTGAGTTGTAAGTAAATAAAAGTGTGATGATCATCATTATTAGAGCATTGCCCCCCAAAAAAAGAGAGGCCAAAGAAGCCTAAATAAAAAAAGGGGGCCAAGAAGTCCGCAAAAAAAGAAAAAAAAGAAAAAGGGGCAATGTTACTATCCTTTTACCACACTTGTGCTTCAAAGTAGCACCATGTTCTTCATATAGAGAGTCTCTTGAGTTATCACTTTTATCTACTAGTGGAAATTTTCATTATAGAACTTGTCTTGTATATTACGATGACGGGCTTCCTCAAATGCCCGAGGTCTTCATGAGCAAACAAGTTGGATGCACACCCACTTAGTTTCCAGTTGAGCATTCATACACTTATAGCTCTTAGTGCATCCGTTGCATGGTAAATCCCTACCCCTCACATTGACATCAATTGATGGGCATCTCCATAGCCCGTTGATTAGCCGCGTCGATGTGAGACTTTCTCCTTTTTTGTCTTCTCCACACAACCTCCATCATCATATTCTATTCCACCCATAGTGCTATGTCCATGGCTTGCGCTCATGTATTGCGTGAGGGTTGAAAAGGCTGAAGTGCGTTAAAAAGTATGAACCAATTGCTCGGCTTGTCATCGGAGTTGTGCATGATGTGAATATTTTGTGTGGTGGAGATGGACCATAGCCATACTATATGATTTTCTAGGGATAACTAGCTTTGGCCATGTTATTTTGAAAAGACATGGTTGCTTTATTAGTATGCTTGAAGTATTATTGTCTTAATGTCAAATGATAGACTATTGCTTTGAATCACTCGTGTCTTAATGTTCATGCCATGATTAGATAACATGATCAAGATTATGCTAGGTAGCATACCACATCAAAAATTATCTTTCTTATCATTTACCTACTCGAGGACGAGCAGGAATTAAGCTTGGGGATGCTGATACGTCTCCGTCGTATCTATAATTTTTTATTGTTCCATGCCAATATTATACAACTTTCATATACTTTTGGCAACTTTTTATACTATTTTTTGGACTAACATATTGATCCAGTGCCCAGTGTCAGTTCCTGTTTGTTGCATGTTTTTTGTTTCGCAGAAAACCCATATCAAACGGAGTCCAAACGGGTTAAAAACTGACGGAGATTTTTTTTGGAATATTTATGATTTTTGGGAAGAAGAATGAACGTGATACGATGCCCGAGGGGGCCACGAGGCAGGGGGCGCCCCGGGGGGCAGGCGCGCCCTGACCCTCATGGACACACCATAAAGCGGTTGGAGCCCTTCTTTCTCCGCAAGAAAGCTAATTTCCGGATAGAGATCGTGTCCAAAATTCAGCCCAATCGGAGTTACGGATCTCCGGTTATAAAAGAAACGGTGAAAGGCCAGATCTGAGAGCGCAGAAACAGAGAGAGACAGATCCAATCTCGGAGGGGCTCTCGCCCCTCCCATGCCATGGAGACCAAGGACCAGAGGGGAAACCCTTCTCCCATCTAGGGAGAAGGTCAAGGAAGAAGAAGAAGAAGGGGGGCTCTCTCCCCCTCTCTCCCGGTGGCGCCGGAACGCCGTCGGGGCCATCATCATCACCGCAATCTACACCAACAACTTCACCGCCATCATCACCAACTCTTCCCCCCTCTATGCAGCGGTGTAACCCCTCTTTTACCCGCTGTAATCTCTACTTAAACATGGTGCTCAATGCTATATATTATTTCCCAATGATGTATGGCTATCCTATGATGTTTGAGTAGATCCGTTTTGTCCTATGGGTTAATTGATGATCGTGATTGGTTTGAGTTGCATGTTTTATTATTGGTGTTGTCCTATGGTGCTCTCCGTGTCGCACAAGCGTGAGGGATTTCCGCTGTAGGGTGTTGCAATACGTTCATGATTCGCTTATAGTGGGTTGTGTGATTGACTGAAACACAAACCCGAGTAAGGGGGTTGTTGCGTATGGGATAAAGAGGACTTGATGGTTTAATGCTATGGCTGGGTTTTGCCTTAATGACCTTTAGTAGTTGCGGATGCTTGCTAGAGTTCCAATCATAAGTGCATATGATCCAAGAAGAGAAAGTATCTTAGCATATGCCTCTCCCTCAAATAAAATTGCAATAATGATTGCCGGTCTAGTTATCGATTGCCTAGGGACAAATAACTTTCTTGTGTGACAACAAGCTCTCTACTAAAACTAATTTCGTTGTGTCTTTATCTAAACAGCCCCTACTTTTTTTATTTACATGCTCTTTATTATCTTGCAAACCTATCCAAAAACGCCTACAAAGTACTTCTAGTTTCATACTTGTTCTAGGTAAAGCGAACGTTAAGCGTGCGTAGAGTTGTATCGGTGGTCGATAGAACTTGAGGGAATATTTGTTTTACCTTTAGATCCTCGTTGGGTTCGACACTCTTACTTATCGAAAGAGGCTACAATTGATCCCCTATACTTGTTGTTTATCACGGCCCATCTAATAATGGGAGTAATTGCCCCATGGACCGAGCCCTTCTTGGCCTACCTTAATAGGCGAGAGCTCCCTGAGGATCAGAATGAGGCTCGCTGCATTGTTCGGCGCTCGAATGCCTACAAGGTCCATGATGGAGAGCTCTACAAGAAAAGCGCTACCGGAGTCCTCCAAAGATGTATCTCCGAAGAAGAGGGACGGCAGCTCCTGGCCGAAATCCATGCTGGTCTCGGCGGTCACCACGCCGCGGCTCGGGCCCTTGTAAGTAAAGCCTTATGTACAGGTTTCTTTTGGCCGACGGCCCGAGCAGATGCACAGGACCTTGTCCAACGTTGTGTCGGATGCCAGCTTTTTGCCAATCAAAGCCACATGCCGCCTACCGCTCTACAAAAAATCCCCATTACTTGGCCTTTGGCGGTCTGGGGGCTTGATATGGTCGGACCCCTTAAAGGAGGAAGCCACAAGAAAAAATATCTGCTAGTCATGGTAGATAAATTCACCAAGTGGATAGACGCCAAACTAGTTAAAACGGCTGAAGCCGGACCAGTGATAGACTTTATATCCGGTGTCATGCACCGTTATGGTGTCCCACACGGCATCATCACCGATAACGGCTCCAATTTCACAGCCGATGAAGTGAAAACCTGGTGTGCTAACCTGGGCATTAAGCTCGATTACGCCTCTGTCTATCACCCACAAACAAACGGTCAAGTCCAACGAGCTAATGGTCTTATCATGAGTGGCATTAAGCCTAGACTAGCGCGGTCTTTGAAAGAATCAGACAAGCACTGGGTTGAGGAGCTCGACTCCGTACTCTGGGGGCTGCGGACCACACCCAATCGCACTACCGGATACACACCATTCTTCATGGTGTACGGCGCAGAAGCCGTTTTTCCCTGCGACATCATTCATGACTCACCTCGAGTGCGCATTTATGAAGAGAGAGAGGCCGAGCTTGATCAGCAGGACAGTCTAGATGCCCTGGAGGAGGAGCGCGACGTTGCAAAAGCCCGTTCGGCATTCTATTAATAACAGGCTCGCAAATACCAAAGCAGAGAAGTACGGGCCAAGACTTATAATGTTGGTGAACTCGTTCTACGCTTGTCGGAAAAGAAAAAGGACAAACTCAAGCCCAAGTGGGAGGGTCTCTTCATCATAGATGAAGTTCTCACTGGAGGAGCGTACTGCCTGCGTGATGCATCGGACAATCGCTTAGAGCCGAACCCGTGGAATGCCGCCAGACTCCGAAGATTCTACGCCTAGAGCCGTACTCTTTGTTCGTCTTCTTCTCCCTTTGTTTCCATTTTTTCTCTCTTTAATTTTTTCTCCAGCTCTATAGATCTTGTGCGACCAAACCGCACACCCATGATGTACACATACTTAAATGTATACGCTCATAATACCTGGGGGCTTCTTTTACAGAAGCTTATTATTATTTTCCGAGCATCAAGCTCACCACATATGTGTACTTTCCTCATATGTACCTTTTCTTCGCCATTATATGCACCGTTATGACTTAAGTTTTTGCCAAGCTGGGTTGCCTGGCTCCTGTGCTTATGCCCTAGGTTCCCATTTGTTCGGCTAGGGCATAAAGGGAGCACCTCTGCGATTGTTACAGCCGGGTCATCCGGACTTTACCTCAGACTAGGTGAAGCCGAAAGGTAGCGTTCTTAAGGGAATATTTGGTCGGCGGACTAAAGACGTTTTACCCTCATTACACTATGAACCCCCAGATGTTACATATACTGCGATTTTTCAATCAAAGTTCGGGCATGCATACTAACGCATGTTCACCCAGGGAAAGGAACCCTTAACGGAACTATTCTCCCTAGAAGATGTTTCTTACAATCAACAAGTAATATAACATAGCTAGCCGGATACAACTTGTCTGTTCAAGCAACTATGACCCCTACGCCTGGTTTCCATGCATACCCCGGTCTATATTGCCGCTCCGATATTCGGAAACACCCGCACCTTCGGGTCCAGAGGTCGAAGCGAAAAGGTCTGCCATGACAATCATTTTACAATCCGGCTAGGGGAAAATTTGTCAATTGAAGTACATAGTCACTTGGACTCAAAAACTTCTTCCTCTATGCCGTCTAACAGGCTGTCTAGCTTACAATTCTGTTGGGAAAACATGGCGGCTATCTTTACTTGGTCATATACTGAACTATTTGGAATTTCTTGTCCATCTGACCCCCGAGGTCCGACCCGGGCCATATGATTCGGATCAAGCTTGGTGTACCGCGTTTTTACCATGGCCCAGGCCTCTCGCGCACCTTCTCGGTAGGTCGATATCTTCCATAATCGAAAGCGCCACCGAGCTCCCTGGAATAGCTTCACAAGCTCCTCCATACTTCCTGGAGGGGAGGCGGATGGCCAGAAAGCCTTGGCAACGCTCCGCATTGCTTGCCGAGCTCGCTTGTGCACTTGGGACAGCCCTTGCAGCAGATCGCCTTGAGATCCAGACATTTCCTCTTCGGGACGGCCAGTCAGCATACTTGCAGACATAAATCTGTCAGCTCATTTTTTCGCTGAATTACATGGAGGTAAGTTCAAAAGCATACTGAATATGCCGCCTCGTAGCCTCCTATTTTCCTTTGCAGCGTCAGTTAGCGGGGCTCGTACATCTTTTAGCTCTTCGCCCAGCAGGGTGTTGGAATCCTGCAGCTTGTTCTTATCATCCCTGACTCATGTCAGCACATGTTCGCCTGCGGTGTGACGCCCTCGATTCAATCGTACACTAATCATACACGCAAATGTGTACGATCAAGATCAAGGACTCACGGGAAGATATCACAACACAACTCTAGATACAAATTAGAATAATACAAGCTTTATATTACAAGCCAGGGGCCTCGAGGGCTCAAATACATAAGCTCGAATACTCAAGAGTCAGCGGAAGCAACAATATCTGAGTACAAACATAAGTTAGACAAGTTTGCCATAAGAAGGCTGGCACAAAAACAGCAACGATCGAAAAGGCAAGGCCTCCTGCCTGGGAGCCTCCTAACTACTCCTGACCGTCGGCGGTCTCCACGTAGTAGTAAGCACCCTCGGTGTCGTGGAATTGTCACGGCAGATGTCCTTGAGCTAGGACTTAGTCGTGGAGCCATCGTAGCTAGGAAGCTTGAAGGGGTTAAGCGGGACAAGGAACACGAGGGTTTATACTGGTTCGGCCCCTTACGGTGAAGGTAAAGGCCTACGTCCAGTTGAGGTGGTATTGATTAGGGTTTCGATGACCAGGGAGCTAAACTGCTATGCCTGGCTCTCGATGAGATCTTGCTTGTCCCTAAACCGCTGCCGGGTCGTCCCTTTATATAGGGAGGCTGACGCCCAGCAGCTCTCAGAGTCCCGGCCGGCTCATAAGAGTGTCTGGCTCGGACTCTCAACTATTCTTGCCTTACACTACAAGTTCTACCATGATAATGATTGTAACTACGGGCCTTAAGCCATATCCGGGTCTTAAGCCCATCTTTGGCCCACCGTCTTCCGGCTTGGCGCCGGGCTTCTGGCAATGACCATATGAGTAACCCGGCCCCTCCTGGCGGGTGACTCTAAGGTCTATATCCTCAACATTAGGCCCCAGATTGATTTGAGCCGGCTCATGTCAATCTTCAATTCTTTCGTCAGAAGAAATCTCCGGCTTACCATTTGTGTGAAAGCCATAACCCGGCGTGACGTCATTCCCTGGACTCCGGGTAATCCGACGTGACGTCATCTTCCATTAAGCCCGTTTTTTACTCCACCAGATCCGCAACGGATCTTATCTTTACTACCATCCCGAAGATCGAGGCGTTTCATGGGGAGATAACCACGCCGTGGTCTCCTCGATTCTCGCGCCCACTTATGAGCTCGCCCTTATAAATAGGCCGGCCCGACGGGCCTTCAGCCACTCCTCTCTTCTTCGTCTTCTTCCTCGCGCCACTGCTCCCCTGCTCGAGCTCTGCTGCTGCCGCCGCCGCGGGTCTTCTCGCCGTCACCAACTCAGGCCGCTGCATCACCCTGATTTGACCAGAGAAACGCGACGACCTCCGCGACTCACCAGTCCCTGTAAGTCCTGCTTGCCCTGTAGAACAGATCTACCGTAGGGTTCGTCCGTGTTCTTCGCCGTCGCCCACGACCCCTTAGTAGTTTTCATTTTTACTGCCTCTTTTTGATCTTAGTATAGTATAGAACTAGTGCGGTAACTGTTTAGCACCCATTTCACATGCAAGCAGCCCTCTTTTTACTGCATAAGAGCCTTGTTCAATCCCAAGAACTTCTCCTGCATCTTTTTTTAGGTCTAGAAACTTTCTTTTCGACCGATTATTTTGATCCAAATTATTTACGGCCATGTGTGAAACCTGTTTTCACCACACTTAGTAAAAACTGCACCGATTGAGTCATGGCGGTTTACACTTCCGGCTTAAAGAAACCACGCGCCGTAGAACCTTCCGACTCAAAGGAGACCATGCGCCATTGAATTTTTCCGGCTCATCTGTGATAAGGCCGTAGACAATCGAGTTACTCTCAATACTTCGGGCGGCTTAAATAACCTGGCGCACTTAGATATATGTCATTAGTCCCCTCTGTAAACCGCCACTTAACACTAAACTACAACTTTCCTCCGGCTTATACTTAAACCGGATGTTTCCTTTTATCATAGGCTGCCGACTTTCACCATGCCTCCCAAAGCTCCTAAGGCCTCCATCACTTGCAATTGGATGAGGTCTAATGTCACCAACGAGACGTTAGCAGATTTTGTCAAGTCAGGCTACCTGCCCAAGAAGGACGTCATGTCCTACCGTGCCCCCGACCCATCAGAGGAGAGACCACAGCCAAGGGACGGGGAGGTGGTCATTTTTGCGGATCACATGAGCCGGGGCTTCGCACCGCCCGGCTCAAAGTTTTTCAGAGACGTTCTGAATTTCTTCGATCTGTGGCCTCAGGACATAGGACCCAACTCAGTGTCCAATATCTGCAACTTCCAAGTGTTCTGCGAGGTTTACCTTGGAGAAGAACCTAGTCTGCTGCTCTTCAGAGAGCTTTTTTACTTGAACCGTCAGAACGAGTGCGCCAACGGGCCAAGTTTGGAGCTAGGCGGCATCTCCATTTAGAGACGGAGAGACTGTCTTTTCCCTTATGCCGAGCCGCCGAGTCACCCAAAGGACTGGAATATGACTTGGTTCTATTGCCAAGACACGTCACCGGCTGACGAGAGCCCGCTGCCCGGCTTTCGCCCTTCACGTCTGGAGCCAACGCACCCACTGTCTGACAAGTTAACTCAGACGAAACGCCAACCTCTGCTCCCCACCATCAACAAGATCAAGGCTCTCCTGGGCAATGGTCTCAACGGAATCGATCTGGTCTGGGTCTGGATCTCCTGGCGGGTGATCCCATTGAGCCGCCGCCCCGGCTTAATGTGCGAGTACACGGGCCGAAAGGATGACCCCCAGAGGCACAGCCGCAACGATCTTCCTGAAGATGTTGCAGAGGAGATGACCAAGGCTCTCTTAAACGAGAGCCTGGCAGACTGCGGGAGGACCGGGTTAGCCCCCTTCTGCAAGACCAACCCAGCCCCAGCGATAAGCCGCTGATCTAAACATCTTATCTTCTTCTGTATATAACTTACATCTGAATCGTTTTAAGAAATCATCATTGTATTTTTCAGGCTGATGACAAGTTCTGGCAGGTCAAATATGACCATGAAGCAGCCAAGAAGGCCAGAAAGGCGAAGAAAGCCGCCAAGAAAGCCGCTCCCCGTAAGAAGGGAAGTAGGCCAACTGCCTCAGAGCTGATGCAATTAAGCGACAGCTCCGAGTCAGAGGTAACCCCTGAACCTGTAAGCTCTTGCTATATCTGCTATTTATTTCTGTCCACCTTATCCATACTATTCATCACCAGGATTACACCGGCGTAAGTAACCCGGTGGTTGAAGAGGTAATGTCACTTTCCTCCGACTCGGAGCCCTTGCCAAGGCTGAAAGTCCGAAGGGTAACCCGGAAAGTAAGCTTTTCACATCCTTTAGCTTATCAAGAGCCTCAATTTATTTTGAAGCGACAGGTTCATGAAAGCCGGCGGCACACCCGGACCGACAAAAACACCGACCTCTCCTCCGGGTTACCTGACGCATCGAGGAAATGCCAGACCGAGGTGATCTCAAAATTGTACCCTTTTCATCCTTTGGCAGGTGTTATACGTCAACCGCTCAACTCTTCTGACTCAAATTATCAGGAAACTTCCCCCTCTTCTGGCGACTCTATGCAGTCAAGCCTGCCGGCTTTCAAGACCGTGCCCGGGTAATGATAACCATCTCATGTTGTACTTTGTTTTTTACTCACACTATTGTACTTAACTTTTCTGTCCTTTCAGTGCCCAGGCCAAGCTCACCAAGAGGGCGAAGAAGACCAAGCCAGCCGAAGAGCCGGATTTGCCTGAGCCGGAGGCAGCAGATCAAGAACCGCCAGCTGCCTCCGCTCCCGAAGCCGCCGCTCCAACCAACAAGGCAGTTGCAGAAGCTTCTGCTAACCCGGAGGCCTCCGGCTCGGCTCAACCAGCAGATGATCCGGACGTGGTAATCACCCGGACGGAATTTGTTGAGCCGGGGAGACCTACCGCACTGGCCAAGTGCTCCGCCAAGGGGGAGTTGCTACAGCCCCGCCGGGTTAATCTGGACCTCTCCGACTACGCCAACCTGAGCATCGGAGAGCTCGTCTCCGGCTACGTCAGCCAAGTGCACAAGAGCCGGGACGCAGAGGTTGCCATGGTGAACCAGATCCAGCAGAAATCTAAGGTATTTATTCTTCTGTCCTCTTACTTACTGCATAGTTACCTTTACCATGCTAGCCCCCAAGTCAACGACTTATGATTGAGTATGTTGTAGACTTATGTTCCGGCTTATTTCCATGAGCCGGTAGTTTGTAGATAGGAACATTCGATATGCATTAGCCCCCAAGTGCCAAGTGTCTTTGCTTGGAAAACGCTTGGGACTTTAAATTTACATAGTAACTGTTCATGCCATAACCCGGACATGTATGCAGGCTGCTGGCAAGAAGTTTGAGGCTGACATCTCTGATCTCAAGAACCGGCTGAAGATGCAAGAAATGGAGACCCGGAAGGCAAATGCCAAATTTGTGTCCAGCATCGCCGTGCAAGAAAAGCTGAAGACGGAGTTTGACGCTGAACGGAAGGCTTGGGCCGAAGAAAAGGCCGCGCTGGTGAACCGGGCTGAACAGGCGGAGAAGGCTCTCTCCGAGAAGACCGCCGAACTCTCCGGTTTAAAGCGCCAAGTGTCCCAGATGGTTGCCGCAATCTTTGGTAAGTCATTTTACCGGCTTTCATCAAGTTTGCAGTCTTTATACCTCATAACTAACCCTTGTCGGCGGCTTATCTTATTCTGTTAAACAGGTCCCAGAAGTGCCAACCTCAACCAGAGTGTGGTAACCAAGCTGAAGGCCGTGTACACCCTAGTGGAGCAACTCTACACCGGGTCACAGCGTGCCTTGGCTGTGGTGGCCTTATCCAACGAGGTGCCGACTCACCTGGCGGAAGTGCTTCGCCGGCTCGCCGTTCTGCCTCAACGTATCCAAGAGCTGCGACGGGCCTCTGCAAGAGCCGGAGCTATCGCCGCGCTGAGCCGGGCCAAGGCTTTCCTTCCCGAGCTAGACCCGGCAGACATCACCCTCGGCTATCCGAGTCTGAAGGAAGATGGCACGGCTTTCGACCAAAAAGACTTCGCCGCCTGCGTGAAGATCGTGCGCCCGGGGGCAACTTTTATTGGAAACGACACGGATCTGACCAAGTACCAGCCGGGTTACAATGCGGAAAATCAGAGGATCCCGACCCCTCGCTATGAAGCCCTCAGCTTAATCCCGCCGGCTCGTCAGCACACCTTCGCCCCGGAGATTGACCCGGCCGGGTTAATTGATGAGGAAGCTCAATTCGAAGCTCTGAGCGGCATCGACTTTCTAGACGTTGGGAACAGCCGGAGGAGAAGAGAGGGACGAGCCGAAGACTTCAACCCAGCAAGCGTCGTAACTCTGCTGGCGGCTTATCAAACAATGCCTCACCCTTTTGGACTCAATGAGTCTTGTAATAGAGTTGGACCAACACTTTATCTTTGTCGTGCCATCGTGCACGTATTGAATGCTGAAGTCTATTGAAGTTGTCTCTTTTATATTTCTCCGGGTCATTCATTCTCCTTAGTCTCAAATAGTTGCCTTTAACTATCCTGCATAAAAGGACAAATCACAAGTCTCTAGGCGGCATACCGCATTGAGAATCACAGGTTTTAGATATATAACCCGGAAGATGAATCGAAAAAGACGTCCTCAAGTATGTCCTTAATACAGCCGTAATAACACACTTAGCAGCCTGCCAGCATACCTCCGGTTTAAATAACCCGGGTAATAAGGTTGGTACCTTAATTCCGATTTACCTGTCTTAATAGTTAACACTATAAGTCAACGTTAAGCCGGCAAAGTGAGACCCGGCTGTACACACCTTGAAATAATTAGAAGAAATTTGCTATGAAGAAGAAGAACTTAGGGGCTTCCGGTTCGAATACGACCAGAGACCCGGCCCAAAGGGGTTATGCTAGGATTCGAATGCGATCATATAGCCCCCAGTGGGTGCGGCGATGCCAATCAAGAGGGTATCTACATCTATGTTCTCTTTGGTTCGAATACGACCCATGTTTGAACAGGAAGCCCCCCAAATGACTTTAAGAATTGTTTAACGACGCTGATTCGAATACGATCCACGTCGGTTCCCAAAGGGGTTAAACTAAGATTCAAATATGATCAAAGAAAACTTCCCAATGAGCTCGGCACTTTGCCAATCAAATGGGTATCGACAGCTATGTTCTCTTTGGTTCGAATACGACCTATGTTTGAACAGGAAGCCCCCAAGTGACTTTATTGCTTACGGCTAGATTCGAAGTCGATCATAAGCCGGATCCTCCTTCAAGCTATCATGTAATATTGCAATGAAAACAACACGTGCACATTTGGAGGAGGAAAAAAGGACAGAGGTCCTGCTTTATTGCTTATCATAATATATACATGGCTTAGAGAAATATGTACATCATGAGAGCCGGTGGCTCAAGTGTAGTAAGGCCGAAGCTGAGCTATGTTCCACGGCCGACGGGTTTCTTCCTCCGACTTACGTGAATCTTTGTGCTCCCGAATGTCAATGAGGTAATATGACCCGTTGTGCAAATTCTTGCTGACCACAAAGGGCCCTTCCCAAGACGGGGATAACTTGTGTGCATCTGTTTGATCTTGGATGAGCCGGAGCACCAGATCGCCTTCCTGGAAGACCCGGGATTTAACCCGTCGACTATGATAACGGCACAGGTCTTGTTGATAAATCGCTGAACGAGCTGCGGCCACATCACGCTGTTCGTCCAACAAGTCAAGAGCATCTTGGCGCGCCTGTTCATTGTCCGCCTCAACATAAGCCGCCACTCGAGGCGAGTCATGACGGATGTCACTGGGGAGGACTGCTTCTGCTCCATAAACCATGAAGAAAGGCGTAAAGCCTGTAGACCTGTTAGGAGTAGTGTTGATGCTCCATAGCACGGAGGGCAACTCCTCCACCCAACAACCCGGCGTCCGTTGCAAAGGGACCAAAAGCCGGGGCTTGATGCCCTTCAGAATCTCCTGATTAGCTATCTCAGCTTGACCATTGGATTGAGGATGAGCCATTGAGGAAACATCAAGTCGGATATGCTCTCGTTGACAAAACTCTTCCATGGCGCCTTTGGATAGATTGGTGCCATTGTCAGTTATAATGCTATGCGGGAAGCCAAAGCGAAAGATCACCTTTTTCATAAACTGAACTGCCGTGGCTGCATCACACTTGCTAACTGGCTCTGCTTCTACCCACTTGGTAAATTTGTCAACTGCCACCAAAAGGTGGGTCTTCTTATCCTTGGACCTTTCAAAAGGCCCAACCATATCAAGCCCCCAGACCGCAAAGGGCCAAGTAATTGGGATCATCCTCAGCTCTTGAGCCGGCACATGAGCCCGTCGTGAGAACCTTTGGCAACCATCACATTTACTGACCAAGTCCTCCGCATCAGCATGAGCCGTCAGCCAATAAAAACCATGACGAAGAGCCTTGGCCACAAGAGACTTTGAGCTGGCGTGATGGCCACAATCCCCCTCATGAATCTCATGCAAGATCTCTTGACCTTCCTCAGGGGAAACACAACGCTGAAACGCTCTCGTAACACTGCGGTGATGCAACTCGCCATTGATAACAATCATTGACTTAGCCCGCCGGGTTATTTGTCTGGCCAAAGTTTCATCCTCAAGCAACTCTCCCCGGGTCATGTAAGCTAGATAGGGCATTGTCCAGTCCGGTATGATATGGAGAGCCGCCTCCAGTCGTGCCTCCGGGTCAGGGACAGCCAAGTCTTCCTCTGTAGGCAACTTAACAGAAGGGCTATACAGGACGTCCAGGAAAGTATTAGGCGGCACCGGCTTTCGCTGAGAGCCCAGCCGGCTTAAAGCATCAGCCGCCTCGTTCTTCCTGCGATCGATGTGTTCCACTTGGTAACCCTAAAAGTGCCCAGCAATGGCATCAACTTCGCGGCGATAAGCCGCCATGAGAGGGTCCTTGGAATCCCACTTTCCTGATACTTGTTGATCCACCAAGTCTGAGTCGCCGAAGCACCTTACCCGGCTCAAGCTCATCTCTTTAGCCATCCGAAGACCATGGAGCAAGGCCTCGTACTCAGCCGCGTTGTTAGTGCAAGGAAACATCAACTGTAGCACATAATGAAACTTGTCACCTTTAGGGGAAGCCAACACGACTCCAGCTCCCAAGCCCTCCAACTGCCTGGACCCATCAAAGTGTATAGTCCAATATGTGTTGTCCGGCTTTTGCTCGGGCACTTGTGACTCTGTCCAATCATTGATGAAATCCACCAAGGCCTGAGATTTAACGGCAGTGCGTGGCATGTATTTCAGACCATGGGGTCCAAGCTCTATAGCCCACTTAGCCACTCTCCCCGTGGCCTCTCTGTTTTGAATAATATCACCAAGAGGGGCAGAACTGACCACAGTGATAGGATGAGCCTGGAAATAATGCTTAAGTTTTCGGCTTGCCATGAACACACCATAAACAAGCTTCTGCCAATGTGGATACCGCTGTTTGGACTCGATGAGCACTTCGCTGACATAGTAAACCGGTCGCTGAACCGGATGCTCCTTACCCTCCTCCTTGCGCTCCACCACCATGGCCACACTGACGGCTCGTGTGTTTGCCGCCACATACAATAATAAGGGCTCCTTATCAACCGGAGCAGCAAGGACTGGAGGCTCTGCCAGCTGCTTCTTCAAATCCTCAAAGGCAGAATTAGCTGCATCATTCCAGATAAAGTTATCAGTTTTCTTCATCAACTGATATAATGGCATGGCCTTCTCACCCAAACGGCTTATAAACCGGCTTAAAGCAGCGATGCGACCCGCCAAGCGCTGAACGTCATTTATACACACCGGCTTGGCCAGTGAGGTGATGGCCTTGATCTTCTCCGGGTTAGCTTCAATGCCTCTGTCAGAAACCAAAAAACCCAAGAGCTTGCGTGCAGGCACACCAAAAACACACTTGGCCGGGTTAAGCATCATCTTGTAGACCCGGAGATTATCAAAGGTTTCCCTTAAATCGTCTATTAGGGTTTCCTCCTTTATGGACTTAACCACAATATCGTCCACATAAGCATGAACATTGCGCCCGATCTGGTTATGAAGACAGTTCTGCACACAACGCTGATAAGTCGCATGTGCACACTTGAGTCCAAAGGGCATAGACACATAGCAGAAGGCTCCAAAGGGAGTGATGAACGCCGTCTTCTCCTGGTCCTTAACTGCCATTTTAATCTGATGATATCCAGAATAAGCATCCAAGAAGCTTAAGCGCGCACAACCTGCCGTAGCATCAATAATTTGATCAATACGGGGGAGGGCAAAAGGATCAGCCGGACACGCCTTGTTTAAGTCCGTATAGTCCACACACATATGCCAAGTGCCGTTCTTCTTGAGCACTAGCACCGGGTTAGCTAACCACTCTGGGTGAAAGACTTCAACAATAAACCCGGCCGCCAAGAGCCGGGCCACCTCTTCACCAATAGCTTTCCGCCTCTCCTCATTGAACCGCCGAAGGAACTGCCTGACCGGCTTAAATTTCGGATCAACATTGAGAGTGTGCTCAGCGAGTTCTCTAGGTACACCTGGCATGTCAGAAGGTTTCCATGCGAAGATGTCCCTATTCTCACGGATGAACTCGATGAGCGCGCTTTCCTATTTTGGATCCAGGTTGGCGCTGATGCTAAACTGCTGAGATGAATCTCCTGGAACGAAATCAAAAAGTTTAGTCTCATCAGCCGACTTAAATTTCATTGCCGGCTCATGCTCCGTAGTCGGCTTTTTCAGAGAGGTCATATCTGTTGGGTCAACGTTGTCTTTGTAAAACTTCAACTCCTCTGTTGCACAAACAGATTCTGCATAAGCTACATCGCCTTCCTTACATTCCAAGGCCACCTTCCGGCTGCCGTGAACCGTAATGGTCCCATTATGACCCGGCATCTTGAGCTGTAAATATACGTAACACGGCCGTGCCATGAACTTGGCGTAAGCCGGCCGCCCAAATATGGCATGGTACGGACTTCTTATCTTGACCACCTCAAAGGTCAACTTTTCCACCCTGTAGTTGTTCTCATCTCCAAAGGCCACTTCCAACTCGATCTTGCCGACTGGGTAAGCCGACTTACCAGGCACCACACCGTGGAAAATAGTGTTTGATTGGCTGAGATTCTTATCAATCAACCCCATACGACGAAATGTCTCATAATAGAGGATGTTGATGCTGCTGCCTCCATCCATGAGTACCTTAGTGAACTTATATCCTCCCACCTGAGGAGCCACCACTAGGGCCAAGTGACCCGGATTGTCCACCCGGGGAGGGTGATCCTCCCTACTCCACACTATAGGCTGCTCAGACCACCGCAAGTAGCGTGGAACTGCCGGCTCAACAGCGTTCACAACCCTCTTATGAAGCTTCTGATCTCGCTTACACAGACTGGTGGTAAACACATGATACTGCCCACCGCTAAGATGCTTTGGATTGGTCTGATAACCTCCCTGCTGCTGTTGATGACCCTGGCCAGACTGCTGATTAAAGCCCCCTTGACCGTTCTGAGGGTTAGAATTTGAGCCGCCGCCCGGGCCATGAAAGCCGCCGGCGCCTGAGCCGCCGCCCGGGCCATTGTAATTCTTAAAGGCCTTCATGATTGCACAATCCTTCCATAGATGAGTTGCTGGCTTCTCTCTAGAGCCATGCCTTGGACAAGGCTCATTCAACAGTTGCTCCAGCGTCGGGCCTGACCCGCCACCTCGGGGAGGGGGCCTCCCCTTGCGTTGCTGGTTATTACCTTGTGAGCTGGCGTTGGCTACAAACTCTACGCTGCCATCGGCCTTGCGCTTGCCTCCTCCTTGGTTTCCCTTGCCATTGCCGTTCTTCTTTCCCTTCCCTGTCCTTTCATCATCTGAAGCGGGGTCCTTGGTACCATCAGAATCGGCGTACTTGACAAGAGCCGCCATCAGTGTACCCATATCATTGTAGTCGCACTTAAGCCGCCCGAGTTTCATCTTCAGGGGCACAAAACGACAATTCTGCTCCAACATTAAGACTGCAGAGCCGGCGCCCATCTTATCCGAGGAATGTATTATCTCCTTAACCCGGCGAACCCAATGTGTCGTAGACTCACCCTCCTGCTGCTTGCAGTTAGTCAAATCCACAATTGACATAGACTGCCTACAGGTATCCTTGAAGTTTTGGATGAACCGGGCCTTCAGCTCAGCCCAAGACCCAATGGAATTCGGTGGTAGCCCTTTCAACCAAGTGCGGGCAGTCCCATCTAACATCATGGTGAAGTACTTGGCCATTGCCGCCTCACTAACCTCCAGCAGTTCCATAGCCGTCTCATAACTATCGATCCAGGCTGCGGGTTGTAAGTCTGTTGTGTAATTAGGCACCTTCCTAGGGCCTTTGAAGTCCTTGGGTAGACGTTCATTGCGGATAGCTGGCACTAAACAAGGGACACCCCCAGTCCTGGTAGGGATACCCACGTCGACGGAAGTCGTCGGATAAGCCGGGGGAGTCTGGTAAGCCGTCAACTGAGGCACCTGCTCCGCCTCTTGCCGCGCTCTGTCTTGGTCTGCTGCGTGAAAGGCTCCGTTATGAACCGGGCCATGGCCAGGGGGCGGGTCATGGCGTCGGACGTTACTTGAGCCGGTCGCTGAGACCATGTGCCTGCTGTAACTCGGGCTCCGGCCTGGACGAGGGGTCGAGTGGATCCTGTCCTCGCTGTAGGAGTACGCCTCTTGCTGCGCCAGTGCTGTCTGAAGGAGTTCCCTGACCCGGCGGGTTTCAATAGCCGTCGGAGAGTCGCCGTCAACTGGGAGAGCCGCCAGCCGTGCTGCCGCGGCGACCATGTTCTCCAGCGGGTTATTATAATGACCCGGGGGTATTGGCACGTACTAAGGCAGGGCAGGGGGCACCTGGGGAGGCCCCATCACTTGTGGCTGAATAGGGGTCCCAGACCCGGGCACTATGACCCCTGGCGAGTTACTAGACCCTGCACCTGGCGTGTTGAAGAGGTTGCGTGGGTCGTAAACCGGAGGGAGTCGAGATTGGGCCTTTTGATGCCTCCTTCTCATGACCACATTGGACGCGTTCTGATCCATCGTGAGCCGGAAGGACTGCGCCTGGATCAACTGAGTTTGGGCATCGAGAGCCGCCCTTTCCGCAGCCATCCTGGTCCCTTCTGCTGCCAGATCCTCCTTAGCTTTCACTAGATCCAACTTTAACTGTGCCACCTCCGCATCATACTGAGCTTGATCCGCCGGGTCAACCGTGGCGGTTAACAGGGCCGTCATCTTGTCCGTGAGATCCATTAGCACCTGAGCCGGCGAGGGCACCAGGTTTCCCGCTCCAGCAGCAGGGTTCTGAACAGGCTGTGCACCGGCCATAAAGACTCCAACCTGACTTGGCGGCTCAAACGGGTCCGGAATACTGTCACCATCGGAACAACCCATGAGCCTGCCATCTTGAAGTTGATACAACGAGTTTGACTCATCGGTGGACGACTCGCCGTCAGAGCCGGCGGCCGCCTCATCACCAGATCCAGATCGATCAGAGGGCCCTCCATGAATACATCCCACAAAAGCATGCCTTAAGGCAGGCCGGGCCCGGGCGGGTCGTGCACGCTGAGCCGTCTCGATGAGATCGGCGCAGAGTTCCGGCTCAGGGCCCGGCTCACCAATCTTGCCAATGAAAACATGAATTCCGCCGAAGGGGACCCGGTACCCGTACTCAATTGAGCCGGCGTCGGGGCCCCAGTTTGCATCGTCGATGTAGAGCTTGCCACGACGACTCTTGGTCATCCGGCCCACAGTGTATCCCTTGAGCCCTTCGAAGCTGCCCTTCAAGAACTCAAATCCACCGTGCGCTGGCCTCACGGTGGGCGCCAACTGTCGTGGAATTGTCACAGAAGATGCCCTTGAGCTAGGACTTAGTCATGGAGCCATCGCAGCTAGGAAGCTTGAAGGGGTTAAGCGGGACAAGGAACACGAGGGTTTATACTGGTTCGGCCCCTTACGGTGAAGGTAAAGGCCTACGTCCAGTTGAGGTGGTATTGATTAGGGTTTCGATGACCAGGGAGCTAAACTGCTATGCCTGGCTCTCGATGAGATCTTGCTTGTCCCTAAACCGCTGCCGGGTCGTCCCTTTATATAGGGAGGCTGACGCCCAGCAGCTCTCAGAGTCCCGGCCGGCTCATAAGAGTGTCTGGCTCGGACTCTCAACTATTCTTGCCTTACACTACAAGTTCTACCATGATAATGATTGTAACTACGGGCCTTAAGCCATATCCGGGTCTTAAGCCCATCTTTGGCCCACCGTCTTCAGGCTTGGCGCCGGGCTTCTGGCAATGACCATATGAGTAACCCGGCCCCTCCTGGCGGGTGACTCTAAGGTCTATATCCTCAACACTCGGGGTAGTAGTAGTCATCGGTGGTGTCGTCTGGATCCTGGGCTCCACCATCTGGTTGCATCAACCGGAAAGAAGAAGAAAGGGGGAAAAGGGGAAGCAAAGCAACCGTGAGTACTCATCCAAAGTACTCGCGAGCAAGGATCTACACTACATATGCATCGGTATCAATGAAAAGGGTTGTATCTGTGGACTGGACTGCAGAATGCCAGAAGAGAAGGGGAAAGCCTAGCCTATCAAAGACTAGCATCTTCTGGAAACCACCATCTTGCAGCAACCGGAGGGAGTAGAATAGCATAAAGTAAAGTAGTAGAAGTGTTATCAACCTCGGCCGGAGATCCTTTCTCGACTCCCTGCGAGAAAGCAATCCCAGAGCCATACTATCCAATTCCAATCATAATCCAATTCTCATATCCATGTCTCATCTCAATTATCCAGTTCTAGTTGTATCGATCGGGATACAACTCTAAGTGTCCGTTACCGTAGGACAGGCTATCGATAGATGTTTTCTTCCCTGCAGGGGTGCACCAACTTACCCACCACGCTCAATTAACTCCGGCCGGACACACTTTCCTGGGTCATGCCCGGCCTCGGCTAAACAATACGCCACAACCCGACCTAGGCTTAATAGAGAGGTCAGCACACCGGACTAAACCTATGCCCCCAGGGGTCATGGGCCATCGTCCCGGGAACTCCTGCACATTGCCTGGGCGGCCGGTGAGCAGACCTAGCTACCTTCCTAAAGGCAGGAGCTTACCAGTCCAACCCGGCACGCGCCGCTCAGTCGCTGACGTCTATTAAGCTTTGGCTGATGCATACGACGCAGAACGCCCATACTTTGCCCACGTGATGGTTAGTGCTACTAAGCCAGAGGCCCTCGGATCAAATATCCAAATCGTAGTGGATTAGGAGCACGCGGTAACAAGTAGAGACTCACAAAAGATGTGACCCCGTTGCCCCGTCTCGAGGACTTGCGGCAAGGGCTAGGAATGCCCGGCCACGCCTCGTAATTATCTCGCGGGCCCCCTCCAGGTCAACCCGACTCCACATCACTCGCAATTAAGCTCGCGCGGGTACCCCTCAGAGCCGACCCGTCTTTAGTAACATGGTTCAGTGTAAAGTCATAGTAACCATAGTAACTGTGTGTCTAACACCAAGGGGAAAACCTGAGGAATCATCCTTGACGGATTCCACTCGATGTTATCATCAAGGTGACCGTAAGAGGAACCACGCTCGAAGTTCACACTTGAGGGGTTGCACGACAGAGTCGTATCGGAAGTGGTTAAGTGTAACGCCCACGATGCGGCTATATCTCTCACGTGTCGAGGCACGACTTAGAGGCATAACCGCATTGTGGTTTTGTCGCAAGAAGGGTCATCTTCACACAATCCCATGTAATGAACAAGAATGGGATAAAGAGTTGGCTTACAATCGCCACTTCACACAATACATAAATATAATTCATACATCATCCAAAATACACACATAGACCGACTACGGTCAAGATCCAAATGAAAATAAGATAACCCCAAATGCTAGATCCCCGATCGTCCCAACTGGGCTCCACTACTGATCATCGGGAAAAGACACATAGTAACGACCACGTTCCTCATCGAACTCCCACTTGAGATCGACCCCATCATCTGCATTGGCATCGTCGGCACCTGCAACTGTTTTGGTAGAATCTGTGAGTCACGAGGACTCAACAATCTCACACCCACGAGATCAAGACTATTTAAGCTTATAGGAAAAGATGGTGTAATGAGGTGGAGCTGCACCAGGCAATAAGCATATATGGTGGCTAACTTGCGCAAATGAGAGCGAGAAGAGAAGCAACGAAACGGTCATCATCTAGGAATGACCAAGAAGTGATCCTGAACTCCTACTTACGTCATTCATAACTCAAACCGTGTTCACTTCCCGGACTCCGCCGAGAAGAGACCATCACGGCTACACACACGGTTGATGTATTTTAACTGGGTCAAGTGACATGTTCTCTACAACCAGACATTAACAAATTCCCATCTGCCTCATAACCGCGGGCACGGCTTTTGAAAGATAATACCCTGCAGGGGTGTCCCAACTTAGCCCATCATAAGCTCTCACGGTCAACGAAGGATAAACCTTCTCCCGGAAAGACCCGATCAGTCTCGGAATCCCGGTTTACAAGACATTTCGACAATGGTAAAACAAGACCAGCAAAGCCACCCGAATGTGCCGACAAATCCCGATAGGAGCTGCACATATCTCATTCTCAGGGCACACCGGATGGGCAAGACGTCGGGTTGGCATAGACCCTGGTTGCCCAGGGGGCGCCGGACATCGCCCAGTTTGGGCCAGCAGTCGAAGGAGCACTGGTCCGGGGTTTAAAATAAGATGACCCTCGGGCTCGCGAAAACCCGGGGGAAAAGGCTTAGGTGGCAAATGGTAAAACCAAGGTTGGGCCTTGCTGGAGGAGTTTTATTCAAGGTGAACTGTCAAGGGGGTCCCATAAATCACCCAACCGCGTCAGGAACGCAAACTCAAGGAACATAATACCGGTAAGACAGAAACTAGGGCGGCAAGAGTGGAACAAAACACCAGGCATAAGGCCGAGCCTTCCACCCTTTACCAAAATATATAGATGCATTAATTAAATAAGAGATATTGTGATATCCCAACATATCCATGTTCCAACATGGAACCGACTTCAACTTCACCTGCAACTAACAACGCTATAAGAAGGGCTGAGCAAAAGCGGTAACTTAGCCAAACAACGGTTTGCTAGGAAAGGATGGTTAGAGGCTGACATGGAAATATGGGAGACATGATATAGCAAGTGATAGGTAGCACAGCATGGCAATAGAGCGAACAACTAGCAAAGCAAAGATAGAAGTGATTTCGAGGGGTGGTCATCTTGCCTGCAAGGTTCTCAGAGTTGTCGAAAGCTTGATCCTCGTAAGCGTACTCAACAGGTTCCTCGTTCATGAACTCGTCTCCCGGCTCTACCCAAGACAAGAACACAAGCAACAGAACCACAATCAATCACGAGAAATGCACAAGCAACATGATGCAAAACATGAATGATATGCAAGATATGATATGCGATGCATATGCGTGCTCCGGAAGGAAAATGATTAATATGGCAGTAACTTGGCAAACTAAGCATGCCACTGGAAAGATGAGATGATTTCGGTCGAAATCGATATAAAGATCACCGGAAACGGATGCACGGTTTGCAAATGGCAAGCAAAACAAGAATGACACGAATCTGCGATTAACAGCATGATAGCACTTAAAATGCAACAAGCAACAATGCTACAAAACTCCAACATAGCAACAAAGCATATGGCAGTAATCTAGAGGAGATGCTTGACAAAAGAGGAACACTGAGCTACGGCTAGTTCACAACATAACAAGCTCAAACAAGCATGGCAAAAGTGCAAAAGATAACAGGTTCACAGACTTAGTGAAATTACTGGACATGGCAGGAAACAGCATCAGGTAGCAATGTTCAGAGCACGAAATCAACATGCTACAGGAACTTAACATGGCAAAACAAGGCATGGCAGTATTCTACTAAATGCATATGATAAAAGTCCCTTACTGACCATAAGCCAAAAAGGATCATAAGATATGATGGCAAGCATGTAAACATAGCAAGTTTCGTTATCAGGTTTCAGACTTGGCAGAAAACAGAGCATAGCAGAAACAATAATATGAGGACATGTTGGTGAGCTTGATGCACTCACCACAAAGCTATTCATGACAAAACAAGCATACCTACAGCAAGATGGCATGTTTATGAAGCTATCCATGGCAAGAACAAAAGCATAGCATGTATGGATCAACTACAACAAGCTTGGCAAAATTGCATATCATGTTAAGAATCTGCCAGAAATATTTTATAGCAAAAGTAGAGCAAGATTGAGTCATGCTATGGCACTCCATAATTGCAAACAAGGGCAGTAATGGATCAATTACAACTATATCTACAAAACATCCTTACTGAACATCTCCAAAATATGCATGGATCTATCTGTAGCATGAAGTTTACATGGCAACAAAATAACAGCAGACAAAGACTTAGAGAAATCACGCAGTCCCTGAAATCAGAAACATTACGGGGCCTAGTTTGCATGCTTGTGCTAGTCACCACAGAGATCACAAAAATACATGGCATACACCACTGGAAAGATGGCATGGCATACAATAAAACACATGTAGATCTTATGCTCATAAGATGAACAGATTAAATGATACAAAAATGACAAATCTCCAAGTTCTGACAAGAATCAGCAGATAACAGCAACTAGCACTCTTGCAACAGATATTTGGGCATCAAGATGGCCTCAAATGAACATGGTTCAATTGAACAAAATGTAGAGCATCACGAGACGAACAATTTGACATATTACACGCACGAAACGGAGCTATATGCAGAGAGTTATGCACTGTTGAACATGGGCATATCATGTGAAAATGCAAAGACTAGGGGAAAATCGAGGGGGTCTCGGGTGAACCTTGTTGACTGGATCCAGATCGAGATCGGGACCGGCTCGGGCTCCCGAGCGGCGGCGCGGGCGACTCGCCGGAGATGGTGGCCGGCGACGGGGGAAGGAGAGGACGAGGCCGACGGGGCGCGGGGAAAGGACGGCGAGGCGCGGCGGCACCGCGCGCTGCCGGAGCTCGAGGACGGCGGGGCGAGGTCGCCAGACTTGGTGGCGGCGGCCAGCGAACAGTGGCGAGGCGGCGGGGCCCGCGGACGGCGGCACGCAGGCCGGCGGCGGAGAGGCGTGCGGGCGCGGCCCGGGTCGGGGCACGGGAGGGCCGCGGACGGGCCGCGGCGGGCCGGCGCGGTATGGGCGGCGGCGGCCACGTGGCGCAGCGGGATTCGCTGCGGCCGGCGGCGCGGTTCCGTCCGGCGCGGGCGGACACGTCCGGCGCGCGGAGGGACGAAGGCTAGGGTTTCGTCTGCGTTCGTTTTTCGGGAGGGTCACATATAAATAGGTAGAGGGAGCTAGGAGAGTCCAAATGAGGTGCGGTTTTTGCCCACACGATCGTGATCGAATGACCTACAGCATGGAAGATAGTTTGGTGGGTTTTGGGCTGGTTTTGAGGGGGGGGTTTGCTGCACACACAAATGGCCTTTGCGGATGCCCGGTTAACCGTTGGAGTACCAAACGACCTCCAAATGGAATGAAACTTGACCGGTGGTCTCCGGGTGGTATACCAAGGCCACTTGACAAGCCTCGGTCCATTCCGAGAACGTTTGACACCCGCTCACGAAGGAAAACAAGAGGGGTGCGCCGGAGGAGATGGGAGCGCCGGATTACAAAACGGACAACGGGGAAAATGTTCGGATGCTTGAGACGAACACGTATGCAAATGCAATGCACATGATGACATGATATGAAATGCATGACATGAACAAAATACAGAACGAAAGACAAAAACCCGACCACGAAGGGAAAATCATAACACATAGCCGAAAATGGCAAGAGTTGGAGTTACAAATATGGAAAGTTACATCCAGGGTGTTACAACACTCCACCACTACGAGAGGATCTCGCCCCGAGATCTAGGACTGAAAGAACTCCGGATATTCGGAATGGAGATGGTCCTCGCGTTCCCAGGTGGCTTCCCGGTCGGAATGATGCGACCACTTCACTTTCAGGAATTTGATTGACTTGTTGCGAGTCTTGCGCTCAGTTTCTTCAAGAATAGCAACGGGGTGCTCATGATAAGACAAATCTTCTTGGAGGTCGATCTCTTCAAAGTCGATAGTGCGCTCAGGCGTCTTGAAGCACTTGCGAAGCTGTGACACATGGAACACATCGTGCACGTTCGCGAAGTTGGAAGGAAGCTCAAGTTGATAGGCGAGGTCGCCTCTTTTACCAATGATCTTGAAAGGACCCACGTATCTAGGGGCAAGCTTCCCTTTGATATCGAAGCGACGAGTGCCTTTCATTGGAGAGACGCGGAGGTAGACATGGTCTCCGATCTCGAAAGCCAAATCACGGTGCTTACTGTCATAGTAACTCTTCTGGCGCGATTGCGCGGCTTTGAGATTATCACGGATGACTTTACACATTTTTTCAGCTTCAGTGATTAAGTCATTGCCAAGAAGTTGGCGTTCACCAGTCTCTGACCAATTGAGAGGAGTACGACACTTTCTGCCATAGAGAATCTCGAATGCGGCCTTTCCTGAACTCGCTTGGAAGCTGTTGTTGTAGGAGAATTCAGCATATGGAAGACAATCTTCCCATTTCATGCCAAAGGAAATGACACAAGCCCTGAGCATATCTTCAAGAATTTGATTTACTCGCTCGACTTGGCCACTAGTTTGAGGATGGAAAGCTGTGCTGAAGCGAATGTTTGTGCCCATGGCCTTCTGGAAGGAGTCCCAGAACTTAGAGGTGAATATGCTTCCACGATCTGAAGAAATCAATTGTGGAATGCCGTGCAAGGAGACAATTCTGGAGGTGTATAGCTCTGCCAACTGAGCTGCTGTGATGGATTCTTTGATTGGAAGGAAATGAGCCACTTTAGAAAGCTTGTCGATGACAACGAAGATAGCATCATTTCCGCGCTTGGACTTTGGAAAACCAGTCACGAAGTCCATTTCGATATGATCTAACTTCCACTCTGGGATAGCAAGAGGTTGGAGGAGACCAGCTGGTTGTTGGTGTTCTGCTTTCACTCTTCGACAGACATCACATTCATTCATGAATTGAGCAATTTCTCGCTTCATTCGAGTCCACCAATACGACTGCTTGAGGTCATGGTACATCTTCGTACTTCCAGGATGAATGGAAAGAAGAGAATTGTGTGCCTCGTTCATAATGACTTTCCTTAGATCACCTTTAGGAACCACAATCCGGTCCTCGAAGAACAAAGTGTCTCTGTCATCAATGCGGTAGCACTTGTATTTGGAAAGACCCTTGTCGATGCCACGTTTCACCTTCTTCACCATGGCATCAAGGAGTTGTGCCTCACGAATTTGCTCTTCCAAAGTTGGAGAGACTATGAGGTTGGCAAGAAAGCCTTGAGGAACAACTTGGAGATTCAGCTTACAGAAAGCTTCACAAAGATCCGGTTGGAATGGCTTGAGAATTAAGCTGTTGTAATAAGCCTTCCTGCTTAAAGCATCTGCAATGACATTTGCTTTGCCTGGAGTATATTCAATACTCGGATTGTACTCTTGAATCATTTCGACCCATCGAGTCTGCCTGAGGTTGAGGTTGGGCTGAGTGAAGATGTACTTGAGACTCTTGTGATCGGTGAAAATGTCCACTTGTCTTCCCAACAAGAGATGTCTCCACGTTATCAATGCATGGACAACTGCCGCCAACTCAAGATCGTGAGTGGGGTAGTTCTTCTCATTGGGCTTCAACTGACGAGATGTATAGGCCACAACTTTCTTCTCTTGCATTAACACAGCACCGAGACCTTGGGAGAAGCATCACAGAAAACTTCAAATGGCTTGGATTCATCAGGAGGAGTCAAGACAGGAGCTGTGACTAGTTTCTCTTTGAGAGTGTTGAAAGCAACGTCACACTCAGGAGACCAGACATACTTCACATGCTTCTGGAGGAGGTTGGAAAGAGGCTTAGCAATCTTGGAGAAATTCTCAACGAATCTTCGGCAATAGCTTGCAAGACCAAGAAAACTGCGGAGCTGCTTGACATTCTGAGGAGGTTCCCGATTCACAATTGCGGACACCTTCTCGGGGTTAACAGCGATGCCCTTGGCAGAGATGATGTGACCAAGGAAAAGAACTTCATCGAGCCAAAACTCACATTTGAAGAACTTCGCATAGAATTGATAATCTCTGAGCTTGTCGAGCACCAATCGCAAATGTTTGGCATGGTCCTTCTTATTCTTGGAGAAGACCAAGATATCATCGAGATACACCAGGACGAATTCATTGGTATAGGGGTTGAAGATGAAATTCATCATCCGAGAGAAAACTGGAGGAGCATTGATGTGACACCCAAAAAATTTGACCTTGTTTTATTTATTAAAATTTTGCGAGGAAATAAAACTTTTCCATTTTGTCAAGATTTTACCCTTTTATTATTTTGGATTTTTACCCCTAGTGGAAAACTTTCCAAAAGTTTTATTGGACTTATATGCCCTTTTTATAAAAAACAATTCCATATCAGTGGATTTATCTGCATAATTAATTTCCAGGAGCTTTAATGCCTTTAAAATGATCTTTCATAATTTTGGAGCCCCTTTTTGCACTGCAAACTTTTGATAAATGCCTTCAAAATTTTCACCAAAATTTGGGGATGTCATGTGATGTTTCCACATCACTTTTATGCAAAAATACCTTTTGGCCATTGGAGATTTTGAGCTCTACACCAACTTTTCCAATCTGGTCCAGTAGGCACTTTTGCACTACAACCCATTTAAATATTTCTTTAAAAATTCTTCCAAGTGTTTGGAGATGTCAGTGGATGCATACAATTCAACTCTATGCAAAAACCCAGTGATGATCTTTGAAAAAATTGAGTAAATCAACCTCTTTTTCATTCTGGTCCACTTTGGTGTTTTGAACTGCAACCCTACTTTATTTTGCTCTAGTGACCCAGCTTTTTCCTACTTGTAGCCCCCCCTTCAAAACCCTTAAGTCCAGATGAGTGGACTCATTGGAGGTTTTTAAGTGCATGCTTTAAACCCTTTTTCTTTCTGTCCAAAACTGGAGTTTTGCAAAACTTGCACTAACAAGTTTCTGGTTTTGCCCTAGTGATCTTACCACCATCCCCTGCATCTAAAGAGACCCTGATCTGGAGGGTTTGGCCACCCCAAGAATTGCCTAGTTGCCCCTGGCATTCTGTCGAACACCCTGTGGGCAGGAACAATTTTGGCATACCCTCTGGTTTGCATTGTGGACTTGCACCCCTGACCCATCCAGCATGTCCACTAGCCTCCTAGATGTTCCTAACCCTGGCATGTTAGCTACCAGCCTCACCCAAGCTCTCCAGAGCGCGCTGGCATTTCGCCGAGCACCTGGCGTGCGTGCTCTGGGCGCGCCCAGAGCGCACGTTTTGCACGCGCGCGCACTGAGTCACCGCGCCGCACTGCCACCCTCGTCGCGTCTCGTCTCTGACCCCTGCTCGCCTGCTGAACTACGCCAAGCACTCGCCCTCCCTCCAGTACCCTCCAAGCTCTCCCTGGCGCCCTACAGCGCCGCCTTGGCGGCACGCCGGCGTCGGCAGCGGGCACTGCCGTGGACGGCGCCGCCCAAGGCACCCGCGCGCGCCAGCTGCCCCGGGGAACAGCCCGTGCTCATCCACTTGCTCGTCGGCACGCTTTCGTCGCCGCCACGAAGCCCTGCAACTACAGAAAAGTGGTCGCCGGCGATCTTATCCTCGACCACCGTGGGAGCCGGCCTCGAGCGCCTATATAAAGGGACCCCATGCTCCACCGAACACTCAAGCAACCCCAGGCCACCTCCATAGTTCTCCCGCAGCCAGCAATCGTCGGGGATGGGCTTTCTTCCTCGTCTCCGGCCAGTTCGGTCGTCGTCGCAATCCCGTGCCGTTCGTCGCAGCCAGGCCCTCCCCTGCCAATCCAACGCCACCAAGAACTTCCCCGTAGTCATACAGAGCTGCCTAGCGCCCCAGCTTCGACCTAGGACCACCGGAGCCCAAAGTCCACTCCGCTCCCGAACCTCCGTCCGCCGCGGAGCTCGCCGCCGGTGACCTCCTCCGTCCCCACCTACCTAGCACCCACCGAGAGGAGCGCCTCAGTCTCGCCGTTCCATCCCCGCCCTCAGATGCCTTCGGGGGACCGCCGTTCGTCGGCGGCGATCGCCGGAGGCCGCCACCGTTCGGCAGAGTAAGAGAGGAGGGAGGGAGGAACGGTCAAACCTGACCAGTGGGCCCTCTGGACCCACCGTCAGTGACCCACGCGCCGTCTGCTCTGTTTTAAGTGAAGGCGCAGACGTCCTGAGTACGTTTCCTCTACTATGAAAGCGTATTTCCCCTCGAAACGTTTTCTTTTCTGGTTTTATTTTAAAAACAGAGATTTGACCAAACTTTGACTGATGTTTGACTGGCTATAACTTTTAAAATAAAACTCCAAATGAGTTGATTCTTTTTCCTACCTCTCTCAAATTTCATCTAGTTTATTTTAAGATTTATTTCAAAAATATTTGAGACAACTTTTTGTACTGTGTTTGAAATATTTGTTATTTGGATATTTTGCAAAATAGGATTTTGGAGAAAAGGGAAAGCTTCCAAAAATTGCATCCCTTGCATACTCTTGAAGGCAAGCATTTCTGAACTCTGGCATAATATTTTTGGGTGGTGTTTTGATACGGTTTCGACACCACTTTGACGTGGAGTGTATGCTATTATATGTGACGGTAAGATCATTCGCATGAGTGCTTTTTGGAGATATCTTGTGGTTAGCAATGGATACGCTAGTGTTTTGGACCATCCTCGTGAGCCCCTCATGCATACCGGAAGGTAGCCGGGAAAGTCGTGGTCATGGGTAGACACGAGCTTGTCCCTAGTCCCTCGTCGAGACGAGTATGTCCGGTATGGCATGGTGAGGCTTAATGAGTGGTGATTTATTCCACTAATGATAATATTGTTGGAGGATACTTGGACCACCTGAGTCGGTCGTAGGTCGAGTCTTGATCAATAGCTTCCCTATTTGTTGGTACCACCACTTGTCCCTGTCGCAGATGGGGTATGGTTCAGTAAGTTGTCAACCCCTTACCAAAGCACACACCGTACAGAGAGGCCATAGTGGAAGATACCGGAGGCCTCCGGTAGGCATGCCACTTGGTCCGGGGGCATGGGTGTTTTCCGGTTGGGACCGAGAGGGGGGGCATCCCCTTAGAGCGCGCGAATAGAAATTTGATCCCATGCTACGTCGAGGTTGTAGCCTCCCCACTTAGAGTTTTGCTTGGCAGGTGTCGTGGGTGATTCCAGACATCGGTGAGTTAAGCTGGTGTGTGCAGGTTAGGCGTGTTTTCAATTAAAAGACCATAGGAGGAATTAGTCCCGATGGACTAAATAAATCCGTTACTCATGGGAAAATAGTACTCCCTCTGCAGAGGATATATCCTATTGGTTAGCCATACTCTTGAGTAAGGACCACAGTCCGAGTTAAATCTAGTAACGGTATTTGGATGGAGAACGAATCAGCTAGAACTCAGTGACGGTTTTCGGATGGAGACCTAGCTAACTGGATCATAGTAACGGTATTCGGAGGGAGAACGAATCAGCTAGAACTCAGTGACGGTCTTCGGATGGAGAAACGGCTAGACTAAATTTTTGTTTATGACCTATGACATCTGAGGATCATGTTGTAATTTTATTATTATTATGGACTAACCATTTACATTATGTATTTTTGTTGAGTATCCCTAGGATGGTTCTACCTCCTGGATATTCACTGTGATTATTCTTCTATAAGCCCTTTCTGTGGTGTCGCTCAGACGCCCGACTGCGGCATGCTTGTGGTTTATTTATTCCTTTATGTGATGTCGCTCAGACGTCCGACTGTGGCACGCACTGTCTATCTTTTTCTGTTATAAGCCCTTTATGTGATGTCGCTCAGACGTCCGACTGTGGCACGCACTGTCTTTCTTTTTCTGTTATAAGCCCTTTATGTGGTGTCGCCCCGACGCCCGACTGCGGTATTATTATTCTTGCAGCTTCCACTCGAGGAGTCATTCAGACCCTCGTTTGGTACCCAGTATTTTATTTTGGGATTTCGGGAGGACTACCGCCCGACTTCTCGCTCAGTGTATTTCTTTTACTCCCGTATTGCACGTCCATGTTTTCTCTGCACGCGTGCATCGCAAATTTTTGTTTACTTCATGGCAGACTTATCATCATAAATGTTTTGGAGTATGATTATCTCCTGTTATATTATACCCGTGTTCTTAAAGTTTGCGAGTACATTCAAACGTACTCACTGGCTTGTCCCTGGCTATTGTCTTGGCCAGATTTTCGCGCATGGAGATAAGCATCGCGGTGACAGCCTCGGAGCCTACGTGTTGACGATAGCAACCTTGCGAAGATAGGAGTTATCCTGGTCAGCTGTTCTTGTGGGAAATGGAGTCCCATAGACGCAGATGTATCCAACCGCTTCCGCCCTCAACCATTAGAAACCAAATGTTGTACTCCTAGGCCACAATGGTCTTGTACTACATATTTTTGTACCTTGCTTGGAGTTCTTTTATCAAGTTGGTGCCTCATCAGCTAACGGTAATCCTGGGGCTGGTGAGCACAAAGGCCGTTTTTCTGGGAAATTATTATCCCAAAAATCCGGTCGTGACAGACTTGGTATCAGAGCCAGGCTGACCATTGGCTAACCCTATCTTAGCCAGGTTAATAAACCTAGGTTAACCAGACCACCAGACCTTAGCCTAACCCCGGTCAAGCTTCCCGCGTAAGATAGCCCCACAGTGACCCGACGCCTTTCGGCGGACGGTGCCCAACCTATCAGCCTAGCCCGTCGATCACGCGCCAGTGACCGACACCCAACCCGTCTCTATCGCAAGCGTGCGGAGGAAGACTCCGTCCCCTTTTCCTATAAAAAGGGCACGCTAGCCACAGCACAGCACAGCCTCTTCCCCCAAAACCAAGCACGATGCCTGGTCCCATTGTTCACAATGAGACCACAGCGACCAACCTGGGAGGTTTTGTGACCGTGCTCGCAAACCTCACCCGCCGTGCCTACGCGTTAGAAGAGCCTCCTGAGTATGTTGTGTACCAGGGACCCATGTACGGTGAGAGCCGTCAGTACTTGGCCACTGTGCACATCTACGGTAGGGGTCTGTCGCCAGAACGCCCCTACAGGTTCACTGGCAGGACAACTTCCTTTGAGCCGCAAGCCATCCAACTGGCAGCCCGAGAAGCTATAGTTCAACTCCGGCACTTGTCGCCCAGAGTTAACTGTCGCTCGTTCTACTACTACCCCAGTCGTGACGGGTATGGTAGGCCGCCCCAGGTTGCCAACGGAGACCACGAGACAGATCCTGCGCTGTTGCATCTGGTGCGCTATGTAAGCGCACTAGAGCAACTGTTCGATCAGGTCACCCTTGATCTAATCGCAGCTCATGGAGAACTGGTTCGCCGAGCCCCGGCAAGGAGAGAAGCGGAGCCCGACACCGACAACCCAGTCGTGCTGTTCGGACACCCGATCGATCCCTTGAGGTCTGCGCCAGCCATCAACCAGAGTGCTTTGGTGACCCCAGAAGCGCTTCGTCGTCTTTTGGGAACCCATTCCAACGGGATTGTGGCCAACAACCCCCGCGATGGTCATCACCACTTCCCCGACCCTGCAGCCCCTCAGCCTCAACCAGCAAATCCCGACGGTGAGAACCGTGGAGAAGCATCGGCGTCCGCAAGGCCAGCCCACTTAGACATTAACGTAGTAGACTAAGTCGCTCGAGTTGTATCGAACCTTAGTTTTCCTACGCTTTGTAATGGTGTGGTCTTGTATCGCTTTTATTGCATGCTGTCTGCTTGAACACTCCTATTTTTGGAGTAGTAACTATGCATGTGTACGTTAGCGTACAGTTGCATTTTTAAATTTCGGGCGCAGCTACCAAGACCAACCCCGACGGCACCCACAGTAATGCGTCACATTTATGTGATATGTATATCTGTGACTTTGACCCGAGAACAGGATCGACAACCAGTTACCCTTCACCCCGGTGGATAACCCAGCTCCGGTACTATATAAAGGCCACTTCGTGACCTTGCCAAGTATCCCTCACCTTTGTGCGCAGCTCTCACAGCCATTCCTTTGCCATGCCGCCCCCCAGTATTTATCTGAGAACCCCAGACGCAACCCCGGGCAGTTTTATCAAATTATTGTGGGACTTTACCTGCAGTACTATGAGCGCCACCCGTCCACCCCAGTACGAACTCCTCAAATCGAGGATCACCCCATCCACCTCGAAATATTGGGCAGTGGTGCACATCCCTCCCGCCTACCCAAACCAAGATCCCACGGAAGTCTCCTTCGTGGGGAAATCCATGCCGACTCCGCATATGGCCATAGAAGCTGCTGCGTACGAGGCGCTCACTCATCTTCGATTCGCGGTACCCTATGCCAGCGAGCGAGGATACTATTATTTTCCGAGTCGTGTAGCACCCGAAGAAGTTGCATCTTTTCCCGGTGGACGAATTGAGAGAGATCCAGTACTGGCCAACCTTGCCCAGTACGTTATCGCTCAGGAGCGTTTAACTCAGCGGGTAATGGGTTATCTCCAGAGCCTCGCTGATTTAAATCCTCGGATCGCTATTGGCAGACCACTGAGGCCTGACCAGGAGAGGCGCATTCATCGACTGGTCAACCCGCTTCCCCCGATAGAAGAGGAGTGTGCCCCAGTACCAGAGGCGTTTTCTCAGGACCCTGTCTTTTTGCCTTTTTCCTTGTAAACGCCTTCGCTGTATTTATTATCCCAGTATTTTTATTTATGTGTTGTAGCGTGTTCGTAAATTTTGTGCGACGGATCCGTTTTTCTTTAGTTTCGGTTATGTGAGCAGTTTTACTGCTGTTAGTTTTGTTTTATTTATTTTTGTCTCTCGCAGCATGTTTTTGAGGAGATTTCTTTCCCCGAGTCACTGCCACGTATATATTTTCACGACATAGATCTTTATTCTCGCATCATCGTAACAGCATACTCACGACAAAAACCACTCGACCTCGGGCACTATTGCAAATCCTTGAGCACATTTTTGCGCCTAACTAACCACACTCGAGGACACCATAGTCTCAGTGAGAGAGATTTGTGAGTGACCATTCAGGCACGAGTTGCCCCAGCACATCGACAGCTGTTAGCGCTCAGTGCCGCGCCTAATCCACGTGATCGCCGCCGCCGCGAAGAGCTAACACTCGAGCGGCAGCATCTCGACGATCATCCAGGATCATCGCGCACAGGAGCACGGAGAACCCCAGCAGCACCGCCAAACCTCCACACACCAGGACCACATACCAGTCCGGCATCGCCTCCGCCATTAGAGCCTCGTCTCGAGCTCCTGCAAACGGCAGTGGAGGAGAAGGAAGGAGGAGTAGGAACGAGGACAGGTGTGAGGGAGAAGAGAGGAGCACCGTGGTCGTTTTATAGCTCGAGATCGGTGTACGGTGGGCGAGGTCCACCAGCGCCGCTCGTCGCGCGATCGCCGGTGTTCGGAGGCGAGTCCGCGAGCAGTGCCGACAACGCACTGGCCCGCGAGGTGAGTGCACGCTGCCCCGGCAGCTAGCACGCCGCGCACTACCACGGTACGGCCTCGATGCCCTACGAGCTAGGCATCGCCGGTGGAGGAAGCGCGGGAGAGCACGCGAGAGAGAAGAGAGAGCCAGAGGTAGGAGAAGAGGCCGACAGTGGGCCCCGGGTCCACCTGTCAGCCAGAGAGAGCACTGTGCTCTCGGGTGCGACCAGCGTATTTTAGTAATTTAGAATTTATTCTAAATTACTGTATCTGCGTAGAAATATCTCGTTTTCCCTAACCATGGATTTTTCCACACTACTCCAGTCTATCACACTGTGGTTTTCACACCACTTATGGCCCTCTCACTGTAGCCGCTTTGTTTTTGTGCAGTTAAATGATTTTCTTTTGATAAAAACAGTTTTTGTTCAAAACAGCTTTTAACAAATCTCGAGGACAAGATTTTTCTTAAGGGGGGTAGTGTTGTGACACCCAAAATTTTTGACCTTGTTTTATTTATTAAAATTTTGCCAGGAAATAAAACTTTTCCATTTTGTCAAGATTTTACCCTTTTATTTTTTGGATTTTTGCCCCTACTGGAAAACTTTCCAAAAGTTTTATTGGACTTATATGCCCTTTTTATAAAAAACAATTCCATATCAGTGGATTTATCTGCATAATTAATTTCCAGGAGCTTTAATGCCTTTAAAATGATCTTTCATAATTTTGGAGCCCCTTTTTGCACTGCAAACTTTTGATAAATGCCTTCAAAATTTTCACCAAAATTTGGGGATGTCATGTGATGTTTCCACATCACTTTTATGCAAAAATACCTTTTGGCCATTGGAGATTTTGAGCTCTACACCAACTTTTCCAATCTGGTCCAGTAGGCACTTTTGCACTACAACCCATTTAAATATTTCTTTAAAAATTCTTCCAAGTGTTTGGAGATGTCAGTGGATGCATACAATTCAACTCTATGCAAAAACCCAGTGATGATCTTTGAAAAAATTGAGTAAATCAACCTATTTTTCATTCTGGTCCAGTTTGGTGTTTTGAACTGCAACCCTACTTTATTTTGCTCTAGTGACCCTGAGCTTTTTCCTACTTGTAGCCCCCCCTTCAAAACCCTTAAGTCCAGATGAGTGGACTCATTGGAGGTTTTTAAGTGCATGCTTTAAACCCTTTTTCTTTCTGTCCAAAACTGGAGTTTTGCAAAACTTGCACTAACAAGTTTCTGGTTTTGCCCTAGTGATCTTACCACCATCCCCTGCATCTAAAGAGACCTTGATCTGGAGGGTTTGGCCACCCCAAGAATTGCCTAGTTGCCCCTGGCATTCTGTCGAACACCCTGTGGGCAGGAACAATTTTGGCATACCCTCTGGTTTGCATTGTGGACTTGAACCCCTGACCCATCCAGCATGTCCACTAGCCTCCTAGATGTTCCTAACCCTGGCCTGTTAGCTACCAGCCTCACCCAAGCTCTCCAGAGCGCACTGGCATTTCGCTGAGCACCTGGCGTGCGTGCTCTGGGCGCGCCCAGAGCGCACGTTTTTGCACGCGCGCGCACTGAGTCGCCGCGCCGCACTGCCACCCTCGTCGCGTCCCGTCTCTGACCCCTGCTCGCCTGCTGAACCACGCCAAGCACTCGCCCTCCCTCCAGTACCCTCCAAGCTCTCCCTGGCGCCCTACAGCGCCGCCTTGGCGGCACGCCGGCGTCGGCAGTGGGCACTGCCGTGGACGGCGGCGCCCAAGGCACCCGCGCGCGCCAGCTGCCCCGGGGAACAGCCCGTGCTCATCCACTTGCTCGTCGGCACGCTTTCGTCGCCGCCACGAAGCCCTGCAACTACAGAAAAGTGGTCGCCGGCGATCTTATCCTCGACCACCGTGGGAGCTGGCCTCGAGCGCCTATATAAAGGGAACCCGTGCTCCACCGAACACTCAAGCAACCCCAGGCCACCTCCATAGTTCTCCCGCAGCCAGCAATCGTCGGGGATGGGCTTTCTTCCTCGTCTCCGGTCAGTTCGGTCGCCGTCGCAATCCCGTGCCGTTCGTCGCAGCCAGGCCCTCCCCTGCCAATCCAACGCCACCAAGAACTTCCCTGTAGCATACGGAGCTGCCTAGCGCCCCAGCTTCGACCTAGGACCACCGGAGCCCAAAGTCCACTCTGCTCCCGAACCTCCGTCCGCCGCGGAGCTCGCCGCCGGTGACCTCCTCCGTCCCCACCTACCTAGCAACCACCGAGAGGACCGCCTCAGTCTCGCCGTTCCATCCCCGCCCTCAGATGCCTTCGGGGGACCGCCGTTCGTCGGCGGCGATCGCCGGAGGCCGCCACCGTTCGGCAGAGTAAGAGAGGAGGGAGGGAGGAACGGTCAAACCTGACCAGTGGGCCCTATGGACCCACCGTCAGTGACCCACGCGCCGTCTGCTCTGTTTTAAGTGAAGGCGCAGACGTCCTGAGTACGTTTCCTCTACTACGAAAGCGTATTTCCCCTCGAAACGTTTTCTTTTCTGGTTTTATTTTAAAAACAGAGATTTGACCAAACTTTGACTGATGTTTGACTGGCTATAACTTTTAAAATAAAACTCCAAATGAGTTGATTCTTTTTCCTACCTCTCTCAAATTTCATCTAGTTTATTTTAAGATTTATTTCAAAAATATTTGAGACAACTTTTTGTACTGTGTTTGAAATATTTGTTATTTGGATATTTTGCAAAATAGGATTTTGGAGAAAAGGGAAAGCTTCCAAAAAGTGCATCCCTTGCATACTCTTGAAGGCAAGCATTTCTGAACTCTGGCATAATATTTTTGGGTGGTGTTTTGATACGGTTTCGACACCACTTTGACGTGGAGTGTATGCTATTATATGTGACGGTAAGATCATTCGCATGAGTGCTTTTTGGAGATATCTTGTGGTTAGCAATGGATACGCTAGTGTTTTGGACCATCCTCGTGAGCCCCTCATGCATACCGGAAGGTAGCCGGGAAAGTCGTGGTCTTGGGTAGACACGAGCTTGTCCCTAGTCCCTCGTCGAGACGAGTATGTCCGGTATGGCATGGTGAGGCTTAATGAGTGGTGATTTATTCCACTAATGATAATATTGTTGGAGGATACTTGGACCACCTGAGTCGGTCGTAGGTCGAGTCTTGATCAATAGCTTCCCTATTTGTTGGTACCACCACTTGTCCCTGTCGCAGACAGGGTATGGTTCAGTAAGTTGTCAACCCCTTACCAAAGCACACACCGTACAGAGAGGCCATAGTGGAAGATACCGGAGGCCTCCGGTAGGCATGCCACTTGGTCCGGGGGCATGGGTGTTTTCCGGTTGGGACCGAGAGGGGGGGGCATCCCCTTAGAGCGCGCGAATAGAAATTTGATCCCATGCTACGTCGAGGTTGTAGCCTCCCCACTTAGAGTTTTGCTTGGCAGGTGTCGTGGGTGATTCCAGACATCGGTGAGTTAAGCTGGTGTGTGCAGGTTAGGCGTGTTTTCAATTAAAAGACCATAGGAGGAATTAGTCCCGATGGACTAAATAAATCCGTTACTCATGGGAAAATAGTACTCCCTCTGCAGAGGATATATCCTATTGGTTAGCCATACTCTTGAGTAAGGACCACAGTCCGAGTTAAATCTAGTAACGGTATTTGGATGGAGAACGAATCAGCTAGAACTCAGTGACGGTTTTCGGATGGAGACCCAGCTAACTGGATCATAGTAACGGTATTCGGAGGGAGAACGAATCAGCTAGAACTCAGTGACGGTCTTCGGATGGAGAAACGGCTAGACTAAATTTTTGTTTATGACCTATGACATCTGAGGATCATGTTGTAATTTTATTATTATTATGGACTAACCATTTACATTATGTATTTTTGTTGAGTATCCCTAGGATGGTTCTACCTCCTGGATATTCACTGTGATTATTCTTCTATAAGCCCTTTCTGTGGTGTCGCTCAGACGCCCGACTGCGGCATGCTTGTGGTTTATTTATTCCTTTATGTGATGTCGCTCAGACGTCCGACTGTGGCACGCACTGTCTATCTTTTTCTGTTATAAGCCCTTTATGTGATGTCGCTCAGACGTCCGACTGTGGCACGCACTGTCTTTCTTTTTCTGTTATAAGCCCTTTATGTGGTGTCGCCCCGACGCCCGACTGCGGTATTATTATTCTTGCAGCTTCCACTCGAGGAGTCATTCAGACCCTCGTTTGGTACCCAGTATTTTATTTTGGGATTTCGGGAGGACTACCGCCCGACTTCTCGCTCAGTGTATTTCTTTTACTCCCGTATTGCACGTCCATGTTTTCTCTGCACGCGTGCATCGCAAATTTTTGTTTACTTCATGGCAGACTTATCATCATAAATGTTTTGGAGTATGATTATCTCCTGTTATATTATACCCGTGTTCTTAAAGTTTGCGAGTACATTCAAACGTACTCACTGGCTTGTCCCTGGCTATTGTCTTGGCCAGATTTTCGCGCATGGAGATAAGCATCGCGGTGACAGCCTCGGAGCCTACGTGTTGACGATAGCAACCTTGCGAAGATAGGAGTTATCCTGGTCAGCTGTTCTTGTGGGAAATGGAGTCCCATAGACGCAGATGTATCCAACCGCTTCCGCCCTCAACCATTAGAAACCAAATGTTGTACTCCTAGGCCACAATGGTCTTGTACTACATATTTTTGTACCTTGCTTGGAGTTCTTGTATCAAGTTGGTGCCTCATCAGCTAACGGTAATCCTGGGCTGGTGAGCACAAAGGCCGTTTTTCTGGGAAATTATTATCCCAAAAATCCGGTCGTGACAATTGACAAGGCCGAAAGACACGACAGTATATTCATAAGAACCAAAACTTGTTCTGAATGCTGTCTTGGGAATATCTTCTTCACGAATGCGAATCTGATGATAACCCATACGGAGGTCAAGCTTGGAGAATACTTTAGCACCTTTGAGTTGCTCGAATAGCTCATTGATGTTGGGAAGTGGATACTTGTTCTTGATTGTCTTCTTGTTCAATGGACGGTAGTCGACACAAAGTCGGTCCGTGCCATCCTTCTTCTTTACAAAAAGAACACCACAACCCCATGGAGAAGAACTCGGTCTGATCAAACCCAGATGCTCTTTTTCATCGAGCTTTTTCTTCAATTCCTTCAGCTCGTTGGGTCCAAGCTTGTATGGACGCTTGCAAACGGGTTCAGTGCCTGGCTCAAGTTCGATAACGAACTCAACTGGCGGTGAGGAGGCATACCCGGAAGCTCTTCTGGAAAGACATCTTGATACTCACAAACGACTAGAATTTGAGAGATGGCATTCAATTCGCCCTTCTCATTGAGAGAGAAAAACCGAATGGTTTCATCACGAGCGGCATAAACGATAACATCCTCAGAAGAGTGTGTCAATTGAATTTCCCTGGCAGCACAATCAAGTTGAGCCTTGTGCTTAGAAAGCCAGTCCATCCCGAGAATTAAATCAATATCTGAGTCACCAAGAACCATTGGAGAAGACGGAAATTTATAATTGCCCATCTTGATAGAAACATCGGGATCCATCATTTTGGTATTCATGAATAATCTCGGAGAGGAAACCGCTATCGGCTTAGGCAGATCAACAGTATGCAAATTGTTCATGGATGCAAAAGGTCTTGATATGAAAGAAATAGATGCACCAGTATCAAACAAGACTTTTGCAGGAATATCATTAACAGGAAGATTACCCATTATCAAATCAGTAGATTCCTCCGCTTGAACTGCATTCATCATGTTCACCTTAGCAGACTTTGGATTATGCTTGACCACTGCATTGCTGGAAGATCTGGCAGGAGGAGGAGGCGGAAGACGCCTTTGGTTGAAGCACTTGTTAGCATAGTGACCTTTCTGCTGACACTTGTTGCAAGTCACCTCTGAGAGTGGACGATGATAAGGAGCATTGGACTTTGGAGCTTGATTCTGAGACTTGTTCTGATAGCCGGAGTTGGAAGAGTTGGAAGAACCATGGCCACCTTTGTTCTTCTGCTGGTAAGGCTGACAAAACGGAGGAGGAGGAGGCAACCAGAACTTCTGTTGCTTAGCTGCCACAAGTGAGGAAGAAGAAGACTGAACTGCGTCTCTGACTCTCTTCTTAGAAGCCTCACACTTGAGCTGAGCAGCCTCTTGCTTCAGTGCCATATTATAGAATTGATCAAACTGAGTAGGCTCAACAAGAACGAGAGCTAACTGTAGATCCTCTCTAAGGCCACCTCTAAAGTGATAGATCATGCTCTTTTCATCAGGAACGTCTTGTTTAGCGAAGCGAGCAAGTTTCTGAAACTGGATGTTGTATTGATACACATACATGTTGCCTTGCTTGAGATTGCGGAACTCCTCACGCTTGCTCTCAACAACACTTTGTGGAATGTGGTGCGCTTTGAAGTCCCAACAGAAGTCAGTCCAAGTGATCACACGACCTCCTCTGGAATCTTTGTATTGTTGATACCAGTCAGCAGCTTGGTCCTTGAGCCGAAAAGAAGCGAACTTGACATAGTCCTCAGGCCTGACATTGCTACATTCAAAATGCTTGTTAATGTCCACGAGCCAATCATGGGCATCCGTGGCCTCGGCACAGTAGCTGAAAGACTTGGGCTGATTTGCGAGAAACTGGTTGAGTGTAGCGAAGTGAGGCTGGTTGTTGCCTTGACCTTGATTGCCTTGATTCCCTTGCCCTTGGGTACGTTCTTGCAAGAGTTGCAGAATCATCTGAGCATTGGCGTTGGTGGCTGCCATGATAGCTTGCCATGCCTCCAGAGGCGGAGGTGGTGGCGGAGGGTTCGCTTGAATCCCTTCATTGCGATCCGGATTCTGACGCGTTGGCAGAGCCATCCTGAAGAGGGTGACATCCGTTAGCATCTTGATAGACAAATAGATAAGTAGAATCAACGGATAGAAATTGCAACATATAGTCTTCACAATAAACATTCGAATGAGGATGAACGAATGAATTCCGTAGTAAATCATCACACTTCCATAAATTGAGAAGCCACTTGAAAAAGATATGGAATCAACATTTGATTTCGAAGCAACTCGAATACCACAATTGAAAACAAAAACAAAGTATTGGCTTGCAGAATAAGCCAGAACAAACATATGATAGAGATTTCGTCCGAAGTTTCCGTGGTGGGGCCCACACGGGCTCAATCGTATAGCACCATCATGTACAAGGCTGTGCACATGACATATGAAGCGTCCCCGAGTCGGCATAGCCAAGGACTCTTTAAGACACTACGAGACCACTGTAAAACCAACCGTGTACAGGCGGACCACTAGACGTCGAACCCCAATCTCATATCATGCGTCTGTCGAAAAGATATCCTAAGGCTACTGGAATTCCCACTTATAAACTCCCGAAACTTTCTAGTTATGCAATCTGGTGTTGGGGATACAGGGGACACAAAATATATCACCCAAACTAACAATCCCTAGATCCAGCTGTATCCATCCGTCAACACATAACCAAGAAACCTTCGGAAATCGTTTACCTCAACCTTCGAAAAGAATCCGTTATACAAGTTATGGCAATACTCCCGAACTCCCGCCCCAGTACTGGGTGGCGTCGAGGTGATCTCACCAACAACTGCATAAAAGAGATTTCGATGTCGGCGAAACTCAGGTATTCCAGAACTGCAACGATAAAATTGTGACGACAACACCTCGGAGCTCAACTCCCCGGGACACTGCCACAACCCCTAAATGTCAGGAGGCACCAAGAACAATGTTCTCGTCACAAAACCATCGGAACGATTCCAAGATACCCGCGTGATCCTAAAAAAACTTAGTGAAATTTGAGGAGAGAAGAGTCAAAACTTCTACGTCAGGAGACCTCACCAGAGCGACGAAGGGACTGAGGAGAAAAGAATCCTACTCTCCGATATATATAATCCTAAGACTCAAAACATTTTTGTTCTTGACTCAACAACGCCAGCGATTTGATCAAGCAGGGGGCTCCTAAGTCGGGGATGGCTCTGATTACCAACTTGTAACGCCCACGATGCGGCTATATCTCCCACGTGTCGAGGCACGACTTAGAGGCATAACCGCATTGTCGTTTTGTCGCAAGAAGGGTCATCTTCACACAATCCCATGTAATGAACAAGAATGGGATAAAGAGTTGGCTTACAATCGCCACTTCACATAATACATAAATATAATTCATACATCATCCAAAATACACACATAGACCGACTACGGTCAAGATCCAAATGAAGATAAGATAACCCCAAATGCTAGATCCCCGATCGTCCCAACTGGGCTCCACTACTGATCATCAGGAAAAGACACATAGTAACGACCACGTTCCTCATCGAACTCCCACTTGAGATCGACCCCATCATCTGCATTGGCATCGTCGGCACCTGCAACTGTTTTGGTAGAATCTGTGAGTCACGAGGACTCAGCAATCTCACACCCACGAGATCAAGACTATTTAAGCTTATAGGAAAAGATGGTGTAATGAGGTGGAGCTGCAGCAGGCAATAAGCATATATGGTGGCTAACTTGCGCAAATGAGAGCGAGAAGAGAAGCTCGTCATCTAGGAATGACCAAGAAGTGATCCTGAACTCCTACTTCCTTCATTCATAACTCAAACCGTGTTCACTTCCCGGACTCCGCCGAGAAGAGACCATCACGGCTACACACACGGTTGATGTATTTTAACTGGGTCAAGTGACAAGTTCTCTACAACCGGACATTAACAAATTCCCATCTGCCTCATAACCGCGGGCACGGCTTTCGAAAGATAATACCCTGCAGGGGTGTCCCAACTTAGCCCATCATAAGCTCTCACGGTCAACGAAGGATAAACCTTCTCCCGTAAAGACCCGATCAGTCTCGGAATCCTGGTTTACAAGACATTTCGACAATGGTAAAACAAGACCAGCAAAGCCACCCGAATGTGCCGACAAATCCCGATAGGAGCTGCACATATCTCGTTCTCAGGGCACACCGGATGGGCAAGACGTCGGGTTGGCATAGACCCTAGTTGCCCAGGGGGCGCCGGACATCGCCCAGTTTGGGCCAGCACTCGAAGGAGCACTGGTCCAGGGGTTTAAAATAAGATGAACCTCGGGCTCACGAAAACCCGGGGGAAAAGGCTTAGGTGGCAAATGGTAAAACCAAGGTTGGGCCTTGCTGGAGGAGTTTTATTCAAGGCGAACTGTCAAGGGGGTCCCATAAATCACCCAACCGCGTCAGGAACGCAAACTCAAGGAACATAATACCGGTAAGACAGAAACTAGGGCGGCAAGAGTGGAACAAAACACCAGGCATAAGGCCGAGCCTTCCACCCTTTACCAAAATATATAGATGCATTAATTAAATAAGAGATATTGTGATATCCCAACATATCCATGTTCCAACATGGAACCGACTTCAACTTCACCTGCAACTAACAACGCTATAAGAAGGGCTGAGCAAAAGCGGTAACTTAGCCAAACAACGGTTTGCTAGGAAAGGATGGTTAGAGGCTGACATGGCAATATGGGAGACATGATATAGCAAGTGATAGGTAGCGCAGCATGGTAATAGAGCGAACAACTAGCAAAGCAAAGATAGAAGTGATTTCGAGGGGTGGTCATCTTGCCTGCAAGGTTCTCAGAGTTGTCGAAAGCTTGATCCTCGTAAGCGTACTCAACAGGTTCCTCGTTCACGAACTCATCTCCCGGCTCTACCCAAGACAAGAACACAAGCAACGGAATCACAATCAATCACGAGAAATGCACAAGCAACATGATGCAAAACATGAATGATATGCAAGATATGATATGCGATGCATATGCGTGCTCCGGAAGGAAAATGATTAATATGGCAGTAACTTGGCAAACTAAGCATGCCACTGGAAAGATGAGATGATTTCGGTCGAAATCGATATAAAGATCACCGGAAACGGATGCACGGTTTGCAAATGGCAAGCAAAACAAGAATGACACGAATCTGCGATTAACAGCATGATAGCACTTAAAATGCAACAAGCAACAATGCTACAAAACTCCAACATAGCAACAAAGCATATGGCAGTAATCTAGAGGAGATGCTTGACAAAAGAGGAACACTGAGCTACGGCTAGTTCACAACATAACAAGCTCAAACAAGCATGGCAAAAGTGCAAAAGATAACAGGTTCACAGACTTAGTGAAATTACTGGACATGGCAGGAAACAGCATCAGGTAGCAATGTTCAGAGCACGAAATCAACATGCTACAGGAACTTAACATGGCAAAACAAGGCATGGGAGTATTCTACTAAATGCATATGACAAAAGTCCCTTACTGACCATAAGCCAAAAAGGATCAGAAGATATGATGGCAAGCATGTAAACATAGCAAGTTTCGTTATCAGGTTTCAGACTTGGCAGAAAACAGAGCATAGCAGAAACAATAATATGAGGACATGTTGGTGAGCTTGATGCACTCACCACAAAGCTATTCATGACAAAACAAGCATACCTACAGCAAGATGGCATGTTTATGAAGCTATCCATGGCAAGAACAAAAGCATAGCATGTATGGATCAACTACAACAAGCTTGGCAAATTGCATATCATGTTAAGAATCTGCCAGAAATATTTTATAGCAAAAGTAGAGCAAGATTGAGTCATACTATGTCACTCTATAATTGCAAACAAGGCCAGGAATAGATCAACGACAACTATATCTACAAAACATCCTTACTGAACATCTCCAAAATATGCATGGATCTCTCTGTAGCATCAAGTTTACATGGCAACAAAATAACAGCAGACAGACTGAAATCACTGTCCCTGAAATCAGAAACATTACGGGGCCTAGTTTGCATGCTTGTGCTAGTCACCACAGGGAACACAAAAATACATGGCATACACCACTAGAAATATGGCATGGCATACAATAAAACACATGTAGAGCTCATGCTCATAAGATGCACAGATTAAATGATACAAAAATGACAAATCTGCAAGTTCTGATAAGAACCAGCAGATAACAGTAACTAGCACTCTTGCAACAGAGATTTGGGCATCAAGATGGCCTCAAATGAACATGGTGCAATTGAACAAAATGTAGAGCATCACGAGACGAACAATTTGACATATTACACGCACGAAACGGAGCTATATGCAGAGAGTTATGTACTGTTGAACATGGGCATATCATATGAAAATGCAAAGACTTAGGGAAAATCGAGGAGGTCTCGGGTCAACCTTGTTGACTGGATCCAGATCGAGATCGGGGCCGGCTCGGGCTCCCGAGCGGCGGCGCGGGCGGCTCGCCGGAGATGGTGGCCGGCGACGGGGGAAGGAGAGGACGAGGCCGACGGGGCGCGGGGAAAGGACGGCGAGGCGCGGCGGCACCGCGCGCTGCCGGAGCTCGAGGACGGCGGGGCGAGGTCGCCGGACTTGGTGGCGGCGGCCGGCGAATAGTTGCGAGGCGGCGGGGCCGGCGGACGGCGGCGCGCAGGCCGGCGGCGGAGAGGCGTGCGGGCGCGGCCCGGGTCGGGGCACGGGAGGGCCGCGGACGGGCCCCGGCGGGCCGGCGCGGTACGGGCGGCGGCGGCCACGTGGCGCAGCGAGATTCTCTGCGGCCGGCGGCGCAGTTCCGTCCGGCGCGGGCGGACACGTCCGGCGCGCGGAGGGACGAACGCTAGGGTTTCGTGTGCGTTCGTTTTTCGGGAGGGTCACATATAAATAGGTAGAGGGAGCTAGGAGAGTCCAAATGAGGTGCGGTTTTCGCCCACACGATCGTGATCGAACGACCTACGGCATGGAAGAGAGTTTGGTGGGTTTTGGGCTGGTTTTGCGGGGGGGTTTTGCTGCACACACAAATGGCCTTTGCGGATGCCCGGTTAACCGTTGGAGTACCAAACGACCTCCAAATGGAATGAAACTTGACCGGTGGTCTCCGGGTGGTATACCAAGGCCACTTGACAAGCCTCGGTCCATTCCGAGAACGTTTGACACCCGCTCACGAAGGAAAACAAGAGGGGTGCGCCGGAGGAGATGGGAGCGCCGGATTGCAAAACGGACAACGGGGAAAATGTTCGGATGCATGAGAAGAACACGTATGCAAATGCAATGCACATGATGACATGATATGAAATGCATGACATGAACAAAATACAAAACGAAAGACAAAACCCGACCACGAAGGGAAAATCATAACACATAGCCGAAAATGGCAAGAGTTGGAGTTACAAATATGGAAAGTTACATCCGGGGTGTTACATTAAGGCGGAATCACCCTCGATGACCACGACCGAATAGCTACACTACAGGGTAACATCAGAAGTGCTGATGAGGTCTCACCACCGGCACTCAATAGTAACCCAGTAGTGTCGAGCAACTAAGGGGAAAGTGATGTGCGGTGTCGGGGCCTGGTCTTCGATCCCGTTGATCGGGTCTTCGATGATGAAGCAGGGGCAACAAGGACAAGGTGGGGTCACTGATGGATCACTAACCAACCTATACTAAGCAGTTTAGGATAAGCAGGTAGGTAATAATGAGCAGGTTACAAAAGCAGGCTATGCATTAGAATAGGAGCAAACAATAACAGTAGCAAAATATAATGCAAGCATTAGAGAATGGAATGGGCGATATCAGGATGATCAAAGGGGGGGCTTGCCTGGAAGCTCCGCTGAAAGGGAAGAAGGGTCGTCGGTGACGTAGTCGATCACAGGGACATCAACAGCGGTCTCGGGGTCTACCGGGGAGAAGAGGGGGAAGAAACAGTAAATACATAGCAAGCAAGAGCATAACAGGACAACAGGCAGAGCTAGACGTGTTCAACGCGGTGCTACACGATACCTACGAAGGGGGATAACATCCGGGAATGCTTTCCGAAAGTTTGGCATTTTCGGACAGACGAACCGAAGGGGGACGGTTACAGGTTTGCTATGCTAGGGACGTGTGGTGGACGAATGGACCGCGTATTCAGATTCGTCTCGTCGTTCTGAGCAACTTTCATGTACAAAGTATTTTCATCTGACCTACGGTTTATTTTATATTAATTTCCAAAGATTTAGCCATGTTCTGAAATTATTAAATAACTAATTCGAAAAATAAACATAAAAGAGCTGGGTGCACCCAGTGCAGTGCACCCAGCAGTGCACCAGGGGCTAACAGGTGGGTCAGGTAGCCCAGTTGACCCAGTCAACAAAGACTGGTCAACAGAGTGAATAGTGCATGTGGGTCCCGCATGTCAGTGTCACATGTGTTATTTCAGTTTTAACATCTTTTAGTTAGCAGCGGGGCCCGTATGTAATAGACACATTAGGTTAGTTACCTAGTTAAGCCTAAATTAAATTAAGTTAATTAAGTAAGTAATTATTATTTATACATTTTTCTGTTCTCTTTTTTTAGGCGTGGGGCCGTTCGATAGTGGCACAGAGGCCTTAGCGGGGCGGGCGCTGGGTGCGGACGCCCGAAGGGACGAACCCAGGCGCGTGGGCGAAGGCCGCCGAGGCGGGGCGAGGCGCCGGCCAGGGCAAGCGCGGGAGGCGCGGCGTGGAGGAGGCCCGCGGGCTGCATTAGGTGGCGAGGAGCAGTAGGGCAAGGCCGCAGGCGCGGCCGGCAGCGGGCAGCATCGCCGGCAGGGGTGGGCGCATGCACGGGGCGCAGCCCAGGCGTAGCCGATGCATGGACAAGCGGGGCCACGGGCGCGTGGGGGCGCGTCAACGGTCGCGACGACCGCGACGAGGGCGCACGACGACTGCGGCGTCGGTCAGAAGAACGGGCGGCGCAGACGACAGCCTAAGCCGGTGAATCGAGGAGAGGGAAGAGGAGGACGGACGGCGGCTCACCCCCATTGCAGGGGAACACCGGCGAGGCTCGGTGGAGCCGCGGTTGAGGAGGAGGTCGAGGACGGCGCGGGTGATGAGGACGAGGCGGCAGGACAACATCGGGGCGAGGTGGCCTCGGTGATCCCGCGACGTCACGCCGTCGGGGAGGCGTGTGAGACCCAAGTTTTTAATTGGATTTTTCAAAAGATTTTATTTGACTTGAGGGAGGTGATTTAAATTTTTCTTCAAAAGAACTCTCCCTTTCAAATATTTTTTTATGGCAAAAGTTTTATTTGGATTCACCCAAGACCTGTCTTTGGTCTTGGAGGTTCTTGCTTTTTATTTGGACTCAAGACAAAATGCTTTTCACTTGGAAAAATGCCTTTTGAAAATCTCTTTGAAAATTGCACTATGGCTTTTGGAATAATCCTTTGCCACTTTCAACAATTCCTTCTTGTCATGGCCTTAGTGCAAATCCTCTCTCCTAACCCTTCCCTCACCTTTGGAGCATGATTTGCATCAAATCCAGCAAGTTGAACCTCCCCATGTGATTATTTCCATTTAAATCTTATTCAAACAAATTTCTGTCTTCTATTCTAGCCATTGGTGTTTTACAAAGGAGCTACACTTTCTGCTTGGATTTTTGTCCCCAAACCAACTACCCTCCCTAGTCCTTTGAACCCTCAACCAAGATCCATGAAGATCCACTGGTCTTCAGTTCAAATTTTTCAAACTACAGTTGCTGCAAGTTTGGACCAGATTTGTCAAATTTGGTGAAATTCATTCAAATCCTTTTCCAAAAATTCCAAGTAAAATCAGGCAACCTCTGGGTGCATTGAGTGGTCACCTCACCAAGTACCAGCTCCAGAAAAATTTATCTCATTGCCAAATCTTTCTGTCGAACACCTCCAGTGCATTGTCAATGTCAAGATTCAGTTAAGTTCAGAGAGCATTGCAGTGCACTGTCGTTTTCTTCAGAACCCGACGTCGATCTCGCCAGTGCCACTGTGTCGCCTTGCTCCTCGTCCCCTCCCCCTTGTTCCTGCACCGCACGAGCGTCTGGCACCTTGCGGACGTCGGCGACGAGCAGTAGAAGGTGCGCCGCCCCGTGACCGACGCCAGCGGCGGCTTTGCGGTCGCCAGCGGGAGGCACGGCGCAGACGGCGCCACCCAGCGCCGCCCAAGCCACCGGAGCTCGCCGCGTGGCCTTCCACTCCCCCGAATGCGCTGCCACTCTCGTCGTGAACCGCAGGGCGCGGAGCGCGCTCTCTGCCGCCGTCGAGCCCGTGCGGCCATCTCACCGTGGACCGACGCCATTACGCCAAGACCAACTCCGTTTAGCAGTGGAATGACACCAGTAACTTCCACTGATGCTGCCTGGCCACTCAAACCTCCTGCCAATCCACTGCATCGCCGTAATCGCTCGCCGGAGATTCTCCGTTCACGGCCACCCCGTCGATCCGCCTATAAATAGAGGCCCCGAGCTTCAACTCGAGCACACACCATCCCTGCACTTCACCTAGAGCACGCCTAGCCACTGGAAGAGCCCCGAGGAGGTCTCCTTCCTCGACTCCGGCCGCCGCGACCCGCCACGGGATCCAGCTCGATTCGCCCTCGTGTGTGCACCTCCGCCTCCCATCTCTTGCCAGTAGCTTCACTTTGCATCCCTCCTTCTGACCCGCGCTTCAATTCGAAGTTTGTAGCCCTCCACCGGAGTCCTCCACCACCACCCGAGCCGCCGCCCGCCGGAGATAGTGTCGCCGTCGACGTGGTGCTCCCCGTTGGTCGAGTCCACCACCCACCGACGCAGAAGAACACGCTGAAGCTCTTGGTACCCTCCGATCCCCCTGACTCGCCGTAGTTCGACGCCGGCGTCCACCGCAATCTTCGGGCGCCGGCGAGCTTTTCAAACCTTACATGTGGACCCCGCATGTCAGCCTCTGTTCTATTCTTTCGCGAACCGTTTTCTGTTGGCGCCTTCGGGCAAAATACGTTTTCTTCCTTTAGCTAGCGCATTTCTTTCCAAAGCGTTTTCTGGTTTCTCAGTTTAAACCCTGGAACTTTTCTGTTTCATTACAGATAAGTCCCTGGACAGAAACCCTTATAACTTTTAAATGAAAAGGGATTTTTGAGTGATTCTTTTTCTGACAGTCTTAAATTTTTGTCTAGTTTTTTATGAGATTTATTTGGAAAAACTTCGGAGAAGTTTCTGTGCACGTTTTGGTTTTCACGTTAGTACCCGTTTTCGTGATTGCCGTAGGTTCCGGAAGAGGTGACGAAGCCGCGAACTTCGCCGAGCTAGACTCCGACTTCTCCGAACCAGGCAAGCATGTTTTGAACATTTGATATGACAGGTGTTTGCATGTTTGCTTGAAAGTTTTGTGCGTGGCATATGAGTGTCGGTAAATACCTCGTTGCTTGTAAGGCAACTACCCGCATGTTCCAAAGTTGCGATGATCTCTGATGAGAGATGGCCAAATCATGTGGTGACATGAAGGGCAGCAAGGTGGTACTGTTGTAGCATACCAGCCTTGCGTCATCCGACTTTCTCCGACGTTAACATGGACGGAGTCACGTTATCGTTCTTTTCCCCTGCATGTTTCATAGTTGCGATGATCTCTGATGAGAGATGGCCTAATCATGTGGTGACATGAAGGGCAGCAAGGTGGTACTGTTGTAGCATACCAGCCTTGCGGCATCCGACTATTTCTGACGCTAACGTGGACGGAGTCACGTTATCGTTCTTTCCCCCTTCCGTGCTACCACATGTTTCATTTGCCAGGATGCGGTTTAGTAAGTTGGTAACCTCTTTCCGTGTACACACCAAACAGAGGGGCCGGGATGATGGTACCTTGGCCCAGGATTAAAGCCAGTCATCCGGTCAGGGGGCATGGGTGTTTCCGGTTGGGACCGAGAGGGGGGGCACCCCCTTAGAGCGCGCGTATAGAAATTTGATCCCATGCTACGCGAGGTTGTAGCCTCCCCGTCTCAAGGTTTTTCTTGAACGTTGCTGAGGGTGATCCCTGGCTTCGGAATGTTGAATTGGGTGTGTACTGGTTAGACGTGTTTCTTCCAAAACACCGTAAACGGAACTAGTCCCTGTGACTACTGAAATCCGTTGGCTGTGGTTAAGTACAAACTCTGCAGAGTCAATTCCTTCCAAGTCATCGTATCCATGATCAAGTAGTGTAATCAGTATATCCATATCTATCCGCGTGAAAAACTTGTCCCCGGTGAACAAGCTCAAGTGGTAAATCCAGTTAAATTATTATTCCTGTGGATGGACTAACTTTATATTTGTCTCGTACTTGTGATAATTTATGTTCCCGAACTATTGTATTATTGAGCTACAATATAAGCCCTTTATGTGACGTCGCGCAGACGTCCGACTGTGGCGTGTTTTTGTTTCTTACATTAAATATAAGCCCTTTAGGTGATGTCGCTCAGACGTTCGACTGTGGCATGTTCGTCTTTTATTTTCTGTTATAAGCCCTTTATGTGATGTCGCTCAGACGTCCGACTGTGGCATTATTATTATTCTTGCAGTTTCCTCTCGAGGAGTCATTCAGACACTCGTTTGGCACCAGCATTATTATTCTTGCAGTTTCCTCTCGAGGAGTCATTCAGACCCTCGTTTGGCACCAGTATTACTATTCTCGCAGTTTCCGCTCGAGGAGTCATTCAGACCCTCGCTTGGCACCCAGTATTTATTATTTCTATGTCTGATCGCACTGGTTAAATTGTTCTCATGCTTCATGTTTGCATTTGTTATATCTTTTGTCCGAACTGTCTTGCGAGTACTTTCATAGTACTCACCTGGCTTGTTGATTTGGCCAGATGTTGACGAAGGCGATCTCTTGGATGAAGAGTTTGATAGCGCGTCCGACGCCTAGAGGAGTCCCAGTCAGTCCTGTGCGATCCCGGATATTGGTCACTTGTATTATATACGCTTCCGCCACCCGCTATAAGTCTCCTCGAGCCTCACTCCGACGCTCGAAGAGCTGTAGTCTTCAGGAGTCATATCACTCGCTTCGCAGTGATATTTCCACCACCGTCATTATCGTGAGTTAGTAGTATGCCACCCTATCCGCCGTCTTGTTTTAGCGGCGTGCATGTAATAAATTGTTGGGCATCCTCCGCTCAACCTTGTATTATATTCAGTACTCCTGGTATTTTTCTTCTGTGACCAAGATATTGTCTACCAGTGAGAAGGAATTCTTCCTTACTGGTCCGTAAAAGGGATTGGTCTATCAATAATTATTTTATTGAAAAACCGGTCGTGACAAGCTTGGTATCAGAGCCCGGCTGACTGTAGGAAGCCACTAGGTGCGATCGCTAATCGGTTATTAGCGTCTTTTGTGCTTTTTCAGCATTTTGCAATTGTAGCTATTTTCTGTTGGTCATCATAAATTTATGACATGACTACTCAGAATTTTTGCGTACTTTTGTAGATGGCTGGCAGCAGCTGTGAGAATCGAGTGTTCACGAACGTACCCGAGGGGTTTGTCAAGCTCCTCGTCTCCATCACCAAGCTCGCGATCGGGCCAGCAGCTCGCCCGGAGTTCACACTCTATCAGCACAAGCTCAGCGACGACGTGTCTATGCACCAAGCTGTGGTGCAATTCAAGGGAGGACGTTCTGCTGCTCGCCACTTCCGTTTTGTGGGAAGGGCCATGCCTACGGAGAGGCATGCCATGCAGATGGCTGCCCGTGAGGCGATAGCTCATCTTTGGGACATCCTTCCTACGATGAAGACTCGTCGCTACCGCTACCTCCCATGCCATGTGCCTTACACCAGTCACTATGCATTCGCCTGCCATCGGGGAGAGCGAGATGAAGCCATCGAGATGGTTGTGGAGTATCTCAAGGCTCTGGAGGAGTCTTTCGACAACCTCGTAGATGATCTTGTGGCTACCCGCATGGACTTAGTCCGGGGCGGTCCTGCCAGCAGGAAGGAGCTTCTCCACACGGCACCGCCTCTGACATTTGTCTCGTCTTCAGCCTCGTATGCACCGGCCGTTTTGGCCACTGCTCGCCGTCTGCCTACCACTGAAGAGTTCGACCGAGTCATCGCTCCTACTCCAGTTAGAGCCACACCGCCTGCCGCACCCGCTCTGCCGCCCGTCGCTCCCGCACCGTCACCGCAGCGCAGCGTTACGCGCCAGGAGCCAGCTAGAGAGGAGGTGGAGGTGGATTCTCCTGGACCGTTGAGTCTTGCCATCGGCAAGGGAAAGTAAATCTTCACCTTCTCCGACTGAGAGCACCGAGTAGCCGCGCGTTATGCCTGCTTGTATGATGTGTTGTTTTAATCTGTACGCTAGATTGTATTGGTGTGTTTGCTGCCTTCCGGAGTAGTCCGCTAGCCTAAATAACATGTCAGGAATGTGTACGCACATCCTGAGTGCTGTATCATGTGTTTGTATTTCGCGTGTAAGTTTTGTGTTAAGCAGTCTTTTCTCCATGCGAAACCGCTTATATTTTTCCTTGAAAACCTTGAGATCTTTTAAATTGTTGCCTTTGCAAAGTTTTCCTTGTGCTACACAGTTTTTTCTCATGGGTTTTGCAAAATAATACCCCAGGCTGGAAAAATGTCTCGTCCGTGGACTCACTCCATGCCCAATCAGCCAGAAGAGGTTTACGGGACACAGACTAGCAACAATTTCACTCAGGGTCAGTCCAGTCAACAAGACAGCGAAGCAGCCCTGTCTCAAGTATGCCGTCTCTTCGAGCAAAGCCAGCAACAGCACCAAGAGATGATGAACCATGTCATCAATATGGGAAACCACCGTGAGCCCTATCAACAGCATTCCAAGTTATCTGAGTTACAGAAGACTCGCCCCTCAACTTTTGCTCACACCGATAGGCCGCTGGAAGCCGATGATTGGCTTCGTGACATTGAAAGGAAGCTGATCATTGCTCAGTGTTCAGATCATGAGAAGGTGCTTTATGCACCACACTACCTTACTGGAGCAGCTGCAGCATGGTGGGAAAATTTCCTACACATGCACCCCAGTGAACACAACATCACCTGGGAAGAGTTCAAGGAAGGCTTCCATGGGGCACACATCCCCAGGAGCATCCTAAAGATCAAGAAGAGAGAGTTCGATGACCTGAAACAGAGAGGCATGTCAGTAACAGAATACAATGGTCAGTTTACCCAGCTGTCTCGTTATGCCTACGACGAGCACATGACAGAAAGCAAGAAGATGGAAAAATTCCTGGACGGCCTGGCACCAGCACTAAGATGCCAACTGGTTGTACACACCTTTTCGGACTTTAAAACTCTGGTGGACAAGGCCATTACCTTAGAGAATGAGCGCCGTAGTCTGGAAGATATCCGTAAGCGAAAGAGGGACAAGACGACTCTTGCTCGCAACAACCGAAGCAAGGCTGAGGTTCCACGAACAGAAGCAAGGAGATCCACGACTACTGATCCAAGGCCCGTCGGACAGTTCCATGCCAGGGATAAGGAGTACACATACCGTCTAGGGGTCACCTGCTATGCTTGTGGTCAAGAAGGGCACTATGCTAAACAGTGCCCAAAGCCAAAGAACTCGGCACCCAAGCCAAACAATGGTGGAAACAATCCAGCCCCCAAGCGCAAAAATTTCAACCCCAACAACAACCACAGGAAGGGTCACCTGAACCATGTGACCAGGGAAGAGGCGCAGAATGCCCCAGACATCATGCTCGGTACGTTCCCTGTCAACACAGTACCTGCCACGGTTTTGTTTGATTCTGGAGCTTCCCATTCGTTCATTTCGAAGAGTTTTGTTTTGCAACATGGTTTTCCGATACTTCCCTTGGAAAAATCTATGATCATCAAGTCCCCCGGAAATAAGCAAATCGCTCAGGGTTACTGCCAAGGAGTGGTCATTGAGTTCAAAGGACTACAATTCCAAGCAAATCTCATCGTGTTGGAGAGTAAAGGACTGGATGTCATTTTAGGGATGGACTGGTTGACCACCAACAAAGGATTCATTGACTGTTTCAATCGGACAGTGATTCTCACTCACCATCACGGCAAGACAATAAGGGTTTCCGCTCAAGAAAGGCCACGATCACAGCAACCAAAACTGAACAAAGTGGACATTGCAGAACTGAGAAAAGTTCCAGTGGTATGCGACTTTCCTGACGTATTTCCCGAAGAACTACCAGGCATGCCACCAGACCGAGAGATAGAGTTCAGCATCGAACTAGCACCTGGCACCGCCCCCATCTATAAGAAGCCTTATAGAATGGCACCCTCAGAATTGGTGGAGTTGAAGAAGCAGATAAAGGATTTATTGGACAAAGGATTTATTCGAGCCAGCTCCTCACCATGGGGTTCGCCTGTGTTGTTCGCAAAGAAAAAGGATGGGACACTGACACTGTGTATAGACTATCGAGCCCTCAATGTGGTCACCATCAAAAACAAATATCCGATGCTGCGGATAAATGATTTGTTTGACCAGCTCGCACAAGCCAAGGTATTCTCAAAGATTGATTTGAGATCGGGATATCACCAATTGAAGGTACGGACAGAAGATATCCCCAAGACAGCATTCACTTCCAGATATGGGTTATACGAGTTTACAGTGATGCCTTTTGGTCTAACAAACGCCCCCGCATATTTCGTCCACCTCATGAACAAAGTGTTCATGAAATTCATGGACAAGTTTGTTGTGGTGTTCATCGACGATATTCTGGTATACTCAAGGACACCAGAAGAGCATGCTAAACATCTCCGAATTGTTTTGGGAGAATTGAGGAAACATCAGTTGTACGCCAAATTTAGCAAGTGCGAATTTTGGTTAAGACAAGTTGGTTTCTTGGGCCATATATTGAACCAAGAAGGCATGGCCGTAGACCCAGAAAAGGTCAAAGCCATACTTGACTGGAAGCCGCCCGCCAACGTTACAGATGTGTGGAGTTTCCTAGGAATGGCCGGATATTACAGAAGATTTATTGAAGGATTCTCCACTGTGGCAAAACCAATAACACGGTTGCTCAAGAAGGACAAGAAATTTGTATGGACGGAAGCATGCGAGCAGAGCTTCCAAGAACTAAAGAAGAAGCTGACAACCACACCGGTATTAACTGTGCCAGACATTCACAAGAGTTTTGACGTGTATTGTGACGCATCCCGAAAAGGTCTCGGATGTGTACTAATGCAGGATGGCAAAGTAGTCGCATATGCCTCACGGCAGCTGCGAAAACATGAGGAAAATGACCCAACACATGACTTGGAGCTAGCAGCAGTTATTCATGCACTCAAGGAGTGGAGGCACTTTCTGTTGGGAATCGCTGTGAAATATACACGGACCATAAGAGCCTCAAATATATCTTCACACAGCGAGAGCTAAATTTGCGCCAACGACGCTGGTTGGAATTGGTCAAGGACTATGATGTCGGCATTCACTACCATCCAGGGAAAGCAAATGTAGTGGCAGATGCCCTTAGTTGAAACCCCAGCCCGGACAATGACGGTCCGCAAAACTTGAGGCCTGAATTTCAGCAAGAGTTCACTAGGCTCAACATGATGTTAGTTTCTGAGGGCACCGTATCAAATCTAGAGATACAACCCACCCTGGTGGAACAAATTAAGAAGGCTCAACAGGGACATCCCAGCATCGAAGGCATAAAGAAGAAAATGAACCTTGGTAAGGCTTCAGAGTTCATCACAGACAGTGAAGGAACTTTATGGTACGGAGACAGACTTTGCGTACCTAACATTGAGGAACTCAAGCGACAAATCTTAACCGAAAGCCACACCGCTCCATACTCGATCCATCCTGGAGGAACCAAAATGTACAAGGACATTCAGGAAAGATTTTGGTGGCACGGTATGAAAAGAGATATAGCCACATTCATTGCTTGTTGTGATTCATGTCAGCGCATCAAGGCCGAGCATCAAAAGCCAGCAGGGCTACTCCAGCCAAACAGGATACCGGAGTGGAAATGGGATGAAATAGGAATGGACTTCATTGTCGGATTACCCCGATCACAACGCGGGAATGACGCCATATGGGTCATCACAGACCGACTAACCAAGGTTGCTCATTTCATTCCCGTAAAGACTACCTACTCCACACAAAGACTAGCCAAACTTTATCTCTCCCGTATAGTTTGCTTGCATGGAGTCCCAAGGACTATAATATCAGACCGAGGCACACAATTCGTCTCCAAATTTTGGGATCACCTACAACAAGCTCTGGGCACGCAACTGGCTTTCAGTACAGCGTACCACCCTCAGACTGATGGACAAACGGAACGTGTAAATCAAATCCTAGAGGATATGCTAAGAGCTTGTGTGCTCACCTATGGATCCAGTTGGGAAGAGAGTTTGCCGTATGCCGAATTCGCTTACAACAACAGTTACCAAGCCAGCTTGCAAATGGCACCTTTTGAAGCATTGTACGGATGGAGGTGTGGTACCCCACTGAATTGGTCAGAAACAGGTGACAGCCGTATCTTCGGCCCAGACATGCTTAAAGAGGCCGAGGAGAAAGTTAAACAAATCAGGGACAAACTCAAGACAGCACAGAGCCGACAAAAGAGCTACTATGATCAGAAGCATCGTGAAGTCAGCTTTGAACCCGGTGATTCCGTATACCTCCGAGTATCTCCTATGAGGGATCTACAACGGTTCAAAATTAAGGGGAAGCTAGCCCCAAGATTTATTGGGCCATTTTGTGTAAAGGCACGAAGAGGCACGGTAGCCTACCAACTAGACCTACCCAAGGAACTGTCAGACGTCCATGACGTATTTCACGTCTCACAGTTGAGGAAATGTGTGAGTAACCCGGATAAGCATGTACCTCATGAGAACATTGATATGCAACCAGATCTCACCTACAGAGAGAGGCCAGTAAAAATATTGGAAGAGTCTGAACGGAGGACCCGTCAGAAAACGACAAAGTTTTTCAGAGTTCAGTGGAGCAACCACACTGAGGATGAAGCTACATGGGAAAGGGAAGATTTTCTCCGGGCAGAGTATCCATATCTATTTGAGGATCAGCAGAAATCTCGAGGACGAGATTTTTCCTAAGGGGGTAGGTGTTGTGACACCCAAGTTTTTAATTGGATTTTTCAAAAGATTTTATTTGACTTGAGGGAGGTGATTTAAATTTTTCTTCAAAAGAACTCTCCCTTTCAAATATTTTTTTATGGCAAAAGTTTTATTTGGATTCACCCAAGACCTGTCTTTGGTCTTGGAGGTTCTTGCTTTTTATTTGGACTCAAGACAAAATGCTTTTCACTTGGAAAAATGCCTTTTGAAAATCTCTTTGAAAATTGCACTATGGCTTTTGGAATAATCCTTTGCCACTTTCAACAATTCCTTCTTGCCATGGCCTTAGTGCAAATCCTCTCTCCTAACCCTTCCCTCACCTTTGGATCATGATTTGCATCAAATCCAGCAAGTTGAACCTCCCCATGTGATTATTTCCATTTAAATCTTATTCAAACAAATTTCTGTCTTCTATTCTAGCCATTGGTGTTTTACAAAGGAGCTACACTTTCTGCTTGGATTTTTGTCCCCAAACCAACTCCCCCCCTAGTCCTTTGAACCCTCAACCAAGATCCATGAAGATCCACTAGTCTTCAGTTCAAATTTTTCAAACTACAGTTGCTGCAAGTTTGGACCAGATTTGTCAAATTTGGTGAAATTCATTCAAATCCTTTTCCAAAAATTCCAAGTAAAATCAGGCAGCCTCAGGGTGCATTGAGTGGTCACCTCACCAAGTACCAGCTCCAGAAAAATTTATCTCATTGCCAAATCTTTCTGTCGAACACCTGCAGTGCATTGTCAATGTCAAGATTCAGTTAAGTTCAGAGAGCATTGCAGTGCACTGTCGTTTTCTTCAGAACCCGACGTCGATCTCGCCAGTGCCACTGTGTCGCCTTGCTCCTCGTCCCCTCCCCCTTGTTCCTGCACCGCACGAGCATCTGGCACCTTGCGAACATCGGCGACGAGCAGCAGAAGGTGCGCCGCCCCGTGACCGACGCCAGCGGCGGCTTTGCGGCCGCCAGCGGGAGGCACGGCGCAGACGGCGCCACCCAGCGCCGCCCAAGCCACCGGAGCTCGCCGCGTGGCCTTCCACTCCCCCGAACGCGCTGCCACTCTCGTCGTGAACCGCAGGGCGCGGAGCGTGCTCTCTGCCGCCGTCGAGCCCGTGCGGCCATCTCACCGTGGACCGACGCCATTACGCCAAGACCAACTCCGTTTAGCAGTGGAATGACACCAGTAACTTCCACTGATGCTGCCTGGCCACTCAAACCTCCTGCCCATCCACTGCATCGCCGTAATCGCTCGCCGGAGATTCTCCGTTCACGGCCACCCCGTCGATCCGCCTATAAATAGAGGCCCCGAGCTTCAACTCGAGCACACACCATCCCTGCACTTCACCTAGAGCACGCCTAGCCACTGGAAGAGCCCCGAGGAGGTCTCCTTCCTCGACTCCGGCCGCCGCGACCCGCCACGAGATCCAGCTCGATTCGCCCTCGTGTGTGCACCTCCGCCTCCCATCTCTTGCCAGTAGCTTCACTTTGCATCCCTCCTTCTGACCCGCGCTTCAATTCGAAGTTTGCAGCCCTCCAACGGAGTCCTCCACCACCACCCGAGCCGCCGCCCGCCGGAGATAGTGTCGCCGTCGACGTGGTGCTCCCCGTTGGTCGAGTCCACCACCCACCGACGCGGAAGAACACGCTGAAGCTCTTGGTACCCTCCGATCCCCCTAACTCGTCGTGGTTCGACGCCGGCGTCCACCGTAGTCTTCGGGCGCCGGCGAGCTTTTCAAACCTGACATGTGGACCCCGCATGTCAGCCTCTGTTCTATTCTTTCGCGAACCGTTTTCTGTTGGCGCCTTCGGGCAAAATACGTTTTCTTCCTTTAGCTAGCGCATTTCTTTCCAAAGCGTTTTCTGGTTTCTCAGTTTAAACCCTGGAACTTTTCTGTTTCATTACAGATAAGTCCCTGGACAGAAACCCTTATAACTTTTAAATGAAAAGGGATTTTTGAGTGGTTCTTTTTCTGACAGTCTTATATTTTTGTCTAGTTTTTTATGAGATTTATTTGGAAAAACTTCGGAGAAGTTTCTGTGCACGTTTTGGTTTTCACGTTAGTACCCGTTTTCGTGATTGCCGTAGGTTCCGGAAGAGGTGACGAAGCCGCGAACTTCGCCGAGCTAGACTCCGACTTCTCCGAACCAGGCAAGCATGTTTTGAACATTTGATATGACAGGTGTTTGCATGTTTGCTTGAAAGTTTTGTGCGTGGCATATGAGTGTCGGTAAATACCTCGTTGCTTGTAAGGCAACTACCCGCATGTTCCAAAGTTGCGATGATCTCTGATGAGAGATGGCCAAATCATGTGGTGACATGAAGGGCAGCAAGGTGGTACTGTTGTAGCATACCAGCCTTGCGTCATCCGACTTTCTCCGACGTTAACGTGCACGGAGTCACGTTATCGTTCTTTTCCCCCGCATGTTTCATAGTTGCGATGATCTCTGATGAGAGATGGCCTAATCATGTGGTGACATGAAGGGCAGCAAGGTGGTACTGTTGTAGCATACCAGCCTTGCGTCATCCGACTATTTCTGACGCTAACGTGGACGGAGTCACGTTATCGTTCTTTCCCCCTTCCGTGCTACCACATGTTTCATTTGCCAGGATGCGGTTTAGTAAGTTGGTAACCTCTTTCCGTGTACACACCAAACAGAGGGGCCGGGATGATGGTACCTTGGCCCAGGATTAAAGCCAGTCATCCGGTCAGGGGGCATGGGTGTTTCCGGTTGGGACCGAGAGGGGGGCACCCCCTTAGAGCGCGCGTATAGAAATTTGATCCCATCCTACGCGAGGTTGTAGCCTCCCCGTCTCAAGGTTTTTCTTGAACGTTGCTGAGGGTGATCCCTGGCTTCGGAATGTTGAATTGGGTGTGTACTGGTTAGACGTGTTTCTTCCAAAACACCGTAAACGGAACTAGTCCCTGTGACTACTGAAATCCGTTGGCTGTGGTTAAGTACAAACTCTGCAGAGTCAATTCCTTCCAAGTCATCGTATCCATGATCAAGTAGTGTAATCAGTATATCCATATCTATCCGCATGAAAAACTTGTCCCCGGTGAACAAGCTCAAGTGGTAAATCCAGTTAAATTATTATTCCTGTGGATGGACTAACTTTATATTTGTCTCGTACTTGTGATAATTTATGTTCCCGAACTATTGTATTATTGAGCTACAATATAAGCCCTTTATGTGACGTCGCGCAGACGTCCGACTGTGGCGTGTTTTTGTTTCTTACATTAAATATAAGCCCTTTAGGTGATGTCGCTCAGACGTCCGACTGTGGCATGTTCGTCTTTTATTTTCTGTTATAAGCCCTTTATGTGATGTCGCTCAGACGTCCGACTGTGGCATTATTATTATTCTTGCAGTTTCCTCTCGAGGAGTCATTCAGACACTCGTTTGGCACCAGCATTATTATTCTTGCAGTTTCCTCTCGAGGAGTCATTCAGACCCTCGTTTGGCACCAGTATTACTATTCTCGCAGTTTCCGCTCAAGGAGTCATTCAGACCCTCGCTTGGCACCCAGTATTTATTATTTCTATGTCTGATCGCACTGGTTAAATTGTTCTCATGCTTCATGTTTGCATTTGTTATATCTTTTGTCCGAACTGTCTTGCGAGTTTTTTCATAGTACTCACCTGGCTTGTTGATTTGGCCAGATGTTGACGAAGGCGATCTCTTGGATGAAGAGTTTGATAGCGCATCCGACGCCTAGAGGAGTCCCAGTCAGTCCTGTGCGATTCCGGATATTGGTCACTTGTATTATATACGCTTCCGCCACCCGCTATAAGTCTCCTCGAGCCTCACTCCGACGCTCGAAGAGTTGTAGTCTTCAGGAGTCATATCACTCGCTTTGCAGTGATATTTCCACCACCGTCATTATCGTGAGTTAGTAGTATGCCACCCTATCCGCCGTCTTGTTTTAGCGGCGTGCATGTAATAAATTGTTGGGCATCCTCCGCTCAACCTTGTATTATATTCAGTACTCCTGGTATTTTTCTTCTATGACCAAGATATTGTCTACCAGTGAGAAGGAATTCTTCCTTACTGGTCCATAAAAGGGATTGGTCTATCAATAATTATTTTATTGAAAAACCGGTCGTGACAAGGCGGGGTCCCGATCTAGAACGAGGGGGCGAAGGAAAGGGGCGATGACGTCCGGTGAGGACCGGCGGCGGCGCGGGTGCAAGGCGTCGGGGGCGGCGGTTGCCACCGACGGGATCCGCGCGGGGAAGGGAGAGAGAGGTGGGTGAGATCGAGGGGAGTGGGGGGAGAGAGTGGTGGAAGTGGGGGTGTGGTGGTGGATCGGGCTAGGGTTCGAGGAGGCGTGGGGGTTTAAGCGGGGAGAGGTGGGCCGGCCGGGATGGGCTGGCCAACTGGGCCGGCCGGTTCCCGGGGGGGTTCGTTTTCCTTTTTTTACATTTTTATATTCTGTTTTCAATTTTAGATACTTCATTATTTAAATTATAAAAATAAAGGAGTTTTGATAGATATGAGACTTGTCACATAAATGAAGCACATTATTTCTAGAAGTCACAAAAAGTTTGAGGCCAAAAGGAGTTGTCTAATCATTTTTTTCGAAATTCAAAAGGCCAATTTTAAAAGCTGCTGGACCACTAAATAATTTCCAGGAGCACTTTCAGAAACCAAAAGAGGTTGGTTCCAACATGACAAATACCTAGGGGATTATTTGCCACACTTTGAACATTTTAGTTTTCAGGTTTGGCAAATATGAATTTTTGACTTCAGATTGGATTTGAATTTGAATTGTGATTTGGATCAAGTGAAGATTAGCAACAGTAACAAGATGACATGGCACCATTAAAAGGGGATTACTGTAGCATGACACTTGGGGTGTTACAAATCTCCTCCACTACAAGAAATCTCGTCCCGAGATTTAAGGGGTGGAGTAAGGGGAAAAGACTCGGGAAGGACGGAGCTCAACACAAGATAGTTACCTGGGGACTATCTCAGTGAACGTGGCAAAGAGGCATCTCTCGAGTTGAAATTCAAGAAAGTCATCGAGAGCAAGGTAAGAAGGTGCAATAAGAAGCTTCAATCGGGTAGGCAATCGTTCGTTACCTGAAACAGAGTGTGAAAGGGTTTCAGAGCGACGGGTATAAGTATTGCATCTGATACCAGAACAGATCACAAGAAGGTGGCTCGTGAATTACATACGAAGCCAAGCATGAGGAACAATTTTGGAAGACAGGGATGTACAGGAGAGTCAGGTTTCGATCCTGTGGAACTGTGGGTTATGGGCCCACTATGTGGGTCAAAAGTAGAAAGGGCGCTGACCTCTTGCACGGTCATGATAGCAAGGCAAGTCAGAGGATAGCATGTCAGTTATGTTGGCAACAATCATTGGTACCAAGGGCGAGGGACGAAGAGAACTATTTTCCTGCTCATTGAACGAGGCGGACCAATAGGCAAAGTTCTCGTCCATCGGTGGTTACCGGAATGTCAACAGCAATAATAACAAGGTCTTACTGACAAATTGTACACCGAGGTGTTTACATAAGCAGGGACCTATTATTGCTTAGATCATATGGATCACAAGAAAGGTTAACAAAACAACGAAAAGGAAAATGTGTTTAAACACAAGATTTAGGAGTGTAACTTTTCCCAAGGAACAGCAGAGCATGATATACATGTCAGAACAACAGGTACATCACCATTTGGATAAAGGGGCAAGGGAATTCATGATGTATCCATACAACAGTGTTTGGATAATAGAGCAAGAAACATTTGGCAATGCACTTTCAATGTTCTTGTTGTTGTTCGGCGTACCACAGTCATGCTTCGAGGTAACATTAACATGGTGTTTCAAGCAAGATTGAATCTGAAGGTCACAAGAAGTACAAAGGAACAATTCCAAGAATGTCAAGGAATGTAAGATATAACCAAAACATGACCAAGTCTGTATATGCAGGAAGTCAAGGATGGTGTCGATGACAACACGAATCATCGACGAGCAAGGATGGTATTTCTCCTCAAGAATTTGATTGATATCTTAGAACAAGGCAGTATATTGATGGTGATCACGACAAATTTTGTCGAGAGGCTCTATGAAGATGCCATCGAGCAGCAACGACATCAACCAAAAGGAATGATGAAGCGAAGGCTATTGGAACCACGGATACGACATAAGCTCGGATTCAAGCTTGTTGTTCAAGGTGGAATGATAAGATGAGGAAGATCGACGTAAGCTTCGCTCATCGTCGAAAAGTTGTGCTCCGGGAATAAGGTCTAGGTAGCACAGTTAAAATTAGCACGACAATGATATAGTCGATCAGGTTAGGAATGACTTGGAGGACTATTAAACTCGTAAGCAATGAAAATTACTTAGAGTTATTGAATCAGAGTGCGGAATCGATTCTCTTATAGGTGTTCTCGAGTGACCAATAACTCAGAACCTGGGGGAAAATCTGAAATCGGTGAGAAGCAATACTAGATGAAGACTCATAGGAAGCAACACAGTTCTTTGATATTCTCGAGGTACCGGAGGGTAATACTCGAAGGAGGATCAAAATAGAGGTTGCGGAGATGCATTGATCTGCAAAAGACAAGTGCTTTAACTTGTCCGAGAAATGGAATTAAAGGGGAACAATCATGGTGAGAACCACAGTTGCAAAGGACCAAACATAGATACCATATGAACTTATAATAAGGGGATTATTATATCACAAGAAGCTTCCATGATAAGATCCACATTAGGTCCATGGGCATGAACACAAAGTTCAAGGTCGACTCCCACTTCTCCAATGCATAACCTTTCATTCACTTCTCGCGTTCAATGAAGTTGTAGTGTTGAAATGTTATCTGGCAAAACACCAGAAGAGTATGACTCGTGACAACTCTCGGGTTCACATGGATTAAGAAGGCATAGGTTCAACCCATAGGGGCATCTTGGGAACATATACCACAAACTCCACGAGTAAAATAACACAAGCTCGAAGGCAGAGCATGGTTGAGAAGGCAGAGGATACAATTTACCGAAGGCTTTATGTATCTGAGGAAAGGCTCCAAGAGGTTATTGAATATGAAGGACGTTGTCAGATAAAATCCAACAAAGGATCTGGCGGTCCACATAGGATCTGATGTGAGTATCGGTACTCAACCAGAAGAAGAAAGAATGCAAAGGCTTCGGATTATAGAAACATCTGAATAATTTGATGCTTAAATGCAAAGAAATCATGATTTCAAAAATAGAAGATCAGAAGAAGATGCTCTGATCAAAAGATAAGTAAGTTGAATAGCCCTAGGGATACAATTGACGGCAATTTGATTGGTCGAGAAACAACTCTTGGTCAAATGACGTCCAAGCCGGAAGGATGAATTCTATGATCCGACTGAGGATTGCGAGCATCCGCAACATATTGAATCAACAGACTCAAATGATAATGACAAAGGATGCCAATAAGATTACTATACTTATGGGATTTAACCATAATGCAAGGAAGCAAGAATTTCAAGAGCAATAAGCTGCTAAGGATTTTCGGAAGATCGAATAGGATTTCGAAGATTTTTGTGAAACACTCAAACAACTGGGGATGAAGAATCTTCGGTAATTGAGAGGAATTATTCATAGGGGTATTCATGTGGCAAAGAACTTCAAGGCAATTGCAGAAGGGGTTCTCGGGACAACGGGGAGTATTTCGGGGCATCTTTTAGAAACAAGAGCAACTAGGGACAAAGGTATGAACGGCAACTGTATGTACTTATCCATAAGGATATATCGGTGGCAGGGAATTGCAAAGGCGGTGGGCACAAGGGTCTCGGGAAAACATCAAAGAGTAACTTCGAAGTCTTCTGGTGAAGCAGGCGATCATCTGGAATGAAGGGGCTCTCCGGTAGGAAGTGGTTACGAGATCCTAGAGTCAGAGTTAGTAAATTCGATTAACCCGAATGGAAGAGAGATCAGAGTCCCAGAGTATAGACGAGGAGTAAAAGATCCTAATACCACCCAATGGCGACGTGGGCCCGTAAGACACACAGCCAATGTTAGTAAAAGTTTTTCAGTGACTAGACTCAACTTCGGCCAAGGAGTTGGAAAGGGGGCTACCTACAGGCAGTCGGCTCTGATACCAACTTGTGACGCCCTTGATTCAATCATACACTAATCATACACGCAAATGTGTACGATCAAGATCAAGGACTCACGGGAAGATATCACAACACAACTCTAGACACAAATTAGAATAATACAAGCTTTATATTACAAGCCAGGGGCCTCGAGGGCTCGAATACATAAGCTCGAATACTCAAGAGTCAGCGGAAGCAACAATATCTGAGTGCCGACATAAGTTAGACAAGTTTGCCTTAAGAAGGCTGGCACAAAAATAGCAACGATCGAAAAGGGAAGGCCTCCTGCCTGGGAGCCTCCTAACTACTCCTGACCGTCGGCGGTCTCCACGTAGTAGTAAGCACCCTTGGGGTAGTAGTAGTCATCGGTGGTGTCGTCTGGATCCTGGGCTCCACCATCGGGTTGCATCAACCGGAAAGAAGAAGAAAGGGGGAAAAGGGGAAGCAAAGCAACCATGAGTACTCATCCAAAGTACTCGCAAGCAAGGATCTACACTACATATGCATCGGTATCAATGAAAAGGGTTGTATCTGTGGACTGGACTGCAGAATGCCAGAAGAGAAGGGGGAAGCCTAGCCTATCGAAGACTAGCATCTTCTGGAAACCACCATCTTGCAGCAACCGGAGGGAGTAGAATAGCATAAAGTAAAGTAGTAGAAGTGTTATCAACCTCGGCCAGAGATCCTTTCTCGACTCCCTGCGAGAAAGCAATCCCAGAGCCATACAATCCAGTTCCAATCATAATCCAATTCTCATATCCATGTCTCATCTCAAGTATCCAGTTCTAGTTGTATCGATCGGGATACAACTCCAAGTGTCCGTTACCGTAGGACAGGCTATCGATAGATGTTTCCTTCCCTGCAGGGGTGCACCAACTTACCCACCACGCTCGATTAACTCCGGCCGGACACACTTTCCTGGGTCATGCCCGGCCTCGGCCAAACAATACGCCGCAACCCGATCTAGGCTTAATAGAGAGGTCAGCACGCCGGACTAAACCTATGGCCCCAGGGGTCATGGGCCATCGCCCCGGGAACTCCTGCATGTTGCGTGGGCGGCCGGTGAGCAGACCTAGCTACCTTCTTAAAAAAGGTAGGAGCTTACCAGTCCAACCCGGCGCGCGCCGCTCAGTCGCTAACGTCTATTAAGCTTCGGCTGATGCATATGACGCAGAACGCCCATACTATGCCCACGTGATGGTTAGTGCTATCAGGCCAGAGGCCCCTCGGATCAAATATCCAAATCGTAGTGGATTAGGAGCACGCGGTAACAAGCAGAGACTCATGAAAGATGTGACCCCGTTGCCCCATCTCGAGGACTTGCGGCAAGGGCTAGGAATGCCCGGCCACGCCTCGTAATTATCTCACGGGCACCCTCCAGGTCAACTCGACTCCACATCACTCGCAATTGAGCTCGCGCGGGCACCCCTCAGAGCCGACCCGTCTTTAGTAACATGGTTCAGTGTAAAGTCATAGTAACCATAGTAACTGTGTGTCTAACACCAAGGGGAAAACCTGAGGAATCACCCTTGACGGATTCCACTTGATGTAATCATCAAGGTGAACGTAAGAGGAACCACCCTCGAAGTTCACACTTGAGGGGTTGCACGACAGAGTCGTATCGGAAGTGGTTAAGGCGGAATCACCCTCGATGACCACGACCGAATAGCTACACTACAGGGTAACATCAGAAGTGCTGATGAGGTCTCACCCCGGCACTCGATAGTTACCCAGTAGTGTCGAGCAACTAAGGGGAAAGTGATGTGCGGTGTCGGGGCCTGGTCTTCGATCCCGTTGATCGGGTCTTCAATGATGAAGCAGGGGCAACAAGGACAAGGTGGGGGTCACTGATGGATCACTAACCAACCTGTACTAAGCAGTTTAGGATAAGAAGGTAGGTCACAATGAGCAGGTTACAAAAGCAGGCTATGCATCAGAATAGGAGCAAACAATAACAGTAGCAAAATCTAATGCAAGCATGAGAGAATGGAATGGGCGATATCGGGATGATCAAAGGGGGGCTTTCCTGGAAGCTCCGCTGAAAGGGAAGAAGGGTCGTCGGTGACGTAGTCGATCACAGGGACATCAGCAGCGGTCTCGGGGTCTACTGGAGAGAAGAGGGGGAAGAAACAGTAAATACATAGCAAGCAAGAGCATAACAGGACAACAGGCATAGCTAGACGCGTTCTAACGCGGTGCTACACGATACCGACGAAGGGGGATAACATCCGGGAATGCTTTCCGAAAGTTTGGCATTTTCGGACACACGAACCGGAGGGGGACGGTTGCAGGTTTGCTATGCTAGGGACGTGTGGTGGACGAACGGACCGCGTATTCAGATTCGTCTCGTCGTTCTGAGCAGCTTTCATGTACAAAGTATTTTCATCTGACCTACGGTTTATTTTATATTAATTTCCAAAGATTTAGCCATGTTCTGAAATTATTAAATAACTAATTCGAAAAATAAACATAAAAGAGCTAGGTGCACCCGGTGCAGTGCACCCAGCAGTGCACCAGGGGCTGACAGGTGGGTCAGGTGGCCCAGTTGAACCAGTCAACAAAGACTGGTCAACAGAGTGAATAGTGCAAGCGGGTCCCACATGTCAGTGTCACATGTGTTATTTCAGTTTTAACATCTTTTAGTTAGCAGCAGGGCCCGTATGTAATAGACACATTAGGTTAGTTACCTAGTTAAGCCTAAATTAAATTAAGTTAATTAAGTAAGTAATTATTATTTATACATTTTTCTGTTCTCTTTTTTTAGGCGTGGGGCCCATTCGACAGTGGCACAGAGGCCTTAGCGGGGCGGGCGCTGGGTGCGGGCGCCCGAAGGGACGAACCCAGGTGCGCGGGCGAAGGCCACCGAGGCGCGGCAAGGCGCCGGCCAAGGCAAGCACGGGAGGCGCGGCGTGGAGGAGGCCCGCGGGCCGCAGTAGGTGGCGAGGAGCAGCAGGGCAAGGCCGCAGGCGCGGCCGGCAGCATCGCTGGCAGGGGCGGGCGCACGCACGGGGCGCAGCCCAAGAGTAGCCGGTGCACGGACAAGCGGGGCCACGGGCGCGTCGGGGCGCGTCAACGGTCGCGACGAGGGCGCACGACGACTGCGGCGTCGGTCAGAAGAACGGGCGACGCGGACGACAGCCTATGCCGGTGAATCGTGGAGAGGGAAGAGGAGGACGGACGGCTGCTCACCCCCGTTGCAGGGGAACACCGGTGAGGCTCCGTGGAGCCGCGGTTGAGGAGGAGGTCGAGGACGGTGCGGGTGATGAGGACGAGGTGGCGGGACAACATCGGGGCGAGGTGGCCTCGGTGATCCGGCAACGTCACGCCGTCGGGGAGGCGGGGTCCCGATCTAGAACGAGGGGGCTAAGGAGAGGGGCGATGACGTCCGGTGAGGACCGGCAGCGGCGCGGGTGCAAGGCGTCGGGGGCGGCTGTTGCCACCGACGGGATCCGCGCGGGGGAGGGAGAGAGAGGTGGGTGAGATCGAGCGGAGTGGGGGGGAGCGAGTGGTGGAAGTGGGGGTGTGGTGGTGGATCGGGCTAGGGTTCGAGGAGGCATGGGGGGTTAAGCGGGGAGAGGTGGGCCGGCCGGGATGGGCTGGCCGACTGGGCCGGCCAGTTGGCTAACTGGGCCGGTTGGCCCGGGGGGGTTCGTTTTCCTTTTTTTACATTTTTATATTCTCTTTTCAATTTTAGATACTGCTTTATTTAAATTATAAAAATAAAGGAGTTTTGATAGATATGAGACTTGTCACATAAATGAAGCACATTATTTCTAGAAGTCACAAAAAGTTTGAGGCCAAAAGGAGTTGTCTAATCATTTTTTTCGAAATTCAAAAGGCCAATTTTAAAAGCTGTTGGACCACTAAATAATTTCCAAGAGCACTTTCGGAAACCAGAAGAGGTTGGTTCCAACATGAAAAATACCTAGGGGATTATTTGCCACACTTTGAACATTTTAGTTTTCAGGTTTGGCAAATATGAATTTTTGACTTTAGATTGGATTTGAATTTGAATTGTGATTTGGATCAAGTGAAGATTAGCAACAGTAACAAGATGACATGGCACCATTAATAGGGGATTACTTTAGCATGACACTGGGGACGTTACATGCGGCCAGTTGCCTTTCGGCCTCTTGTTTACCCGCCTGCGCGAATTTCAGTTCCTCTTTTAGTTGATCTGCTGATCCTGTCATCGGAAACGCAATAGTATTCACATTACTTGTACATGATTATACTTTTTCTGGATGGAGGTGAACATTACCAGGCGGTGCCTCCTTGGACTTCTCTAGTTCGGCGGTAACAATAGCTAGCTGAGTCCGGCACTTTTCCAGCTCATGAGACAGCATGTTGTTCTTCTTTGTGAGTACCTGAGTATACAACGATCCTTAAATCAATTGTTTCAACTGTTTCAAGTCTCAGCGGCTACTGGTACATGATTACCAGATCTGTACAATGCGTACTTACCCGCATATCTTTCAAATGCTGGTCAGTGGCTCTGGCAAGCCCGTCCCGAGCAGCTCGGATATACGCATCAGCTGAGCTGAAGGCACTGAACGCCTCTTTAGTAAAGCCAGGGTCGCGAAGAGCGGCCCTCCGGCACCGATGATTTATGGCGCTCTCCACTTCAGAGTTCGTGACGGATACATTATCCGAATCCTCTGAAGGAGGACAATCCGGCGTCGCTCCCGTGTCAGCCCCCGCTGTTGAGGATATAACCATTAGAGTCACCCGCCCAGGACGGGCCGGGTTACTCATAATGGTCATCACGCGAAGCCCAGTACCAAACTTCAAGACGACGGGTCAATAATGGGATTAAGACCCGGAGATGGCTTAAGGCCCGTAGTGATAACCACCGTCATGGTGAAACTTGTAGTGTAAGGCAGGAATAGTTAAGAGTCCGAGCCGGACACTGTTATGAGCCGGCCGGGACTCTGAGAACCGTTGGGCGTCGACCTCTCTATATAAAGGGACGATCCGGCGGCGGTTTGGGGACAAGTAAGACCAAATCGATAACCAGGCAGGACGGTTTAGCTCCTGGTCGTCGAAACCCTAATCAATACCACCTCAAACTGGACGTAGGCTTTTACCTTCACTGTAAGGGGCCGAACCAGTATAACCCTCGTGTTCCTTGTCCCGTTTAACCCCTTTAAGCTTCCTAGCTGCGATGGCTCCACGACTAAGTCCTTGCATGAGGACATCTGCCGTGACAATTCCACGACAGTTGGCGCCCACCGTGGGGCTGGCGCACGGTGGATTTGAGTTCTTGAAGGGCAGCTTCGAAGGGCTCAAGGGATACGCTGTGGGCCGGATGACCAAGAGTCGTCGCGGCAAGCTCTACATCGACGATGCAAACTCGGGCCCCGACGCCGGCTCAATCGAGTACGGGTACTGGGTCCCCTTCGGCGGAATCCATGTCTTCATTGGCAAGATTGGTGAGCCGGACCTCTGCGCCGATCTCATCGAGACGGCTCAGCGTGCACGACCCGCCCGGGCTCTACCTGCCTTGAAGCATGCTTTCGTGGGATGTGTCCATGGAGGGCTCTCTGAAGGATCGGGATCTGGTGATGAGACGGCCGCCGGCTCTGACGGCGAGTCGGCTACGGATGAGTCAAACTCGTTGTATCAACTTCAAGATGGCAGGCTCAGGGGTTGTTCCGATGGCGACAGCATTCCGGACCCCTTTGAGCCGCCGAGCCGGGTTGGAATCTTCATGGCCAGCGCACAACCTGTTCAAAACCCCGCTGCCAGGTCAGGAAGCCCTGTGCCCTCGCCGGCTCAGGTGCTGATGGATCTCACAGACAAGATGACGGTCCTGTTGACCGCTACGGTTGACCCGGCTGATCAAGCTCAGCATGACGTGGAGGTGGCATAGTTAAAATTGGATCTAGCAAAAGCCAAGGAGGATCTGGCGGTGGAAGGGATCAGGATGGCTGCAGAGAGCGCGACTCTCGACGCCTAGACTCAGCTGATTCAGGCACAGTCTTTCCGGCTCACGATGGATCAAAACGCGTCCAATGAGGTCATGAGAAGGAGGCATCAAAAGGCCCAATCTCGACTCCCTCCGGTTTACGATCCTCGAAACCTCTTCAACACGCCTGGTGCAGGGCCTAGTAACCCGCCAGAGATCATAGCGCCCGGGGTTGGAACGCCAATTCAACCCCAAGTGATGGGGCCTCCCCGGGTGAACCCTGCCCCGCCTCAATACGTGCCAATACCACCGGGTCATTATGCCAACCCGTTGGAAACCATGGTCGCCGCTGCGGCGCGGCTGGCGGCTCTCCCAATCGACGGTGACTCTCCAACGGCGGTTGAAACCCGCCGGGTCAGAGAACTCCTTCAGACGGCTCTGGCGCAGCAAGAGGCATATTCTTATAGTCGGGACAGGATTCATTCAACCCCTCGCCCAGGCCGGAGCCCGAGTTATATTAGACACATGGTCTCAGCGACCGGCTCAAGCAATGTCCGACGCCATGACTTGCCTCCTGGCCATGGCCCGGCTCATAACGGAGCCTTTCACGTGGTAGACCAAGACAGGGCACGGCAAGAGGCGGAGCGGGCGCCTCAGTTGACGGCTTACCAGCCGCCCCCGGCTTATCCGACGGCTTCTATCGATGTGGGTATACCTACGAGGACTGGAGGTGTCCCTTGTCTGGTGCCGGCTCTCCGCAATGAACGTCTGCCCAAGGATTTCAAGGGGCCTAGGAAAGTGCCTAATTACACGGCTGATTTACAACCTGGAGCATGGATCGAAAGCTACGAGATGGCTATGGAGTTGCTGGAGGTCAGTGAAGCAGCAATGGCCAAGTACTTCACCATGATGTTAGATGGGACTGCCCGCACTTGGTTGAAAGGGCTGCCACCGAATTCTATCGGGTCTTGGGCTGAGCTAAAAGCCCGCTTCATCCAAAACTTCAAAGATACCTGTAGGCAGTCTATGTCCATTGTGGATTTGACTAACTGTAAGCAGCAGGAGGGTGAGTCTACAACCCATTGGGTTCGCCGGGTCAAAGAGATAATACATTCATCTGATAAGATGAATGTCGGCTCTGCAGTCTTAATGTTGGAGCAGAATTGTCATTTCATGCCCCTGAAGATGAAACTCGGGCGGCTCAAACGCGATTGCAATGATATGGGTACGCTGATGGCGGCTCTCGTCAAGTACGCCGACTTCGATAGTACCAAGGACCCCGCGTCGGATGATGAAAGGACAGGGAAGGGAAAGAAGAACGGCAATGGCAAGGGTCCTCAACATAACCCGGCGAACCAAGGAGGAAGCAAGCGTAAGGCTGATGGCAGCATAGAGTTTGTGGCCAACGCTAGCTCACAGGGTAACAACCAGCAACGTAAGGGGAGGCCACCTCCCCGAGCCGGCGGGTCCGGCCCGACGCTTGAGCAATTGTTGAATGAGCCTTGTCCAAGGCATGGTTCTAGGGAGAAGCCGGCTACTCATCTATGGAAAGATTGCGCAATCATGAAGGCCTTCAAGAATTCCAATGCCTTTAATGGCAACAATGGCCCGGGCGGCGGCTCAGGTGCCGGCGGCTTTCATGGCCCGGGCGGCGGCTCAAATTCCAATCCTCAGAATGTTCAAGGGGGCTTTAATCAGCAGTCCGGCTAGGGTCATCAGCAGCAACAGGGGGGATACCAGACCAATCCGAAGCAGCTCAATGGTGGACAGTATCATGTGTTTACCACCAGTCTATGCAAGCGAGATCAGAAGCTTCATAAGAGGGCTGTGAATGCTGTTGAGCCGGCGGTTCCACGCTATTTAAGATGGTCTGAGTAGCCTATTGTGTGGAGCAGGGAAGATCACCCTCCCCGGGTTGATAATCCGGGTCACCTGGCCCTGGTGGTGGCTCCTCAGGTGGGGGATATAAATTCACTAAAGTGCTCATGGACGGAGGCAGCAGCATCAACATCCTCTATTATGAGACTTTCCGTCGTATGGGATTGATTGATAAGAATCTCAGCCAGTCCAATACTATTTTCCATGGTGTGGTGCCTGGTAAGTCGGCGTATCCAGTTGGTAAGATCGAGCTGGAAGTGGCTTTTGGAGATGAGTACAACTACAGGGCGGAAAAACTAACCTTTGAGGTGGTTAAGATAAGAAGCCCGTATCATGCTTTATTTGGGCGGCCGGCTTACGCCAAGTTCATGGCACGGCCATGTTATGTATATTTGCAGCTCAAGATGCCGGGTCACAATGGGACCATTACGGTTCATGGCAGCCGAAAGATAGCCTTGGAGTGTGAGGAAGGTGACGCGACTTACGCTGAATCTGTTTGTGCAACAGAGGAGTTGAAGTTTTACAAGGACAATGTTGACCCGGCAGATATGACGTCTTTGAAGAAGCCAACCACGGAGCATGAGCCGGCAATGAAATTTAAGTCCACTGATGAGACTAAACTTGTTGACTTTGTTCCAGGTGACTCATCTCAACAATTCAGCATCAGTGCCAATCTGGATCCGAAATAGGAAGGCGCGCTCATCGAGTTCATCCGTGAGAACAGGGACATCTTTGCGTGGAAACCTTCTGACATGCCGGGTGTACCTAGAGAACTCGCTGAGCACACTCTCAATATTGATCCGAAGTTTAAGCCGGTCAGGCAATTCCTCCGACGGTTTAATGAGGAGAGGCAGAAAGCCATTGGTGAGGAGGTAGCCCGGCTCTTGGCGGCTGGGTTTATCGTTGAAGTTTTTCACCCAGAGTGGTTAGCTAATCCGGTGCTCGTGCTTAAGAAGAACGGCACCTGGTGGATGTGTGTGGATTACACAGATTTAAACAAGGCTTGTCCGGCTGATCCTTTTGCTCTCCCCCGTATTGATCAGATTATTGATGCTACGGCGGGTTGTGAGCGCTTAAGTTTTTTGGATGCTTATTCTGGATACCATCAGATTAAAATGGCAGTTAAGGACCAGGAGAAGACAGCGTTCATCACTCCTTTTGGAGCCTTCTGCTATGTATCTATGCCTTTTGGGCTCAAGAGTGCACAGGCGACTTACCAGCGTTGCGTACAGAATTGTCTTCATAACCAGATTGGGCGCAATGTTCATGCTTATGTGGATGATATCGTGGTTAAATCCAGGGAGAAGGAGACCTTGATAGATGATCTGAGAGAAACCTTTGATAATCTCCGGGTATACAAGATGATGCTTAACCCGGCCAAGTGTGTTTTTGGTGTTCCCGCAGGCAAGCTCTTGGGTTTTCTGGTTTCTCACAGAGGCATTGAAGCTAACCCGGAAAAGATCAAGGCAATCACCTCTCTGGCTAAGCCGGCGTGTATAAACAACGTTCAGCGTCTGGCGGGTCGCATCGCTGCTTTAAGCCGGTTTATAAGCCGTTTGGGTGAAAAGGCCATGCCACTGTACCAACTGATGAAGAAAACAGATGACTTTGTCTAGAATGATGCTGCTAATGCTGCTTTTGAGGATTTGAAGAGACAGCTGGCTGAGCCCCCAGTTCTTGCTGCTCCGGTTGACAAGGAGCCCTTATTGATGTATGTAGCCGCTAACACACGAGCCGTCAGTGTGGCTGTGGTGGTGGAGCGCAAGGAAGAGGGTAAGGAGTATCCGGTTCAGCGGCCGGTTTACTACGTCAGTGAAGTGCTCATTGAGTCCAAGCAACGGTATCCACACTGGCAGAAGCTTGTTTATGGGGTATTCATGGCAAGCCGGAAGCTTAAGCATTACTTCCAGGGTCACCCTATCACTGTGGTTAGTTCTGCTCCCCTAGGAGATATCATCCAAAACAGAGAAGCCACAGGGAGAGTGGCTAAGTAGGCTATAGAACTTGGGCCTCATGGTCTGAAATACGTGCCACGCACTGCTATAAAATCTCAAGCATTGGTGGATTTCATCAATGATTGGACAGAGCTGCAGGCGCCTGAAGAGAAACCCGATAACACATATTGGACTATACACTTCGACGGGTCTAGGCAATTGGAGGGCTCGGGGGCTGGAGTTGTATTAGCTTCCCCTCGAGGTGACAAGTTTTGCTATGTGCTGCGGTTGATGTTTCCCTGTACTAACAATGCAGCTGAGTACGAGGCCTTGCTCCATGGTCTTCGGATGGCTAAGGAGATGAGCTTAAGCCGGGTAAGGTGCTTTGGCGACTCAGATTTAGTGGCCCAACAAGTGTCGGGCAAGTGGGATTCCAAGGACCCTCTCATGGCGGCTTATCGCCGCGAAGTTGATGCCATTGCTAGACACTTTCAGGGTTACCAAGTAGAGCACATCGATCGCAGGAAGAACGAGGCGGCTGATGCATTAAGCCGGCTGGGCTCTCAACGAAAGCCGGTGCTGCCTAATACTTTCTTGGACATCTTACATAACCCTTCTGTTAAGTTGCCTACAGACGAAGACTTGGCTGTTCCTGACCCGGAGGCACAGTTGGTGGCGGCTCTCCACATCACCCCAGACTGGACGGTACCATACTTGGCTTACATGACCCAGGGAGATTTGCCTGAGGATGAAACTTTGGCCAGACAAATAACCCGGCGGTCTAAGTCAATGGTCATTATCAATGGCGAGCTGCATCGTCGCAGTGTTACTGGAACTTTCCAGCGTTGTGTTTCCCCTGAGGAGGGTCAAGAAATCTTACGTGAGATTCATGAAGGGGATTGTGGCCATCATGCCGGCTCAAAATCCCTTGTGGGCAAGGCTTTTCGTCATGGTTTTTACTGGCTGACGGCTCATGCTGATGCGGAGGACTTGGTCAGTAAATGTGACAGTTGTCAGAGGTTCTCGCGACGGGATCATGTGCCGGCTCAGGAACTGAGGATGATTCCAATTACTTGGCCATTTGCGTTCTGGGGGCTTGATATGGTTGGGCCTTTTAAAAGGTCCAAGGATAAGAAGACCCACCTCTTGGTGGCAGTTGACAAGTTCACAAAGTGAGTTGAGGCAGAGCCCGTTAGCAAGTGTGACGCAGCCACGTCGGTTCAGTTCATGAAAAGGGTGATATTTCGCTTTGGTTTTCCACACAGCATTATAACTGACAATGGTACCAATCTGTCTAAGGGCGCCATGGAGGAGTTTTGTCAACGAGAGCATATTTGACTTGATGTTTCATTAGTGGCTCGCCCTCAATCCAATGGTCAAGCTGAGAGAGCTAATCAAGAGATTTTGAAGGGCATCAAGCCCCGGCTTTTGGTCCCTTTGCAACGGACGCCAGGTTGTTGGGTGGAGGAGTTACCCTCTGTGTTATGGAGCATCAATACTACTCCTAACAGATCTACGGGTTACACGCCTTTCTTCATGGTTTATGGAGCGGAAGCAGTCCTCCCTAGCGACATCCGTCATGACTCGCCTCGAGTGGCGGCTTATGTTGAGGCGGATAATGAGCGGGCGCGCCAAGATGCTCTTGACTTGTTGGACGAACAGCGTGATGTGGCAGCAGCTCGCTCGGCGATTTACCAACAAGACTTGCGCCGTTATCACAGCCGCCGGGTTAAGTCCCGGGTCTTCCAGGAAGGTGATCTGGTGCTCCGGCTCATCCAAGATCAAACAGATGCACACAAGTTATCCCCGCCTTGGGAAGGGCCCTTTGTGGTCAGCAAGAACTTGCACAACGGGTCATACTACCTTATTGATGTTCGGGAGCACAAAGATTCACGCAAGTCGGAGGAAGAGACCCGTCGGCCGTGGAACGTAGCTCAGCTTCGGCCTTATTACACTTGAGCCACCGGCTCTCATAATGTACATATTTCTATAGCCATGTATATATTATGATAAATAATAAAGCAGGACCTCTGTCCTTTGTTCTCCTCCAAAGGTAAACGTGTTATTTCCGTTACAACATCACATGGTCACTTGGAGGTGGATCCGGCTTACGATCGTATTCGAATCTAGCCGTTAACAATGTAATCACCTGGGGGCTTCCTGTTCAAACATAGGTCGTATTCGAACCAAAGAGAACATAGCTGTCGATACCCACTTGATTGGCAAATCGCCGAGCTCATTAGGGAGTTTTTCTTGATCATATTTGAATCATGGCTCAACCCCCTTTGGGAACCGACGTGGATCGTATTCGAATCAGCGTCGTTAAACAACTCTTAAGGTCATTTGGGGGCTTCCTGTTCAAACAAGGGTCGTATTCGAACCTAAGAGAACATAGCTGTCGGTACCCTCTTGATCGGCAACGCCAAACCCACTGGGGGCTATATGATCGCATTCAAATCTTAGTTTAACCCCTTTGGGACGGGTCTCTGGTCGTATTCGAACCGGAAGCCCCTAAGTTTTGATCTTCTGATTTGCAACAAGTTCTTCTGGTCATATCAACAGTGTGCAAGGGCGGTTCTTACTCCGCCAACTTAACCTTGATTCACAATGTTAGTAACACACAATAAGCATTATCAATGCTGGTAAACCGGAGTTGAGATATCAACCTTATTTTTCGGGTTACATAAACCGGAAGTATACTTGAAGGCTTGTAAGTATGCTATTATGGTTACTTCGAGGATATAATTGCGGGCCAGTCTTTTATGATTTTGATTCATATTCCGGGTTATATATAAAGTATATGACTCTTAGTGCGGTAAGCCGCTTAGAGATTTGTGATTTGTTTTCTTATGCAGGACAATTAAAGACAGTTCTTCAAGCTTAAGGAAAATAAATGATCAGTTGTAACCCGGAGGAATATAAAGAAGCAGCTTCAATGGAGTTAAGCATTCAACACGTGCACGATGGCACGACAAAGTTAAGTGTTTGTCCTACTCTATTACAAGACTCCCAGAGTCCAAAGGATGAGGCATTGTTTTTAAAGCATGTCTATAAGCTGCCTAAAAGATCAAGGAGCTTGTTGGGTCGAAGCTTCCGGCTCATGCCTCTCCGCTCCTCCGGTTGTTCCCATGACCTGGAAGGTTGATGATTTCCAGTCAATGCCGCTAAAAGCCTCAAATTGAGCCTCGTCATCAATTAACCCGGCCGGGTCAACTTCTGGGGCAAAGGTGTGCTTACGAGTCGGCGGAATCAGGCTGATTGCTTCATAGCATGGAGTTGGGATCCTCTGATTCTCCGCGTCATAACCCGGCTGATACTTGGTAAGATCTGTATCATTCCCAATCAAGGTAGCCACCGGGCGCATGATCTTCACACAGGCGGCGAAGTCTTTCTGGTCAAAGGGATTACCGTCTTCCTTCAGACTGGGGTATCCAACAGCAATGTCGGCCGGGTCTAGCTCCGGGAGAAAAGCCTTGGCCCGGCTCAGCGCAGCTATAGCTCCGGCTCTTGCAGAGGCCCGTCTTAGCTCTTGGAAGCGCTGAGGAAGAACGGCAAGCCGCCTGAGGACGTCCGCCAGGTGAGTCGGAACCTCGTTGGACAGAGCCACAACGGCTAACGCACGCTGTGACCCGGTGTAGAGTTGCTCCACCAAGGTGTACACGGCCTTCAGCTTGGTCAGAACATTCTGATTAAGGTTGGAGCTTCTGGGACCTGTTTAACAAAGTCAGGTAAGCCAATGGCAATAGTGGGACTTATGAGACATAAAGAATGTAAACTTGATTAAAAGCTTGCAGAATGACTTACCGAAGATTGCGGAGACCATCTGGGACACATGGCGTTTTAAGCCGGAGAGTTCGGCGGTTCTCTCAGTCAAAGCAGCCTCTGCTTTTTCGGCCCGGCTGAGCAAGGCAGTTCTCTCCTCGGCCCAAGTCTTTCTTTCCGTTTCAAATTTCTTCTTCAGCTTTTCCTGTGCAGCAACACTGAATTCAAATTTGGCATTGGCCTTCCGGGTCTCAGTTTCCTGAGTCTTCAGGCGGTTCTTCAGCTCAAAGATTTCAGATTCCAATTTCTTGCAGGCAGCCTGTACAAATTCCGGGTTACAGTTTGAGTAGTTATCGCACAACATTAAAGTCCCAAGCACTTTGCAAGGAAAGACACTTGGCACTTGGGGGCTAATGTATGCTGAAAGATTCTATTTACAATTGCCGGTTCATGATGGTAAGCCGGGAGTTAAGTCTACAACATATTCTATCATAAGTAGTAGACTTGGGGGCTAGCATGATAAGGATGGCTATGGAGTAAGCAAGAGAGTTGTACCTCAGATTTTTGCTATATCTGCTTTACCATGTCAATCTCCAGATCCCGGCTGTTGTGCACTTGACCAATGTAACCAGAAACAATGTCTCCAATGCTCAAGTTAGCATAGTCAGTGATCTCCAGTCTGGCCCTGCGGCGCTCCAGCAGTTCTTCTTTGGCAGAGCATTTAGCCAGCACAGTGGGTCTCCCCGGCTCGACAAACTCTGTCCGGGTGATTACAACGTCCGGGTCATCGGCCGGCTGAGCTGGGCTGGGGATCTCCGGGTTAGTAGAAGCCTCTATGACTGGCTCGTCAGTTGGAGCGGTGGTTTCAGGAGCTGAGGCGGATGGCGGCTCATGAGCAGAAGCCTCCGGTTCAGTCAGGACCGGCTCTTCGACCGGTTTATTCTTCTTCGCCCTCTTGCTAAGCTTTGCTTGAGCACTGAAAGGACAAAAGGTTAGTACAAAAGCATGAGTAAGATAAGCACAACATAAGCTGATCGTCATTACCCGGGTGCGGTCGTGAAAGCCGGCAAGTTGGATTGCATGGAGTCCCCGGAGGAAGGTGAAGTTTCCTGATAGTTTGAATCAGAAGAATTGAGCGGTTGACGAGTAACGCCCGCTAAAGGATGGAAAGGATATAAGTTGGAGATAACCTCGGTCCGGCGCTTCCTTGATCCTTCAGGTAAGCCAGAGGAGAGGTCTGCATCCTTGTTGGTCCGGGTGTGCCTCTGGCTCTCATGAATCTGTTGCTTCAAAAGAATTTGAGGATCTTGATAAGCTAAAGGATGTGAAAATCTTACTTTCCGGGTTACTCTTCGGACTTTCAGCCTTGGCAAGGGTTCCGGGTCGGAGGAAAGTATAGTTACCTCTTCAACCACCGGGTTACTCGCTCTGGTATCATCCTGCTGATAATCAGTATCAATAAGGTGGTTAAAGGTAGATGAAAAACAAAAGAAGAGCCTAAAGAATCAAGGGTTACCTCTGACTCAGAGCTATCATCCAACTGAAATAGTTCTGAGGCACTAGGCTTACTCCCTTTCTTGCGGGGAGCGGCTCTCCTGGCGGCTCTCTTAGCCTTCCTGGCTTTTTTAGCCGCCTCATGATCATACTTGACTTTCCAGAACTTATCATTAGCCTGAAAAATACAACAAAGATTTCTTAAGGTTCAGATGAAAATTAAAAAGGGAAAGCAAGGTGCTCAGGACAGTGGCTTACTGCCGGAGCCAGGTTAGCTTTGCAGAAGGGGCTTAAGCCTGTCCTCCCGCAGTCTGCCAAGCTCTCGTTCAGGAGGGATTTGGTCATGTCGTCAACGACGTCCTCAGGTAAGTCGTTGGGGCTGTGCCGTAGAGGGTCATCCTTCCGACCCGTATAATCACACATTAAGCCGGGGCGGCGGCTCAAGGGAATCCCCCACCAAGAAATCCAGACCCGGACCAGATCAACGCCGTTGAGGCCATTTCCCAGGAGAGCCTTAATCTTGTTGATGGTGGGGATCAAAGGTTGACGCTCAGCTTGAGATAGTTTGTCTGGCAGGGGGTGATTTGGCTCTAGACGCAGGGCACGAAAGCCGGGCAGAGGGTTCTCATCAGCCGGAGAAGTATCCTGGCAGTAGAACCATGTCTGGTTCCAGTCCTTTGGGTGGCTTGGCGGCTCAGCATAAGGAAAGAGGCGATCTCTCCGTCGCTGAATGGAGATTCCGCCAAGTTCCAAGCTAGGCCCGTTGGCACACTCGTTCTGGCGATTCAGATAAACAGCTCCCTAAAGAGCAGTAGGTTGGGTTCTTCTCCAAGATATACTTCGCAGAATACTTGAAAGTTGCAAATATTTGACACGGAATTGGGTCCTATGTCTTGCGGCTGCAGATCGAAGAAGTTCAGAACATCTCTGAAGAATTTTGAGCCGGGAGGAGCAAAGCCCCGGCTCATGTGATCAGCAAATATCACAACCTCTCCGTCTCTTGGTTGAGGTCTTTCTTCGGACGGGTCAGGGGCACGATAAGACATGACCTCCTTCTTTGGCAGGTAACCCGTCTTCACGAAATCAGCTAAAGTGTCATCGGTAACATTGGATCTCATCCAGTTGCACGTGATGGGTGCCTTGGGAGCCTTGGGCGGCATTGTGAAAGATGAAAGCCTATGACAAAAGGAAAATGTCCGGTTCAACTATAAGCCGGAGGAAGTTTTACAGTTCAGTATTCAAGATGGCGGCTTATGAAGGGGCCTAATGACATATGGTTAATTGTGTCGGGTTATCTAAGCCGCTGTGGGCATCGTCAGTAATTCAAGTTGTTTAAAACTCTATCATAAATGAGCCGGAAATTTCACAGCGCATGGCCTCTTTTAAGCCGGAGTGTGGCACAAACAAGTTTCACATATCGCAGTAATTATTTTGGATCAAACGATCGACTAGAAAGAAAAAATTTCTAGACCTAGAAGGCTGATACAGAGAAGTTCGTAAGCTCTAAGGAGATCTCTTTGCAAGTAAAGAGGACATGCTACTGTTGAAAATGGATGCGAAACAACTACCGCAGGAGCTCCGTACTACTTTTGGATCGAACATGACTGTAGTGGAAGAACTACAAGGAAATCGTGATGAACTGCGAAGAACAGGGAAGAACTTGGAAACCCTAATGCAGATCTGACGTTTGAGAAGGAGGAGACTTACGGCTGCAGGTTCGCTGCGGAGAGTCACCGCCGTTCTCTGGACTGGCTCAGGTTGATGCAGCGGCCGAGGTTGAGGAAGACGAGATGCGCGGCGGCGGCGGCGGCGAAGCTCGAGTGGCAGTACAGTAGCGAGAGGAGGAAGATGATGAAGGCTTATGGGCCGGGCCTATTTATAAGGCACGGCTGATGAATGGGCGCGAGAAACGAGGAGGCCATGACGTGATTATCTAGCCACGAAAACGCCTCGATTTTCGGGATAGCCATTAAAGATGAGATCCGTTGGGATATGACAGAATAAAAAAATGAACTTAATGGAAGATGACGTCACAGCGGGTTATCAGGAATCCAGAAGATGACGTCATGGCGGGTTATAACCTTCGCACAAATATAAGCCGGAAGATTTTCTCTCAAAGGGGTTGAAGATTGACATGAACCGGTTCAAATCAATCTGGGGCCTAATGTTGAGGATATAACCATTAGAGTCACCCGCCCAGGAGGGGCCGGGTTACTCATAATGGTCATCACGCGAAGCCCAGTACCAAACTTGAAGACGACGGGTCAATAATGGGCTTAAGACCCGGAGATGGCTTAAGGCCCGTAGTGATAACCACCGTCATGGTGAAACTTGTAGTGTAAGGCAGGAATAGTTAAGAGTCCGAGCCAGACACTGTTATGAGCCGGCCGGGACTCTGAGAGCCGCTGGGCGTCGACCTCTCTATATAAAGGGACGATCCGGCGGCGGTTTGGGGACAAGTAAGACCAAATCGATAACCAGGCAGGACGGTTTAGCTCCTGGTCGTCGAAACCCTAATCAATACCACCTCAAACTGGACGTAGGCTTTTACCTTCACTGTAAGGGGCCGAACCAGTATAACCCTCATGTTCCTTGTCCCGTTTAACCGCTTTAAGCTTCCTAGCTGCGATGGCTCCATGACTAAGTCCTTGCACGAGGACATCTGCCGTGACAATTCCACGACACCCGCCCTAGAGGTAGGATCTGGAACCTGACTGATGGAGGCGCAACCGGCAGGATCCCCGGACATAGTCTGGCAAACACTCTTCCTGATAAAACACAGTGGACAATGTCACAGTTCGATGTGACTACCAGGGGGCTGATACGTCCATTTTGCATCATGCTTTTATATCGATATTTATCGCATTATGGGCTGTTATTACACGTTATGTCACAATACTTATGCCTATTCTCTCTTATTTTACAAGGTTTACATGAAGAGGGAGAATGCCGATAGCTGGGATTCTGGGCTGGAAAAGGAGCAAATATTATAGACCTATTCTGCACAGCTCCAAAAGTCCTGAAACTTCACGGAAGTTATTTTTGGAATTAATAAAAAATACTGGCGAAAGAAAGTACCAGAGGGGGCCCACACCCTGGCCACGAGGGTGGGGGCGCGCCCTACCCCCTGGGCGCGCCCCCTTGCCTCGTGGCCCCTCTGGCAGGCCTCCGGTGCCCATCTTCTGCTATATGAAGTCTTTCGTCCGAGAAAAAATCATAAGCAAGCTTTCGGGAAGAAACTCCGCCGCCACGAGGCGGAACCTTGGAGGAACCAATCTAGGGCTCCGGCAGAGCTGTTCTGCCGGGGAAACTTCCCTCCGGGAGGGGGAAATCATCGCCAACGATCCTCTCATCGGGAGGGGGTCAATTTCCATCAACATCTTCACCAGCACCATCTCCTCTCAAACCCTAGTTCATCTCTTGTATCCAATCTTTGTCCCAAAGCCTCAGATTGGTACATGTGGGTTGCTAGTAGTGTTGATTACTCCTTGTAGTTGATGCTAGTTGGTTTATTTGGTGGAAGATCATATGTTCAGATCCATTATGCATATTAATACCCTTCTGATTATGAACATGAATATGATTTGTGAGTAGTTACGTTTGTTCCTGAGGACATGGGAGAAGTCTTGCTATAAGTAGTCATGTGAATTTGGTATTCGTTTGATATTTTGATGAGATGTATGTTGTGTTTCCTCTAGTGGTGTTATGTGAACGTCGACTACTCACAAATTCCCATCTTGATGATAATTCCCATGTGTCCTCGGGAGCGTTTTACTTCATATAAGAGTTTGTCCAGGCTTGTCCTTTGCTACAAAAAGGATTGGGCCATCTTGCTGCACCTTATTTACTTTCATTACTTGTTACCCGTTACAAACTACCTTATCACAAAACTATCTGTTACCGACAATTTCAGTGCTTGCAGAGAATACCTTGCTGAAAACCACTTATCATTTCCTTCTGCTCCTCGTTGGGTTCGACACTCTTACTTATCGAAAGGACTACGATAGATCCCCTACACTTGTGGGTCATCAAGACTCTTTTCTGGTGCCGTTGCCGGGGAGTGAAGCGCCTTTGGTAGGTGGAATTTGGTAAGGAAAAATTTATATAGTGTGCTGAAATTTACTGTCATTTGTTACTATGGAAAGTAATCCTCTGAGGGGCTTGTTCGGGGTATCTTCACCCCGACCAGTAGAGCAAAGAGTTGCTCCTCAACTACTGAAACTACTGAAAATGTTTACTTTGAAATTCCTTCGGGTATGATAGAGAAACTGCTAGCTAATCCTTTTACACGAGATGGAACATTACATCCCGATTTGCACCTAATCTATGTGGATGAAGTTTGTGGATTATTTAAGCTTGCAGGTATGCCCGAGGATGTTAGCAAGAAGAAGGTCTTCCCTTTATCTTTGAAGGGAGAGGCATTGACATGGTATATGTCGTGGAATTGTCACGGCAGATGTCCTCGAGCTAGGACTTAATCGTGGAGCCATCGCAACTAGGAAGCTTAAAGGGGTTAAGCGGGACAAGGAACACGAGGGTTATACTGGTTCGGCCCCTTGCGGTGAAGGTAAAAGCCTACGTCCAGTTGAGGTGGTATTGATTAGGGTTTCGATGACCAGGGAGCTTAATTGCTTTGCCTGGCTCTCGACGAGATCTCTCCTCCCCCTAAACCGCCGCCGGGTCATCCCTTTATATAGAGAGGTTGACGCCCAGCAGCTCTCAGAGTCCCGGCCGGCTCATAAGAGTGTCCGGCTCGGACTCTCAACTATTCTTGCCTTACACTACAAGTTCTATCATAATGGCGGTTGTAACTACGGGCCTTAAGCCATATCCGGGTCTTAAGCCCATCTTTGGCCCGCCGTCTTCAAGCTTGGCGCCGGGCTTCAGGCGATGACCATTATGAGTAACCCGGCCCCTCCTGGCGGGTGACTCTAAGGTTTATATCCTCAACATTAGGCCCCAGATTGATTTGAGCCGGCTCATGTCAATCTTCAATCCTTTCGACAGAAAATCTCCGGCTTGCAATTGTGTGAAGGCCATACCCGCCGTGACGTCATCTTCTGGATTCCGGGTAACCCGTCGTGACGTCATCTTCCATTAAGTCCATTTTTTACTCCACCATATCCGCAACGGATCTTATCTTTAACTGCCGTCCCGAAAATCGAGGCGTTTGTTACGGTGAGATAACCGCGCCATGGCCTCCTCGTTTCTCGCGCCCACTTATGAGCTTACCCTTATAAGTAGCCCGGCCCAATGAGCCTCCGGTCACTTCGCCACCTCCATCTTCTTCCTCTCGCCACTGTGCTGCGCTCGAGCTCCACCGCCGCCGCCGCCGCCACGGGTCTTCCTGTCTTCACCAACTCCGGCCGCTGCATCAACCTGTCGTGACCAGATAACGGCGGCGATCTCCGCATCTCTCCAGCACCCGTAAGTCCCTGTTACTCCGTAGAGTAGATCCACATTAGGTTCTTGGCCGTTCTTCCCGTGTTCTTCACCGTTCATCGCGAGCCCTTGGTAGATTTCATTTTTACCACCCTTCTAGATCTTTAGACTGTATAGACTGTTGTGGTAGTTGTTTCACTTCCATTCCCAATGTACATAGATCCCCTTTTACTGCATAGAGGCTCCGTTCGAACCCGCGAACTTCTTCTGCGTCTGTTTTAAGTCTAGAAATTTTCCTCTTAAGTCGACCATTTTGATCCAAATTAGTTACTGCGATGTGTGAAACCTGTTTTCACCACACTTAGTAAAAACTGCATCTGTTGAGTCATGGCGGCTTACATGTCCGGCTCAAAGAAGCCACGCGCCATAAAATTTTCCGGCTCTTTTATGATAAAGCTGTAGACAATTGAATTACTCTCAATACCACCAGCGGCTTATATAACCCGATGCATTTAGCTATATGTCATTAGGCCCCTTCATAAGCCGCCACTTTGAACATTGAACTGTAAATTTCCTCCGGCTTATAATTAAACCGGACGTTTCCTTTTATCATAGGCTTCCGACTTTCACCATGCCTCCCAAAGCTCCCAAAGCACCCATCACGTGCAACTGGACGAGGTCCAACATCACTGACGAAACCTTAGCAGACTTTGTGAAAACGGGTTACCTGCCCAAGAAGGATGTCATGTCCTACCGCGCCCCTGACCCGTCAGAGGAGAGACCACAGCCAAGGGACGGGGAGGTGGTAATATTTGCGGATCACATGAGCCGGGGCTTCGCACCGCCCGGCTCAAAGTTCTTTAGAGATGTGCTGAATTTCTTTGATCTGCAGCCACAAGACATAGGACCCAATTCCGTGTCAAACATATGTAACTTCCAAGTATTCTGCGAAGTCTACCTTGGAGAATAGCCCAGCCTTCTGCTCTTTAGAGAGCTATTCTATTTGAACCGCCAGAATGAGTGCGCCAACGGACCAAGCCTGGAACTTGGTGGAATCTCTATTCAACGCCGGAGAGACTGCCTTTTTCCTTACGCCGAGCCGCCAAGCCACCCAAAGGACTGGAACCAGACGTGGTTCTACTGCCAGGACACTTCGCCGGCTGACGAGAGCCCGCTGCCCGGCTTTCGTCCCTCACGCCTGGAACCAACTCACCCTCTGTCAGATAAGCTATCGCAGGCGGAGCGCCAACCTCTGATCCCCACCATCAACAAAATCAAGGCTCTCCTGGGAAATGGCCTCAATGGAATTGATCTGGTCCGGGTCTGGATCTCGTGGCGGGTGATCCCCTTGAGCCGCCGCCCCGGCTTAATGTGTGAATACACAGGCCGGAAAGATGACCCCCTGCGACACAGCCGCAACGATCTTCCTGAAGACGTTGCTGAAGACATGACCAAGGCCCTCTTGAATGAGAGCTTGGCAGACTGTGGGAGGACCGGCTTAAGCCCCTTCTGCAAGACCAACCCGGCTCCAGCGGTAAGCCGCTGATCTAAACATCTTATTTTCTCCTTTAGATAGTTTTCATCTGAACCTTAAGAAATCTTCATTGTATTTTTCAGGCTGATGATAAATTCTGGAAGGTCAAGTATGACCATGAGGCGGCCAAGAAGGCCAGGAAGGCTAAGAAAGCCGCCAGGAAAGCCGCTCCCCGCAAGAAGGGAAGCAGGCCTACTGCTTCAGATCTGCTCCAACTAAGCGACAGCTCCGAGTCAGAGGTAACCCCTAAACCTGTAAGCTCTTGCTGTTTTTCTTGTTTATTTCTGTCCACCTTATCAATACTGTTCATCAGCAGGATGACAACGGAGCAAGTAACCCGGTGATTGAAGAGGTAATGACACTTTCCTCCGACTCGGAGCCCTTGCCAAGGCTGAAAGTCCGAAGAGTAACCCGGAAAGTAAGATTTTCACATCCTTTAGCTTATCAAGATCCTCAATTTCTTTTGAAGCGACAGATTCATGAGAGTCGGCGGCACACCCGGACCAACAAGGACGCTGACCTCTCCTCCGATTTACCTGAAGCGTCGAGGAAACGCCGGACCGAGGTTAACTCCCACTTATACCCTTTTCATCCTTTGGCGGGTGTTATACGTCAACCACTCAATTCTTCTGATTCAAACTATCAGGAAACCTCACCTTCCTCTGGTGACTCGATGCAATCAAACCTGCCGGCCTTCAAGACCGTACCCGGGTAATGATGATCATCTCTTGTTGTGCTTATCTTTACTCATACTTTTGTACTAACCTTTTTGTCCTTTCAGTGCCCAGGCAAAGCTCAGCAAGAGGGTGAAGAAGAACAAGCCAGTCGAAGAGCCGGACTTGCCTGAGCCGGAGGTTGCAGCTCAAGAACCGCCAGTTGCCTCTACTCCTGAAGCCACTGCTCCAACCGACAAGCCAATCGCAGAGACTTCTGCTAACCCGGAGGCCTCCAGCCCGGCTCAGCCGGCCGATGACCCAGACGTGGTAATCACCCGGACGAAGTTTGTTGAGCCGGGGAGACCTACTGCGCTGGCCAAGTGCTCTGCCAAGGAAGAGTTGCTAGAGCGCCGCCGGGCCAATCTGGACCTCACCAACTATGCTCACTTGAGCATCGGAGAGATCGTCTCCGGCTATGTTAGTCAGGTGCACAAGAGCCGGGATTTGGAGATCAACATGGTGAATCAGATACAGCAGAAGTCTGAGGTACCACTTTATTGCTTACTGCATAGTTATCTTTACCATACCCTAGCCCCCAAGTCTACTACTCATGATAGAATATGTTGTAGACTTATCTTCCGACTTACTCGCATGAACCGGTAATTTTGTAGACAGAAACTTTCAACCTGCATTAGCCCCCAAGTGCCAAGTGTCTTTGCTTGGAAAGTGCTTGGGACTTTACAATTGCATGATAACTGTTCATACTATAACCCGGAAATTGTGCAGGCTGCTTGCAAGAAGTTTGAGGCTGATATCTCTGATCTGAAGAACCGCCTGAAGACTCAGGAAACTGAGACCCGGAAGGCCAACGCCAAATTTGAATCCAGCATTGCGGCTCAAGAGATGCTGAAGAAAAAGTTTGAAGCTGAAAGGAAGTCTTGGGCCGAAGAGAAGGCTGCTCTTGTAAGCCGGGCCGAACAGGCGGAGAAGACTCTGACGGAGAGAGACACCGAGCTCTCCGGCTTAAAGAGCCACGTGTCACAGATGGTCGCCGCCATCTTTGGTAAGTCAATTTCGCCGGCTCTTGACAAGTTTATAGTTTTTATGTCTCATAACTCCCATCATTGCCAGCGGCTTATCTTACTCTGTTTAAACAGGTCCAAGAAGCGCCAACCTCAACCAAAATGCGCTAACCAAGTTGAAGGCCGTGTACACTCTGGTGGAGCAACTTTACACCGGGTCACAGCGCGCCTTAGCCGTGGTGGCCCTATCCAATGAGGTTCCAACTCACCTGGCGGAAGTACTTCGCCGGCTGGCCGTTCTTCCTCAGCGTGTTCAAGAGTTGCGACGGGCCTCTACAAGAGCCGGAGCCATAGCTGCTCTGAGCCGGGCCAAGGCTTTCCTCCCAGAGCTAGACCCGGTGGACATTGCCCTTGGCTACCCTAGCTTGAAGGAAGACGGCACCCCTTTCGACCAAAAGGACTTTGCTGCTTGTGTGAAGATCGTGCGCTCGGTGGCCACCCTGATTGGGAATGACACTGATCTGACCAAGTACCAGCCGGGCTACGATGCAGAGAATCAGAGGATCCCCACTCCGCGCTATGAAGCCATCAGCTTAGTCCCGCCGACTCGTAAGCACACCTTTGCCCCGGACATTAACCCGGCCGGGTTAATTGACGAGGAAGCTCAGTTTGAAGCTTTGAGCGGCATTGACTGGAAATCGTCAACCTTCCAGGTCTTGGGAACAGCCGGAGGAGCGGAGAGGGATGAGCCGGAAGCTTCAACTCGACAAGCATCTTAACTTGTAGGCGGCTCATGACTACATCTTTAAAACAATGCCTCATCTTTTGGACTCGGGGAGTCTTGTAATAGAGTAGGATCAATATTTTAACTTTGTCGTGCCATCGTGCACCTGTTGAATGCTTAACTCCATTTGAAGTGGCTTCCTTATATTCTTCCGGGTCATAATTGATCATTCATTTTCCTTAAGCTCAAATAGTTGTCTTTAACTATCCTGCATAGAAAAACAAATCACAAGTCTCTAGGCGGCTTACCGCGCTGAGAATCATAACCTTATATACATAACCCGGAATATGAATCTAAGTCACCAAAGACTGATCCTCAATTGTGTCCTTGATATAACCATAATAGCATACTTACAAACCTTCAAGTATGCATCCGGTTTATGTAACCCAGATAACAAGGCTGGTACCTCCACTCCGGTTTACCTGTCGTGATAATGCTGATTGTATGTGACTAACCTTGTGAATCAAAGTTAAGTCGGCGGAATAAGAACTGCCGTGTACACTGTTGATACAACCAGAAGAACTTGTTGTAAGCCGGAAAATCAAACTTAGGGGCTTCCGGTTCGAATACGACCAGAGACCCGTCCCAAAGGGGTTAAGCTAAGATTCGAATGCGATCACATAGCCCCCAGTGGGTTTGGCGATGCCGATCAAGAGGGTACCAACAGCTATGTTCTCTTTGGTTCGAATACGACCCATGTTTGAACAGGAAGCCCCCAAATGACTTTGAGAGTTGTTTAACGACGCTGATTCGAATACGATCCACGTCGGTTCCCAAAGGGGGTTGAGCCATGATTCAAATATGATCAAAGAAAACTCCCCAATGAGCTCGGCACTTTGCCAATCAAATGGGTATCGACAGCTATGTTCTCTTTGGTTCGAATACGACCTATGTTTGAACAGGAAGCCCCCAAGTGACTTTATTGCGTACGGCTAGATTCGAATACGATCATAAGCCGGATCCACCTCCTAGTTACTATGTGATCTTGTAATGGAAACAACACATTTACCTTTGGAAGAGAAAAAGGACAGAGGTCCTGCTTTATTGCTTATCATAACATATACATGGCTTATAGAAATATGTACATTATGAGAGCCGGTGGCTCAAGTGTAATAAGGCCGAAGCTGAGCTATGTTCCACGGCCGACGGGTCTCCTCCTCCGACTTGCGTGAATCCTTGTGCTCCCGAATGTCAATGAGGTAATATGACCCGTTGTGCAAGTTCTTGCTGACCACAAAGGGTCCTTCCCAAGGCGGGGATAGCTTGTGCGCATCTGTTTGATCTTGGATGAGCCGGAGCACCAGGTCACCTTCCTGGAAGACCCGGGACTTAACCCGGCGACTATGATAACGGCGCAGGTCTTGTTGGTAAATCGCTGAACGAGCTGCGGCCACGTCACGCTGTTCGTCCAACAAGTCAAGAGCATCTTGGCGCGTCTGTTCATTATCCGCCTCAACATAAGCCGCCACTCGAGGCGAGTCATGACGGATGTCACTGGGGAGGACTGCTTCTGCTCCATAAACCATGAAGAAAGGTGTGTAACCCGTAGACCTGTTAGGAGTAGTGTTGATGCTCCATAACACGGAGGGTAACTCCTCCACCCAACAACCCGGCGTCCGTTGCAAAGGGACCAAAGCCGGGGCTTAATGCCCTTCAAGATCTCCTGATTAGCTCTCTCAGCTTGACCATTGGATTGAGGATGAGCCACTGATGAAACATCAAGTCGAATATGCTCTCGTTGACAAAACTCCTCCATGGCACCCTTGGATAGATTGGTACCATTGTCAGTTATAATGCTGTGTGGAAAGCCAAAGCGAAATATCACCTTTTTCATGAATTGAACCGCCGTGGCCGCGTCACACTTGCTAACTGGCTCTGCTTCAACCCACTTTGTGAACTTGTCAACTGCCACCAGGAGGTGGGTCTTCTTATCTTTGGACCTTTTAAAAGGCCCAACCATATCAAGCCCCCAGACTGCAAACGGCCAAGTGATTGGTATCATCCTCAGCTCTTGAGCCGGCACATGATCCCGTCGTGAGAACCTTTGGCAACCATCACATTTAATGACCAAGTCCTCCACATCAGCATGAGCCGTCAGCCAATAAAAGCCATGATGAAAATCTTTGGCCACAAGGGATTTTGAACCTGCATGATGGCCACAATCCCCTTCATGAATCTCACGCAAGATCTCTTGGCCTTCCTCAGGGGAGACACAACGCTGGAACGCTCCCGTAACACTGCGGCGATGCAACTCACCATTGATAACAACCATTGACTTAGACCGCCGGGTTATTTGTCTGGCCAAAGTTTCATCCTCAGGCAAATCTCCCCGGGTCATGTAAGCCAGATAGGGCACTGTCCAGTCCGGGATGATGTGGAGAGCCGCCACCAATTGTGCCTCTGGGTTAGGGACAGCCAAGTCTTCCTCTATAGGCAACTTAACAGAAGGGTTATGCAAGACATCCAGGAAAGTATTAGGCGGCACCGGTTTTCGCTGAGAGCCCAGCCGGCTTAAAGCATCAGCCGCCTTGTTCTTCCGGCGATCGATGTGCTCTACTTGGTAACCCTGAAAGTGTCCAGCAATGGCATCAACCTCACGGCGATAAGCCGCCATAAGAGGGTCCGTGGAATCCCACTTGCCCGATACTTTTTGAGCCACTAAGTCCGAGTCGCCGAAGCATCTTACCCAGCTCAAGCTCATCTCCTTAGCCATCCGAAGACCATGGAGCAAGGCCTCGTACTCAGTCGCTTTGTTAGTGCAAGGAAACATCAACCGTAGCACGTAATGGAGCTTGTCACCTTTAGGGGAAGCCAATACAACTCCAGCCCCCGAGCCCTCCAATTGCCTGGACCCATCGAAGTGAATAGTCCAATATGTGTTATCCGGCTTTTCTTCGGGCACTTGTAACTCTGTCCAATCGTTGATGAAATCCACCAAGGCTTGAGATTTAACCGCAGTGCGTGGTACGTACTTCAGACCATGAGGCCCGAGCTCTATAGCCCACTTAGCCACTCTTCCTGTAGCTTCTCTGTTTTGGATGATATCTCCAAGGGGAGCAGAACTAACCACGGTGATAGGGTGACCCTGAAAGTAATGCTTAAGCTTCCGGCTTGCCATGAACACACCATAAACAAGCTTCTGCCAATGTGGATATCGCTGTTTGGACTCGATGAGCACTTCACTGACGTAATAAACCGGCCGCTGAACCGGATGCTCCTTGCGCTCCACCACCACAGCCACACTGACGGCCCGTGTGTTAGCAGCTACATACAGCAATAAAGGCTCCTTGTCAACCGGAGCAGCAAGGACTAGGGGTTCTGCCAGCTGCCTCTTCAAATCCTCAAAAGCAGTATTAGCTGCATCATTCCAGACAAAGTCATCAGTTTTCTTCACCAACTGGTATAATGGCATGGCCTTCTCCCCCAAACGGCTTATAAACCGGCTTAAAGCAGCGATACGACCCGCCAGGCGCTGGACGTCGTTTATACACGCCGGCTTAGCCAGGGAGGTGATTGCCTTGATCTTCTCCGGGTTAGCTTCAATGCCTCTGTTAGAAACCAAGAAACCAAAAAGCTTGCCTGCAGGAACACCAAAAACACACTTGGCCGGGTTAAGCATCATCTTGTAGACCCGGAGATTATCAAAGGTTTCCCTCAGATCATCTATCAAGGTTTCCTTCTCCCTGGACTTAACCACAATATCATCCACATAAGCATGAACATTGCGCCCAATCTGGTTATGAAGACAGTTCTGTACGCAACGCTGATAAGTCGCCTATGCACTCTTGAGTCCAAAAGGCATAGACACATAGCAGAAGGCTCCAAAGGGAGTGATGAACGCCGTCTTCTCCTGGTCCTTAACTGCCATTTTAATCTGATGATATCCAGAATAAGCATCCAAGAAACTTAAGCGCTCGCAACCCGCCGTAGCATCAATGATTTGATCAATACGGGGAAGCGCGAACGGATCAGCCGAACATGCCTTGTTTAAGTCCGTGTAGTCCACACACATCCGCCAGGTGCCGTTCTTTTTGAGCACGAGCACCGGGTTAGCTAACCACTCCGGGTGAAAAACATCAACAATAAACCCGGCCGCCAAGAGCCGGGCCACCTCTTCACCAATGGTTTTCCGCCTCTCTTCATTAAACCGCCGAAGGAATTGCCTGACCGGCTTAAATTTCGGATCAACATTGAGAGTGTGCTCAGCAAGTTCTCTAGGTACACCTGGCATGTCAGAAGGTTTCCATGCAAAAATGTCCCTATTCTCACGGATGAACTCGATGAGCGTGCCTTCCTATTTTGGATCCAGATTGGCACTGATGCTAAACTGCTGAGATGAATCACCTGGAACGAAATCAACAAGTTTAGTCTCATCAGCCGACTTAAATTTCATTGCCGGCTCATGCTCTGTAGTCGGCTTCTTTAGAGAGGTCATATCTGTTGGGGCAACGTTGTCCTTGTAAAATTTCAACTCCTCTGTTGCACAAACAGACTCTGCATAAGCTGCATCGCCTTCCTCACACTCCAAGGCCACCTTCCGGCTGCCGTGAACCATAATGGTCCCATTGTGACCCGGCATCTTGAGCTGTAAATACACGTAACACGGCCGAGCCATGAACTTGGCGTAAGCTGGCCGCCCAAATATGGCATGATACGGACTTCTTATTTTGACCACCTCAAAGGTCAATTTTTCCACCCTGTAGTTGTACTCGACTCCAAAGGCCACTTCCAACTCGATTTTGCCAACTGGATAAGCCGACTTACCAGGCACCACACCTTGGAAAACAGTGTTTGACTGGATGAGGTTCTTATCAATCAACCCCATACGACGGAAAGTCTCATAATAAAGAATGTTGATACTGCTGCCTCCATCCATGAGCACCTTAGTGAACTTATATCCTCCCACCTGAGGAGCCACCACCAAGGCCAAGTGACCCGGATTATCAACCCGGGGAGGGTGATCCTCCCTACTCCACACGATAGGCTGCTCAGACCATCTTAAATAACGTGGAACCGCCGGCTCAACAGCATTCACAGCCCTCTTATGAAGCTTCTGATCTCACTTACACAGACTGGTGGTAAATACGTGATACTGTCCACCGTTCAGCTGCTTCGGATTGGTCTGATAACCCCCCTGCTGTTGTTGATGACCCTGGCCAGACTGCTGACTAAAGCCCCCTTGACCATTCTGAGGATTAGAATTTGAGCCGCCGCTCGGGCCATGAAAGCCGCCAGCACCTGAGCCGCCGCCCGGGCCATTGCTACCGTTAAAGGTATTGGAATTTTTAAAGGCCTTCATGATCGCGCAATCCTTCCATAAATGAGTAGTTGGCTTCTCCCTAGAGCCGTGCCTTGGACAAGGCTCATTCAACAGCTGCTCCAGCGTCGGGCCTAACCCGCTGGCTCGGGGAGGTGGCCTCCCCTTGCGTTGCTGGTTATTACCCTGTGAGCTGGCATTGGCCACGAACTCTAGGCTGTCGTTGGCCTTACGCTTGCCACCTCCTTGGTTCCCCGGGTTATTCTGAGGACCCTTGCCATTGTCGTTCTTCTTTCCCTTCCCTGTCCTTTCATCATCTGAAGCGGGGTCCTTGGTACTATCAGAGTCGGCATACTTGACGAGAACCACCATCAGCGTACCCATATCATTGCAGTCGCGCTTAAGCCGCCCGAGTTTCATCTTCAGGGGCAGGAAACGACAATTCTGCTCCAGCATTAAGACTGCGGAGCCGGCATCCATCTTATCAGATGAATGTATGATCTCTTTGACCCGGCGAACCCAATGTGTCGTAGACTCACCCTCCTGTTGTTTACAGTTAGTCAAATCCACAATTGACATGGACTGCCTATAGGTATCCTTGAAGTTTTGGATGAACCGGGCTTTCAGCTCCGCCCAAGACCCGATGGAATTCGGTGGCAGCCCCTTCAACCAAGTGCGGGCAGTCCCATCTAACATCATGGTGAAGTACTTGGCCATCGCCGCCTCACTGACCTCCAGTAATTCCATGGCCATCTCGTAACTCTCGATCCAGGCTCCGGGTTGTAAATCAGCTGTGTAATTAGGCACCTTCCTAGGCCCTTTGAAGTCCTTGGGTAGACGTTCATTACGGAGAGCCGGCACTAAACAAGGGACACCTCCAGTCCTCGTAGGGATACCTACGTCGACGGAAGTCGTCGGATAAGCCGGGGGTGTTTGGTAAGCTGTCAACTGAGGCACCTGCTCCGCCTCTTGCCGCGCTCTGTCTTGGTCTGTTGCGTGAAAGGCTCCGTTATGAGCCGGGCCATGACCAGGGGGCGGGTCATGGCGTCGGACATTACTTGAGCCGGTCGCTGAGACCATGTGTCTGCTATAACTCAGGCTCCGGCCTGGACGAGGGGTTGAGTGGATCCTGACCCGGCTGTAGGAGTACGCCTCTTGCTGCGCCAGTGTTGTCTGAAGGAGTTCTCTGACCCGGCGGGTTTCAATAGCCGTTGGAGAGTCACCGTCAATTGGGAGAGCTGCCAGCCGTGCTGCTGCGGCGACCATGTTCTCCAGCGGGTTAGCATAATGACCCGGTGGTATTGGCACATACTGCGGCGGGGCCCCATCACTTGTGGCTGAACAGGGGTCCCAGACCCGGGCACTATGACCCCCGGCGGGTTACTAGACCCTGCGCCTGGCGTGTTGAAGAGGTTTCGAGGATCGTAGACCGAAGGTAGTCGAGATTGGACCTTTTGATGCCGCCTTCTCATGACCTCATTGGACGCGTTCTGATCCATCGTGAGCCGGAAGGACTGCGCCTGAATCAGCTGAGTCTGGGCGTCGAGAGCCGCCCTCTCCGCAGCCATCCTAATCCCTTCCGCTGCCAGATCCTCCTTGGCTTTCACTAGATCTAATTTTAACTGCGCCATCTCCGCGTCATGCTGAGCTTGATCCGCCGGGTCGACCCTGGAAGTCAACAGGGCCGTCATCTTGTCGGTGAGATCCATCAGCACCTGAGCCGGCGAGGGCACCGGATTTCCTGACCCGGCCGCAGGGTTTTGAACAGGTTGTGCACCGGCCATGAAGATTCCAACCCGGCTCGGTGGCTCAAAAGGGTCCGGAATACTGTCACCATCAGAACAGCCCCTGAGCCTGCCATCTTGAAGTTGATACAACAAGTTTGACTCATCTGTGGACGACTCGCCGTCAGAGCCGGCGGCCGTCTCATCACCAGATCCATCAGAGATCCCTCCATGGACACATCCCACAAAAGCATGCCACAAGGCAGGCAGGGACCGGACGGGTCGTGCACGCTGAGCCGTCTCGATGAGATCGGCGCAAAGATCCGGCTCGGGGCACGGCTCACCAATCTTGCCAATGAAGACATGAATTCCGCCGAAGGGGACCCGGTACCCGTACTCCACTGAGCCGGCGTCGGGGCCCAGTTTGCATCGTCGATGTAGGCTTGCCGCGACGACTCTTGGTCATCCGGCCCACAGCGTATCCCTTGAGCCCTTCGAAGCTGCCCTTCAAGAACTCAAATCCATCGTGCGCTGGCCCCACGGTGGGCGCCAACTGTCGTGGAATTGTCACGGCAGATGTCCTCGAGCTAGGACTTAATCGTGGAGCCATCGCAACTAGGAAGCTTAAAGGGGTTAAGCGGGACAAGGAACACGAGGGTTATACTGGTTCGGCCCCTTGCGGTGAAGGTAAAAGCCTACGTCCAGTTGAGGTGGTATTGATTAGGGTTTCGATGACCAGGGAGCTTAATTGCTTTGCCTGGCTCTCGACGAGATCTCTCCTCCCCCTAAACCGCCGCCGGGTCATCCCTTTATATAGAGAGGTTGACGCCCAGCAGCTCTCAGAGTCCCGACCGGCTCATAAGAGTGTCCGGCTTGGACTCTCAACTATTCTTGCCTTACACTACAAGTTCTATCATAATGGCGGTTGTAACTACGGGCCTTAAGCCATATCCGGGTCTTAAGCCCATCTTTGGCCCGCCGTCTTCAAGCTTGGCGCCGGGCTTCAAGCGATGACCATTATGAGTAACCCGGCCCCTCCTGGCGGGTGACTCTATGGTTTATATCCTCAACAGTATAGGCTATGTGATGATATGGGATCATGGAACTACAACCGATTGAAATTGGAATTTCATCAGAAGTTTTATCCTATGCATCTTGTTCATCGTGATCGTAATTACATATATAATTTTTGGCCTCGCGAAGGAGAAAGCATCGCGCAAGCTTGGGGGAGGCTTAAGTCAACATTATATTCATGCCCCAATCATGAGCTCTCAAGAGAAATGATTATTCAAAAATTTTATGCTCGACTTTCTCTCATTAACCGCTCCATGCTCGATACTTCTTGTATTGGATCTTTTATGATGAAGACTATTGAATTCAAATGGGATTTATTGGAAAGAATTAAACACAACTCTGAAGATTGGGATCTCGACAAAGGTAAGGAGTCAGGTATAACACCTAAGTTTGATTGTGTTAAGTCTTTTATGGATACAGATGTTTTCCGTGAATTTAGCACTAAATATGGACTTGACACTGAGATAGTAGCTTCTTTCTGTGAATCCTTTGCTACTCATGTTGATCTCCCTAAGGAGAAGTGGTTTAAATATAATCCTCCCATTGAAGTAAAAGTAGTTGCACCTATTAAAGTTGAAGAAAAGACTATCACTTATAATGATCATGTCATTCCTACTGCTTATATTGAGAAACCACCTTTCCCTGTTAGAAAAAAGGATCATGTTAAAGCTTCAACTGTGGTCAACAAAAGTAACATTAAGACACCCAAGCCCCCTGAGCAAATTAAAGTAGAACCTGGTTTTGTTATGGTTAAAGATCTCTTGGCTGATAACATTGATGGGCATGTTATTTACTTTTGTGAGGAAACTGCTAGAATTGCTAGACCTGATACTAAAAATAAACATAGACCTGTTGTAGGCATGCCTGTTACTTCTGTTAAAATAGGAGATCATTGTTATCATCGCTTATGTGATATGGGTGCTAGTGCAAGTGCAATACCTCATTCCTTATACAAAGAAATTATGCATGATATTGCACCTGCTGAGATAGAAGAAATTGATGTTACAATTAAGCTTGCCAATAGAGATACTATTTCACCAATCGGGATTATTAGAGATGTTGAAGTCTTGTGTGGGAAAGTTAAATATCCTGTTGATTTTCTTGTTCTTGGTTCCCCACAAGATAGGTTTTGTCCCGTCATATTTGGTAGACCCTTCTTGAATACTGTTAATGCTAAGATAGATTGCGAAAAGGATGTTGTTACTATTGGTTTGGGGATATGTCTCATGAGTTTAACTTTGCTAAATTTCGTAGACAACCCCATGATGAGGAATTGCCTAGTAAAGATGAAATTATTGGTCTTGCTTCTATTGCCGTGCCTCCTAGTGATCCTTTAGAACAATATTTGCTAGATCATGAAAATGATATGTATATGAATGAAAGAAGGGAAATAGATGAAGTATTCTTTAAACAGGGACCTATTTCGAAACACAACTTGCCTGTTGAAATCCTAGGGGATCCTCCTCCACCCAAGGGTGATCCCGTGTTTGAGCTTAAACCATTACCTGATACTCTTAAATATGCTTATCTTGATGAAAGAAGATATATCATGTTATTATTAGTGCTAACCTTTCAGAGCATCAAGAAAATAAATTATTGAAAACTCTGAAGAAGCACCGTGCTGCTATTGGATATACTCTTGATGATCTTAAGGGCATTAGTCCCACTCTACGCCAGCACAAAATAAAATTGGAGAAAGACGCTAAACCAGTTGTTGATCACCAACGTTGGTTAAATCCAAAGATGAAAGAAGTGGTAAGGAAAGAAATACTAAAGCCTGTGGAGGCAGGTATAATTTATCCCGTTGCTGATAGTCAGTGGGTAAGTCCTGTCCATTGTGTCCCTAAGAAGGGAGGTATTACCGATGTTCCTAATGATAAAAATGAATTGATCCCACAAAGAATTATTACAGGTTATAGCATGGTAATTAATTTCCACAAATTAAATAAAGCTACTAAAAAGGATCATTACCCTTTACCGTTTATTGATCAAATGCTAGAAAGATTATCCAAACATACACATTTTTGCTTTCTAGATGGCTATTCTGGTTTTTCTCTGTATATGGAACTTCTTTTGATGATTGCTTGAGCAACCTTGATCGAGTTTTGAAGAGATGTGAAGAAACTAATCTTGTCTTGAATTGGGAGAAGTGCCACTTTATGGTTAATGAAGGTATTGTCTTGGGGCATAAAATTTCTGAAAGAGGTATTGAAGTTGATAAAGCTAAAGTTGATGCTATTGAAAAGATGTCGTGTCCCAAGGACATTAAAGGTATAAGAAGTTTCCTTGGTCATGCTGGTTTTTATAGGAGGTTCATTAAGGACTTCTCAAAAATCTCTAGGCCTCTGACTAATCTCTTACAAAAAGATATTCCTTTTGTCTTTGATGATGATTGTGTAGAAGCATTTGAAATACTTAAGAAAGCTTTGATTTCTGCACCTATTGTTCAGCCACCTGATTGGAATTTACCCTTTGAAATTATGTGTGATGCTAGTGATTATGTTGTAGGTGTTGTTCTAGGGCAAAGAGTTGATAAGAAATTAAATGTTATTCAATATGCTAGTAAAACTCTAGACAATGCCCAGAGAAATTATGCCACCACTGAAAAAGAATTTTTAGCAGTTGTATTTGCTTATGATAAGTTCAGACCTTATATTGTCGATTCTAAAGTAACTGTTCACACTGATCATGCTGCTATTAAATACCTTATGGAAAAGAAAGATGTTAAACCTAGACTTATTAGATGGGTTCTCTTGCTACAAGAATTTGATTTGCATATTATTGATAGAAAGGGAGCTGAGAACCCTGTTGCAGACAACTTGTCTAGGTTAGAGAATGTTCTTGATGACTCACTACCTATTGATGATAGCTTTCCTGATGAACAATTAGCTGTCATAAATGCTTCTCGTACTGCTCCATGGTATGCTGATTATGCTAATTACATTGTTGCTAAATTTATACCTCCTAGTTTCACATATCAGCAAAACAAAACGTTTTTCTATGATTTAAGACATTACTTCTGGGATGACCCACATCTTTATAAAGGAGTAGATGGTGTTATTAGACGTTGTATACCTGAGCATGAACAGGAACAGATCCTACGCAAGTGTCATTCCGAAGCTTATGGAGGACACCACGCTGGAGATAGAACTGCGCATAAGGTATTGCAATCCGGTTTTTACTGGCCTACTCTCTTCAAAGATGCCCGTAAGTTTGTCTTATCTTGTGATGAATGTCAAAGAATTGGTAATATTAGTAGACGTCAAGAAATTCCTATGAATTATTCACTCGTTATTGAACCATTTGATGTTTGGGGCTTTGATTACATGGGACCGTGTCATGGAATTGTCACGGCAGATGTCCTAGTGTGAGGACTTGGTTGTGAGGCCAGCGCATCTATGCGGTAGCTTGAAGGGGTTGAGCGGAATCGAGAAACGCAACACAAGACAAGGGTTTAGACATCTTCGGGCCCCGGGAAACATCATCCGGTAACAACCCTACATGTTGTTTGTGGCTAGGTCTCATTATCATCACGAGGGAGTCGCCGTAAACCGGCTCTCCTAGTTATGTCTAGCCCTAAAGATTATTCCTCCCCCCTTGGGGTGCCCTGCCCCTCCTTATATAAGTTGAAGGGGCGGGTTACATGTAGAGTCCTACTCGGATTAAGACTTAAACTATTCTGACTTCTCTTCATGGGCTTCTTAACGTCTTGGGCTTCATAATGTCTCGGGCTTATTAACCCCAGGTGACTCTGTCTGCTGGGTTATGACTGTCTGCTGGGTTATGATTGTCTGTCGGGTTATGATTGTCTGCCGGGTTATAATCGCCTGCCGGGTTATCATCCGGCTTAACACCTGCCGGGTTATCATCTGACTTAACACCTTCCGGGTTATCATATGACTTAACACCTGCCGGGTTATCATCTGACTTAACACCTGCCGGGTTATCATCTGACTTAACACCTGCCGGGTTATCATCTGACTTAACACCTGCCGGTTTACCAAGTCCCAGCCGGGTTATAACTCCGGCCGGGTCATACCACGGGGTATATCCCCGACATTAGCCCCCAGTTTAATTTGGATTTATCCATGTTAAACTGATCCTGAGCATCCTTAAGTCCTTGTCATTTCCTTCTAGAAAATCTGGGTCAACAGACCAGCTTCATAATCAACTTACTGACATTGGTTTGTCACAGAGAAATATTGTGAAGAATAATTCATTTGATTCATCTCCCAATGCTTAACAAAAATATTGGTCCTTGAAATCCTCATCTGATCTTCAGCCGGCTTAAGGATGTAGAACTCTTATATGCCTATCACTTGTAGCCCCCAAGTCTTAAGAAGGTAGTGTAGCAACAGCTTAAGACTTGCTTCAATATAAATGTCACAACCTTGAAGACATCCGATTTGTTCATCTCAGTCACGAGTCATAAACTGAATATTCCACATATGTAGCCCCCAAGTGCCGGATTGTCATGCTTGCAGCAACCTGGGACTTGAAATTGCCTTACGCTCATAAAAACTTCAACCAGTGTAGCCCCCAAGGGCCGGGTCATTATGCAATAATGAGCAAGGACTTTGTAAATATAATCATGTTGATTTGAGAAGTGATGTGTAGCCCCCAAGGGTCAGGTCATTATGCAATAATGAGCAGGGACTTTGTAAATACTTCAATGAAAATAACATTTTATAATATACCTCCATCGTAGGGCTTGAACCCATGTCCACAAGGTTTAAGAGCTTTGTGCTTTATCAACTGAGCAATGGACCCTTCAATATAATGGATTTAACTTGTGTACCTTGAATTGTTGACAGGAGCAATTGGTAGCCCCCGAGGGCCGGCTCATTACGATGTAATGAGTCGGGTCTTCAATAAGGTGATCAAAAAATGACTTTGCATTAGCCCCCAGGTGTCATGGTGCATGCTGGCAGTGACATGGGACGTGCATATTTGATGTAATCTCAATTTGAATAATGTAGCCCCCAAGTGCCGGGTCGTAAGCCTGCAGCGACTCGGGACTATCCCTTCCATTGTAGAATAAATTATATCCATTGATAAAATAATAGCCATTGCGCTGAAGCGACTTTGAAAACCTCCATCATAATACTGGTTATCCATAATAAAAAAATCCAGTCATATTGGCTATTAAAGATTTAAATAATATACCCAATGATTTATAAGCGCATGATTCACATTGCGCAATCCAAAGTATACTGGTGCTTCAAACCAAGAAGGGAGCCCCCAAGTGATATATTTTGAACCATGAAGGCCGGGTACCTATGTTTGAGCTGTGATGTGCAATAGACCCTCTTTGGTCCCCTTAACCCTGGCATTAAGCCTCCAAGTAGGTCAGAGCTATGCTCATATGAAGTTATAATATTGGCTTGATAGCCGGATTGCCAAGGTAATCTGAGCTATGCTCTTATGAAATTATAATACTGGCTTGATAACCGGATTACCAAGGTAAACAGAGATGTGCTCTTATAATGTGGGCTTGATAGCCGGGTTACCGAGGTAACCAGAGCTGTGCTCTTATGATATGGGCTTGATAGCCGGACTACCGAGGTAACCAGAGCTGTGCTCTTATGATATGGGCTTGATAGTCGGATTATCAGGTAACCAGAGCTGTGCTCTTATGATATGGGCTTGATAGCTGGATTACTGAGGTAACCAGAGCTGTGCTCTTATGATATGGGCTTGATAGCCGGATTACCGAGGTAACCAAAGTTGTGCTCTTATGATATGGGCTTGATAGCCGGATTACCGAGGTAACCAGAGCTATGCTCTTATGATATGGGCTTGATAGCCGGATTACCAAGGTAACCAGATGGTAGTCATAGCTATGTTCAATGGGCAGGAAGCCCCCAAGTCTCAAGCGACTCGAGGAGTTGGCTTGAGATTCTCCATATTTAACCGTGATATAAACCGGTATAAGTCATTCAACAGCTGCGTGATATGACGGCCACCTTTGCAGTAGACAATTTGTCCTGCACATGAAAATATATAAATCAAAGTAATTGTTCTTTGATAAAAAACAATATGTGATAAATAAAATAGACTTTAGATGGATAGCACCTGATTTATTTTTCGGATGAAGTGATTGCATAGCAATTTTACCAAATGATGGCCTTCACATCCAAACAGATAACCACACATCCATATTTTTAAATGGGTCGTATCCCTCATTCTCGCAGACTCCAGTCTCTGATGAATTTATTCTGCCATCTTAACATGGACCGTGAATCACTTTTGCCCTTTGTGCTTGAGGGCATGCTCCCCTGTTATATTGGCATGATCTGATATCTTGATGTGGCAACACATGCAGTTTTGCTGGTCGCGCTTTCAGGCAGCGGCGTTGGAACTGACATATTTCATCTGGCACTGTCTCTTTGCGTCGACCACCAGGAGCAGCACTTGAGTTTCCTGCTTAATCAACCAAAGGAGTCCCAATCTTAACTCTCCATCATTTTTTAATATTGCATGCTCATCTTTTGTTTGATTGCATCAGGTCATCAGGAGGAATCTTCTCCTCTAGTCTTTGTCAACTTGGCCTTTGCATAAACCATAGGTAACTAGTGCTACTCCGTAACTGAATTTGCCTCACTCAGTTAATTCCAGACGAATACTCCATGACTATCATCTGTTGGTTTGCATATTTGACACGTAGTAGAAGAATTTATTCGAAACTTGAAGTGAACAGTAGACGTATGCACAGTAGCAAGCAGCAGCAACTCTACCGACCCCTTATGTGACGACGTGGAGATCAACAGTACAAGCAGACGCCTTGGCGACTTACGGTTTCACTTACAACCTCAAGACCTGATTTTTGGTGACTTTGCACGGCAGAAGCGGATTGAGGCGGAGGTGATCACGGCGGCAGCTCAACGGTTACGGTAGGAAGGCGGCCCTGCAGTTTGTGGAAGCTGAGGCGAGCCGAAGCGGCCAGTGGATCGTGGACGCGCCCGTGACCACAGCAGCAGGGGCGGGCTGACCCGGGTTGGAGAGGCGCGGCCGTGGCCGGTTCAGCGCGAGCGCGCATAGCAGCAGCAAGGGAGGGCGATTTAAAGCGGAGGCGGGGCTCAGGAGGCGTCTTGGCGACCCGGAGGCTGCGACGAGGTTGCTCCGGTGAGTGGATGAAGTGTGTTCACCACAGCGGCTGGTTGGAGAGGCACGGCCGTGGCCGGTTCGACGCACGGGTCGACTCAAGGCACAGGAGACCCGGCAAGACGCAGCGGCGAGGCGGACGGCGGGTCGAGGCACGCTCCAAACGCGTGGTGATAAGCCGGAAAGATGAGCTATTGCTGTCGCGAGGTGATAAACCGGCGATGTTGACCACTGCAAAGGATGCGTCCTCAAATTCGTGTAGATGAAGTTGGGCCCCGAGCAACGGGGCAAGTCGACGAGGCGGCCGGCCGTCTCAAGAACAGCTGCGCCACGTGGCAGTGGAAAACAGAGTCCGGTGAGGGGATGCCACGGTGGATCCCGGCGATTTGTGGTGGCTCAGCCCCGGCAGCTCAGCCCTGATGGCTCTGCTCGGCCGCGGGTGTGAGCCCGCTGGCGGGCGGTTTAGCCACAGAGGAGGCCGGGTCAAGGTGGATAGAGAGAGGCACCGAGGCGAGTCGGAGTAGGAGACGACAGCGGTGGCCGGTGACTACGTGGAGACGGCGGCCCAAGGCGGTGGTGATTTGGCCGGTGTAGCTTTTGGCGGAGTTGGCGGCTGACTCGCGGCGCAGCCGAAGCGACTCACAGGCCGGGCCACGGCGGTTTGAGAGCAGCGGCGGGCCGAAGCTCGTGGTGGCGCTGGTAAGGCAGAGGCGCCTCGGGGCCGGCCATAGCAGGAGCAGCAGTGATGCCGGCTCGTGGTGGTGGTGTGCCCTTTTGGCGCGGCAGCTCATGGATGCGCGGGCATTTTAGCGAGGGCGGCTCGCAGCAGAGCGCGAACAGCAGCGACGGCCGGCAGCTCGGTCCGCGCGGGGTTGACTCGGTCTGCGCAGAAGTAGCTCGCGGCGGTTTGGAAACGAGGTGAGGCGGCGTGGCCAGGGCGGCTCGACGCGGCGGCGATTCGCGGCGGGGCCGAAACGGCTCAACCCGGCGGCGGACATGAGAGAAGGATGGTCAACGCCGGTGACTCAACAAAGGACCACCGCGGATGAGTATTTTTCAATTGCTGGTCCACATGCATGAGGTTTGAGCCTAGGGAGCCACGGCCATGCAATAGTGTTGGAATCTGAATCGTGGCCGCTTTCGGTGTTACCCTGGGAACTTGTGTCCTTGAGAGTTTTTGCCTCTTCATGTATCAACCGGATATTGAAAAAGTGCAACTTGATTTAAAGGCCTTGGTCTTTACGCCAGGGAGTAGTTCTCCGTCGGATTCCTCTAGATTTACACATGTACACAACCACACACAGGTGAACAGGCCTAGCAGACGATCATGCGTGCGCGTTTGTATGATCCGCGACCCAGTGATTTAATAGATAATGTATGCCTTTGTAGGGTTGCGCAACAGCGAAGATTGATTGTCGGTCTCGGCGGGTTACGGCTGCAGACAAAACAATCTTTGATGCAGCAGATCACGAGACTGCGGTGGTGGTCAGACCAATCTAATCCTCTTCTGTGAACCGGACAAATACAACTAGCAGCCGTTGATCTACTCCAATTAATCTCGGACTAGTACTAGCAGTGGTCATCTATCCATTGGTTTGACCGATCGCCACAGACGCATGTGGTGGCAACAAAACCCTAGCTTTCTCCACCGGGTCATCCTCGAGACCCGGCAGTTTCAACTTGATAAACTCAGATTTAATTCGAACCCTTCCGTGCGAATTCCTTCTGATCCAGATACTCTCAAGCTTCTCAATCCCTAGGAGAGATCCCTCCAAGAACTCAACACCACCGTGCGCGAGCCCCATGGTGGGCGCCAACTGTTGTGGAATTGTCACGGCAGATGTCCTAGTGTGAGGACTTAGTCGTGAGGCCAGCGCATCTATGCGGTAGCTTGAAGGGGTTGAGCGGAATCGAGAAACGCAACACAAGACAAGGGTTTAGACAGCTTCGGACCCCGGGAAACATCATCCGGTAACAACCCTACATGTTGTTTGTGGCTAGGTCTCATTATCATCACGAGGGAGTCGCCGTAAACCGGCTCTCCTAGTTATGTCTAGCCCTAAAGATTATTCCTCCCCCCTTGGGGTGCCCTGCCCCTCCTTATATAAGTTGAAGGGGCGGGTTACATGTAGAGTCCAACTCGGATTAAGACTTAAACTATTCTGACTTCTCTTCATGGGCTTCTTAACGTCTTGGGCTTCATAACGTCTCGGGCTTATTAACCCCAGGCGACTCTGTCTGCTGGGTTATGACTGTCTGCCGGGTTATGACTGTCTGCCGGGTTATGATTGTCTGCCGGGTTATGATTGTCCGCCGGGTTATAATCGCCTGCCGGGTTATCATCTGACTTAACACCTGCCGGGTTATCATCTGACTTAACACCTGCCGGGTTATCATCTGACTTAACACCTGCCGGTTTACCAAGTCCCAGCCGGGTTATAACTCAGGCCGGGTCATACCACGGGGTATATCCCTGACAGACCGTTTCCTTCCTCTAATGGGTATACACATATTTTAGTTGCTGTTGATTACGTTACTAAGTGGGTAGAAGCTATTCCAACTAGTAGTGTTGATCATAACACCTCTATTAAGATGCTTAAAGAAGTTATTTTTCCGAGGTTTGGAGTCCCCAGATATTTAATGACTGATGGTGGTTCACATTTTATTCATGGTGCTTTTCGTAAAATGCTTGCTAAGTATGGTGTTAATCATAGAATTGCATCTCCTTATCACCCGCAGTCTAGTGGTCAAGTAGAATTGAGTAATAGAGAGCTCAAATTAATTTTGCAAAACACTGTTAATAGATCTAGAAAGAATTGGTCCAAGAAACTTGATGATGCATTATGGGCCTATAGAACTGCATATAAAAATCCTATGGGTATGTCTCCGTATAAAATGGTTTATGGAAAAGCATGTCACTTACCTCTCGAACTAGAACATAAGGCATATTGGGCCATTAAAGAGCTCAATTATGATTTCAAACTTGCCGGTGAGAAGAGGTTATTTGACATTAGCTCACTTGATGAATGGAGAACTCAAGCCTATGAGAATGCTAAACTATTTAAAGAGAAAGTTAAAAGATGGCATGACAAAAGGATACAAAAGCGTGAGTTTAATGTAGGTGATTATGTGTTGCTATTCAACTCTCGTTTAAGATTTTTTGTAGGAAAACTTCTCTCTAAATGGGAAGGTCCTTACGTTATCGAGGAGGTCTATCGTTCCGGTGCTATAAAAATCAACAACTTCGAAGGCACAAATCCGAAGGTGGTGAACGGTCAAAGAATCAAACATTATATCTCAGGTAATCCTATAAATGTTGAAACCAATGTTATTGAAACCGTGACACCGGAGGAATACATAAGGGACACTTTCCAGAACGCTTCAGACTCCGAAAAGGAATAGGTATGTGGTACGGTAAGTAAACCGACTCCAAAACAGTTCTAATGGAAATTTTTCTTCGTTTTAGAATATTTAAGAAAATAGGAAAATAAGAAGTAGTCCGGGAAGGACACGAGGTTTCCACGAGGGTGGAGGGCGCGCCCTACCCCCCTGGGCGCGCCCCCTGCCTCGTGGGCACCTCGTGTGCTCTCCGGACTCCGTTTTCTTGCACGATACTTCTTTTGGTCGATAAAAATTCATTATATAATCTCCCGAAGGTTTTGACCACCGTACCATGCAAATATCCTCTGTCTTTGTTTCGAGCTGTTTTTCTGACAGATCTAGATCACCATGACGTCTTCAAGTGCCCCCAAGGACAAGTTCTTCGACAAGGTTATCAATCCCTACCTCACGGAGGTGCTGCAAGACCCTCAAACCATTGAGATGCATGATGGGTTGCTGCACATCCACGATGTTGAGGGACCAAGAAGGACTGGAACCGTGGAGACAAGACTCGAAGCAATGGAGCAACAAGTTTTCAAGTGCCAAGGGATGGTGGAACGCGGGCTCAACGCCAACCACATGATGATCGCGGAGTTCACCAACAACCACGAGCTAGATGCCAAGAACATAGGGGAGACCATCTTCAAGCTTCACGAGAAAATTGAGCACCTCCAAGCCCAAATCTATGACCTGCAAAACCAAAACTGTGAGTATGAATATAGATTCAAGAGGATGAATTTGGCTGCAGATTTAAGGATCCCGGAGACTCGATCATCCTTCTATGATGGTGAGCCTATGCCTTGGAAGAAGGACGACAAGCCTACATCATCAACAACTCCATCTCCTTCCCCGGTAAAAGAGATATAATCACATGGGTATGGGCACTCCCCTTGGCAACTGCCAAGCTTGGGGGAGGTGCCCCGGTATCGTATCACCATCACACTCCTATCCTTACCTTTTTCTTAGTTCGATCCTTTTAGTAATATCTTGATCTAGTATAATAAAGTTTTAGTGTGATTTAGTTTTGAGTTTTGCCTTATGATCCTTCTATGTAATCGAGTCCGTGAGCTATATATAATAAAGATTAGTGTGGAGTCAAGGGCTTGATTATCTTGCTATGATCTTGAGACAATAAAAAGAAAAGAGAAAGCATGAAAAGAAATAAAGAGATCATATTGATCTTATGGAGAGTAATGACTTCACATATAAAGAGTATGATGAATAAAAGTTGTTGAGAGTTGACAAACATAGTTTTGGTCATCGTTGCAATTAATATGAAGTAATAAAGAAAGAGAGGTTTTCACATATAAATATACTATCTTGGACATCTTTTATGATTGTGAGCACTCATTAAAGTATGACATGCTAAAGAGCTGATGTTGGACAAGGAAGACAACGTAATGGGTTATGTTTTCTTATATCCGAAATAAAGTATATTGTCATGGATCATCCAACATGTTGAGCTTGCCTTCCCCCTCATGCTAGCCAAATTCTTTGCACCAAGTAGAGATACTACTTGTGCTTCCAAATATCCTTAAACCCGGTTTTGCCATGAGAGTCCACCATATCTACCTATGGATTGAGTAAGATCCTTCAAGTAAGCTGTCATGTTGCTTGCAATAAAAATTGCTTTCTAAATATGTATGATCTATTAGTGTGGAGAAAATAAGCTTTATACGATCTTGTGATATGGAAGCAATAAAAGCGACGGACTGCATAATAAAGGTCCATATCACAAGTGGCAATATAAAGTGACGTTCTTTTGCATTAAGATTTCGTGCATCCAACCATAAAAGCACATGACAACCTCTGCTTCCCTCTGCGAAGGGCCTATCTTTTACTTTTGTCTTATACCTTATGCAAGAGTCATGGTGATCTTCACCTTTCCTTTTTACATTTTATCCTTTGGCAAGCACCTTGTGTTGGAAAGATCCTGATATATATATCCAACTGGATGTAAGTTAGCATGAACTATTATTGTTGACATTACCCTTGAGGTAAAAGGTTGGGAGGCAACACTATAAGCCCCTATCTTTCTCTGTGTCCGGTTAAAACTCCATACCCATAAGTATTGCGTGAGTGTTAGCAATTGTGAAAGACTATATGATAGTTGAGTATGTGGACTTGCTGAAAAGCTCTTATATTGACTCTTTCCGATGTTATGATAAATTGCGATTGCTTCAATGACCGAGATTATAGTTTGTTGGTTCTCAATGAAGTTTCTGATTCATACTTTACATTGTGAATAGATTATTACTTGAGCATAAGAAATAATATGACAATATCCATATATGTTGCTGTTATAAGAATGATCATGATGCCCTCATGTCCGTATTTTATTTTATCGACACCTCTATCTCTAAACATGTGGACATATTTATCGTTATCGGCTTACGCTTGAGGACAAGCGAGGTCTAAGCTTGGGGGAGTTGATACGTCCATTTTGCATCATGCTTTTATATCGATATTTATCGCATTATTGGCTGTTATTACACGTTATGTCACAATACTTATGTCTATTCTCTCTTATTTTACAAGGTTTACATGAAGAGGGAGAATGCCGGCAGCTGGGATTCTGGGCTGGAAAAGGAGCAAATATTAGAGACCTGTTCTGCACAGCTTCAAAAGTCCTGAAACTTCACGGAAGTTATTTTTGGAATTAATAAAAAATACTGGCAAAAGAAAGTACCAGAGGGGACCCATACCCTGGCCACGAGGGTGGGGGCGCGCCCCCTGCCTCGTGGGCCCCCTGGCAGGCCTCCGGTGCCCATCTTCTGCTATATGAAGTCTTTCGTCCGAGAAAAAATCATAATCAAGCTTTCGAGAAGAAACTCCGCCGCCACGAGGCGGAACCTTGGCGGAACCAATCTAGGGCTCCAGCAGAGCTGTTCTACCGGGGAAACTTCCCTTCGGGAGGGGGAAATCATCGCCATCGTCATCACCAACGATCCTCTCATCGGGAGGGGGTCAATCTCCATCAACATCTTCACCAGCACCATATCCTCTCAAACCCTACTTCATCTCTTGTATCCAATCTTTGTCCCAAAGCCTTAGATTGGTACCTGTGGGTTGCTAGTAGTGTTGATCACTCCTTGTAGTTGATGCTAGTTGGTTTATTTGGTGGAAGATCATATGTTCAGATCCATTATGCATATTAATACCCCTCTGATTATGAACATGAATATGATTTGTGAGTAGTTACGTTTGTTCCTGAGGACATGGGAGAAGTCTTGCTATAAGTAGTCATGTGAATTTGGTATTCGTTCGATATTTTGATGAGATGTATGTTGTCTTTCCTCTAGTGGTGTTATGTGAACGTCGACTACATGACACTTCACCATTGTTTGGGCCTAGAGGAAGGCATTGGGAAGTAATAAGTAGATGATGGATTGCTAAAGTGACAGAAGCTTAAACCCTAGTTTATGTGTTGTTTCGTAAGGGGCTGATTTGGATCCATATGCTTCATGTTATGGTTAGGTTTACCTTAATACTTCTTTTGAAGTTGCGGATGCTTGCAATAGGGGTTAATCATAAGTGGGATGCTTGTCCAAGAAAGGGCAGTACCCAAGCACCGGTCCACCCACATACCAAATTATCAAAGTAACGAACGTGAATCATATGAGCGTGATGAAAACTAGCTTGACGAAAATTCCCAAGTGTCCTCGTGAGCGTTTTCCTTCATATAAGAGTTTGTCCAGGCTTGTCCTTTGCTACAAAAAGGATTAGGCCATCTTGCTGCACCTTATTTACTTTGATTACTTGTTACCCGTTACAAATTACCTTATCACAAAACTATCTGTTACCGACAATTTCAGTGCTTGCAGAGAATACCTTGCTGAAAACCACTTATCATTTCCTTCTACTCCTCGTTGGGTTCGACACTCTTACTTATCGAAAGGACTATGATAGATCCCCTACACTTGTGGGTCATCAGGGGCATATTTAAAGCCATACCTCTTTGATGAAAGCTCGGCCGTGTTGTCATTTGCCTTCCTCTTCAAAGACCCACCCGGCGTAGGCGCCGCTCTCTTATGAGACGCCTCTGGTGCGGCATGACGCGCCGAGCGCCTCCGCTTTGGAGCACGAGACAGTGCGGTGGGTGAGGCATAATGAGGAAACTCTTTCGGAGGAGATGTCTTCTGGCTACTTACATGTGAGGCGGGAAGGAGGCCAGGATAATCGGCCATGATGGCCACTTCTGTGCCATCATAGCTTGCCTGGTAGAAGACTCCCTCTTTGAGCTCTACAAATATGTCCAGATCCTCTTCGAATCCGGGATCGAGGTCCCGGTTATGGTCCTCCAGCTGTGGAGCGGGGCTATAAATCCCCACGATAGCCTTCCGCCATTCCTATTAAAAAAGGACGAGTAAATGTCAATTAAACATGACTCGGGGAAAGGATTGAGTAAGGAGGTCGGATTAAAACTCACCCAGCTAGGGGGATTGTACGTGGAGAATCCCTCTTGGCGCTTAAGACGAGTAAACTCCTCTTTCTCCCCTTTATATAGATCGGCCAATATTGCGGCCAGGGTGGTGAGGGAATCCGGACCCTTTCGTCCGCAGCGTGAGGCGTCATCTTCCCCATTGTAGTGCCACATAGGGAGCCCCCTGAATTGGACCGGCTGAACGCCTCGCGCTATGGAAGTTGTCATTACCTCGATTATTGATAATCCGGACTAGGCAAGTGTCCTTATCTTGCCCATTAATTTTTGGACTTCTGCGCTATCCTCCTCCTCGAGGCTCCGAGGACGCCAGCTATGGCGTTTCCGCAACGGAGCACTGGAAAATTTGGGAAGGCCCATTCGGACTGGGTCGGGGAGAGCGACATCTTCAATATAAAATCACTCTGAGGGCCACTCTTCGGATGCCTTCTTTGGCGTGCCGGATAAGTATCCGGTCCCGGCTATGCGCCATATCTCGGCGCCGCCCACCTCGAATACGGATCCCTTTTGGGTACGAGGGACGAGGCAGAAAAGTTTCCTCCATAGATCAAAGTGGGCCTCGCAGCCCAGGAATAGCTCACAAAGAGCGACGAAACCCGTGATATGCAGGATGGAGGCCAGAGTGAAGTTGTGCAGTTGGAGGCCGTAGTACTCCAGGAGGCCTTGGAGGAAAGGGTGGATTGGAAACCCACGCCTCTTATTAAGAAGGATATGAAGCACACTCGCTCCCCCCTGGTCGGATTAGGGAAGTTTTCCGCCAGGGCTTCGCCTGTAAAAGAGATTAATCCTGCCCGGACGGGGACTAGATCTGCGGGGGGAAGGAATCCCTGCGTTTGAAGCTTACTCAGCTGGTCATGGGATACTGAACATTCCTCCCAATCGCCTTTTTCGGAGCCATGGGGGCAGGAGGAAGAGTTGGGAACGCTAGCCATGCTGGAATGGTTTCTCCTAGCACGCTCTAAGGATTTTCCGCCTGGTGTGAGATGGCATTTGAGATCCAATCTACTTAAATATACGCCTATCTTACAGGGCCAGGGTGTTATGTGCAAAAATACTCTGACCTTTCGTGTTCGCTCGACACGTGGAAGCCGAAGCAATGGAGGCGCAGAAGCAATGGGTATGACATTAAATGGAAAGCCGAATATGACTCTTCGGATCAGACGCTTTGAAGTATTCGGAGGAAGAACCCGCCTTGCAATGCCGAAGACTATCAGCGCGCCGGACACATCGTCATTGAAGCCTGGAGTCCCGGATTAAGGGGTCCTCGGGCGTCCGGCCTATGTGACGTGGGCCGGACTGATGGGCCATGAAGATACAAGACCGAAGATTTCCTCCCGTGTCCGGATGGGACTCTCCTTTGCGTGGAAGGCAAGCTTGGCGTTCGGATATGAAGATTCCTTCCTCTGTAAACCGACTCTGTGTAGCCCTAGGCCCCTCCGATGTCTATATAAACCGGAGGGTTTAGTCCGTAGAGGAGAATCACAATCATACAGGCTAGACATCTAGGGTTTGGCCATTACGATCTCGTGGTAGATCAACTCTTGTAATCCTCATATTCATCAAGATCAATCAAGCAGGAAGTAGGGTATTACCTCCATCAAGAGCGCCCAAACCTGGGTAAACATCGTGTCCCCCGTCTCCTGTTACCATCGACCTTAGACGCACAGTTTGGGACCCCCTACCCGAGATCCGCCGGTTTTGACACCAACACCAGCCGCCCAAAGCAGCGGCGGTCGTGCCGCCTGCTCCTACCTCCCGTGGCCAGCTGTGCTGCCGCGAAGGCCTCTAAGGGAGTCCTGGATTAAGGGGTCCTCGAACGTCCGGCCTGTTTGACATGGGCCGGACTGATGGGCTGTGAAGATACAAGACCGAAGACTCTCACCCGTGTCCGGATGGGACTCTCCTTGGCATGGAAGGCAAGCTTGGCATCCATATATGAAGATTACTTTCTCTGTAACCGACTTTGTACAACCCTAGTCCTCTCCGGTGTCTATATAAACCGGAGAGGGTTTAGTCCATAGGAACAATCACAACCATAATCATACAGGCTAGACTTCTAGGGTTTTATCCATTACGATCTCGTGGTAGATCAACTCTTGTAATACTCATATTCATCAAGATCAATCAAGCAGGAAGTAGGGTATTACCTCCATAGAGAGGGCCCGAACCTGGGTAAACATCGTGTCCCCTGTCTCCTGTTACCATCGACCTTAGACGCACAGTTCGGGACCCCCTACCTGAGATCCGCCGGTTTTGACACCGACATTGGTGTTTTCATTGAGAGTTCCGTTGCGTCATCTCCAAGAGGTTCGATGGCCCCGTCAATCATCTACAACAATGTTGTCCAGGGGGAAGTTTTTCTCCCCGGCCAGATCTTCATATTCGGTGGCTTCGTACTGCGGGCCAACTCGCTTGGCCATCTAGAGCAGATCGACAGCTACGCCCCTGGCCACCAAGTCAGGTTTGGAAGCTTGAACTACATTGCCGATACCCGTGGAGACTTGATCTTCGACGGATTCGAGCCCACGGCAGCCGCTCCCTGCCATCGCGATGAGCATGACCTAAATCTGTCATCAGACCATACCCAGGGGATAGCACCTGTAAGTGCTCCGGCCCTAGATCCGGAGCAGATTGCGCCATCCGTGGACAGGAAGCTCAACCCTGAACCGCAGACTCCGCGGCGCCGGAGCCGCACACAGACCCAACCTTGAGCATGACCTATGTCACCGAAACCTCAGATTCGTCTCCGGCCACAGGTTCCGAACGACCCGCGTCCACGTCAGTCGAGCCCGATCAGGCGCCGGTTGTCGAATTCAGCGACGCGGACATTTTTCGGCACTCACCTCTAGGCGATGTGCTAAACTCATTAAAAACCCTCTCCTTAGCAGGGGACTCACAGCCGAATTATATCCGGTTTGAACTAGGGGTTGATGACAGGGAATTTCGCTTCCCACCCACCTCCCACTTCATAGCCACTGTCGAGGACTTAACCGACATGCTCGATTACGGCTCCGAAGACATCGACGGTATGGACGACGATGCCGGAGAAAAGGAGGCCCAAAACCCGGCGTTTACCGGACGTTGGACGGCCACTTCCTCGTGTGACGTGTACATGGTGGATACACCCAAAGAGAATAGCGGCGACGACAAGGAAGACCCAGTCTAGGATAAACCTCCTGAGATACAGCCAAAGCGCCGACATCAGTGGCGCCGCTCCAAGTCACGCCGTGGAAAAGACAACAATACCGGCATAGGAGAAAACAATACTCCCGACGATGCCAAAGACAATGAAGACCCCGTTGAGCCAACTTCCGAACAGGACGAACGGGAAGACAGGCAAGTTAGCCCTGATGAACAGGCCATAAACGAAGATTCAGAGGACAGTAATTATCTTCCGCTCTCCGAGGATGAGGTGAGCCTCGGCAACGAGGATTTTATCGTGCCTGAGGAACCTCTCGAGCAAGAGCGCTTCAAGCGCCGGCTAATAGCCACTGCAAGGAGCCTAAAAAAGAAGCAGCAGCAGCTTCAAGCCGACCAAGATCTGCTCAACGATAGATGGACTACTGTCCTGGCAGCCGGGGAACACGGCCTCGAGCGCCCAGCCAAAAGTTATCTGAAGCGCAAATTGCTACCTCAGTTCGATGATGAGGCGCTAGAGCCCGTACCATCATTGCGCAATGCGGCTGACCGACCACCACGTGACCGGGACAACGCGGCAATTCAAGCCGAACACTAGCCCGTACTACCTCACCGTAAAGGCAATGATAAAACAGCTCGGGGACATACATATGACCTGCCGCAGGATTTGGACAGTAGAGCAGGTCAGAACAGATCGATCTATCGATCGCGGGGGCGTGCCCCGACACGCGAAAACGGCTACCTAGCCGGACGCAACAATCATAATCACGCCCGGGCCGAGAACCGCGGACGGACTCCACCCGAGCTACGTCACGACGTGGCCCGATATAGAGGCGCCGCACACCCCCTTTGCTTCACTGACGAGGTAATGGGCACGAATTCCCAGAAGGGTTTAAACCCGTAAACATCGAATCATATGATGGGACAATAATCCCCGCGGTATGGATCGAGGATTTTCTTCTCCATATTCATATGGCCCGCGGTGATGATCTCCATGCCATCAAATACCTCCCACTAAAACTCAAAGGACCAGCTCGGCACTTGTTGAATAGTCTGCCCGAAAACTCCATTGGCAGCTGGGAAGACTTGGAGGAAGCCTTCCTTGACAACTTCCAAGGTACATATGTTCGACCTCCGGATGCCGACGACTTAAGTCAGATAATTCAACAGCCTAGAGAGTCAGCCAGGAAATTCTGGACTAGGTTCTTAACCAAAAAGAACCAGATCGTCGACTGTCCGGATGCCGAAGCCCTAGTGGCCTTTAAACATAGCATCCGGGACGAATGGCTCGCCCGACACCTCGGCCAAGAAAAGCCGAAGTCCATGGCAGCCCTCGCGGCGCTTATGACCCGCTTTTGTGCGGGCGAAGATAGCTGGCTAGCCCGTAGCAATAACAACGCAACCGAACCTGGCACTTCGGAAGCCAGAAATAGCAACGGCAAGCCCTGATGCAACAGACACAAGCGTCGAAGCAATGGTGATAATACCGACGATACGGCGGTCAACGCCGGATTCAGTGGCTCCAAGTCAGGCCAGCGGAAGAAGCCGTTCAAAAGGAACAATTCGGGCTCATCCAGCTTGGACCGCATACTCGATCGTCCATGCCAGATACACGGCACCCCCGATAAACCAGCCAATCACACCAAGAGGAGTTGTTGGGTTTTTAAACAGGCCGGCAAGATAAATGCTGAGAATAAGGGGAAGGGGTCGCAAAGCGAAGACGATGACGAGGAGCCCCGTCCACCGAATACAGGGGGACAGAAGAAGTTTCCCCCTCAGGTCAAAACAGTGAACATGATATACACTACCCATATCCCCAAGAGGGAGCGCAAGCGCGCGCTCAGGGACGTCTATGCGATAGAGCCAGTCGCCCCAAAATTTAATCCATGGTCGTCATGCCCGATCACCTTCGATCGCAGGGATCATCCGACCAGTATCCGTCATGGCGGTTCAGCCGCACTGGTCCTCGACCCAATAATTGATGGATTCCACCTAACGCGAGTCCTCAAGGACGGTGGCAGCAGTCTCAACCTGCTCTATCAGGATACAGTGTGCAAAATGGGCATCGATCCATCAAGGATCAAGCCCACCAAAACTACCTTTAAAGGAGTCATACCAGGTGTAGAGGCCCGTTGTACGGGCTCAATCACACTGGAAGTTGTCTTCGGGTCCCCGGACAACTTCAGAAGCGAAGAGTTGATCTTCAATATCGTCCCCTTCCGCAGTGGCTATCACGCACTGCTCGGACGAACCGCATTCGCTCGATTTAATGCGGTTCCACACTATGCTTATCTCAAGCTCAAGATGCCCGGACCATGCGGGGTCATAACAGTCAATGGAAACACGGAGCGCTCCCTCTGTACTGAAGAACACACCGCGGCCCTGGCAGCGGAAGTACAAAGCGGCCTTTTAAGGCAGAATTTTAATTTAGCGGCCAAGCTCCCGGACACTGTCAAACGAGTCCGAACTACTCCGCAGCTTGACAGTCCGGCTCGTCAGGAGTCAGACTAGCAATTCGGCCTCCATCTCAGTCCTGACCAAATGGCGGCATACGTACCGCTCGTACATAACTACGCACTGAAAATAGCATGGACAGAGATGGGGGCATAACCAGACTGTGGTCCACAATACGGCTTCGACCTTCTCCGGACACACATACTTTCACTTTTTATTTTTTATCCTTTCCAGGTTCCTTCTCCACAGGCCCCTCGCGGCGCCCTGCTCAGCAGTCCTCTCAAAGGACGGATACACCAAGGCGATAAGTAGCACAAACGTGTGGGGGAATCTCTAGACGTTCTCTTCGATGATCGTCCTACCCGTTTTCAGGACCCGCACGCAGCTCTCCCTTGGTCTCGGCATGTTAAATAGCCAGGTTGCTTATCGCACTATTTGTACAAATACGCTTTGACGTATTAATCAAATTATAGCGAGAACTGTTTGCGGCCCAAATTACGTGGCATTGGCTTACTACTTCATTTTTTCGCTATTTCTTTTGCACCCGTACACCTTGGTACGTCTTAAATTGGCCAGGGGCTTCATTACGCTCCATACTATGGCAACAAAGTCCGAACACTTTTACAGTACAGTTTGGCACCCCGAATCTTACCATTATATGCATTGGTTCCGAATCATGTCTTTGGTCAATAGTTGGGTTGCCTGGCTCCTGTGCTTACTACCTTACGTTCCGCTCTATCAGCTAGGGTAGTAAAGGGAGAACTACTGCGATTGTGTCCTGGTTTATCCAGATGAGCACCTCAGTGGAGAAAGCCGAAAACTGACTCTCATGATGCGGTGTGAGCCGGTCAGCTGTTCGGAGGTTACAAATCTTTTGCGATTTTTTCCGCATTATGCGACGGATCGGCCTCAGTCCGATCAGGTGTTCACAGCATCCTAGTCCGGATTAAATGCTAACTAGGGGTTGCGCCTACATTTTTATTGTCAAACTCCTATGGCTAAGTGAGGGTGATAAAGCCACATAGTCCGATTGCCTGGTTCGTTGCGCCAAAACACATCCTTCAAGGACCAAATTCCTGGATCAAGAGTGTTTAGATTCCATCCCGAACACCCCCGTACTACCTACGTGGGGGCTGAAGCCGACGACTCGCCAACCCTCAGATTTAATAAAACGGCCACACAGGAGGTAAAATTTAAAATAATAATAATAATAATGAGCATTATATTGCATAACGGCTTTGTTCCATCATCCAAGACAAGATTACATGAATGTATTCATTCGAAGATAATGTCTTTTGAACACTGGCCCTCTACTATGCGGGATCCCTTGAGGACATCATCAAAATACCGCTCCAGCGTGCGGTGCTCCTTGCCAGCGGGCGGTCCCTCAGTCGCGAGCTTGACGGCGTCCATCTTCGCCCATTGTATCTTGACACGGGCGAAGGCCATCCGCGCACCTTCGATGTAGACCGACCGCTTGATGGCATCAAGCCGAGGGCAGGCATTGACCAGCCGCTTCATGAGACCGAAGTAGCTGCTGGGTATGGCTTCGGCAGGCCACAGCCGGACTATCAAATCCTTCATGGCTAGTTTGACCACCCTATGCAGTTCGACCAGCTGTTTCAGCTGGTCGCTAAAGGGCACCGGATGTTCTGGCGCAAGGTATTGTGACCAGAACAGCTTCTCCGTCGAGCTCCCCTCTTCGGCTCGGAAGAACTCTGCAGCGTCGGCAACACTGCACGACAAATCCACAAACGCTCCTGGAGAACTCTAAATCCAGGTTAGTAAGAGATACCTCTTCTTCACATATTTGCTCGGCATAATGAAGGCCTTACCCGCCGCGATCTTCTTGGCCACTCGGATCTCCTGTAGAGCGCCCTGGGCTTCAACCCGGGCATCTTCTGTGCTTTGGCGAGCCTTGGCGAGTTCAGTTTCTTGGTCTGCAATGTTGCGCTCCAAGGACTCACATTTCTTGACGGCATCCTAGAGCTCTAGCTAGACCTCATCAACCCTGGCCTCGTGTTTCTCACGGGTGGCTTGCTCCTTTGCCGCTTTCTCTTGGGCCTCGGCTAGCGCCTTCTTGAGGGTTTCCACCTCAGTGACCGCTCCTACAAATACCATGGCACTATATTCAACATAAATCACCAATCCTTTCTGATATACAGCAGGTCATTCCATACCTTGCCTATCCTCCAACTGTTTCCTTGCTTGGCCGAGCTCCTCCTCAGCCTGCTCCAGCCTCTGCTTTAGTCCGGAGACTTCGGCAGCATGAGAGGTCGCAGGCAGCAATGACGCCTTCTTATTCACATAGACATATAAGGTTAGTCTCCTGCAAAAACTATTTGATCCTCTGTTCGGCTCTTCTTTCCGAACACCGGACAGAGTCTCAGGGGCTACTGTCTATACTGTGACATTCTTTTCACAATTACGCCGCTTACCTCAAAGCCTGTCAGCAGGCTGGTGCAGGCTTCGGTCAATCCGCTCTTAACGGACTGAACCTTCTTAACCACCGTGCCCATAAGGATATGGTGTTCCTCAACAATGGAAGCACCTCGCAGTGCTTCCAGTAGAGTATCCGGTGCCTCTGGTTGGACAGAGGTCACCGGCGGAACAGGCGCACCTCCTTCTTTCGAAGGAGGCTGCTTGCCTGAATCCGGAGCCGCACTGGCTTCCGGAATGGTATTCGGCTGGGGTCCGCACTGGATACGGTCCCCATCGCCAGTTCCCAGGGGGATTTGCTCCCCCCAGTGTCCGGCAGCCGAGGTTTCGCCCTCCGGCACCATCCTGCCGGCCCTCTGCGTCTCTCCCTGGCCCGTGAGGGTCCTTCGAGACACCGCCTCGGCATTGTCCGTGGCCTCGGGAGAGGTGGCTGTTGGCAGCGAATCACTGTCCATAGCCTTTGGATCCAGGGAATCCCCCGATGAGGATCACTGGGAGCTGTCGCGGGCCGGACTGTAGCACGTGATTCAACGCATTAGAATTACGAGATAAAGGGGTCGGACATATAAGTATGTTAGAGCCCTCGAATACTTACGATCCGGCCGGGGGCTTATCCCTGGGGCGCCACTCCAAGCTGCTGTCGGTATCCGATGCGGTGTCGTCCACAAAGGAGGCTCTCCCCCTCTTGGACGCTTCGGCCTCCAGACGCGTGGAGGCCGCCCTTTTCTTCCTTCCCCCTCAGGGGGGGAGTTTCTTTCTTCCTCCCCCTCCTCCTCGTCGTCAGTGGCGGGTGAGGACTGGGTCTCGGCGTCTTCGGACGTCACGTCCGAAGTGCCCTTGTGACGGAGGCCACCTCTGGCCCCCTTGGCCTTCCTCTTGGCCTTCTTCGGCGGCGCCTGGTAGGGCGCCGGAACCAGCATCTTCGTCGGAAGTAGAATTGTTGGGTCTTCGGACAGCGGAGCCGGACTCTTGATCAGCTCCGCCTTCTTCGTCCAGGCCTGAAAAGGTAAAAACGGGGAAGCTTAGACATGCCCCTTCAGTATGTAAGTAAAGGATACACCTTGAAAACATGAAAAACTTACCAGACTGGCGCGGTGGGTCAGGTTGTACCCACGGTCTTCGGTCTCATTCGGCCATGTCTTGTCGGCCTTGAAGAGCACCTTCCAAATACCTTTGTGCGTAATGCCGAAGAAATGTTGCAGCGTCTGGTGCTTGGCCAGATCAAACTCCCACAAATTGCAGGTCCGGCTTTGGCATGGAAGGATCCGGCGGAAGAGCATCACCTGGATCACATTGACGAGCTTAATGTTCCTGTCAACCATGCTCTTTATGCGCGTCCGCAGCGCTATCAGTGACGGTGTCCTAGACTAGGGGGTACTCACCACGTTGTCTCCCGATCAGTTGGATTGGGCCGAGGACCCCCATGGCCATTCACTCATGGGCCAGTTCGGACAGCCGATGTATACACAAGGAAGATTCCACAAGACTTGGTGATCAAGACAAGGACTCCTCTCCGCCGGCGTATTCGACTAGGACTCTTGTTATCCTAGGCCTCTCGTACATTATATAAGCCGAGGCCAGTCTAGTCGATAGATCATTATGACATTACTCATCATGCCTCTAGGTTTTAGACCACAACATATGATCTCGGGGTAGATCAACTCTTGTAATCTCTATATTCATCAAGATCAATCAATCAGGAAGTAGGGTATTACCTCCATTAAGAGGGCCCGAACCTGGGTAAACAGCGTGTCCCATGTCTCCTATTACCCATCGATCCATGACACACAGCTCGGGACCCCCTACCCGAGATCTGACGGTTTTGACACTGACAATGGTGCTTTCATTGAGAGTTCTGATGTGTGATCGACAAAGGATCAATGGCTCGCCTGTAGATCAACTGCGACGTCGGCATCTTCATCGCCGGCTCGACTGGTCACCTCGGCTTGACCGAGGACTGTGCCCTCCCTCCGATCGTCATGTTCGGATGAGGGCCTTCATCAACATCAATTCCGATCTCTATCATGATCATGGAGGAATCATCTTTGGAGCTTGGGGGCTCAAAGTCAACATTGTCCTCGGGCGATCGTGCTATTTTTCCGGACAGCGAACTTGTATCCGCCGCAACCGCCTCCTCGAGTGTTGTTTTAATGATTGCTTCGGTGGAATTGTGCGGAATTGAGTCGGCAACAACCCTGGAAAATTTCGTCGAGTTCTGATGGAGGAATCTCTGGCAATCTACGATATACCGGAGCCCTGAAAATCTGGATGGGAATCTGGACGAGTTTAGGGCGTGGTCTCTAGAGCCCATCTCGGAGGTCCTTTGGAAGATCCAACCGTTCATCTGCTGCGTAATTCCCATATCTACCACCCCTCAAAATTTCAGCTCGATCTGACGGTTCAAACTCCGGGAACCTTCCGATGAGTGGACCAATTTTCGGACCTGTTTTCTGTGCGAATATGGATCCGACCCAAATTCATGTTTCTTTATGAACGTGACATTGGACAACCTTTTTAAAGGAATTTTCTTTTGGGGTATTCTTTTTCGTTCCCAAACACATCCCACTAATTTTAAAGTCTTTTCCAATACGATCTTCACCATCGCGCCGGTGTTAAACCAGCCCGACAACGTTGCTCCACGGCTGCCGACCTGCACTAGACACGTCGTCGCTTTGTTGAGCCGAGCTCAACTTCTTTGGATCATCATCTCGGCAAGCCGAACTTTCGGCATCGCGAAGGATAACTCATCACCAACCTCGCCGCCCCATGGATTACACGGAACGGGCACACCGGCATCGTCGTTCGGTCACTTCATCAATCCGGCTTTGACCGCGTCACAAGTTATGACCAGCGTCGGCATGACTACATTGTTGCTTCTTCAAGCCGATGTCCATCATGCCGAACTGCTTCAACACCTCGGCTGACATGACAGCTGCAACATCTCCTTACCGACCCGCTCCGTCACCTCGGCTAGACCGGGGGCTTCGCCATCTCTTCATCAACCTACTCCGGAGACTTCGGCGTCACCCGCCGACCAGCTTCGTCACATTAGCTGGACCGGGGGCTTTGCCTCGGCAAGCCAACCTTTGCCAGCTCGCCATGCCGCCGCTTCATCGCTCATCAGGCAATGGGTGTGCGGATCAAGTCCCAATTTTGGGAGTAACCTTTTTCAGATTGCTACAACAGATAAACCAGGTGCTATTAATCCTAGTAATTTTTTATTGCTTGGGTTTATTTTTCCAAGAAATTATTACTCTGGTTTGTTCCATCATCTGTACACAGGTCTGTCAAATGATGGCCGCATTAATGATGGTTGCGCGATGGTTCGGTCAGTTTCCCGTCCGAGTTCGGCGAACGCCGCATCTAGAGCCCGGACCGCCCTGCAAATTCAGGCTTTATCACGCCTTCACTACGTCACGCCGACGCCCTGCATAGACATTGGCTTCGGCGCCAGGTCACATCTCTTTAAATAAATTTTTTTACGTAAAGGAATTATGCAAGGATTTTATATATATTTATATTATTATTTTTTGTACCACAATATTTTATGTGTGTAGGTAATCGACTTCGACTACGTCACGCGGTCACTTCAGCAAGCCGACGTGGTCGTCCCAATCGGCATAAATCGGCTCGCATGATCACCTTGTTGGTCGAATTGCTATACCGACATGTTCGGTTGCCTCGGGGACTTCGGCATCATCGAGAGGGTTCTACCTCGTCGGGTCGGCGCATGGGCCATATTACTTTAATTATTCACTTTGCATAAATTATTTATTATGCTACATTTTTTAATTTATTATTATTACTATTATCTCCTTCTTGCACTATTTTTTGTGCACAGGTAAATTATCCAGGTTGGGCAGCGCTGTCACCTCGGTGTACTGACGTACCACGTCACCTCGCCTGGACCGGGGGCTTCTTCATCACTTCATTAACCCACGCTGGGAACTTCGGCGTCATACTGCCGGCCTGCTCCGTCGCCTCGTACGGACTGGGGGTTCCACCTTGCCACATTGGCCGTGTTATGTCACCACTTCGGAGTGCCGAGCTCTTCGCTCCGCCACCTCGGGACCGGCTTGGGGGATGGAACCTTGTCCCGCATCAAGCCCGGACCGCGTCATCAATGCCGAACACATTAACCAGCTAAGTCGCTTTCATGCTCAAAGACTTTCAGTTTTAAATTTTGTTCGGTTCGACCAAGCATTATACTTTTTTGGCAAAAAATTGTTTGTGAAAAACTTCCTTGTCAAAACTTTGTTTGTGACACACAAATTCAAATACCCCGTTTACTTGGGGGCTTCCTTTATGAAGCCTTTCCTCTTGCGTATGATTATACTTGTATGGCTTTGTTCCTTGTTCGTGTATTACGCCACATTATGCAAGCTGGGTTCCTCTTGTTCCTTGTTGACTTAAGTGTTCCGCAAGCTGGGTTGTCTTGCTCCTGTGTTTACCCCTACATTCCCGATTGTTCGGCTAGGGAGTAAAGGGAGCACCTCTGCGATTGTCACGATCGGGTCATCCGAGCTTGGACCTCAGACTGGGTGAAGTCGAAAGCTAGCGCTCTTATTTTTTTAATCATGGTCGGCACACAACGGAACTCATGAGTACAAAAATCTATTGCACAAGTCTCATAGTAACAATGAGCAACCGAAGAAAGGTATCGGTGGGGGTACTATTTTATTCGAAGATGCTTCTTACACTTCGTCAGTAATATAGCATAAGTTCCCTGAACGCGCTTTGTCTGTTACAGCCTTATAGCCTGATTGCCTGGTTATCGGAAACACCGTCGATATTCTCGACAGGTGGAGTACATAACACTTTTCGGCCCTTGACCGAAGAGGGAGAAGCCGACGGTCGGTTAAGACGCATTTAAAGTTCGGGTGAACACAGATATGATATAAGTACTTTGGTACATACAATCATTATACATGAAATTCTTTTACCCAAGTCACTTGGGGGCTCTTAAATTAGTATGAGTCGTTTTTGTTAGTCGCTGCACAGTCTTTTTCTACCACTCCTTTTTCGACTCGAGTGTATGGTCAATGGCCGGATAGCCTAGCTTCTCTCTAAAGCACTCCGCCTTCGGGATAAGGAGCTTGAAGCCGTAGGCTGACCCGCTTGAAGTCTTGAGATCGGATGTGTCATGTTAAAGCACGACAGAAGCACTTTTTTTTAAAGACCAATTTCCGGATTAGCACCAAAATCTCGGTTTAGTCCAGACGTCAAGCTTCTGCATAAGTTTTTGGCTTTTCTAGCCTATGTCACTTTTAAACTATTTCTGTGTTGCTAGCATAAGTCTCGTAGTGCAACGTCGGACACCTTTAGAGATTCTGCAAAAACATTCTCGGATATTGCTATATATGCATCAGTTTCAAATTGTGTCTTTGGTCAATAGTTGGGTTTCCCGGCTCCTGGGCTTGCCTCCTACGTTCCCTTTGTTCGGCTAGGTGTGCAAAGGGAGAACCACTGCGATTGTGCTTCCAGCTCGCATGGTTAAGCACCTCAGTGGAGAAAGCCGAAAACTGACTCTCACAATAAGCGTAAACTAGTCAGCGATTCGATGACTGTGTTAAATGACGGTGAAGGATCGAAAGTATGTCTAGAGGGGGGTGATTAGACTACTTGACCAAATAAAAATCTAGCCTTTTCCCAATTTTAAGTCTTGGCAGATTTTAGCAACTTAGCACAAATCAAGTAATCAACCTACACATGCAATTCTAAGAGTATAGCAGCGTAATGTAAAACAATTGCATATGAAGGTAAAGGGAGGAGTTTGGAGGGAGCAAACGCAATGTAGACACGGAGATTTTTTATCCGTGGTTCTGATAGGTGGTGCTATCGTACATCCACGTTGATGGAGACTTCAACCCACGAAGGGTAACGGTTGCGCGAGTCCACGGAGGGCTCCACCACGAAGGGTCCACGAAGAAGCAACCTTGTCTATCCCACCATGGCCATCGCCCACGAAGGACTTGCCTCACTAGGGTAGATCTTCACGAAGTAGGCGATCTCCTTGCCCGTACAAACTCCTTGGTTCAACTCCACAATCTTGACGGAGGCTCCCAAGTGACACCTAGCCAATCTAGGAGACACCACTCTCCAAAAGGTAATAGATGGTGTGTTGATGATGAACTCCTTGCTCTTGTGCTTCAAATGATAGTCTCCCCAACACTCAGCTCTCTCTCATAGGATTGGATTTGGTAGAAAGATGATTTGAGTGGAAAGCAACTTGGGGAAGGCTAGAGATCAAGATTTATGTGGTTGGAATGGAATATCTTGACCTCACCACAAGTGTAGGTGGTTCTCTCTGAGAAAATGTATGTTGGAAGTGTAGGCATGTTCTGATGGCTCTCTCCACGAATGAAGAGTGGGTGGAGGGGTATATATAGCCTCCACACAAAATCTAACCGTTACACACATTATACCAAACTCGGTGGGACCGAATCAGAAAACTTGGTTGGACCGATTCAGTACATATGTGACCGTTAGGCATTTCGATGGGAGCGACATGTCAACTCGGTGGCCCGATTTCATTATGGTTAGGGCATAACGTAATCTCGGTTGGACCGATTACTCAAACTCGGTGGGAACAATTTTAGTAATAAGAAAACAGAGAGTTGGTCAGGCAAACTTGGTGGGACCGATTCGCTCGTCTCGGTGGGACCGAAGCGTTACGAAAAGGAAACAGAGAGTTTGCATTGCAGACTCGGTGGGACCGATCGCTCATCTCGGTTAGACCGAAACATTGCGAAGGGAACAGAGAGTTTGCAATCCCATCTCGGTGAGACCGAGATCCCTATCGGTGAGACCGAAGTGACTAGGGTTTGTGGCAGTGGCTATGTCAAGAGAACTCGGTGGCGCCGGATAGAAAGTTTCGGTGGGGCCGAGTTTGACTTTTGGTTTGGGACATATGTGGATATGAGAAAGTAGTTGAGGGTTTTTGGAGCATATCACTAAGCATTTTGAGCAAGTAACTCATTAAGCAACACCTCACCCCCTTTTGATAGTATTGGCTTTTCCTATGGACTCTATGTGATCTTGGATCACTAGAAATAAAATGTAGAGTCTTGTGCTTTGAGCTTGAGCCAATCTTTTGTCCTTAGCATTTTGAGGGGTCCACTTTCTAATCCATGCCATGCCAATCATTGAGCTTTCCTAAAATATTTATCTTGAAATGGTATTAGCTCAATGAGCTATATGTTGTTAATCATTACCAAAACCACCCAGGGATAGTTGCACTTTCAATCTCCCCCTTTTTGGTAATTGATGACAACATATAGATCAAAGCTTCGACAAATGATAATAAGATTGAAATACATTGTCGCTTTGAGAAGTATGTGATAAGCAAGAGCTCCCCCTAAATTTGTGCATTATTTAAAATTTGCTTTGGACTGCAAATGCACAATGTGTTAGGATCATGGGTCACTCTTCTTTGTCACATACATCTTGGTGGAGCGCTCAAAATGATAATAATTGAAGATAATGCACTCATCACCAAGCAAAGTTAATGATCATATATAAGATATAAAAGATAGTATCATCCAAACAAGCATTAAGGTAGCAAATGATCATTCACATGATCATCCAAGTATCTCACAAAAGACATAATGTAGCAAGCAAACACACAGTAAGGTTCAAACAAGTAAAATGCAAAGAGAGACAAAACAACACTCTCTCTCTCGAAGACTATGATCTATACATATTTCTCCCCCTTTGGCAACAAGTACCAAAAAGTCAAAAATATGCATAGTGCTATGCGTCTCTCAAGCTTGGCCTTCATGAGGTGGTGTAGAGATGACTCCAAAGACGAAATCTTCTGTCGATGTAGCTGGAGCTGGTGGAGTGACTGCTGGAGCTGGTGGCACTGAGGCTGTGGCTGCTGGTGCAGATGTAGTAGCTCTTATGTCTGGGATAGGCACTGCAGCAGACCTCTGGCTTCTGGGCACTCTAGTAAAAGCTTCTGTAGTATACTTGCCCTTCTTCTCCTCCACTTCCTCCTGAAGTTGCTCAACCACTGACTGAATCTCAGTTACCTTGACATCAAGATCATAGAATTTCTGCTCAGTGATCCTCTCCAAGCTCTCCTGGTTTTGAGTCAAGGTGGCCAAGCCCTTCTCAATCCTCAAGGTGGATTGGATCAAATATCCAAGCTGATCTTGCTTGCTCTTCAAGAACACTTGAGATGCCTCTTCAACACTTGGCATCTTTGCAGCTTTCTCTGCCCTTGCCTTCTCTCTCTTCTCATGTGCACTGATGTGGGGTCTTCCTCATTCATCACAACAGTATTGTCTTCAAAGTCAGGATGCAGAGGAAGGTGCTCCTTGTCCAACAAGTATGTACATGTGCCCATCTTGGAGTTGATGAGCTCCTGAGTGTGTGGAGCATACCCACAGCTCCTCTTCTGATCTGCAGCTATCCTCTTGATTGTTTCTACCATTAAGCTCATAATCTTGAACTTCTGAGGGACATCAAAAAGCTGGAGCAGGTTGATAGAATGTCCTCTGATCATCTTGTGATCTCCTGACTTGGGTAGCAATGTGTGCCTAAGGATCCAGTTGATGGTAGGCAGACCAGACAACAAGAAGTGTACAGATCCAAGTTTGTGAGTCTCCAAAGCCTTATCTGGGATCTCCTTGTACATGTTTTCCATAGTGTTGTGGTCTTTCTTCTTGGTGGCATACACATCCAAGTCATCTTCATGTTCTTCAAGGGCATTTATCAGATTGGCCCACTCCTCAACTATGGACTGGTACCTTGTACCCTCAGACATCCATACTATCCTCCCATCTGGATAGAAATTGGCAGTGGAGTAAAACTGCATGATCAGCTCATCATTCCATTTGGTGAGCTTATGTCCAACAAACTTATCTACTCCACAAGCCTTGAAGTTGTCATAAACTCCTGGATAGTGATCTTCATTTTCCTTGATGTACTCCCAATCCACCCATCTCATGTCACACACTATGGGCTTCTTGTCAAGCAGGATAGTCTCATAGAAATCTTGTTGTTCCTTTGTGTGGAACCTATAATCCACAACAGTTCTCCTCCTGACAGCATAAGGATCTGATTGTCTCCACAATCTCAGTCCTGCATCCTTCCTGATCCTCATATCTTCTGTAACAGGATGTGCATTATGATCAAGGATCTTTGGCTTCAGCTTCCTCAAAACAAGTGAATCATCTTCTTCTTCTTCTTCAGCATCAGGCACTGGGGCCTTGTTCTTCTCCTCAGCTGGAATACTTTTGGTGTTCCTCTTGGGTTTTGGGGGCTTCTGAGCTTGAGCTTTGGGAGCATACTTGGGCTTTGATGGAGCAGCCCCTGCCTTTATAGCAACTCCCATAAGCTTCTGAGCTTTGGGTGCTGGTGCAGCATCCTCTTCATCATCTGATCTCACCATTGAGGACTTCCCAATAACTCTGGCAATGGTCTTCTTGACCCTTTCTTTCCTATTCTTGCCTTCACCTCCTTATTTGGGTTCAAGAGTGAACTCCATTATCTCTTGAGTAGAGGCTCTGGCCTTAGACATAGGAGTTCTCCTTGCTGGTGCCTTCTTATTCAGCCCTGGCTTACTTGTAGCAGTTGTGCCATACTCCTTCTTTACCACCTTCTTCTTGGAGCTTACTTCCTCCTCAGTGGCCACATAGTCCTCATCCTCTGATTCTGAGGTTCTCTTCTTTCTAGATCTGGTGGCTGCCTTTGGCAAGTTGCTTGGAGTGCTCATGCTGCCATCATCAGAAGTGCTAGAGGGATCTGAGCCCTCACTCATCTGCACATGTTCCTCAGACCTGTTCTGACTGTCACTTTGATCAGACATCTTGCAGGCAAACTGTCAGCAGACCTTGTGAATAGGTTGTAGATGAGGTAGAGTAGATGAGCATCACAAAGTACAGAGGTTTTGCTAAACAAATTGAGTCAAAAATCTTACTTCTAGTTCTCTACAGAAGTGTTCTCGGAGCTACCTAATTGACAAACTCGGTGATACCAAAGCAACACTTGGAACCTAAACTAGTGAACTCGGTTGGGCCGAGTCACAGTTTGGTGGCACCGAGGTTGCTAGGGTTTCACAGAATCTTGAACTCGGTCACACCGATTTGCACATTTCGGTCAGACCGAAAAGCGCATGTGCAATGGCCAAAGCCGAACCGGTGAGACCGATATCTACATTTCGGTCGGTCCGAGATGAGTTCTGCAAAGAGCTAACCCTAAAATTTTCAAATCAATCAAGACCTAAGGAAGTTTTAGCTGGATAGATCAATCTCATTCGTGGCAAGAAACATGGCATTGTCCTTGTGCTAGGAATCGGAGTGAAAAAGACAGCACAAGGGGTCGAACACTTACCCTAGAATGGCGAGTGTTCGCTACGGCGGTGACGGCGGAGCAGATTCTGTCGACGGTGGCAGAATCCAATGGCGGGAGGTCGTTGGCAGCGAGGAGACGATCCGGAGACCCGAGGAGGCAGAGCAGGACACGCACAGGCTGAGAGAATTTGAAGAAATTTCCAAAGTCTCACCCGTGGGTATTTATATCCCGACCCTGTCGGTGTGACCGAGTGGAACAACTCGGTGGCACCGAGATTGCAGAATCGCAAGCGGCTGCTGTAACTCGGTGTGACCGAAGTGTTCAAATCGGTTGCACCGAGATGAAAACCTAGATCAACTTAGTGAACTCGGTTTGACCGAAATGGATTTCTCGGTCAGACCGAAACGCACAAAAAGGTTTTGGAAGTTTAAGTCTATGACAAATCGGGGACTCCGAGTGCTCCTCACACAGAGTGGTTCGAATCTGACTTGATCAAACTTTGTGATGTAGCATGAATAGAGTTTGAGACGAGAAAAGCATAGATAGCTAGAGGGAGTTCTTAGGCATTCTTGTCCATCCATTTGGCAAAAGAAAAACCAAACAAACAAAACAACAAATGGATGTCCTCGAATGAGTAAACTATGCATCCAACATGCTCACACAATAAAATGACAAATGAAATATGTGACAAAGCATGCACAATCACTCTAGCATCTATCAAGCAATTTGGCGATGACTAGGTCATCTATATATGAGTATATTGACTTAGGAGTCAAATGAGAACATTTGATCATAGGTCATACTCGTCGTTTAAGCACAAGTGGGGTTGCCACTTTTACATAAAGCATTGTTGTGTTCACATCATTAGAGTTGCTTTAGCTCAATTATTTAGAGTAAAGCTCCCCCTAGATGTGATATCCCCCCTAAGAGGGATGAACTAACCTTGGGTTTTGTCGATGATGACTTCATGTAGGTGTTGAAGATGTAGATGCTCAATGTTGATGTAGATCATTTGGAGCAATCCTTTGGAGTGAGTTGCACTTTCAATACCTACACGGGTTAGTCCCACAAGGAACAAACAAGGATATCAATAGACATAGGGTGATATTCACATGAGATGATGTCCATGAATGCATTAGGTTACCTTGTCCCTTGTCTTACCAACAAGAGGGTTTGTGACTCCTTGAACTAGTGCAAGATGTGGAAGTTGTTTGCACTTGTCCTTGCCAAAATGATAAGAGTGAAGTATGTTGGCGGAGTCACCCTCAAGAACTCTCTAGTTCTTCTTCTTAGGGATCCACACCATCTTGATGGGAATCCTTGGAGTTGTAGTCGTACTTGATGAAGTGAACTTGATGTAGTCTTGGGAACCCACTTGACCAAGGCTTTAGGAGCTTCTTCAAATGCATCAATCTCTTCTTGAAGCTTGTCCTTGCCTTTTAGCTTGTGGTCTTGTGGTGGAAGATCATCTTGAGCTTGTGTTCCTTGGAAAGAAGTAGGATCATAATTGTCTTGTTGAGGAACAAACTTAGTCTTGGGATATTGATCTTCTTACCACTCAAATCCATTGGCATTGAACTTTCATTCAAAACCAACACCTAGATTCTTCCGGTGTCTTCCTTGCTTGCGTACAATTTCCTCAAATTGCTTACTTCCGGCAAGACTGTTGTAAACACCTTTCTCTATAATTCCCTTCAATAAGCTATTTTCTTGCTCAAGTGTAACTTGTCTAAGAGAGTCATTAGTGGAATCAAGAGAACTACTAGAAGCAACAACGTTGGATTTAGCATGATTGTTGTTACTACTAGAGGAAGAATCTTTCTTGTTATTATTGCTAGATTTAACTTGTGGCATGTAAGTAGACAAGAGTAAACGCTTGGCAATGTAAGAAGAAATTTTCTTGCGAAGATCATCATTGATTGCTTTTAAGAACTCATGCTCTTGCTCAAGGTTGAGCTTTTCAAAGCGTAGCTTCTCATGAGTCTTTAAAAGTTCTCGATGATCTTCCAAGGTAGTTTCATGAGCTAACTTAAGAGTGTTTAGTTCTTTAGTTAGATGCTCAATATTCTTCTTATCATCGTCATTCATTTTATCTTGATTATCATGGTTAATAGCAAGTTCATCATAGTTCTCATAACTAGAGTTGTCAACAAGTAAATCATCATCTCCTAGCAAATCATCTTCATCACTATTAAAATCAACATACTCGGGGTGTGTTACCTTTGGACCTTTAGCCATGAAGCATCTTCCAATTCCTTCATTTGGTGAGTCAAATATGTCGTAGGAGTTGGTTGACACAAGTGCTAGACCAGCAACACCTTCATCTTGAGTATATTCGGAGTCGGAGTGATAACTTCTTTCGGAGTGATGGTCGGAGTCGGAGCCGAATACCCATTCACCAACATGAGCTTGATGTCTTATTTTTGTGTAGCTCCTTGATGATTTGTCCTTCCTCTCCGAATCCTTGCTTCTCCGAGAGGGTCTTTGTTCATATCGATCATCTCTACTCCTTCTCTCTTTTGGTGGTGATTCTTCTCTTCTACTTCTTCTCTTGGGAGAATCTTCTCTTCTTTTGTAGGGAGCCATACACTCATTGGAGTAGTGTCCGGGTCTTCCACAATTGTAGCAATTTCGTTCACGACTTGAAGATCTCTTGTCATTGTAGGACCTTGACTTGGAGCTTCTTTCCTTGCTTCTACTCTTGTAGAATTTGTTGAAGTTCTTCACCATTAGGCTCAATTCTTCATTGAAGGTTTGTTTCTCACTTGATGATGTGGGAGCATCACATGAGGCTTTGTAAGCACCGCTTGACTTGTTGTGAAGCTCTTCCTTATCCTTGAGTGACATCTCATGAGCAACAATTCTTCCAATGACTTCCGTTGGCTTGAGATCTTTGTAATTGGGCATCATTTGGATCAATGTGCACACGGTATCATATTTTCCATCCAAGGCTCTTAGGATCTTCTTGATGATGAATCTATCGGTCATCTCTTCACTCCCTAAGCCGGCAATCTCATTTGTGATGAGAGCAAGCCTAGAATACATTTCAGCGACACCTTCACCTTCCTTCATTTTGAATTTGTCAAGTTGACTTTGAAGCACATCCAATTTGGATTCCTTAACGGAGTCGGTACCTTCGTGGATATCAATCAAAGTATCCCAAATTTCCTTTGCATTCTCAAGACGGCTGATTTTGTTGAATTCTTCGGGGCACAATCCATTGAAGAGAATATCACAAGCTTGAGCATTGTATTGTGGCATCTTCAACTCTACCGCGGTAGCTTCACGGTTCGGTTCTCTCCCATCAAAGAATTCACCTTGCAAGCCAATACACACAATAGCCCAAACGGCGGGGTTATGTCCAAGAATATGCATTTTCATCTTATGCTTCCAACTAGCAAAATTAGTACCATCAAAGTAAGGACCTCTACGGTGGTAATTTCCCTCGCTAGACGCCATACTCTCCTAGGTTGTGAGACCAAGGCTATAATCACCAAAAGCTATGCAAATCAAAGCAAATGGAGACCAAAGCTCTGATACCAATTGAAGGATCGAAAGTATGTCTAGAGGGGGGTGATTAGACTACTTGACCAAATAAAAATCTAGTCTTTTCCCAATTTTAAGTCTTGACAGATTTTAGCAACTTAGCACAAATCAAGTAATCAACCTACACATGCAATTCTAAGAGTATAGCAGCGGAATGTAAAACAATTGCATATGAAGGTAAAGGGAGGAGTTTGGAGGGAGCAAACGTAATGTAGACACGGAGATTTTTTATCCGTGTTTCCGATAGGTGGTGCTATCGTACATCCATGTTGATGGAGACTTCAACCCACGAAGGGTAACGGTTGCGCGAGTCCACGGAGGACTCCACCCACGAAGGGTCCACGAAGAAGCAACCTTGTCTATCCCACCATGGCCATCGCCCACGAAGGACTTGCCTCACTAGGGTAGATCTTCATGAAGTAGGCGATCTCCTTGCCCGTACAAACTCCTTAGTTCAACTCCACAATCTTGACGGAGGCTCCCAAGTGACACCTAGCCAATCTAGGAGACACCACTCTCCAAAAGGTAATAGATGGTGTGTTGATGATGAACTCCTTGCTCTTGTGCTTCAAATGATAGTCTCCCCAACACTCAGCTCTCTCTCATAGGATTGGATTTGGTAGAAAGATGACTTGAGTGGAAAGCAACTTGGGGAAGGCTAGAGATCAAGATTTATGTGGTTGGAATGGAATATCTTGACCCCAACACAAGTGTAGGTGGTTCTCTCTCAGAAAATGTATGTTGGAAGTGTAGGCATGTTCTGATGGCTCTCTCCACGAATGAAGAGTGGGCGGAGGGGTATATATAGCCTCCACACAAAATCTAACCGTTACACACATTATACCAAACTCGGTGGGACCGAATCAGAAAACTCGGTCGGACCGATTCAGTACATATGTGACCGTTAGGCATTTTGGTGGGACCGACATGTCAACTCAGTGGGACCGATTTCATTAGGGTTAGAGCATAACGTAATCTCGGTTGGACTGATTACTCAAACTCGGTGGGACCGATTTTGGTAATAAGCAAACAGAGAGTTGGTCAGGCAAACTCGGTGGGACCGATTCGCTCGTCTCGGTGGGACCGAAGCGTTACGAAAAGGAAACAGAGAGTTTGCATTGCAGACTCGGTGGGACCGATCGCTCATCTCGGTTAGGCCGAAACGTTACGAAGGGAAACAGAGAGTTTGCAATCCCATCTCGGTAAGACCGAGATCCCTATCGGTGAGACCGAAGTGACTAGGGTTTGTGGCAGTGGCTATGTCAAGAAAACTCGGTGGCGCCGGATAGGAAGTTTCGGTGGGGCCGAGTTTGACTTTTGGTTTGGGACATATGTGGATATGAGAAAGTAGTTGAGGGTTGTTGGAGCATATCACTAAGCATTTTGAGCAAGTAACTCATTAAGCAACACCTCACCCCCTTTTGATAGTATTGGCTTTTCCTATGGACTCAATGTGATCTTGGATCACTAGAAATAAAATGTAGAGTCTTGTGCTTTGAGCTTGAGCCAATCTTTTGTCCTTAGCACTTTGAGGGGTCCACTTTCTAATCCATGCCATGCCAATCATTTAGCTTTCCTGAAATATTTATCTTGAAATGGTATTAGCTCAATGAGCTATATGTTGTTAATCATTACCAAAACCACCCAGGGATAGTTGCACTTTCAGACGGGCCATTCATAACATTGGCCGAAGTGTTTACGGCTTGACCTCGGCGGGGCTAGTAGCTGGCCTCCCGACTTTAAGCTCCTATGACTAAGTGAAAGTTATAAAGCCCGCATATCTGATTGCCTCGTTTTCGCTAACACAACCGCCTTCGGGCACCGAGACGTCGGCTAAGGGTTGTTTTGTTATTGCGGAAACACCCTGCGTAGCATCTACAAAAGGGTGGAAGCTGACGATGGACCACTTTCAATTGATAAACAGTCGCAACGGAGTCAAAATAAACATATCATCGGCGTTTGTATTTAATATAGGAGGGCTGCCTCCCATAACCATCGTTATAAAGCCATAAATATGCATCAATTTGACTTAAGATTTTGGCCAAGCTGGGTTGCCTGGCTCCTATGCTTACCCCTACGTTCCCGATTGTTCGGCTAGGCGGTAAAGGGAGCACCTCTGTGATTGTTACTACCGGGTCACCCGAGTTAGTACCTCAGACTGGGTGAAGCCGAAAGCTAGCGATCTTAAAGGATATAATTGGTCGGCAACGACGGAATGAAAATTTAGGTTCGCTATAGACCACATAGTTCTGGAACTTTCCCCAAACTAAATCCTCAATATTTTCCTCCCACATTGATCGGAGGTGAGTTTTCATGATCATGATCAGCGTGACAACCCAAAGAAATGAACCGATAGCGGGACTATTTTCTTTGGAAGATGTTTTTTACATTAAAAAGTAATATAACATATCTCTCCGCGTACCTTTGTTTATAAAACCGTATGACCGGATTGCCTTGTTTGTCGTAAATCTTTGCTCTTATAAAGGCTTTATAAAGTAGGACAAACACTCCCCAGCTACTGGCCGAGGAGGTTGAAGCCGATGGTCGGTTAACAAAGTTTTGTACAATGCGGATCCGAGCATTAATGTTGTAAAGTACTTGGATACATAGAATCATTACACATAAAAATTGCGAGTAAAATCCATTTACTGCAAACCCATCTTTTAAACCCCTTGGGGCCTACCTTGGCGAGCTCGGATTTCGACCAGCTCTAAGCTCCTTTAAGAGATCTTATTCTCTTTTTGAGAAGTTTGTGATAAACACAACAAATTTTTTCTGTCAAACGGATATCGATCCTTAATTCGCCCGTGCCCACATTAAGGCTCGGGGGCTACTGGGCTTTGCGCTCATTATTTATAAATATTAAAGGCACATCGATCCCCTAATCTGGTGTTGCCACCCGACCAGTGGCTCGGGGGCTACTGCATTGCCTATTCAATGCAGAAAATTCAAAGTGCTCGGTGTTCGGCATAACCGAACTATGGACAAGTGTTACCTCTTGAGCACTGCGTTGGTTTTTCCTTGAAGAGGAAAGGGTGATGCAGCAAAGTAGCATAAGTATTTCCCTCAGTTTTTGAGAACCAAGGTATCAATCCAGTAGGAGGCTACGCATGAGTCCCTCGTACCTACACAAAACAAATAACTCCTCGCAACCAACGCGATAAGGGGTTGTCAATCCCTTCACGGTCACTTACGAGAGTGAGATCTGATAGATATGATAGGATAATATTTTTGGTATTTTTGTGATAAAGATGCAAAGTAAAATAAAAGCAAAGTAAAAAGCAAAGGAAATAACTAAGTGTTGGAAGATTAATATGATGAAGATAGACCCGGGGGCCATAGGTTTCACTAGTGGCTTCTCTCAAGAGCATAAGTATTTTACGGTGGGTGAACGAATTACTGTTGAGCAATTGACAGAATTGAGCATAGTTATGAGAATATCTAGGTATGATCATGTATATAGGCATCACGTCTGAGACAAGTAGACCGACTCCTGCCTGCATCTACTACTATTACTCCACTCATGGACCGCTATCCAGCATGCATCTAGAGTATTAAGTTTATGAAAACAGAGTAACGCCTTAAGCAAGATGACATGATGTAGAGGGATAAGTTCATGCAATATGATAAAAAAAACCCATCTTGTTATCCTCGATGGCAACAATACAATACGTGCCTTGCTGCCCCTACTGTCACTGGGAAAGGACACCGCAAGATTGAACCCAAAGCTAAGCACTTCTCCCATTGCAAGAAAGATCAATCTAGTAGTCCAAACCAAACTGATAATTCAAAGAGACTTGCAAAGATAACCAATCATACATAAAAGAATTCAGAGAAGATTCAAATATTGTTCACAGATAATCTTGATCATAAACCCACAATTCATCGGTCTCAACAAACACACCGCAAAAAGAAGATTACATCAAATAGATCTCCACGAGAGAGGGGGAGAATATTGTATTGAGATCCAAAAAGAGAGAAGAAGCCATGTAGCTACTAACTATGGACCTGAAGGTCTGAGGTAAACTACTCACACTTCATCGGAGAGGCTATGGTGTTGATGTAGAAACCCTCCGTGATGGATGCCCCCTCCGACGGAGCTCCGGAACAGACCCCAAGATGGGATCTCATGGGTACAGAAGGTTGCGGCGGTGGAATTAGGATTTTGGCTCCGTATCTGATCGTTTGGGGGTACGTAGGTATATATAGGAGGAAGGAGTACGTCGGTGGAGCAACAGGGGGCCCACGAGGGTGGAGGGCGCGCCCTAGGGGGGTGGGCGCGCCCCCCTACCTCGTGGCCTCCTCTTTTGTTTCTTGACGTAGGGTCCAAGTCTCCTGGATCATATTCTTCCTAAAAATCACGTTCCCGAAGGTTTCATTCCGTTTGGACTCCGTTTGATATTCCTTTTCTGCGAAACTCTGGAATAGGCAAAAAAACAGCAATTCTGGGCTGGGCCTCCGGTTAATAGGTTAGTCCCAAAAATAATATAAAAGTGGATAATAAAGCCCAGTAATGTCCAAAACAGTAGATAATATAGCATGGAGCAATCAAAAATTATAGATACGTTGGAGACGTATCAACAAGCGCGTCTTCGGACGACAATAAGTACCATATGGGACTTACCCGGCATCAAGCTGATATATCACGGCGACTTCTCACGACCCTCTCTTAGGGGCCCGTCCGCTGATCACTAATTACCACTAATATATTACATTGCGTTTCTATTCCTATGTATGCTGCCGAGCTAGGAGTTGATCCTCAGGCCGATTTTACGACCTGAGTCTCAGAAGCTACTATGATCAGTGGTTTCATATTTTCCCTCAGGTGCATCTCGGATTTTAGGCCAACAGACACCTTGAGGGCTACTGGCAATACATCTCGTCAGCAAATAAATTTATACGCATCGAAAATAAAATCCACAAACAATCAGCCCATGACCGAGGTGCTGAGCCACCTCGGAAGAAGTTCGGCATATAGCTCGGATGCAAGTGGCTGGCTCCTTAGAGGGCATTTCCGGCATTAAGCTCGGCTAAAACTTTTTGAACCAAGGTGATCTATGACACCTCGGATATAGTCCGGCATTCGAGCTCGGATACAGTCCGGCGTTGGAGCTCGGATATAGTCCGGCGTTGGATCTCGGATACAGTCCGGCGTTGGATCTCGGATATAGTCCGTCATTGGTGCTCGGCTGCAAAAGATATCTCGAATGCAGTCCGTCTTTGGAGCTCGGATGCAAGAGGACACCGCCGCACGGGAAGAACTTCAAACCCGAGGTGTGGCGTAAAAAATAAAAAGGCATTGATAAAGGCCGAGAACTTAAAGGGGCTCCTCGGATACCCGACGTGTAAACTCTTTGGATTCACTTCGGCGATCGTCAAGATCAAAGATGAGATGATTTGTTGAACCAGTTTTCAAGACCGACGACCGAAGATGAAGAACAGTTCGGAAGAATCGAGGAGCGTCCCCAACTTGAAGACCGGTTCAGGGGGCTACTGGCGGTGTCCTAGACTAGGGGGTACTCACCATGTCGTCTCCCAATCAGTTGGATTGGGCCGAGGACCCCCATGGCCATTCACTCAGGGGCTAGTTCGGATAGCCGATGTATACACAAGGAAGATTCCACAAGACATGGTGATCAAGACAAGGACTCCTCTCCGTCGGCGTATTCGACTAGGACTCTTGTTATCCTAGGCCTCTAGTACATTATATAAGCCGAGGCCAGGCTAGTCGATAGATCATTATGACATTACTCATCATGCCTCTAGGGTTTAGACCACAACATATGATCTCGGGGTAGATCAACTCTTGTAATCTCTATATTCGTCAAGATCAATCAAGCAGGAAGTAGGGTATTACCTCCATTAAGAGGGCCCAAACCTGGGTAAACATCGTGTCCCTTGTCTCCTGTTACCCATCGATTCATGACACACAGCTCGGGACCCCCTACCCGAGATCTGCCGGTTTTGACACCGACAGTCAGCTCATCCGACGAGGCCTAATCTAGGCCCTTCTCTAGCCAGGAGGTGAGCCGCATCAGGGCCCCGGACCTAAACTCGGGAGCCTCGGCCCAGGTGGTGTCGCGAGGCTCTGTGACATAGAACCACTGTTTTTTCCACCCTTTGATAGTCTCCACGAAAGTACCTTTGGGCCATAGGACGTTGGGCATCTTGCTCACCATGGCACCTCCACACTCTGCGTGTTGGCCATCCACCACCTTCGGCTTTGCATTGAAGATCTTCAGCCACAATCCGAAGTGGGGTGAGATGCGGAGGAAGGCCTCGCACACGACAATAAATGCCGAGATGTTGAGGAAGGAGTTGGGGGCTAGATCATGGAAATCTAGTCCGTAGTAGAACATGAGTCCGCGGATGAAAGGGTGGAGAGGAAACCCTAGCCCGCGGACGACGTGGGGGATGAACACTACCCTCTCAAAGGGCTCCGGGGTGGGGACGATCTGTCCCTCGGTCGGAAGCCAGTGGGCGACCTCCTTGGCCAAATATCCGGCCTCCCGGAGCTGGGTAATGTCCTTCTCCTTGATGGAGGAGATCATCCACTTGCCTTGCGCCCCGGATCCGGACATGATCGGAGTGCTTTCTTGAGGCGGAAGAGATGAGGACTTGGGCGCTGGAGCTCGAGAATGGGTGGGCAGAGAGAGAGAAGGCATGGGTGAAAGGGGGTGAATCCTTATCTCCTTATAAAGGCAGCGAATATCAAGCGCCTCCCCACTCGCCTTAAAACTCGTCTGATTCCCAAGGGTCGTGCAGACGGCACGGTTGGATTACCCATGCCCGTATTGACAAGAATCCCGTGATAAGGGGACATGATCTCTGCTTTGACAAGACGTGCCAATAAAACCGCATCTCGAAACATGGAGCGGCAAGCTAAAAAGCAGTTTGAAATAATGACCGGGTGATGATGTGGCGTCATGCTATAAAAGTTGTCAGTGGATTGGACTCGTGAAATATTATACTCTCTGCGGTTGTATGTGGTACTTGTTTTGCAGAGCCGGACACGTTCTTTGTGTTCAAGGCTGTTTTGGAGTATTTGGAGGAGGAACCCGCCTTGCAATGCTGAAGACAATCTGCACGTCGGACACCTCGTCATTGAAGCCTGGTTCAAGGGCTACTGAGGGAGTCCTGGATTAAGGGGTCCTCGGACGTCCGGCCTATTCGACATGGGCCGGACTGATGGGCTGTGAAGATACAAGACCGAAGACTCTCACCCGTCTTCGGATGGGACTCTCCTTGGCGTGGAAGGCAAGCTTGGCGTCCGGATATGAAGATTCCTTTCTCTGTAACCGACTTTGTACAACCCTAGTCCTCTCCGGTGTCTATATAAACCGGAGAGGGTTTAGTCCATAGGAACAATCACAACCATAATCATACAGGCTAGACTTCTAGGGTTTTAGCCATTACGATCTCGTGGTAGATCAACTCTTGTAATACTCATATTCATCAAGATCAATCAAGCAGGAAGTAGGGTATTACCTCCATAGAGAGGGCCCGAACCTGGGTAAACATCGTGTCCCCTGTCTCCTGTTACCATCGACCTTAGACGCACAGTTCGGGACCCCCTACCCGAGATCCGCCGGTTTTGACACCGACAGCCTCACAGCCCCCTACTACTCCCCCCGCTGGCCAGGCCCTGCGGCGATGACAGCCTCACACTGCAGCTGAACCAGTGAACCCTCGTACTCCTCTCCGCGTGGGCATCCACTGCCGCGTCTTCCCCGGCTCCGCGTCGTTCCCTTCCTAGGCCTCGCCGTCGTCCACCACCTTGGTGCTCTCGGCGCGGCGTGGTCAACGAACGACTTCCATCGGAAGAGTACTGTACGTGGAGAGACTGACAGCTGGGTCCACGGCCGCAGCAAGGAACTATCTCCTTATTACGCGGAAAATAATGATTCCTCCACCTGACAGCAAGGACCCACCGGACGGGCCACCGTATTTCACAAAAAAAACGTTTCCCCCTGATTGCTGGGACCCACCAGCTACATCTTCACACGCAAGGAAGTGACTGACAGTCGGGACCCACCTGGTCGAAGCGTACGTAGCGTTGTCATTCTGGTCGTGAACGTGTACATACATACGATCGGTCTATCTGCAGGCTGCAGCGATGAACCGTGGCCGTGTAAGGAAGGGCACGTGTCGTAGTAGAGGCGCGCACATAGCATGTACACGTACGTACAACGGCCAGGGTGCAAGAAAGTAAATACGGCCACGTACGTACATACGGGCGGGGTCTCGAACGCCTAATCGCGCATACGTACGGCCAGGGCTCGTGTACATGGCTGGGTCGGAACGGAGAAACTGTGTTATCATCGTGTTCATCGGGAGGCAACGGAACGCGTGCTATTCATCGGGAGCCAACCGGCTTGGACGGAACAGCCGATGGAAACGAGGCATGGCGTACCGCAGAACGGAGGAAACGGCCTTGTGTTCGACCGGCCATGGTGGAAACGGGATCCTGTTCATTGGGAGGGGTCTGGCGTACCGCAAAACGGAGGAAACGGACCTCCTACGGTCGAAACGGGGTCCTGTTGATCGGGAAGGGTGTGGCGTACCGCAAAACGGAGGAAATGGACTTGTGTTGGAGCGCTACGGTCGAAACGGGGGTCCTGTTCATCGGGAGGGGTGTGGCGTACCGCAAAACGGGACTCCATGAGATACTGTTCATCTCCACCATCGACCTCCTCCAGCCTCCACGGGCTCCTGTTCATCCACCGTCAACCTCCTCCAGCCTCCACCTGCGACTGTTCATCCACGGGCTCCTGTTCATCCAGCCTCCACCTCGCGCTCCTCCATCGGCTACTGTTCAACCAGCCCTCTCCACGGGGTCCTGTTCAACCACCCCTCCACGGGCTACTGTTCATCCAGCCCTCCACCGGCTACTGTTCAACCAGCCCTCCGCAGGGTCCTGTTCATCCACCGACTCGATCAATCGGGGTCCTGTTCATCCAGCGGCAACGGCCTCTACTACCACGGGGTCATGTTCATCCAACCCCCCACCGGGAACTGTTCACCCAAACCCCCCAACACACGCTCACTGTTCATCAAGGGAAGGAGGCAGCAGTGTTTGATCGGCTTCAGTTAGCAGCAGTAGCAAAGGAATCACTCGGGTTCAGTTAACAGCAAGGGACCGATCGCTCGGGTTCAGTAACGTGTAGCCTGCAGTGCAATCGCTCGGGTTCAGTTAGAGCGCAACGCCTCGCACACATGCGCGTACGTATGAGAGAAACGCATCGCTTAGCCCCCGACCACCCACCGTAACCGGGAACTCCCTCGATATTTTCCTCGCCCTCGCTTCTACCACGGTTTTCTCCGTCATGGACGGCCCAAAGAATGTCATGCAGCTGCGTCTCCGGCTCGCCCAGGACGAAAAGCCCATTTTCTGTCATGATTTTTTGTCATAGAAGTAGGAGCCCACCACATCTATGATGATACCGGGTTTTGTCACAATTATCGTCATAGAAGTGTCATAAGCATGACAGAAAAAAAATCGTTCGGCCCAAAATGTCACGGATGTGTCTTTTTTGTAGTGATAGCAATAAACTAAACGATCATAGTGCTAAGCTAACGGATGGGTCTTGTCCATCACATTATTATCTAATGATGTGATCTCGTTTATCAAATGTCAACACATGTCTATGGCTAGGAAACATAACCATCTTTGATAAACAAGCTAGTCAAGTAGAGGCATACTAGGGACACTCTGTTTGTCTGTGTATTCACACATGTACTAAGTTTCCGGTTAATACAATTCTAGCATGAATAATAAACATTTATCATGATATAAGGAAATATAAATAACAACTTTATTATTGCCTCTAGGGCACATTTCCTTCAACTTGCTTCACAAACATCCCCACTGACCAGAAACTTGCAATAATTTTGGAGGGAAAATGGCTTAAGGAAATGGTCTCAAATTTGGTGGAGAGATGTTATATGGGTAGGAGCATGTTTTGGTAATTTATCAGAATTAATGAAGCATTAAAAATTATACTTGCTTCATAACCTGAAAATATTGCCAGAAACAAAGATTTAGTCCTGTGCTCACATAGGTGATTGGATAGGGCTGAAAATTGGAGGAGGGCAATTATATGCGCACATGAAGGAGTGTGCAAAATTTCAACTCATTTTGATAACCCTAGCTAGTACTTCCTTCACAAAGGCTTCCCTCAGACAGGAACTTTGAAGAATCACTAAGGAAGGTTGGCTAGGAAAATGAAGTTGAATTTTGGCATGACGCAATTATATGACCAGGAAAAGGTGTCCAAAAAGTTTGGAGTCAAATGAGCAAAGATAAATAGCACTTGCTTCACAAAGTGGCATTTAGGGCAGAATAGGAAAAGGAATATTTGAGAATAATTTTTTAACGTGGAAAGGAAAAATTTTGTCATATTTGATGAAGATATGACCCAAACATTTTATGAGAATTATTTGGGAATTTTAGGAGTGATGGAAATATAGGTTGCTTCACAACCTAGGGCAAATTGGGTTATTCCTTTAACAGAAAAAGGGATATTCCCAAGGAAAAGAATATTAGGGTTTGGTCCAAGATGGAAATGACAAGCTCTAGGGATAGATATGAGGATGACAAGCCACTCTGGAAAGAAAGAAGAGGGAATCTTCTTCAGTTTCCAGACCACAAACCCACGGAAAAAGAAATCTCGAGCAAAAATCTCAGAAAAACAAAAGAAAAAGAAAGGGCCAAAAATCAGGCTGTGACAAACCTTCCCCCTTAAAGAAATCTTGTCCTCGAGATTTGGTTGCTCTGGGAACAAGTATGAATATACTGACTTAAGGAAACTGTTTCCAACTCGGGTATCCTTTTTCCTTTATTGATTGTTCCCCACTGAATTTCAGATGACGTGACTGCCCGGCTCTGGGGTGGTTTGCTTCACTGTATCCACATTCTGACAGAACTTACCGTACATATACTGGCTCCAATTCTTTTCATATCTGCTGACTTAGCTGATTGTGATAGATCATCGTGACTGAAATATATGCCTGTCTCACCAGTCTGAGAGTCATTTCCGATGGGATATGTCGTCCAGCACTGACAACCTTTCATGAAGTTGTGAATAGATTTTCCTGGTGGACACCCAATCTCTTCACTCCTTGCATTGGGTTTCTCAACTAACTGTAGGTCCTTCGGGGTCAAAACAGTGTTGTGGCTCATAACTGTTCTTCTGACTAATACTGATTTCTCGCAGAGTTTCTGAATCATCTTGACTGGCTCTACTGTCTTGAGTGTCAGATCTGTACCAAATATTTGACGGTCTCCTGTCGTGGCCAGCATAAAGGGGGTACGGTCTTATGTGATAGTATCCGCAGACTTGACTGACGGGGTCTGGCGGAAGAATTTTGTTCACGACAGGCTATCCTTTGATGATCCTCATAAGTGAGAGCACATGCTTCGAGATTGTTATTCACCCTTCTGATTATTCATTCTTTCGTCATATCTATGGGGATAGTACACGCCCAATTTCATACCTAGCGACGTGTTATTTCATCTCTAGCCAACTATAGAGCCGTTTTAGTAAAGCGTCCTTGGAGCGTCTCCCCACGGACCATCTCAAACATATAGACACGCTTGCCAAGCGTGTCTTGCATGGAATGAGACACTTTCTTGGGACGTTTAAAATCGTGTCTACATGTAGACATGTTGTCTTAGGCATGCTCAAAAATCGTGTCTACATGTAGTGTCGGGTGGTAGGTGCGACATATGCCAACGGGTGGCTTATCATTGTGGGAGCCAGTAAGACGTCGCCGGTGCCTGGAAACGGGATGAGGCGAAGACATGCACGCCGGCGAATCTTACCCAGGTTCGGGGCTCTCCGTGGAGATAACACCCCTAGTCCTGCTCTGCGGGGTCTCCGCATGATCACTAGATCAAAACAAGTAGCTACAAATGCTCCTTGAGCTGTCGGATTCGAGGGAGAAGAAGAGCAAGGCTAGCTCTCCCTTTCTCTCTATATGGTGTGTGTAATTCTATGAGACCAACCCTTTGCATGGGTGCCCCGGGGGGTTTATATAGGCCTACCCCCAGGGGTACAATAGTAATCCGGCTGGGCGCGGGTCCCAGCCGTCAGTCTCTGTGTTCGCCGGCTTCTCCGCCGGCTACTGGGGCCCGCCGACTGGTGGGTCCCGCCGGCTGCCGGCCTCTTAGTCGACAGGCCGGCCCCACCGCTTGGGGGTCTTGTCGGCGGCAGGTTGCTGTTGCCTCACCCCTGATGACGAGGGCCTTGTCGAGGTAAGCGTGGCTACAGCGCAACCGCCTTGCAGGCTCTCACTGTAGCCTTACCTCGTCTTGTCTCCTTAATGAGGCACATGTTTCGAGGGAGGGAGGTAGCCGGCTCTTGGGAGCCGGCTATGCCCCTGGCCGAGTAGGGGAGGCCGGGCCGCCTTCGAGCGTCTCTCTGGCTAAAGGGGCCCGCCGCCCGCGGGCCGTACTGGCGCTTGTCGTGGGTGACATCGAGGTCAACATGGCTACAGTGCCGTGCCGGACGGGAGATGGCCAACCCGTACGGCGTCCTGTGGCCATGCCTGCTTTGGGATTCGGGGGTAGTGGGCTGCACTGCGGCCACGCCCCGTCTTATCGCCGTTATGTGGACACAGTCTTGGTGGGTGCGGTCTTGGCCGGCTTCGGGGAGTCGACGCTCTTCATGGCCGGCTTAGGGGAGTCGGTCCTCTTGGAGCCGGCTTCCTGGAGTCGGCCACCTCGTAGCTTTCTTGGGGAAGGTTTCTGAGACTGGGTCACCTTCTGGGAGTCGGCCTTGGGGATAGCCGGCCGGGGGAAGGCGGCCCTATGCTTCGTATGCTTGAAGGCTTAAATAGCCTGATAATTTCTTGAAGAGCCAGGGGGAGGCGGTTAGGCTACCCGTGGCCATTTACTCCGACATTAGTCCCCGAAGCTGATTGGGCTTCGAGGTTGGGCGGAAGTCGAGAAGCTCGGCCAGCTTCCTATTTTGACGAGCCGGCAGCTGGGAGCCGGCTTCGGTTGGGCGCGCCGTCTTGGCGAAAATTTTTGAAGTCGGAGGGCGGGAGTCTGCTGGCGCGCGCACCGGGCTGCGGGCCGGCCACTCGCCGCCTGCGAACCATGTGGCATCCCTTGGTTGAAAAGCCTGCCAGCCCACGCGCGCGACAAGACGTCGCCGCAGGTTGGGGGCCCACCACTCCTACGCCCGGGCCTGGGCACGGATTCTCTGCGGCCCAAAGCCGTCCGCACGTCTTCCTGCGGCGGTTTCGGCATGCCTTTAGGGCGCAGTAATCGCGGGGCGTGGGGGAGTGGGTGCAGTTAATCCCACGTCCCACCCCACGCCTCGCCTCCTCGGCTTCGCCGCACGAAGCTATAAGTAGGGGGAGGGGGAAGCAGCAGGCGCTCGCACGCCCCTCTCCTCTCCGCCATCTTCTTCCTTCTGCTCTCCCTCACAGCAGCGTCTCGCCGCCGCACCGTTCCACCACTCTTTTCTCCGCCGCCGCGCTCATTCTCGCCGGTCTCACGCCGCGATGCAGTACGGCGGGGATTGGGACGGCTCCAACGTCCATGAGGACCACGTCGAGTTCCTCCGCAAGACGCGGCGGCTGCCCGGCGCGGACAAGGTGCGGGTCCGTCTCGCGCCGGAGAAGGAGATCACGCCGGAGCCGGAGGAAGGCGAGCGGGTGGTCTTCCGCTCGCATTTCTTGCGCGGCGTCGGCTTGCCAGCAAGCGCCTTCTTCCGCTCCTTTCTTGAATTCTACCAACTCCAGCCTCACCACCTCACCCCGAACACGGTGGTGCTGCTGTCCGCCTTCGTCACCTTGTGCGAAGGCTATCTCGGCGTCCTCCCCACCCTCGAGCTCTGGGGGGGGTTCTTTCAGTCCAAGTTGGGCACGCGTATGCAGGGCGTGCTGGCTCAGAGTGGCGCCTACATCGCGATGCGGAGGGTGACAGCCGACAACCCCTTCCCCGTCATCACGCTGATCCAGTCGGTGAAGCTATGGCAGAAGTCATACTTCTACGTGAAGAACCTCACCCCGGCGGGTAGGCGGCCCCAGTGGTCCTATCGGGCCGTGACGCTGACGCCGGCTGGAGCCACGGCTGTCGCCCGACTGCGGGTGATGATCCAGTCGGAGGGCCTATCTGGGCCCGACCTGCTGGCCGCCTTCGTCACGCGCCGGGTGCTTCCGCTCCAGAGCCGCCCTCATCTGATCTGTCAGATGAGCGGCCAGCTCGATCCGAGTCGGATGTGCACCAAAGACATGCCGCACGACGAAGTGGCCCACATGGTGAACTACCTTGCGAACTGCAAGCTCTCCGCAGAGTGGCAGTTTGGCAAGGAGCCATATTGCCGAGCTCACCCGCCGCCCACGGTATGTTCTCTTTTTCCCTTTCTTCTCTCAGTTTTGTCGCCGAGTTCCTTTTGGCCGACTCTGACTAGTCGGCTTGTCTCGACAGAGCCCTCTTCTTCGGCCTGCAGGCGGGTCGGACGCGGAGCGCCGATTCGTCCCCGACCGGACGGAGCACGATCTGGAGGACCCTGACTTGGGGGCGGCCGCCATGGATGACAACACCGAGGCGGGCGGTGGCCAAGCCGGCGGCGAGGCACGCGGCTCCAAGCTTGGAGTCAGCTTCGACGACTGGTCGGACGACGACAAAGCGGAGGTCGCCCCACGCCGCCAGCCGGCGCCTGGCCATGGCGCGGGTTCCTCCGCCGCGCCGCCTGCTCGGGGCGGCGGGCAAAAGCGTCGTGCCGCGCCAGGCTTGTTCGGCAGTCGGCCGAAGAAGCCCAAGGGCGGGGCAGCGGCGACCAGGCGGGAGGAGGCGGCCGCGAAGGTGGCCCGCTTTCGCAAGGCGGTGAAGCAGCCGCAGACGGTGTCGGCGTAAGTATATTTACTCCTTCATGTATTCTTTCTTCTTTTCTCTGGTAGTTCCTGAATCCTTGTCCTTTCTCAAAAAACCAGGGCTCCATTGTCGCTCGAGCGGGTTGTTGCCGCCTCCGTCGTTGGGTCGCCGGGAGGATCCGGGAGCACCACTCGCCGCGTGGACCCCCGTGCCGATCTTCAGGCGGCGACGGAGCGGAACGCGCGGGAGGCGCGGGAGGAGCGGGAGGCGCGGGAGGCGGAGGCATTGAGGGCGGCCGCCGCCAAGGCGGCGCAGGAGGAGGAGGCGGCGAAGGCGCGCGCTGACGCCGCGGCCAAGGCCCAAGCGGAGGCTGCGGCTGCGGCGATGGCGGAGGGGGCCTTGCTGGTCACCCCACTGTGCGTCGCGGCGCCTGGGGCCCCAGAGCCCTCGCCAGAAGAAGCCGGCGGTGACCAGCCGGGGCTGGGGAGGGAGGACGACGTCGTCATCCTGGAGAGGGAGGCGGCACCGGCCCCGCCGCCTGGGGAGACTCAAGGCGGCCGGCCTAACCTGCCGCCTGTGCAATCGGCCGGGGGCGAGCCAGCCGCGAGGACTGATCTGGCGGTCTGGATGCCGTCGCGCCAGCGCGCGGGGAAGGCCGCGTCAGAGCCGCAAAAGGCTGCATCGGAGCCGCAGCAGGCCGCGGGCTCCAGCTCGTCAGCCCAGGACATGGAGGCGGCCAGCGCCAGCTCGGGGTGGACGTCGGGCGGAGGGACGGCCGTGATGAACATGGCTACGCAGGACGTCCGAACCCGGCTTCAAGCCCAGGCTGCGGCGCTGAGGAAGTACAACGACGAGTTCCTTGCGACGCGGGCGGCCATCCGGGTTAGTCTTCTTGTCTTTGCTCTTTTGATCTTGGTTTTTTCCATGAGGGAGCGTCAGCGCACCCACTGGGTGTAGTCCCCGAGTTCCGAGTCGGCTGCTGAGCAGGCGGCTTGGAACTTCCTAGCGGACCTTGTTTTGCTATTCTTGTTCTCATTCGCTCTTCTGCCTGACTTGCAGGACTACCACAACCTCCGCGCGGCTGCCTTCAACTCCCAGGCTCGGGAGCTGACCCAGAAGACTGCTGACCTATCTGAGAGCCGGGGTAAGTGCTTCGTCTTTTATCTCACGTGGGGGCGCGTCAGCGCACCCATTGGGTGTAGTCCCCGAGATTCGGGCCGACTGCTGAGCAGTCGAGTCGGATCTTCCTTGACGACTTCTTCTTATTGCTTCTTTTTCTCTGCCATCCCTGCAGTGGCCAACGCCAGTCTAAGGGAGCAGCTGGGAGGGTCTCAGGCCGCCCTCCGTGCTAAGGAGGCCGAGTTTGCCGCCTTGGCGCAGGAGCGTGACCGCCTGGCCAAGAGGTTGGCCGACCAAGAGGAGAGCCACAAGGCGGCCCTGAAGGCGGTGCAGGACAGCGAGGCTGCCCTCCAGGCCGAGTATGAGACAGAGGCGGCTAGCTGGGCCGAAGCGAAGCAGACGCTGATCAACGGCTATGGCCAGATCGAAGATTTGGTTGACGGTAAGCCGCCTTCTTTTTCGTCCTTGCTTGCCGCTTGCCGTTTTGGCTCGTTTTCTGACTTGGTGTTTTTCTCTTCTTTCTCTTTCTTTCTTGCGCAGAGTACTTCCCTGGCTACTCTACCGCCGCCAACCAGATCATCGAGGCCTGCCGCGAGGCACAGAGGCAGGCTGGCGCCAAGATCGCGCCAAACGCTCGCCGGTCGCTGGAGGAGCAGCTCTTGGCGATCCAGGCCCGCCTCCAGCCGGCTCATCGCCTGCTCCGCCGGCTTCAACGTGTCGGGGGGCAGGTGTTGGCCGCTCTCTGGCCTGGTGAAGTGATTCCCCGCACCCCCAGTCGGACTGCCGACTGGCTGGAGGTGGCGGTCGGCCGCTTCGAGGCCTGGAAGTCTTCGGCGGCTCGGTCCGGCGCCAGGCGGGCGCTGGAGTTCGTCAAGGCCTGGTACCCCGGGCTGAGCCTGGACCAGCTGGCCACCTGGCGGCAGCAGGCCGACACGGAGCTGGAGCCGGCGCGGCCGGCTATCATCCGGCGGGCTTCGGCGATCGCCGACTACACCGACACCAGCGCCTTCGCTCCTGAAGTGGACGACAACGGTGTTGCCCAGCCGGAGGAGTGGTTCGGGCTGAACCCGGCAGACGGCGAAGACTCGGCGGAGGAGATCGACTCCAGCGACGAGGGCGAAGAAGAGGAGGAGGAGGGTGAAGACGCCGGGCCAGATGGTGGAGCGGCCGGTCAGCCTCAGCTTGACCGTGCCTCCAGCAACAAGGCACGCGCGGGTGCACCGCCTGCAGCCGGCGATGATCAAGCCGAGACCCGCCAGCCGGCCACTCCTCCAGCTGGTGGCGCCGTCTCCACCGACCAAACCGGCTCCCACACCGCGCCCTTAGTATAGTCTGCTGTCTTTATTTTCCTGTCTTATCACTCTTGGAATAATATTTTGTTAAGTTTGCACAATTCCACCCACTGGGGGTGTATTCGAACTATGTTGATTGCCGGCCTATTGGGGGCCTTATATGTAAATATGAGTATGCATGTGTTTGGCTTTCCCTTATTCTTTGCTTTTCATCCTTCTGCTGTTTCCTTTGCCGCCCTCCCTTGGTTGCCGCCTCCCCAGTCGGACAGTTGCTCTGCAATCTGTGGCTGGAGAAGTGCTTGGCCAGTTGGGAGGGCAAGTACTCTAGCTTTGTTGGATTATAGCGAAGTGTTTGGGAGGCCGGCCAGCCGGCTGTTCTGACAGCCGGCAAGCGTGGTTGGAGGCCGTCTTTTCGTTATACAAGTTTGTTAGTCCTTAGCCTTTTTCGTGTGAGCATCCTTTCTGCCTTTGGCTCTTGCTAGTCGGACAGTCGGTTCTTCGAGCTGCGACTTTCAACAAGAGAGGACTCGGGAGCCGGCACACTACTTGTCTGACTTCAGGTAGAACTTTAATATAACTTAAGGCGGCCAGTCCCCGGGCCGACTAGTCGAACCCGGTGCCAGACAGAAAATCAAATGTAATAATGCATTCATGAATATGACACTCATCATTCATAGATAAAGGAAGGCAGTCCCCGAGTGCTCCTCGGGGGGCCTGTTGTTTCGTACTTAATACAAAAGGGTAGCATGATACATACTGCTTTCAACTGTAAAATCTTCTTAAGAGGTTCGCGTTCCATGGTCGCTCCGACTCCTTGCCAGAATCATCCCTCTTGCGTGCTCTTGGTTTTTGCGCGTCGATCAGGTAGTAGGAGTCGTTGCCTAGTGCCTTGCTGATGACGAAAGGGCCTTCCCAAGGGGCCGAGAGCTTGTGCTGGCCGGCTGTTCGCTGGATCAGCCAAAGCACAAGGTCGCCCTCCTGGAAAGATCTTGGCTTGACCTTGCGGTTGTGGTAACGGCGCAACCCCTGCTGGTAGATGGCGGACCGGCTGAGTGCAAACAGCCGGCCTTCTTCCAGCAGGTAGGGGAGCTCATCGGCTCCCAGCCCATTTAGCTCTTCAGCGGCCGCCTGAGCGGCTCGCAGATTCTCGAGCGGGGTGGCGTAGACGGGGCGGTCTGCCCCCAGCATGCTGGCGATGGCTGCGCCGCGCTTCTGGACGAGGCCGACTCGGCTCGGCCCGCCAGGAGGCGGCGTGCCAAAGGCGGCGCGGTCGACTTCGCGTTGGTGAGCCTCGGTGAGGCGTCTCATGGAGGCTATCTTCTGGCCTTCCGCGATGAGGGCGAGGCGGCGTGCCTCCAGGGTCTCAGCGTCGGCGTCGGCCGGGATGGGGACGGATAAGTCGTGCATCGCCGCTTGCAGGGCGTCGTGGGCGTTCTCGCCCGAGTTGGCGACATGGCTGATGACCAGCACTTCGGTGACAGCGCTGTTGCCGCTGTCAGCTCGAGGGAGAGGGTCGTCGAAGACTACCACGTCGGAGGGGTAGGCGTCGAGCGATGCCGTGTCGGAGTCGACAAGCATCGGGTCGGTGGAGCCGGCCGACTCCAGGTCTACAGCAGGCTCGCTGGAGACGTGAAGTTGGTCGAGGAGGCTGACGAGGCGGCTCTCGGGGTAGTCCGTGCCCACGTCGGACGCGGGCTCGTCGGAGATGCGAGTCTCGCCGAGCAGATCGGCGAGGCAGCTCGCTGCGCAGGCATCGTCGACGCCTCGCAACGCGTCGGGGCAAACGCCGTCGGGCGCAGCAGGCTGGCTGCGCTCGCGGGGGAGGAAAAGGGTTCCCGTCCAGAACAGGTCTCCGGACGACGGTGCACCTGGCCCCACGGTGGGCGCCAAACGTCGGGTGGTAGGTGCGACATATGCCAACGGGTGTCTTATCATTGTGGGAGCCAGTAAGACGTCGCCGGTGCCTGGAAACGGGATGAGGCGAGACATGCACGCCGGCGAATCTTACCCAGGTTCGGGGCTCTCCGTGGAGATAACACCCCTAGTCCTGCTCTGCGGGGTCTCCGCATGATCACTAGATCAAAACAAGTAGCTACAAATGCTCCTTGAGCTGTCGGATTCGAGGGAGAAGAAGAGCAAGGCTAGCTCTCCCTTTCTCTCTATATGGTGTGTGTAATTCTATGAGACCAACCCTTTGCATGGGTGCCCCGGGGGTTTATATAGGCCTACCCCCAGGGGTACAATAGTAATCCGGCTGGGCGCGGGTCCCAGCCGTCAGTGTCTGTGTTCGCCGGCTTCTCCGCCGGCTACTGGGGCCCGCCGACTGGTGGGTCCCGCCGGCTGCCGGCCTCTTGGTCGACAGGCCGGCCCCACCGCTTGGTGGTCTTGTCGGCGGCAGGTTGTTGTTGCCTCGCCCCTGATGACGAGGGCCTTGTCGAGGTAAGCGTGGCTACAGCGCAGCCGCCTTGCGGGCTCTCACTGTAGCCTTACCTCGTCTTGTCTCCTTAATGAGGCACATGTTTCGAGGGAGGGAGGTAGCCGGCTCTTGGGAGCCGGCTACGCCCCTGGCCGAGTAGGGGAGGCCGGGCCGCCTTCGAGCGTCTCTCTGGCTAAAGGGGCCCGCCGCCCGCGGGCCGTACTGGCGCTTGTCGTGGGTGACATCGAGGTCAACATGGCTACAGTGCCGCGCCGGACGGGAGATGGCCGACCCGTACGGCGTCCTGTGGCCATGCCTGCTTCGGGATTCGGGGGTAGTGGGCTGCACTGCAGCCACGCCCCATCTTATCGCCGTTATATGGACACAGTCTTGGTGGGTGCGGTCTTGGCCGGCTTCGGGGAGTCGGCGCTCTTCATGGCCGGCTTAGGGGAGTCGGTCCTCTTGGAGCCGGCTTCCTGGAGTCGGCCACCTCGTAGCTTTCTTGGGGAAGGTTTCTGAGACTGGGTCGCCTTCTAGGAGTCGGCCCTGGGGATAGCCGGCCGGGGGAAGGCGGCCCTATGCTTCGTATGCTTGAAGGCTTAAATAGCTTGATAATTTCTTGAAGAGTCAGGGGGAGTCGGTTAGGCTACCCATGGCCATTTACTCCGACATGTAGAGACGTTAGGTTAGGCATGCTGATATTACGTCTCTACTCATAGACAAGTTTCATTCGCCTCTTATACTCCTCTCTAAATATCCATAAGAATATTTATACTAATGGAATATTTTACTTCAAATAGTATTTGATTAATTTCGATTTTGTTTCATTGTTTCAAATGCACTTATTTTTGTGTCATGGTTGCACATGCAAATTGGTCAAATAATATTGTGATATGAAGGCATCATTCCACTTCATAGATTGCATTTGCAAACATTGGCAACCTCGGTAACAACATCCAATGCATTTAGCACGAACAATGTCTCCACTAAAAGTACGTGGAGTTCACAGCTGAATAATATCAAACATTCATATGAAACATGCAATGTTGAAAATAAATAAGAAAAGATCCTATAGACTGGAACTATTTTTCTCTATGAAGCTAAAATCTATACATAATCCAGAATATTTGTTCATTCAAAGATAGATTCATCAACTGCTCCTGACTCCTCCAGTGCACTCCCTTTTCAAGTCCTCAACTAACTAGCCACTCCTAGCTCCTTTAATGCACTCACTTTTCAATTCCTCACCACCCTGAAAAGGAGGATGAACACCATTTACATGAACATATGTTTATAGAGAACTACGAGATAAGAGATTCTTTGATGAAATTATAAGAAATGTATCATACCAATGCTTTGTGGTTGTGCTGGAGGAGTTGGCTTAACTATTTTTACCTAAAAACAAGAAAGATTCTGGATAAATAACATATCACACATGTGCAAATTGGAGCATACACAATGCTTGAATGAAAACATACTTACATGTGAGCGAGGCCAAGCAATAATAGAACCCATAGCATCCCTTACTGTTTGGAATTTTTCATATGGTCTAACTAGTTTCTCATCTCCTAGATATGTACAGCCGCGAACAAGAACTGCAACGTATTGCACTCCAAGCATGTTTCCTCCAACCACATATGTTTTCTCTTTACTCACTAAAGTCCCTTTGGCTACGAGTTTGTCTTTGTTTCTCGAGTTCATTGAATACAACACAACTTCAACTTTATCCATTTTTTGAAGAAATGAAACATTTGTTATTGATGAACTTGAGAAGATTTCATTTTACACAAATAAGAACAATTTCACAAATAATTAGACCAACTATCTATTATACAATCATTGTCATTTGGATATGTAGCCTATATGTACCTGCTTAGTGACTTGGTGATGACCACATGGCTTGGTTGCATTGCTATTTTGAGCATGATCATTCTGCAATTAAATAGGAATACGCGTGAAGGGAGACACATGATCAACTACAATCAAGAATGATAGTTTTGAAGAGTTCCGATACATGCACCAAGGAGCCTTATTCTACACGTACTTTTGGTCTGCACATTTCGCTATCAAATTAGATTAAGGTCTTATTACAAAATTATTTATTGTGAAAACTAAGCATGAATTCAGTATGCAAACAAATGAAGTTGACGTCATGTAAATTTATACACTTAAAACATAATTCACCTAATATTCAAGGCCAGGTGTTCCTCAACATCTATGCAGGGTTTCCACCAAAAAGAACATGTATGAAAGATTGGTATTTTATCAGTACTCATGTATCATTTCAGAAGTGATTAATTAGTTTATTTGAATAGGAGATCTGTTGGAGCAACAATGATATGTGTGTGACTAACTTTTGGTTCCATTGGGCCAAATCATGTTACTCTTGTATGCAATACAATTTTTAATACTTGGTTAAATCTGACTTATGATCTGCTAGTAGTGTCACGATAGTGCTTATCAAAATGGGATTGGTATTTCATAATAATGTCATTTACCTTGCACTCAAATACAAAATTAGACAACCTTTTGTACAATCATTGTCATTTAGATATGTAGCATATGTTTACCTGCTTAGCGGCTTGAAGTCATAAACTTGGTTCAGGACCGCCTTGCTGCACGAGAAGATTATTTTCAGCATGGGCATTCTGCAATTTAATAGGAGAAGGTGCCATCGGCATCATTGATAAAAAGCTGGATAAATCCTTGCACGTAGGTTAAGATTACTAGGACGGTATATACGAACCCAATCAGGTTATAGTTTCTAATTAAAGGTTAATATTTCACAAAGTTTTAACTTGATGATAAGATAGCTTTCCAATATTTGACTAGTATAAGGGTTCAATCAATAACAAAATTACTGGCAGGAGATAATTGATAACTAAGTGCCGGTTAGTTGGCACACCTTAGTGATCACATGTTCATGTGGTAAAGGCGCACTGCCACAACCCTCTTTTGATTTGGTTTGTTGCAGCTCCTATTAAAGCAATAGTTGTAAGACATTAGAATGGACCTGCATTAAATAGTACATGAAAAGCCCATTACATTACCTGCATAGTAGTTCGTGGCTCCTGCACATCGAGACTTACAAATTATCTTGATTTGGCTAGTGGATTCATGAGATCTTCCTGGTACTATATTATCAATCTCTGGAGGACCTTGCAGATTTTCTTCACCAAGCTGCACATGTTCTGGATCATGCATTGTAAGGTCCAAGTCCTGTAGTCGTCTTGGTATCCTTGCCATTGTTAATCTGCCAAAGTAACAGAAACTACAGATCTCAACCAAAAGTCCAGTGCGGCAGGGCATGTATAGAGAGAAAATGCCTCATTCTATAGCAATTCACATGATCGAAATGACCTGTCATCAAGTTGCTGGTATGAAACTAGTTTCATATGTTTGATTGTCTTCTTCTCACAGCTTATGAATCCAACGATGACTTTACTCATGTCCCATTTTCAAGTTTTGCTAATAGAATTGATTAGAAGTGGTATAGAATACTAAGTGTGCATGCAACCTGTGATGGATTAGATGTGGCTGACATACTGCATTCTTTTGGCTGATGGAGGAAAGCTTAGAAGTGGGCCAGCTATGTAAAATTGGACTCTCATTCGGAAAGATAATACTACTAGTACTACACAAATAACAAGATGGACTCATCATGTGCGTGTATAACATACATACACAAATGATATGACCATTATGTACTAACTAACTAAAGGCCATAGTGGAGCGGCACCATCATGTCCTTGAAGTTGGTAGCAGTTGGGGCAGATTAACAGTGCAAGTGGTCAAGCAAAGTGGCTGCAAATACACAGGGATTACCTTATCTGAGGAGCAACTTAAGTACTCCCAAAGCAAAGTGAAATAATTTGGCTTAGATGTAACTTCATCATTACTACACATGGGAATTCATGATGTTCGGTTGATTAAAATTTTCTTATATATTAGTCATAATTTTTATACGTTTAGTAATCTTAATGAGCAAAAATTTGAAGAATTGATTATGCCCATCAATCGGAAATGATGCCCACATTTGTCTACATAGACTAAATAATCTTCTACATTCATTATACCAACATATAACAGTTGGGATTAAATCTATGATAAGACTGGCTGACACATAATTTTTTTAGCAAAAAAACATGCAAGCAGCAAATCAAATATCAAGCATGCAATGAGATCTAATTCTGCCTAAAAGTTACGCTAATGCAAACCAGCACAGGAAGAATATGAAAGAAACAGTCACCAGTTTAGTGATTTCACTAGTACAGACTACACAAAAGCAACTACTCACCCAAACAGTTTACAAAAAAACAATTGGGATGGGACTCTTCCCAAATGGTTCTGCCAACAAAGCTTTTGATATTTTGTGATACTAGTCACTATGCGTGATGTGGCTTAATGTGCATTAATAGTTACTCTGCTCCTACCATGGAGCAGAGCTCCTGCAGTTTGCACAACCGAACAACAAACCTCCCTTTCAGCATTTTCCCAAAACTGGTTCGCCCTCTAGGTGTGAGTCTTCTCTATCAGTTGCTCTATGGACTCCACCGCCGGACGGATCGGTTGTTGTTAACGTGGATGCTGCACTGTTCTCGAGCTCACAAAGGATGGGGATTGGCGTCGCGATACGGAACCACAACGGAGAATGCTTGTTGGCCTGTAACAAGCAGTCTGAAGTGATCATGACGCCTGAACTTGCTGAGGCATTGGTGCTGCCTTCAGGGATCGATCTACAGTAGGTAGGGTGATTGCTGACATTAAATCGCTGGCAGCAAGTTTTCAGGCTTGCTCTTTTATTCCTGTAAAACGTTTGACGAATGTACCAGCAGACAAACTAGCTTGTAGCTGTGAGCATCGTCCTAGTCAGATCTATCGTGGTGTAATCCCTGAACTTATTAGGAATACTCTATGTACTGATGTTGCTATCTGAATAAAGTGGTGTTACTCTAAAAAATCGGACAGCAAACCTTTACACTGATTAAGCCACAAGAAATCAAATTATGCCTTGAGTTTGAGATCAAAGAATTTCAGTAATTTCTTGACCAAGACCTGAGAGAGTACAGCACAATGGTAGGAACAATACGAACCTGGGGCGCAACTACCCTAGGCAGGATGGCTGCTGTACCAACGTGCTTGCTCTGCTTAATATACCTGTAAGCTGAAGACGAAATTGCTCGTTGCAGAAGACTTCCTCCGACCTTCCCGCCCAATCGCCGCCGTTGGCCCCAATGCACACGCCGGCCGGTCTCTGTCCCCCAACCTCCACGGCCTCCAATCGCCCGCCCGCCCGCCAAGTCTCCGTCAGACCGCCCACCAAACCAATGGATCTTTGTTCATCTGATTGAGGTGATGCACATCAGTGGCCAGCGGGTTGGAGGGATCCCATTAGATGGATTGGGATGGATTAGGAGGTGGAAGCAGAGGAGAAGTGGAGAGATGGCGGCGTGGGTGAGGAGAAGTGGAAAGAGGGCGGCGTGGCGGAGTGATTTACGGGGATTTTTTTTCAATAATAAGAGCGCTGGCGCGCTATTTCCTGGCGGCAAATGGAAAATAGTTGTGCCAAACGCCCAAATGATTTCCTCCAACAAAAAAATTAGAGAAAAATGATTTCCTCCAAATGAAATGCGGAAAACTAAGTATGTATCATTAGAAAAAGCCTATTTATTTTTTGTTGTACACAAACAACCAAAAAATGGGCCAGGTCACCTCCTCTGTTATTATTGTTATTAGCATACATCGTAAAATGTTTTCTCCTAGAAAATGTATAATGGATTTTTCGGTCTAAGGGCATCTTTAATGCCGACCCTCAAACCGTTCGCATACGTCCGGCCTCCCTCTCCTGGCCCATCCGCATCCACGGCGGCGGGCTCCTCTGGCCACGAGGAGGACCAGTAGCCGCAGCAGCGGACCCATCTTCTCGTGGAGGCCACTCTGAGTCTCTGACAGATGAAGAATTCGCGCCGTCAGATGGGCCCGGCGCCACCATCGCCGGCGCGCGTGAAGGAGGAGCCACCGTCCCCGACACATGTCCGCGTGAAACGGGAGTCAGCATCCCCCTGCGCCTCCGCCACGTGAAGGATGAGCCCGCATTGACAGACCCTTGTCGCCGCCACGCTGCAATTATCGCCCGATAAAGGAGGAGCTTCCACCCATGATCATGAAGGCGCATGGCGCATCCTCCACTACCTAGGAGGAGGTGGTTATGGCGGTGCCTCGGGCTTGAGGGCCATCGTATCCGAGGAGGGGCGCAAGACTAGGCAGCAGGCTCGGTATAACCGAGGCAATGCCGCTCCCCGCTCTGCGTTCGCCAAGAGCGATGTGCCGCCGGAATGGGTCCCTAATGACCCAGACCTTGCTACTGTGTGGGCGTTCGACCGCTCCGTTACCACCGCTGAGACAACCACCAGGCGTCGCCTCCTTTACGACAAGCTCACCAAGATCGGCGAAGAGTGATTGCCTAGCGACTGCTCCACCAATGCTGGCAGGGGCAAGGCCGCCAGCAGGGCTTCGTCAGCACTGCCGGTAATGGCCAAGGTGGCCCTCAGCACCGCGCAAGAGGAGGCGGAGCAGCTCCTCCGCCAGCGGTAGGCAACCATCGGACAAGGCTGTTGCGGTCCTCCGGCGACCTTCCACCGCTGGAGGGACGACAGCGACGACGACGATGCGGAAGAACAGGGCGGCCATGCATATGAGGTGGTCGTCGGAGCGGCGAAAAGGCGCAACAGCATGGCAGCCCTGCTCGGCCGCCACCTGGCGCTTGCGGAGGAGCCACTCCGCTTCCTCCTTCGTGGTGGTGAGTGAGCGATCGCTGGACTAGGCCTCTGCGAGGTTGGGGTCCGCACGAAACTAGGTTGTTGCCTCGTCGGCCTCCTCTTAATTTTAAATCCGTTTGAAAAAAACGATGAAGTGATCACATGGTTGTCCTTGTGTCAAAATTTCATAATCCATCTGGATACTTATTTGGGTTCAATTTTTTCGCCAAATAGGCAGTGAATTGGTTTTCCAATTTTAATTTTTATTCGATTCAGCCAAAATGATTGAAAATATCCCAGAGTAATAATCATATGGTTGTCGTTGTGTAAAAAATTCATAATTTTATGGACACTATGTTTTTTGGTTCAAGTTTTAGGCCAAATTTTCGGTTCAAAATTTGGCAGCTGGTACTGAAATGGTAGCAAAATGCTGCCAAATTTGGTAATGTTGGACCCACCATTTGGATCCGAGCAAGGTAAAAGAAATCTACAATCCGAACAAAATGACTTGGTCAATGGACATCACAGAATGTTTCTGTCTAGACTGCAATGCCAGTTTGCCACTTCTGAGTTCTGATAGTCAATAGTCTTAGAAAATTGCACTTGTGACATTGTGGCAACACATTTGACAATGGCCAGACAAAAGCACATCAGTCTTATAAAACCTATTTTCTTACATTCAAACACATTAATTCCATTTAGCTGAACTAAGCACCTCCCAATTATGCAGTCATGTAAAAGACGAGTGTCGAAGGCATGATCTTAAAAACAAGAATTCACAAATGTATATTCAACATTTCTCAGCCATGTAATATAATAACACCAGATAACTGTAACATGTGGGAATAATCAATAAACCAAAGGTGATACTTCACTTTCCAGAACAGAAATTCTGCAAAATCAACCTGCAATTAACAACCAAGTATACTTGGGCTGTGCCCTGAATTAGTACGAAAACATACAACCATAAACTATAATAAAGCATTCTGACTTTGTGCTCGTAAACCACTACTGAAACCATAACTAAAATTGTAGTTGTATGCAAAGAACCACACGAGCAAAGAGCTGCCACCATACTTCAGCCTGAACCAAAATCACAATGCTCTAATCTGTTTCATCCGATGATTCTTCAACACCCATGTCAAAAAGATCACGAGGCCTGACTTCCACTACTACATTCCATAGTTCAGCTTTTGGATCTTGAACATAGAAAACCTGCTGCACTTGGGAGGAAAATACAAAAGGATCATCCTCTAGCTCATCTCCTGTGTGTATTTTCCCAGACTTGTTCACAAGAGTGAACCCAAACTCATCCGTTTGTATGCCAACTTTATGGTAGACATCATACCAATCACAATTAAAGAACACCACCTTGTAATCATTGTATGAAAATTCAAAGATGTCACTTAATCTGCCATAATATCTAACACCATTTTCTGCAATGTTCACCACACCACTATTTTGTGTGACATGCCCTGACTCATGACTCATCGTGTGGAACCTGAAGCTGTTGATGACATAGCCACTATAGCGCACCCCGTATCTATTGTGTTTTGCAGCCAAAGCTCTTACCTTTTCTGTAATAGTTGGTCCATCGCTTTGGAAAACCTGTATGTACAATTAGTTAAATTCAGGTGCCTATATAATTCAGAGTACATGAATACGGTAAAATGTACCTTTTGTTCCAACCAGTCAGCAAAGTTGAAAAGGATATTAAGTGGACTCATTAACGAGTCAGATAAGACATCATTGAACAAGAAACAGAGAACATATGTGATGATCCACAATACAAGATTGAAACTTAAGACCAATTTAACACCCTAGTTTGGTTAAAAGCTTACTTTGAAACAGTTAAGCCAAAAGTAGTAATTATTACCCCTCGGGACAGAGTGTGGCTTGCCACAAAAGTGTGGCCAAAATGTACTCCTTAATCATGTGACTAGTAAAGTCGCAAGCCACAACTGTGTCAGCCAACCGAACATTCACTCACCTCAGAAAATTATGTGTGCCTAACCATAGATCTGGCAACATTTGGCTAGAAATCAAACAGTCCCCAAGTGACTGGCAGTTGTTGAAGGGTAGCCGGTCGCATATTTTTTCAAAGTTAGCAAGCAGGGCCTAAGAGAGTAATTATCAAACAGTGCATTCTAAATTTCTAATGCACACGATTAGTTGCTGCATGTGTTTACACCTTCAGGAAAAAGAGTTTTTTAGGATACACTACCACTTGCCTCATTGGCGCATGGTAGGATACGCTGAAAAGACAACTTAGGTGAGTGGCACTTGCTGATTTATTTATCAAAAATCCTGGAAGACTGCAGCTACTTACTTGCATTATTGAAGTTACTGTGTTCTTCAGTGTTATAAGCATGATTCAGCTTCATACATGCTACATATATTGTTTCAGTACCGAATAGGTTGTCCACTTTACATCCAATGCTTGATACTTTTGGACAAATGGTATGTCTCTCGGTGAGGAGCAAGGCAGCGAGCTTGCACCAGAATCCAATTAAAACATTTTAAGTGTCTCTATGTTCACCGGGACAACCAGAAAATGATCACAAAGTCAAAGGCAAAGCTTAGTTCAGTTCAGTCCATCCTAGCATATGGGTCTGCTTCAAAAATATGGTGAAAACTACCTTTAGTAGACTTCATTAAGAATATATCATCAGTATGCCTAGAAAAAAACAGCGCAAGGGAAAAACTTAGCATCCATAAGGCTATAGCTACCCAAAAATATACTAAATCATACAAAATAAGTCTCAATTGCACCATAAATTAGAATTTAAACTCAATTCTTAATGATACAACAAAATAGATAAAAACATGCCGAAAACTTTCAATAAAAAGTATGAGATACAAAAGAGGTACTTACTCGAGTTGAGATTGAAGGCGGGTTGTTTGAAGCCAAAGACAGTGGTCCGATCTATGGTTGTTCCAATTTGTGGAGTTGATTCAGTCCGACTGAAACACCGGGTGTTGAAACTTCCAATGAAATATGTCTTCCTCTTCTATTTCTACAAAATGAAATGAAATTGATACTAAAATGCATTCCCTTCCAAATCAACAATACATTATACATATACACAGTCCCCTGCATATACGCTGATACACAATTTTTCAGTTCAAATTTAATTTCATTTTCATCACACACTGATAGGAAGAACAGAAGAGAGAGATTTCTCAGAAAATTACCCCTGTCCCAGCCTGCTTGCTGTTTGTTGACAGCAAGTCCTGGGCGGCAGAGTCCGGCAGAGCAGGCGAGCAGCCCGGGATTGGCCGGAGCAAAGAGCCGGCGCGGCGGGTGGCAGCCCCCGGCTGGAGCAGGCGTGGAGCAGCACGTCCCTGGCGACCAGGCAAAGGGCCGGGGACGGCCGAGGAGCGCCGGAGCAGAGGGGCTAGGGGCAGTCCTTGCGGAGGGTATTCACCGGCGGCGGACGCGGCGCACTGGCAGGACCAGTTGCAGGAGGCAGGAGATGGAGTTGGTCGCTGGAGGCTGTGGAGATTGGGACGGGGCGCAGGGGTGGAGGAGGAGCCAGCCCGGCGGCTGCGGCGGCGGCATAGATGGGCGGCTCAGGACGTGGCGGCGGATAAGGTGAAGGAGGGCGCGCGCTGAGTTTGGTACGTAGGCTCGTTTTACTGCATAGATGGGCCCGGTAATTTCCTTTTTCTGCAAAAAAATACTTTGGTTTCATTATTTATTTGTTAAACTCTTTTATGTATCCTAAAACGTCTCAAAAATCGTCTGTACCTATTTACACATGTAAAATATAATAAATGAGATATACCCTAAAAATAAGATTTGTGACGGTACTTACATCGTCTCAAAAAGCGTGTCTACATATTAGATGCTTTCAGTATAGGGACGAATATAAAAGCGTCTTAGAAAAAACGTGTCTACTGACATGTTTTGTTGTAGAGTCAAACTGTTGAATGACCCCTTGGTCTGACTTGACAGACTCGGATATTTGATACTGACAAATCTGAGCATATACTGTTAGCTGAGCGGGTTGTCTGGATATGGGGTCCATACCAAAATTTAGTAGACCCCTTAGGTGAATGTTCATGGTGATCGATGCTGACTCAGACTGTCTGGGGTATTTACACCATGTGGTTCATGCAACAATCTTTTTATACCTGCATCATCGGTCTTGCTCCTTCATTACTGTTTTCTTTGTCTGGATCCTTTGCTGAAAGAGCTTGGTCATATTGCTTCTTCATGTGATCATAGGTAATGTTGAGTGCAATATTCTGACAGGCGTACCCTTATTCTCATCTCCTGCCATGGTAATATTGTTTAAATGGCAGGTTCATCACCTCTCAAGTTTTAACCGTAGGGAAATGATCACCCGAACCCTTGCAAGAAATCGGCAAATAAACCAGTAGCCACCAGAACGGTCTTTACAACTCAGATCTGGGACATCACTGAAATAACTCAACCACGGCTCAAGACGGCCGAAAAGCAGCTCAGAGCATGAGACCGTGTTGATAAGAAGAACATGGCAGTTCCCTAAGACGACCGAAAAGCAGCTCAGAGCAAAGGGCCACTGTCACAAAAAGAAACTCAACAGTTATACGAGACAGCCGGAAGGCAGCTCAGAACTCGTGACAGTTGTTGAATAGAGAAATATAAAGTCGGCATCCACCCCGGACGGCCAAAAACAGCTCAGAACATAGGCGTGGTGCCGTCACCGGAGAAAAATAGACAAGGGCTCATCAGGATCATATTCCAGGTTCACAGGTACTTGTACAGAGCTCACTGTTGTCGTCAATCTTCGTAGTCCTTTGTCACACCGAGGTGTATATCTGGCTTCCTTCACATATATATGAGAATCTGATTCCCGAGGCGGACTTGTGTTGTGACTGATTCTTGCTTCTGACCAACTGCTGCGGATCTGATTCTTGCACTGCCATCTGTTGTCAATTCTCAATGTTCTATCTTGTACCAATGTCGTATGAGGACGATTGGATGGCTTATGCTGGAAACCATCGAGAGTATCTTGCTGAGGAAGGCTGGGTATCGTGCTTCAGAAGCTTCCCCCCTTAAAGACTTGCTAGGGAAAACTCGGTACCTTATGCCGGAAGCTTTTACGGTTGCTTACTAGAGAAGACAGAGTACCTTGCACGGGAAGTCATCCATGTATCGTACTAAGGAAGACAGAGGAATCTTGCCTTGGAAGCTTCTATGGTAGCTTGCGATGGAACACTGGGTTGCTTACACCAGAAGCTTCTCATTGTGATATGCGGACCGATTACCACATATACATACCATCTTAATATTTCTGCTTGATTACTGGTATGCAATAGGGTTTGTTGGACTATCCTCCTTTCGGAGCATTGAATACATGGCCCATTCTCGCTTGCTTCCAAGTATATCATGTTTCAAAATCATCCTCAACGAAGCATCAAACCTTGCATCTGAACCATACCTTTGGCTGATGATATACTACTAGTCATGCACACCCCTTTTTGCTGATTTCATCATTACTTCTATGAGGAGTGCGTACTGATACAACTTTGATTATCAGCATCATGATCGGATATTCCCCATTTCGCTGCAGTCGGCTGAGAAGTCCATTCTGTTTTTGCTGAGTTTCCAAATATTTGAACTCCTTGATGATTCTTCGAGTCAGTATCGGTTGGCGAGCAACTTTAATAAGGGGAAGATATGGCAACACCGAAGGCCCAAAGAAAGAAGCAAAAGAAACGACGAGAACAAAAGCACACAAAGCCTACAAATAATAATATAATCAAGCAACATCACATATTACTGCTACTCACAACAATAATATGCATGCACACCTAAGCACACAAATCTCGCGGAAACTCCGGTATTATGATCTAATATGTTGTGGCGGTGTGCACGAAAGTAAATCCATGTGTGGAAGGAGTTGGCGTAACCAAGGCTATACCAAGCGTTGGCTGAACACCGGTTGGATCTGGATGGATAAACAGGTGGGGACAGACTTGGTGATCATGGGGTGGAACACGGAGGTCACGACCACATCATCACCAAGCGTACGGAAAGGAACCGTACACGTCCAAAGAATTGGATGACAGGGCAAGATAGCGGTGGAAAGCTGGGCTTGCTGGCATTGCCCTTTTCTCGCAGCCAGGATCAGAAAGGGTTGCCAAAAATGGGTGGGTGGTGGAAAGATATCGACGCGATACCTGAGCATAACTCCTGCAAATGGTGTCTGGAACACTTGGTACCAGGGCCTCACTCTACTCGGATGGAGGTGACGCCAAACAACGAAGAGCGGTTATGCAAAGAGGGATGGTGCATGTAGTGGATCAAAACTGATACCACCTACACTCACCAGATCACTATCAGCGACCAGATAAAACCTATATGCATGCTATGCGACAAACAAATGCAGCAATCAAGTGCAACAAACCAACTGGCTCTATACTACCGCATTCTAACGCTCGCGCGGGCTAGGGCGTCCTACAGCCAGACCTGCTCTGATACCAAGCCTTGCGGCACCCCGGCTCAAAGAAAACCGGAACGCCCCGTATTCCAGCCCAGAGATCGAGGAGAAGTCTTCTGGAATACGACACTGCTTAGCATAGAACAAATCAGCTCTTCATTACATTCTATATGGCTACAAGTGTTACATCGGCACGGCGACACTATGCCTGCCACGGTTGCTCCATGCAAGCAGCAGAACAACGCAAAGCAGCGGAATAACTACTGGTAGTGGAACAGCGACGACGGTGATGAACTCCACTCCGCATGGACTCTGGCTGGAACGCTTATCCTAGCTCGCAAACAAGGGTTCCACGGCAAACAAGCAATCAAATCCGGCATGACCTGCAAACTGGCATGGCACGCCAGGTCAGTACATTGAATGTACTTGCAAGCTCACAACAACCAAGAGCAATCAAGACAAACAACAGCATGGCAATTACAGGTTAACAAGGATTAACATGATACTATCAAATCAATCATGGCATGAACAAGATGAACATGATACAGCTAGAACAATACGAGCATGGCATGAACAAATGAACATTATGATACTAGCATGCAACATGATGACACTATCATGCACCAACTTACTCTGCTCGGGTTACCTCGTGACCATCACATGCATAAGCTTACCATCACGGACATCACACGATCATCTCAGGATCCAATCAAGCTTGGTATTACAATATCGTAGTAATTAGTACGTGATCAGAAGGAGCTTGACCTTTACCCGTGATTCTCGCATAACACCACAAATATCCAACAACTCGGTATCCTCTATACCACGGTGATCCTCTCACGATCAAATAAAGATCAACCAACTTCTCTCATCATCGAACCGGGGTTGTTATTAAGCAAGTTATTATTATTACTGTTGACTCGTAGTGTGACCGACTACGAACTGGGCCCATATCCGCGGGCGCGGCTATCGATAGATTATACACACACACTCTGCAGAGGTAGCGCACTTTACCCACACCATGGAACCCATGGCCTCGCACTCCCATTCGGGTGGACCAACGGCGTTCCGACAAAACCGATCTACTGCCCATGACACTCTCCCGACCACTCCGACCAACTCCCCTTTGGGCTAAGTCATGGGTGGCCCCGTGCCTACCAAAGGCATCAATGGCCACCGTCGTGGCAAAACAATAAACGGTCCCAAACGGGGACATGTGCACATAACCAAACTCGGGCTCACAAGGCTTATGCCGTCCTACCCGGCGAAGGTAGCGCCCGCGCATAACCTTCCCTTGTTGGAGGCACTGGCGAGAGGCATGACAATAGACCCAGTTAGGAGCCTCCCATAAAGGCAAGTGTGGCTGCACTGGTCAGCTCGATTCAATGGCACCATGACTCAGCCAACAGTTGTTCAAGTTCATTTAAGTCCGGTTAAACTTGAATGCAAATGATGCTGAGTCATACCACATAACATGATGCAACTATTATGCATGATATCAACATGAGCATGGATGTACAACATAATCATCAATCATATGAACAACAACAAATCATATCCAACTGAGCGTGGCATACTGACGAGCATGAATAACACAAGTATAACACTACTCATAAGCATAGCATAACCACTAGTATCGAAAATAACCACCATGCAAGAACATAACGGCAATACTACCAGGTAAGCATATAACCAGCTAGATGAAAAGGAAACATGCATATCCACGGTACTCGGTAGCAGACGATGGTCATGCACCAAAGAACATGACCAACACCAACCTGTAACCTATTAATTTAATCCTAACAAACGGTACCTTAGCGATGGGCCAGCCACATTTCTTTTTTTCTGAACTGATGCAAAAAACGGGCACCGAGGCAGATTCGAACCTGCGCCGCAGCGGTTCAGTGCACCACGCGATAACCACCCCGCCACATCACCTTCTGCGATCAAGAACTTTTTTCAACTTCGATGAACTTTTTAAAATTTGAGGAGCTGTTTTCAAGTTCGATGAACACTTTTCAAATTTGATGAACTTTTTCAAATCCGATGTAATTTTTTTCAAATTCAATGAACTTTTTGCAAATGCGATGAACTTTTTTTAAATTCAGTGAACTTTTTTCAGATTCGATGAACTTTTTTTAAGTTGATGAACTTTTTTCAGATTCGATGGCCTTTTTTCAAATTCAATGAACTTTTTTTCAAATTCGTGAACTTTTGTTTGGAAAACGATGATTTGTTTTTCAAAATCAATGAACTTTTACAAATTTGTGTACTTTTCTAAATTAAAAAACCTAAAGCTGGTTTTTTCCTGAACCAACACCACAATACTGTCGGAAAAAAAATGAGTTGATCGAGCGAACGGGACCTCCTAATCCGCGCATTCAGCGTCGGCTAACCAAACTGGCGCTCACAACCAGCGCCCTGGTGGGCCGGCCCGCGTTCACGTAGTGGCAGCTAAAAAACGCTGGAATCGAACCCAGACCATTGCGTTGTTGCCCGCGCCTGACTAACCTGTAGAGCCACCACATCCTATTGATCCAAATAACCGCGAAGTTCTTATGGACAATTGTCGCCGCCCTGTCCCAAAATTTGCAAGTTCACAGATTAAGAAAAAGTTTACAAATTTGTTTTTAAAAAGAAAAGGTTCACGTATTCAAAAAATCTCACTAAAATTGGAAAAAGTTTACTAATTTGAGTAAAAACTTCAGAAATTTGAAAAAAAATCATGGAATTTGGAAAAGTTCACTAATTTCAAAAAAACACGTGATTCTAAAATTTTCACGAGTTTGAAAAAAGTTCACGGATCGACGAAGTTCATGATTTTTTTAAAAACATTTCATGAACAAAATAGTTCAAGAAGAATTGAAAAAGTTCATCAAATTTGAAAAAAGTTCATCGAAACTCCAAAATGTTCATCGATTTTAGTTCATCAAAAATTGAATTTTTTTTATCGAATTCGAAAAAAAGTTTATCGATTCGAAGAAAATGTTCACGTATTTGCGAACAATTCATCAAATGAGGAAGAAGGAAAATAAACATAAAACAAAAAAAGTTCATCGAATTTGAAAAAAGTTCACCGAAGTTATAAATAAGTTGATCAATTTTCAAAAAAGATCACCATGAAAAAAAGTTAATCAATATGGAAAAAAGTTCTCAAATTTGAAGAATAAGTTTATCAAATTTCAAAAGAATCAATAATTAAAAGAAAAGTTCACGAATTTTCAAACAAATCAACGAACCAGAATGAATAAAAAAAGAAAAACTGAATACAAAAAAGAAAAAGAAAATTGGAAAATGAAATAAAATAAAAAAGAAAAAGGGAAAGGAAAGAATGCGAAAGTTCTCTTTTACCAGCTCCTGCTGGGGTGGCGTGGTGGTTGCTCCAGGTTAACTTCATTGGGGACGCGGGTTCGAATCTGGAGCAGCACGGCAGTTTGTTTTCTCTATTTCAAATACAGAGAGGGAAAACTACATGGGCCGGCCCAGCTAACGCGCCTGCAGGCGCCGGTTTGTAGAAACAGTAGTAACCGGCGCGTGCATTGCCAAATAGGGTTTGCCCGAGCGAACGAAGTGAAGCCGGAGCAAAGCGAGGGAGCGATGGTTTAATGGGGCGCGTGTGGGCGCCGGTTGCTCACCACTTAGGATCTCCCCTTCATCGCGCTCCCACGAGCATAAATGCTAAAACCCACATATTATGGCATCATTGTGCCGACCCACGGGAGGAGCAGTGACTCCGTACCGCTATTTTTTATTAGTTATTATTTACATTTATATTTATATAAAAGAGGAAAATTTGTTTAGGTTTTAAAAACGTTCACCACACTTTCCCAAAAAATGTTATCGCAATGTAAAAAAATGTTTGAACAACTTCCAAAAAACTGATAGCACTAAAAAATGTTCCTGCAAACTTAAAAATATTTCCGCAATTTAACAAAAGTACGTCAAGTTTTGATAAAACCATTTCTACTGTGTAAAATTGTTTGCTTAAATCAAGAAAATATTTCGTACAATTTAGAAAATGTATATATTCAAAAGAAAATGTACATTAAAACAATATTTTTTTCAAAAGAAATTTATTTTGACATTTTAGAAAATTAAATAAATAATGTGATAAATGTTCACGTACTACCAATTTTTTTCAAACAATTAAAAAATGTCCGATGTTTAATTCAATATATTAAGACATGCATTAAAAAATCAGTATATGTATTTAAAATGTTATACATTTGTCTATTAAAAATGTTCATCATGATGCAGGTTTATACAAAAAATGTACTCCCTCTACTCCAGAATACTTGTCGTCGTTTTACTTCAAATTTGAACCAAGTATTTCTGAGTGAAGGGAGTAAAAAAACCTAGATATGTGTTAAAAAGAACTGAGAGAAATACGAAAAAACGTGAAAAAGAAATAAAATAGCAATGTATAAGAATTGTTTTTCTTATGGATACTAAAAGTGTACTATGTGTATGCAAAAAATGTATACCTGAAAAGATATATTTTAGAAAATGTTAATTATATATTTAAAAATGTAAATATGTTTAAAAATGTTCCTGTTGTATACAGAAAATATGCACCCTGTATAAAAAAAGTAGATATAAAAAATGCATTTATGAAAAAAATTAATAATGTATTAAAAAATATTAAATGTGTATAAAAATGTTCGTCCGATATTGAAGAAGTGTACATAGTGCATCAAAAAGTAGACATGTGTTTAAAATAATAATATAAAATATCATAAACCTAAAAAGGAAAGAAAGGAAACTGAAGAAAACGATAAAATAATAATGAAAAATAAAATAAAGAAGAGAACGGACAAAGTCAGCTGAATAAGCAGATTCAAAACATGACAGTGGAAATCAAAGAAAAGAGATGAAAACCCGAAAATAGCAAAGAAATGAAAAAAAATAAGAAACGTAAAAATTGAAAAAACAAATGCAAAACAGTGGAACATTGCAAAAAAAAAAGAAACCGATAAAAATTGAGATAGAAAAGAAAGAAAGGAAAGTGAAAAAAGAAAAAAAAATATAAACCTAAAAACAAAGAAAAATAAAACCCGGAAAAACCGAGCGACTGAACACAACGAAATCGACGAAAACTGTGCGGGCGAAGGAACAAGCGGGCGAGCGAGCAAAATGAGCTAGATGGGCCCATATGTGCGGGCGTCAAAGGCGAGCCGACCTACATCTCGCAATAAGTGAGATATAGCTCTGGCATAATTATGAATCCCTACATCTCAAAGCTGCTAGTGCGATTGGCATAATAGTTATCCGCGGGAGCCAGCTAAGCGGGCAGGCATTTTTTTCTGGATGGTTTTATATGGATTTTTTCCCCTGCCTATCGGTTTTTGGGTTTCGGTCTTTTCTCTTTCTTCATTCCCTGTGTTTTTTTTTCAAAAAGAGAACTCTTTGTTTCCTTTTTTTTTTTCTCCTTTCCTAATTTTTTTTCTTTTAATTTGTCAAATGCACGTTGAAAAAGTGTTAAATACACACTGATTTTTTCAGATATAAGCTAACATTTTTCAAATAAATGTTGGAATATGTTTTGAATGCATGTTGATTTTTCTATATAATAGACAGTCATCATTTCATAAAAATAGGTGAAAATTTTATAAATACACATTAGAAAAAACTTTTCAATTTTTTTCTAACATACGGTACATTTTTAAACATACTTTGATTTTTTAAAATACATGTCAAACAATTTTCTAAATACCCGGTGAAGAAAACTTCTTAATATACGAGACACAATGAATATTGTAGAAGTACACCGTGAACATTTTTAAGCACATGTTGAACAATTTTTCAAAAATATATTAACACTTTTTTAATATAGCATTTAATAAAAATACATGGATACTTTTTTAACGTACGTGCCTCTTGGAAAGGAAATAAACGCCTTTTCTTTTTTTGTCCTTTTACGAGAGACACATATTTACTTCTCATGAAGGCACGGATCTGCTTCCACGAGAGGCACAGGCGTGCCTCTCGAAAAAGAAAAAAAGAACGTGTTTTTTTTTCCTTCAGCGAGAGGCACATATTTACTTCTTGTGGAGGCATGGGGCGTGTCTGTCTGAAAAGAAAAATATGTTTTTTTCTTCCACAAGAGGCACATATTTACTTCTCATTGAGGCACGGATCTGCTTCTGTGAAAGGCGTGGGCCTCTCAGAAAGAGGAAAAAAATGCTCCTGGTTCAGGTTTTTTTGTCAAAAAAGTTCATCGAAACCTATCAACATGGGATCTAGTTTTGAAAATCTCGACGCGGGGAATCCAACGGTAAAAACAGTTCAAGATCTGGACGCACGGTTTGAGAGATAAAACATTCTGAATAAATAAATCAACTAAAATTAGAAAACTTGCAGGTTGTGACAAGTAACGCACCTGCAGTGTGACACTTGTCGCAACCTTGGGGTGGGAGTGACCTCTACAAAGAGTACTTCTTTATTAGAGATTTCAACCCTAAAAGAAAATGAAGATCTCGGATAGAAGGGGAAAAAAGAAGTGAGATGATATGTATTGCAGGCGATGCTATGTGCCGCCCACAGTGGTTCCTATCAAAGCGTTGCCTGCAGCGAGCCGCTGCTGGCCAGACCAGTTACTGCGCCTGCTGACATCAACCATGTTTTTGTTTTTGTTTCTGAATTATATTTTGAGTTTAGGTTTTATCTCAGAATATTCTAAATGTCTCAAAATATATTACAAAAAACTTCACATAAAATTCAAAAAATATTAAGAATGCATTTAGAAACTATTAAATGTGTATAGAAAAATGTTGACCATGCGGATGAAAAATGTTTGTGACATTTAAAGGTCTTACATGTTTAAAGAAATGTGTGTGCCATTCAAAAGAAAAAACGTTTACACAATGGACACACATTGTTCACCTAATTCCAAAAAATGGTTCTTACATTCAAGAAATTGTATGTTATATTTACAAAAAAATACGGGTTTCAAATTTTCAGAAATTTTCAAAAAAAAAATTATTCAATGTAAAAAATTAAAATGTCTGCGCAATGTTAAAAAATGTTTTCTACCATTAAAAAATGTACGTGACATTTTAACTAAAATTCTAATGATTCAACAAAATGTTACTGATATTTAAAAAAAGTTTATACAGTGTAAAATAAATGCTCCTTGTTTTAAAAAATGTATGTGGCATTTTAAAGAAACATTTACTTGTTTTTATAAAAATTCCATGGAATATCCAACCATGTTTATAAATGTAAAGAATTGTTCATGCAGTTAAAAAAATCGTTATTGCAATAAAAGTATGGACAATGTGTATTAAAAATATATTACTGTGTACTCAATACATGTGTTTTATAAAACAAATTGTACGTCAAGTATTTGCAAAAAGTCCAAAGTGTATCCGAAAAATGTTTCACATGTGCTCCAGAAATTTACATTGTATACCGAGAAAAAAGTGAACATGAGTTAAAAAACGAATAAAACCACAAAGAAACAAAAGATAAAATGAAAAACCGAAGAAAACAAAGAACAAAAGAAAAGGAAAAAAAATTATAATAAAGAATGAAAGAAAAACTGAGAGAAACCAGTGACAAAACAAAGAAATCCAAAAGTAAAATAAAAATAGAAACGAAGAAAACCATGAAAAATAAATAAAACTGACGAAAATGCAACAAGAAAACTAAAAACAAAACAAAACAAATGAAACCGGACCGATCGAACGTACGGCGTTCGCTACGAGTGGCAGCGACTATCACCCTGAATAGGCCAGCTTGCTAGTGTGTCTTCTGTAGGTGATTCCTACTAGGAATAGTTACCGCGATGTATTGCTCGTCATGAGTGATACGACCGCGTCGCTCAAAGAGCTCCCAAAGTGATTGGCATATCACTGCTAGCACGAGTGTCCCAATAGCGATTCCACTGGATTGTATTATTAAGAAAAGCAGCACCAGAACCTCGAAAGAGTAAAACCATGACCACACTGAACATATATTCTTAGTTTTTTTTTCCTAGGTTAGTTTCTATTTTTTAGAAACGTGATACTCAAATGATGTCAACGAATTAAAAAAAGTTTATGAATTAAAAAAATCATGGTTCAAACAATATTCAATTATTTGAAAAATGTTCATGAATTCAAACATTCTTCATGGATTCAAAAAATGTTAATGAATTGAAAAAATGTTACTGAATTCAAAAGAATTATCATGGATTTGAAAACTGTCATGAATTTTAAAAAAATTCACTAATTCAAACAACTTCATGAACACAAAAAGTGTTCGAAATTTTTAAACAAATTCACATGAATTCAAAAATGTTAAAATATTGTTTTATGAATTCGGTTAAAATTTTGAATTTTTCTAAAAAATCACAATTTTTAAAATTTTCTGAATATTATTTTAGATTCTGAAAAGATAAATAAATTACAAAAATGGGAAACACAAATTTATTGAAATAATTAATACTAGGAAAATGGCCCGTGCGTTGCAACGGGAGTTAATACTATGAATTCTCAAAAAACAATAAGTGTGGCCTAAAACACAAGTGATGACAATAAGCATGGCCTAAAACATAAAGATGATTTGATTTATAACCCACATCCAATATCTGTAATATGAAGAAGAAATTTTCTTTGAAATAGACCATCTTTGCAAAAAGTCTTAAATGCGTTGTTTTTAGGTATCCACTCTTTTTCCACTCATTCATCAAGGGTATTTTATTATACCTATATATCCGACCATCTTTTTTCCATATGCAACTTTTGCATGTCTTATATGTACTGGATGAAATTCCTCCATCACGTTATCCCCTCTCTCTCTTGCCGGGCCGGACCCCTTCCTCTTTCCTTTTTATCTCCTTATTAATTATCCAAGGATATATAGGCCTGTCCTTCCATCAAATTCTCTTTAATTCCTCTTTACTCAGGATAAACTGGACCCACAGCTCACTTTCCATTATTTGTTCCCGAGATGCCCTCCTGGAAACCCTGGAATCTCAAAGACATATATAAAATAAGACAGATTTAATATAAGGAACCGAGGTGGTATTATTTAATGAGTTAATCAATCTTCTCTCTAAAAAAGAGGACTTTAGCGCAGTTGGCCGCTACCCTCGTGAGGGAGAGCCCGATCGTAGTTCAAACCCTCGTCTCGTATCTACTTCTTTTTTAAATAAAAGTTAAAACCCGGCCTAGTTCGGCCCATATGTTGACTTATGGTTCGGCCCAGTCTAGCGACGAACAAAAACGTCAACATACGATAAATCCACCTTGGATTAGTACCACCTTAGATTTTGGAAAAAATCTGGACGTGTTGAAAAAAACTAAAAGCCTAAATTCACGGGAAGAAGCGTATTGTGATGGTACTTTATTATTAGGGTAAGATTTTTTGAAAAACATGTAATTTTTTGAAAATTTAAATACTTTTGAAAATTGTGAAGTGTTGAAAAAACAAAAAAAAATGAAAATAAATAAAACGAAAAAACCAGCAAAGAGACGAATGGTCCAGGAACCTTCCAGAACGTGCTGGTTCACGCTCGTACATTTGTATCCAAATATGGCTCGGTACGATTTGGGCAGGCCCAATAGAGCGATGTAAGGGGCGATTATGCGAAGCCATAAGTGATACATAACATTTGCGGAAAAGTTGCCCTAAAAAAAATTGCGGGAAAGAGAGAGGATCGTGGGCAAGGGGAGAGGACACACCACGCCACCAATTTGCAAACTAGAAATGGAGGTTGATCACCTGCAGCTCTCACAAGCATGACGATCACCAAGTGGAGGAGCCCATGGATCAGAATCGGGATCCATCATCGCGGAGGTGCTCTACCCTGTGGTCAGTCATGCTGCAGCCTGCAGCGAACGGAGTACATCACCATTTTGGAAACATAGTAGATAAAAGGGACATTCGATTCTCGAAAAAAAGAAAAGGAAAGATAAGGGACATTCTACGGCGCGATGGCGTACGCACCGTTTGGGACCGACTACCTGTCAGTTAACTGAAAATAGATTTTGGGTCAGTTGACTGACCCAAAATTTGTTTCAGTCGAGTCCAGTTCAGGCAAGTGCTATCTCAATGCAAATATCCAGTTGGTCCATAGTTAATTAGTTTATCCACCTGCAATTGACGTGAGCTGGCAATGCATTTGGAATGGCCATGCACGTACACATTTCAGCACATCATTAGCACTGCTTTTTTAGGGATATCAATACCGGTTTTAACTAGCATGATTTGAATTACTATGAGTTGCGATAACCAAAAGTAGAAAAAGGAGCGGTCACCTCAAACTGTAATAGTTATGCTGTTGTCACCTTATAAAATATATGAATAAAAATAGTGGCATTGGTCTTACCTTAAAAAACGAATTATATATATATCGAAGAGTATTACCGGGTGTAGTTACTTCCACTTTTGGTTCATATGTTCTATAGTATCTATCATATCGGAGAGTATTTACGCGTATTATGTAGTATATAAGAATGTTTAGGTAGTATATATACTAATTTTTTGGTAGTATGTATCATATTTTGTGCATACTCTATTTGGCGTACAAATATGTATGTATTTCACAAATACAATAAAACCATGAGCTCACTTGCAATTTTTTCATATAACTCACTTTGGAGTATCTTAAATATAGTGTATGAACATACCAAAAATAATAAAATAGAGTATATACTACCACATGGTAGTATATGAGAAATGGGTGTAGCTACGCCCGGTAGTAGGATGCATTTTCCCTATATATATATTATGTATATATAATCAAATAATGACAAAATTGCATACAATTTATACAGAGATTGCATTTTTTTATAATATGCAAGAAGAAAATATAAGAATAAATCAAATATTGAGAAAACTTACGCAAAAATTACACAGAAGGGTTTCGCAAAAAAACAATTGCACACAGTTTACACAGAAACTGCGCTTTTTATAATACGAAAGAATAACCATATATATAATAGTGGAACGATATTGGTATTACCGTTAAAAAGAAGAAATGAAATAAAATGAAAACAAAATAATGAATTTTTCTAGGAAAGAATAAAACCCTTTAAGAAGAAAGAAAATAAAAATTAAAAACAAAATAATGAAATTTTCTATGCAAGATTGAAACCCTTTAAGAAGAAAGAAAATAAAAAAACAAAAACAAAAACAAAAACAATATAATGAAGTTTTCTAGAAAAGAATGAAACCCTTTAAGAAGGAAGAAAATTAAAAAACAAAAATAAAATATTGAAGTTTTCTATGGAATAATGAAATTCTTTGAGAAAAGGAAAAAACTAAAACTAAAACAAAATAGTGAAGTTTTATATGTAAGAATGAAACCCTTTAAAAAGAAAGAAAATATAAAACCTAAACCAAAACAAAATAATGAAGTTTTCTAGGGGAAATTTAAAAAATAACATGCACACAAGTATGCCCTGAGATTGCACTTTTGTGATATGCAAAAAATAAGCATATACCGTGCAATTTTTGTTCTCTACTATAATTTACACACATGTTGTATCACACTTGCGTGTATACTTACTTACAAACACAAAAATAAAAATAATTTTTTCTAAGAAGAATCAAGTATACTGGCATTGGTACCACCCTTTAAAAATAGAAAGTAAAAATGATACAATTTGCACACAATTTACACACAAAATACACTTTTTTAGTTATGTAAGAATGAACATATAACAAGGAAAATAGGAAATGAATTAAAAGCTAAACATAATAAAACAAATAAAGTTTTCTAAGAGAGAATAAATTAGTGACATTGGTATAACTCTTAAGAAGCAATAAGAAAACTTGCACACAACTTTGCAGTGAAATTGCATTTTGCACAATATGTAGTGAATACACATATAATAATGCAACTCTAGCAGTCTAGTATAATTTAAACAAATATTTGATATTACTTTAGTGCATAGATACACATAATAATATAAAAATGTATTTAATTAGAAAATAAATTGCTCAAAACAATTAGCATTGGTATTACCCTTAAAACATAAACAAAATAAAAAACAAAATTTCCACACAATTAGCACAAAAAATGCACTTTTTATATGTAGAATAAATATATAAGAGTGAAGTTTCCGTACTCTAATGTAAGTTGTACATGTATTACTTGTATGTATACATTTACATACACTCAGCATGCAAAAATAGATGTAAAGAAAAAAACTCAACTGAAAAATAAAAAATAAAAGCATACACGTGCAGAAAACAAAAGCCAACACATGGCAAAAAGCATGCACACACCAAAATTCAGCCAAGAAGAAAATCGACTGACCCAAAATAGGGGTCAGTCAAAATCCAAACAGCCCAGTAGACCAGCAAAATCTGTACTCTTATAAAAGACTCAGTCGGTGATGATGGTGTGTCTGCCATCCGTCATTTCTGACCATCAGATCTGCATCCAATGACTGTGAGGTAAGCTGTGGCATTTTTGCATCCTGACCCCACTTCTCTGCTTCAATATACAGAAAACCCCTTAGTATCTTGAAACCAACCACATCCCTAACTCACCTCAAGAAAACCAAGAGGAATATATTTTGAGTGAAATCTAAATGAGCATATTTTTAGTGCCAAAACTTGAGTGTTTTTCTTTCAAGTTTGTGAACATGTATTGTTCTACTTTGGATTCGTTGCAACGCACGGGCACATTACTAGTATGATAGAAAAAAAGATAAACTACACAAATCTTAAAGCACAAACCAAGGGCCAGAAAATCGATTGACCACAAAACCAAAAGTCAGCTGACTGAAATCTAGCTAAAGTGGTACACATCACCCCTGCCATCACCGGCGCATCGTCGCATTAGCATTACAAACATGGCAGATAAAAGGAACACCCTCTCCCTCTCTGGCTTGGAGAGGGCAATCTGACGGTGTCGAAAACTGTCCGCCAGATCTTAAGCCACCGGCCGTCCGCTAACCAGGCAATCTCGAAGACTTGACAAGTTGACATGCATGTTCGTTGTCTTCCCTCTCGTCCTTGCATGGCCAGCCGTACCGGGCAGCGGGCAGGCAATATTCTTGCCCCCCTCGTGCAGGCCTGCCCGCGCCCCGCCCCGCCCCTACTAGAAGAAGAAGGCCAGCGAGCTGATGACGATCTTGACGCGAACAAACAGCGATCGACGTCGATCACACGACCACATGCACGGCACTGTGTCCGTGTCCGGCAAAAGGCGAGGCTGCCTACTCCGTAGACGTGCAGGTGAGGCGCAGTGCCACCATTGCCCTAGCTAGCAGCTAGCCCTAGACGTGCACTCAATCGAGAAGTTGTGCCGTGCCGTGACTCACGACGTCACCTCAAACATGGCCGCTTTTGAACTTTAGCTGCCTGCCCGTTACTGTTGGCGCCACAGTAAGGCCTCATCGACGTGACGTGTAAATAGTCAGTGGAACCGTCCGCCCGTCGATGATCACAGCGCCGCATGGCTTGGTTGGTTCGTTCATTGCTTGGCCTAATGGAAAGTGGTACGTACTGGTAGTACGTAGATCCTTGTCGTTGCCATGATTAGCGTAAGCCATGTGTGCGTGCATGGCATTGTCCTCCTTGAGCCCCGTGACTTGAAGCTCACATGCATGGATCCGCATTGTCAACGTTTTTAGCCGAGCTTTCCACAAAAGTCCCACAAAGGGTAGTAATTCCGAGCACCACTTTTGTACTGCTTGGTGTAGTTTGCTTGACTTAATTACTACCCTTTGCAAAAGTACACTCTTTGGTGTAGCTTGCTTAACTTAATTAGGAGTACTGCTAGTTCCACAAAAGCACTGTAGCTTGCTTAACTTAACTTGATCCGCGTAGTGCCTAGCTTTGCTGTTGAGGATACGACACCACGCACGTGGATGCAATGCAACGTCAGTCAATACTCTCGGTATTCAGAAGAACGCTAGTGACTAGAGCTACTACGTATACGCCAGTGCTAGCACTTCCTTAATTTCAAGTTGCCGGCAGTTTATATCCACGGGCGGAGTGCTGATGTAATCTATTGCTTCAGGTTCATCGCCCATCTATAGTCGGAGTTGGTGTAGCACGCGCGTGATGCTGCCTCTGTTTTTGCTTTCAGCTCGCCTAGTCTCTTTCCTTTTTTCAGCTGAGAAAGGTACACCTAGACGACCATTCTTTGCCGTGTGGGAGTATCCGTTAATCCGGCGATGTCGGTCGATCTTCAGATCCAGACAGTACGAACAGGACACTTTTTTTTCATGCTAATACGTGTTTCATTCATATCGTAAATATCAAAATACAAGTCATGTAATGACCGACATGATAAAACTGAAAAGATAGCAGAACATCTCTTAGCTTGACACCAACGCCCGTCACCTCCCTCCGGCACCACCACAGCAGCCACCGAAAAAAAGAATGACAGATCACCTCCCCACCCGAGCTCGACGCGGCTCCATCGCTGATATGCAGCTTTGCGGACCTCCAAGGTGACTCACCAAAAGTGAAGCCATCGCCGTTAAACGAATCAGACCGGGGCAACACCCCAGACACGCCATCGAGCTCCAGATGTAGCACCCCACCATGACTAAGACGCCGAAGGAGGAAACCATACCTGCCATCCATGAACCACGAACTCAGCACACGTTCCAACTTCCAGATGTCGTCGATGCAGACCACAATCTGCATCCGCTCTTGGACTACCTCCCAAGCTCCGCGCCGACGCTGGAGCAAACGCCGTCGCAACGGCGGAGCCCGAGGACACAGGTCCACCACGAGGATGCCGCCGCCATCACGCCATCCTTACTTGAATAGACTGGTTTTCAAATCCATCTCGAACCATAGGGTCAACGGCCTCGTCGGGGAAGGATCCGAAGAATCTTTATTTAACACCGTCATCGTCGCCGCCGAAGCCAAAATAATGAATAGTCTAAAAACCTAACTACGAGGGAGTAAAAGTTTCAGTGGATCCCGCGACCTCCCTCGCCACCAACGACCGAGGTCGCCGGCGGAGGGGAGCCGCCGGAGAACCGCGCTAGAAAATTAGCGCCCCTGACGGCGGCTAGGGTTGAAGCCGCCAGGGACGAGAGGAACGGCGCAATACGGCCAGACCTTCAGTACGAACAGGACACGCCCGACAAGCACCCGTATGAAAGCGCCAGGTACACACACGCGTGTACCGTGCCGTGTGTCCAGCACAACCCATATCTGTAACGTGTCGTGTCATGCCGTGCGATCAACACGGCGCGCCCGGCCCGCTCTTGTTTCTCGTACGCGCGGCACACCGGGGGCTCTGCCCGGAGCGACGGTGTCGCCGGCTCACCCGCTCTGGCACGGCAAACGCACGGGCACGGCACCCGCGCGTGCGCGCGATGGTACTGTCGTGGGGGCGCGACAGGGTCACGCAATCGACGCGACGCGACGCGACGCCGGAGAGACTGTGCCCCAGGGTCCGGCGGCGAGGCGTGCGGCAGTGTGCGTTGCGTTTGCCCGTGAGATGAGAAAACGCCTGAGTGCGTGGCATGCGGCATGGATTGGATGCGGACGCGCGTGGATGGGACGTTCCACTTCCATCCATCCATGATGCATCCGTCCATCGGTCTGTCCATCGCCTTTATACATGTTGCCATCGGTTTGCATGCATGGAATTCCGTATGCAAATACTACAGTACATGCGTGTGCGACGGAGAAGGCCGTACAATCGGTCTCTCATTTCTTTGCGTGCAGCTTATCGTCTGTCGGTGCTAGTAGTACTACTCCGTATTTCTACCCCGGAAAGTGCAAATAGTGGCCGAGCTCCATGAAGCTCGTTTATTATAGGGTCCATTTATCTTTATTACGTGAGAAACTTTTAATCTATTCATCTTCAATCATTGCAGTACAAAGAACATTAGAGGTAATAAAAATTATAAACATGTTCGTGGACCATCTAGCGACGACTACAAGCACTGGAGCGAGCCAAAGGCGCGCCGCCGTTATTGCCCTCTGAGCCGGGCAAACCTTATTATAGTACACAGTCGGGAAGTCGACGTGCTAAGGCCCCATCGGACTAGTGCACCAGAGGAGCAACCATCGTCGACAAAGAAAGTCATAGATCGGGAGCATCAAAATTGTAAACACCCAACGAAGACGAACGAAGTCCGGACCCAAACAAATCCATCAAAGAACAACACAGACCGAATTCCGCAAGATCCGATGGAGACACACCTCCACACGGCCTCCGACGAAGCTAGATGCACCATCGGGACGGAGATAGAACGTGAGAGTCATTATTCCTACCAAGGGACATCGTTGTCGCCAAACAACCCCAACCAAAACGTTCAACCTAACAAGAACAAGAACGGAGTCCCTCCCGCCGGTGGGGGAGGGGGGAGGGAGGAGGAGGAGGGCGAGGTCCTCCGCACCTCCATGGCCTAGGCTATTGGAGATTGGATAGGCCGGGAGCTACGCCGATGGGAGGAGGAGAAAGACCTAGGCTCTTTTCTTATGGAGGAGGAAAGAGATCTATTAATAATAAGGGTTAATTTGATAAATGCCACTGGAATTCTGGCGATTTCAAGAAACGCCACTGCAATTTCTAAATTTTGAAAAATACAATTTCCAGTGGCATTTTTCAAAGTCCGCGGTAGTGTTTTTCAAAGTTTGCAAAATTTGAAGTGACATTTTTCAAAGTTTAGAAATTGCAGTGCCGTTTCTTGGAATCACCAGAATTCAAGTGGCATTTATCCAGTTAACCCTAATAATAATTGCTCCATATGCAAGGGACCATTTATTTTCCACCCTCCATCCATATATAAGGGCCTAATTGAAAGGATCGAGAAGAGGTGTCTAGAGGGGGGTGAATAGACTCTTAACAAAGAAAAGTTGCAGTTTTTATTTTCTTCAAGTTAAGGTAGATTTTAGCACAAGTTTAAACATTCACAACACATTCAAGCAAGCATGGCAAGAGTATATGAGCAGCGGAAACTAAAGCATGCAATTTTCGAGAATGTAAAGGGATGGGATTAGAGTGTGCAAACGCAATTGGAGACACGGAGATTTTTGGCGTGGTTCCGATAGGTGGTGCTATCGTACATCCACGTTGATGGAGACTTCAACCCACGAAGGGTAATGGTTGCGCGAGTCAACGGAGGGCTCCACCCACGAAGGGTCCATGAAGAAGCAACCTTGTCTATCCCACCATGGCCATCGCCCACGAAGGACTTGCCTCAATAGGGTAGATCTTCACGAAGTAGGCGATCTCCTTGCCCATACAAACTCCTTGGTTCAACTCTACAATCTTGACGGAGGCTCCCAAGTGACACCTAACCAAGCTAGGAGACACCACTCTCCAAAAGGTAATAGATGGTGTGTTGATGATGAACTCCTTGCTCTTGTGCTTCAAATGATAGTCTCCCCAAAACTCAACTCTCTCTCATAGATTTGGATTTGGTGGAAAGATGATTTGAGTGGAAAGCAACTTGGAGAAGGCTAGAGATCAAGATTCATATGGTTGGAATGGAATATCTTGGTCTCACCACATGAGTAGGTGGTTCTCTCTCAAAAAATGTATGCTGGAAGTGTAGGCTTGTTCTGATGGCTCTCTCCACTAATGAAGAGTGGGTGGAGGGGTATATATAGCCTCCACACAAAATCTAACCGTTACACACAAATCACCAAACTCGATGGGACCGAATAATGAAACTCGGTCAGACCGATTTAGTTCAAAATGTGAACGTTACGATTTTCGGTGGGACCGATATGATCAACTCGGTGGGACCGATGTGCTAGGGTTATGGTAAAACCTCATCTCGGTTTGACCGATTACACAAACTCGGTGGGACCGATTTTGGTAATAAGCTAACCAGAGAGTTGGTCAGGCAAACTCGGTGAGGCCGATTACAAATCTCGGTAAGACCGAATTGATTGCAATAGGAACCAGAGAGTTTGCAAGCCCATCTCGGTGAGACCGGGATCCCATCAGTGAGACCGAATTGATTAGGGTTTCTGGCAGTGACTAGGTCAAGATAACTCGGTGGCGCCGGATAGAAAGTTTCGGTGGGGCCGAGTTTGACTTTTGGTTTGGGACATATGTGGATATGAGAAAGTGGTTGAGGGCTTTGGAGCATATCACTAAGCACTTTGAGCAAGCAAGCCATTAAGCAACACCTCATCCCATTTTTATAGTATTGGCTTTTCCTATGGACTCAATGTGATCTTGGATCACTAAAATTAAAATGTAGAGTCTTGAGCTTTTGAGCTTGAGCCAATCCTTTGTCCTTAGCACCTTGAAGGGATTCCACATCCTCTTGTCCACGTCACTCCATCTGTTGAACTTATCTGAAATATTCTAGATAAAAACATTAGTCCAACAAGAGATGTGTTGACATTAATTACCAAAACCACCCAGGGAGCACTGTGCTTTCAATCCCCCCTTTTTTGGTAATTGATGACAACATACATCAAAGCTTTAGATCAAGATATAGAGAATAGCAAGTAAAGCTTTGGAAAGACATGTAACATGCATAGGCTTCCCCTACATGTATGCAGTCATATAAATAAGGAATGTTAGAGCATGTGAATGCATAGACATGACAGAGCAAGCAATGTGTTACATGTATCTTGGCTATATGCATCAGAGCTAATGATATGAATATATGAAGTGTAACTTCACGTTCATGATTCCTTCTTGCAAACAATATGTACATCAGCAAGAAATCATCATGCACATGAGTGTAATGCATATACTTATCTTGTGGTCTTGAGTTGGCTTAGAAAGAGATGAACCTGAATAAACAAGGTTAGAGTAACACAGAAACATCTACTAGACAGAGCAAACAAAAGAAGCCACAAGAGTACCAAGATTGGGATAACATGTAGAGAGTGAGTACTAGGTACTCTAGTTTGATATAGACATGTCCCCAAAGATAAAAGATATGCAATGAATTCAAATATTTCCTTCCCAAGAGATCTTTCTCCCCCTGAATCTCCTATGGGATAATGGGAGAAAATAAGGAAACAAAATCAGAACAAAACAGATCAGATCACAAATCATAACACAAATTGACATGTCTTTCCCCTCTTAAAGACATGTGACTTCTCTCCTCTTGAACACCAAGCATCTGGGGCCTTTGATGTTATTCCTCTCTCTCTCCCTTGTTGAAGTACTCTCTCACCATTTTTAAGTGGTTAAGCTTTGATGTGATCTCTCTCTCCCCCTTTGACATCAATTTCTAAGAAGGGATCTTCTGGAGTGTGAGTCAAAATAGGTTTGGTCCTTGAATCACAGAGCAAAGCAGCATATAGAATGTGATGCTGGTAGAGGACAAGAATCATTGAGTGGAGCTGGAACAAAAGTGCAGGAACAAGTGGCAAATTGTCTTCTCTGCAGTGAAATCGATGACACCGAGTTATATTTTTCGGTTGCACCGAAGTGGTTTGGTTTGACCAAAAGTGACAGAAAGAGCAACTCTCACCTCAGCTCGCTAGGCAAATAAGATCTCACAAAGATTTGCAATGAATTGGATGCAGGAAATGCAGAACAAAACACAGAAAAGAAAATCTAGATGAAGTTTTTTTTCTTTTTTTAAAAAAGAAGAGAAACAAATATGCAAGGAACAAATGCAAGAACTTAGAGAAACACTAGAGAACTTCATCTAGAATTGGGCGGCGACAAAGTCACCTATGTTAGAGTATATTGACTGAGGAGTCAAGTGAGAACACTTGATCATAAGTCATACTCATCGTTAAAGCTCAAAATGGGGTTACCATTTTTCGTTTAAGCATTTTGATGTATTCGCATCTTGTTGAGCTGCTTTGACCCATGACTTGGAGTAAAGCTTCTCTAAGATGGAATAACATACCTTGAGTGGTGGTGTTGAACTTGATCATGTAGTTGAACTTGTGTGGAGTGCTCAAGGTTGATGTAGCGCATCAATGGTTGGGAGCACCACTTGTAGTTTGAGTTCATCTACCTACATGTGTTAGTATTGCAAGGAAGAGCACTTGTATATCCAAAATGTCAATCATGAAACTTGATACCAAATGAAATTTGATATATAGAATTTGTCAAAGGATATGTTGAAGGGTTTCATGCTTCCTTGTCTTCAACCACCATGTTGTAGAGACTTGGTGATGTATAAATTGCTCAAGATGTAAGTGAGTTGCAATCCCATGGATTTAGATTCAACCAAGTACCTACAAGGGTTAGATAGCATGCAAGGGTACAAGTGTATCCAAGACATATGATTATCATCATAAGAGAAGAATCAAGGATTAGTCATAGGCTCATGCCTTGCATGTATCCAAATGGAGTTCCTACTCCAAGTTTGAAGCATCAATGATGTTCAATCCCCCTCTCAAACGGCAAAATATTTTCCCATCAAGCGGTTTGGTGAATATATCCGCCAATTTCTTATCGGTTCGAACATGCTTAAGATCAATGTCCCCTTTAGCAACATGATCTCGAATGAAATGATGAAGAACTTCAATATGCTTAGTTTGAGAATGTTGCACGGGATTGTGAGCAATCTTAATAGCACTCTCATTGTCACAAAGCAATGGAACATGTTTCACATTGATCCCATAGTCTTTAAGAGTTTGGATCATCCAAAGTAATTGAGCGCAACATGAACCGGCGGCAATGTATTCCGCTTCGGCGGTGGATAAGGATACCGAGTTTTGTTTCTTGGTGGACCAAGACACAAGAGATCTACCAAGAAATTGACAAGTACCCGAAGTAGACTTTCTATCAACCTTGTCACCGGCATAGTCCGAGTCGGAGTAGCCCACAAGATCAAAAGAAGACCTCTTAGGATACCAAATGCCAAAATTTGATGTATTTATTAAGTATCTCACTATCCTTTTCACAGCCTTAAGATGACATTCTTTGGGGGCTTCTTGATATCGTGCACACATGCACACACTTAGCATAATATCGGGACGGGAGGCACATAGATATAACAATGAACCAATCATAGAACGGTAAACCTTTTGGTCAACCGATTTGCCATCATTGGTCACGTCAAGATGTCCACTAGTAGGCATGGGAGTTTTCATACCTTTGCTTTCTTGCATGTTGAACTTCTTGAATAAGTCCTTGGTGTACTTTGTTTGAGAGACAAAGGTGCCTTTCTTAGTTTGCTTGATTTGCAAACCAAGAAAGAACTTGAGTTCACTCATCATAGACATCTCAAACTTCTTCTACATTAGCTTCCCAAACTTTTCACTAAAATGAGGATTAGTCGAACCAAATATGATATCATCAACATAAATTTGGCACACAAATAATTCACCATTTATCTATTTTTCCAATCTCAAAGCCCTTTTCAATAAGGAACTTCGTCAAGAATTTATACCATGCTCTAGGAGCTTGTTTAAGACTATAAAGAGCTTTGTGAAGTTTGTAAACATGGTCGAGTTTCTTAGGATTGACAAAGCCGGGAGGTTGCTTAACATAAACTTCCTCCTCAATTTCACCATTTAGAAAAGCAATTTTAATATCCATTTGGTACAAGGTGATATCATGGTGATTAGCATAGGCAAGTAAGATGCGGATGGACTCAAGTCTAGCAACGGGGGCATATGTCTCACCGTAGTCCATACCTTCGACTTGAGTGTAGCATTGGGCGACGATACGTGCTTTGTTGCGGACGACTTGACCATCTTCGTCTTGCTTGTTGCGAAACACCCATTTGGTACCAATGATGTTGTGGTTGTTGTCGGGCTTCACGACCAATGTCCACACTTGATTTCTCTCAAAGTTGTGTAGCTCTTCATGCATGGCATTTATCCAATCCGGATCTTCCAATACTTCTTCAACCTTCATAGGTTCAATGCTAGAGATGAACTAATAATGTTCACAAAAGTTAGCCAAACGAGTTTTAGAGCGAGTGATTCTCCCGATTTGAATATCATTGAAGATTTGTTCGACGGGATGGTCTCTTGAGACTCTTGCTCGAACTCGTGAGAGCTTTTGCTTGGGTCGGGGTGGAACATCTTCTTCATCATCTTGTCCTTCTTCTTGGCCTTCTTCATTGTTGACGTTGTCGTTCTCTCGTCGTGGTGGAGAAGGGGGTTGATGAGGTTCATCTTGATGCATTTCCTCGTTTTCTTCATCTTGATGTGTCCCACTTGTGGATGCTTCCATGTCAACTCTTGGTTCACCTTGTTGTGAGGTAGAAGCTTCCACTTGGACGGACGAGGTACTCTCCTTCACCTCCGTTGGACGAATCTTGCCAATAGACAAGTCTTGGATAGCTTCCGAAGGGTCTTTGTCTCCTACATCAATTGGCAATTGCTCTACTTGCGAGCCGTTAGATTCATCAAACTTCACATCTACCATCTCTTCAACCTTTCGGGTGAAATTATTGTAGACACGGTAAATGTGAGAGTTTGAGCCATAACCAAGTAGGAAACCCTCATGAGATTTAGGAGCAAATTTAGAACGACGATGCTTATCAAGAATGTAGCACTTTGAGCCGAATACTCGAAAGTATCCAACTTGGGGTTTGTTACCGGTGAGGAGCTCGTATGCCGTCTTGCCGAGTAGCTTGTGAAGATACAAGCGATTTGTTGCATGACAAGCCGTCTCAACCGCTTCCGCCCAAAAGTGTTTTGGAGTCTTGTACTCATCAAGCATCGTTCTTGCCATCTCAATAAGAGTTCGGTTCTTCCTCTCAACAACTCCATTTTGTTGAGGTGTGTACGTAGCCGAGAACTCGTGTGAAATCCCTTCTTCGTCAAGAAAGGTATCCACATTTGCGTTCTTGAACTCCGTTCCGTTGTCGCTGCGAACCTTCTTGATCTTCACTTCAAATTGATTTTGGGCCTTCCTAGCGAAGTTCTTGAAGATCTTTTGGACCTGCAATTTATCATCAAGAAAGAACACCCACGTAAATCTTGAAAAATCATCGACTATAACTAGACCAAATGAGTTTCCACCGAGACTCTTGTAGGCATTCGTACCAAAGAGATCCATATGAAGTAGCTCGAGCGGTCTTCTCGTGGTCATGATGTTCTTCACGGGGTGACTTGATGGGTAACGTAGTAATTTCAAAAAAATTCCTACGCACACGCAAGATCATGGTGATGCATAGCAACGAGAGGGGAGAGTGTTGTCCACGTACCCTCGTAGACTGACAGCGGAAGCGTTACCACAACGCGGTTGATGTAGTCGTACGTCTTCACGATCCGACCGATCAAGTACCGAACGCACGGCACCTCCGAAGTTCTACACACGTTCAGCTTGATGACGTCCCTCGAACTCCGATCCAGCCGAGTGTTGAGGGAGAGTTTCTTCAGCACGACGGCGTGGTGACGATGATGATGTTCCACCGACGCAGGGCTTCGCCTAAGCTCCGCGACGGTATTATCGAGGTGTAATCTGGTGGAGGGGGGCACCGCACACGGCTAAAATATCGTATATCAAGTGTGTTCTTAGGTGCCCCCCTGCCCCCGTATATAAAGGAGCAAGGGGGAGGCCGGCTGCCTATGGGGCGCGCCAAGGAGAGGGGGGGAGTCCTCCTCCTAGTAGGAGTAGGACTCCCCTTTCCTAGTCCTACTAGGAAAAGAAGGGGGGAAGGAAAGAGAGGGAGAGGGAGAGGGAAAGGGGGCTGCGCCCCCCTCTCCTAGTCCAACTAGGACTCCTCTGGGAGGGGGCGCACCACCTCCTGGCTGCTGCCCTCTCTCTCCCCTCAAGGCCCACTAAGGCCCAATACTTCCCCGGGGGGGTTCCGGTAACCCTCCGGCACTCCGGTTTAATCCGAAACTTCTCCGGAACACTTCCGGTGTCCGAATATAGTCGTCCAATATATCAATCTTTACGTCTCGACAATTTCGAGACTCCTCGTCATGTCCGTGATCACATCCGGGACTCCGAACAACCTTCGGTACATCAAATCATATAAACTCATAATAAAACTGTCATCGTAACTTTAAGCGTGCGGACCCTTTGGGTTCGAGAACTATGTAGACATGACCGAGACACCTCTCCGGTCAATAACCAATAGCGGGACCTGGATGCCCATATTGGCTCCTACATATTCTACGAAGATCTTTATCGGTCAGACCGCATAACAACATACGTTGTTCCCTTTGTCATCGGTATGTTACTTGCCCGAGATTCGATCGTCGGTATCTCGATACCTAGTTCAATCTCGTTACCGGCAAGTCTCTTTACTCGTTCCGTAATACATCATCCCGCAACTAACTCATTAGTCACAATGCTTGCAAGGCTTATAGTGATGTGCATTACCGAGTGGGCCCTGAGATACCTCTCCGACAATCGGAGTGACAAATCCTAATCTCGAAATACGCCAACCCAACAAGTACCTTTGGAGACACCTGTAGAGCACCTTTATAATCACCCAGTTACGTTGTGACGTTTGGTAGCACACAAAGTGTTCCTCCGGTAAACGGGAGTTGCATAATCTCATAGTCATAGGAACATGTATAAGTCATGAAGAAAGCAATAGCAACATACTAAACGATCGGGTGCTAAGCTAATGTAATGGGTCATGTCAATCATGTCATTCTCCTAATGAGGTGATCCCGTTAATCAAATGACAACTCATGTCTATGGCTAGGAAACATAACCATCTTTGATTAACGAACTAGTCAAGTAGAGGCATACTAGTGACACTTTGTTTGTCTATGTATTCACACATGTATTATGTTTCCGTTTAATACAATTCTAGCATGAATGATAAACATTTATCATGATATAAGGAAATATATAATACTTTATTATTGCCTCTAGGGCATATTTCCTTCAGTCTCCCACTTGCACTAGAGTCAATAATCTAGATTACATAGTAATGATTCTTACACCCATGGAGTCTTGGTGCTGATCATGTTTTGCTCGTGGAAGAGGCTTAGTCAACGGATCTGCTACATTCAGATCCGTATGTATCTTGAAAATTTCTATGTCTCCCACCTGGACTAAATCCCGGATGGAATTGAAGCGTCTTCTGATGTGCTTGGTTCTCTTGTGAAATCTGGATTCCTTTGCTAAGGCAATTGCACCAGTATTATCACAAAAGATTTTCATTGGTCCCGATGTACTAGGTACGACACCTAGATCGGTTATGAACTCCTTCATCCAGACTCCTTCATTCGCTGCTTCCGAAGCAGCTATGTATTCCGCTTCACACGTAGATCCCGCCACGACACTTTGCTTGGAACTGCACCAACTGACAGCTCCACCGTTCAATGTAAATACGTATCCGGTTTGCGATTTCGAATCGTCCGGATCAGTGTCAAAGCTTGCATCAACGTAACCATTTACGATGAGCTCTTTGTCACCTCCATATACGAGAAACATATCCTTAGTCCTTTTCAGGTATTTCAGGATGTTCTTGACCGCTGTCCAGTGATCCACTCCTGGATTACTTTGGTACCTCCCTGCTAAACTTATAGCCAGGGACACATCAGGTCTGGTACACAACATTGCATACATGATAGAGCCTATGGCTGAAGCATAGGGAACATCTTTCATCTTCTCTCTATCTTCTGCAGTGGTCGGGCATTGAGTCTTACTCAATCTCACACCTTGTAGTACAGGCAAGAACCCTTTCTTTGCTTGATCCATTTTGAACTTCTTCAAAACTTTGTCAAGGTATGTGCTTTGTGAAAGTCCAATTAAGCGCCTTGATCTATCTCTATAGATCTTAATGCCTAATATATATGCAGCTTCACCGAGGTCTTTCATTGAAAAACTCTTATTCAAGTATCCCTTTATGCTATCCAGAAATTCAATATCATTTCCAATCAGTAATATGTCATCCACATATAATATCAGAAATGCTATCGAGCTCCCACTCACTTTCTTGTAAATACAGGCTTCTCCAAAAGTCTGTATAAAACCAAATGCTTTGATTACACTATCAAAGCGTTTATTCCAACTCCGAGAGGCTTGCACCAGTCCATAAATGGATCGCTGGAGCTTGCACACTTTGTTAGCTCACTTTGGATCGACAAAACCTTCCGGTTGTATCATATACAACTCTTCTTCCAGAAATCCATTCAGGAACGCAGTTTTGACATCCATTTGCCAAATTTCATAATCATAAAATGCGGCAATTGCTAACATGATTCGGACAGACTTAAGCATCGCTACGGGTGAGAAGGTCTCATCGTAGTCAATTCCTTGAACTTGTCGAAAACCTTTCGCAACAAGTCGAGCTTTATAGATAGTAACATTACCATCAGCGTCAGTCTTCTTCTTGAAGATCCATTTATTTTCAATGGCTTGCCGACCATCGGGCAAGTCAACCAAAGTCCATACTTTGTTCTCATACATGGATCCCATCTCGGATTTCATGGCTTCAAGCCATTTTTCGGAATCTGGGCTCACCATCGCTTCTTCATAGTTCGTAGGTTCGCCATGGTCTAGTAACATGACCTCCAGAACAGGATTACCGTACCACTCTGGTGCGGATCTTGATCTAGTTGACCTACGAAGTTCAGTAATAACTTGATCTGAAGTTTCATGATCATTATCATTAACTTCCTCACTACTTGGTGTAGGTATCGCAGAAACTGATCTCTGCGATGATCTACTTTCCAATAAGGGAGCAGGTACAGTTACCTCATCAAGTTCTACTTTCCTCCCACTCACATCTTTCGAGAGAAACTCCTTCTCCAGAAAGGATCCATTTCTAGCAACAAATATCTTGCCTTCGGATCTGTGATAGAAGGTGTACCCAACGGTCTCCTTTGGGTATCCTATGAAGACACATTTCTCCGATTTAGGCTCGACCTTATCAGGTTGAAGTTTCTTCACATAAGCATCGCAACCCCAAACTTTAATATACGACAACTTTGGTTTCTTGCCAAACCATAGTTCAAAAGGCGTCGTCTCAACGGATTTCGATGGTGTCCTATTTAGAGTGAATGCAGCCATCTCTAAAGCATAACCCCAAAACGATAGCGGTAAATCAGTAAGAGACATCATAGATCGCACCATATCTAGTAAAGTACGATTACGACGTTCAGACACACCATTACGCTGTGGTGTTCCGGGTGGCGTGAGTTGCAAAACTATTCCGCATTGTTTCAAATGTAGACCAAACTCGTAACTCAAATATTCTCCTCCACGATCAGATCGTAGGAATTTTATTTTCTTGTTACGATGATTTTCAACTTCACTCTGAAATTCTTTGAACTTTTCAAATGTTTCAGACTTATGTTTCATTAAGTAGATATACCCATATCTGCTCAAATCATCTGTGAAGGTGAGAAAATAACGATATCCGCCACGAGCTTCAATATTCATCGGACCACATACATCTGTATGTATGATTTCCAACAAATCTGTTGCTCTCTCCATAGTTCCGGAGAACGGTGTTTTGGTCATCTTGCCCATAAGGCACGGTTCGCAAGTACCAAGTGATTCAAAATCAAGTGATTCCAAAATTCCATCAGTATGGAGTTTCTTCATGCGCTTTACACCGATATGACCCAAACGGCAGTGCCACAAATAAGTTGCACTGTCATTATTAACTCTGCATCTTTTGGCTTCAATATTATGAATATGTGTATCACTACTATCGAGATTCACTAAAAATAGACCATTCTTCAAGGGTGCATGACCATAAAAGATATTATTCATATAAATAGAACAACCATTATTCTCTGATTTAAATGAATAACCGTCTCGCATTAAACAAGATCCAGATATAATGTTCATGCTCAACGCTGGCACCAAATAACAATTATTTAGGTCTAAAACTAATCCCGAAGGTAGATGTAGAGGTAGCGTGCCGACGGCGATCACATCGACTTTGGAACCATTTCCCACGCGCATCGTCACCTCGTCCTTAGCTAAACTTCGCTTAATCCGTAGCCCCTGTTTTGAGTTGCAAATATTAGCAACAGAACCAGTATCAAATACCCAGGTGCTACTGCGAGCTCTGGTAAGGTACACATCAATAACATGTATATCACATATACCTTTGTTAACCTTGCCATCCTTCTTATCCGCCAAATACTTGGGGCAGTTCCGCTTCCAGTGGCCAGTCTGCTTACAGTAGAAGCACTCAGTTTCAGGCTTAGGTCCAGACTTGGATTTCTTCTCCTGAACAGCAACTTGCTTGCTATTCTTCTTGAAGTTCCCTTTCTTCTTCCCTTTGCCCTTTTTCTTGAAACTAGTGGTTTTACTAACCATCAACACTTGATGCTCCTTTTTGATTTCTACCTCCGCTGCCTTTAGCATTGCGAAGAGCTCGGGAATCGTCTTATCCATCCCTTGCATGTTATAGTTCATCACGAAGCTCTTGTAGCTTGGTGGCAGTGATTGAAGAATTCTGTCAATGACGCAATCATCCGGAAGTTGAACTCCCAGTTGAATCAAATGATTATTATACCCAGACATTCTGAGTATATGCTCACTGACAGAACTATTCTCTTCCATCTTGCAGCTATAGAACTTATTGGAGACTTCATATCTCTCAATCCGGGCATTTGCTTGAAATATTAACTTCAACTCTTGGAACATCTCATATGCTCCATGACGTTCAAAACGTCGTTGAAGTCCCGGTTCTAAGCCGTAAAGCATGGCACACTGAACTATTGAGTAGTCATCAGCTTTGCTTTGCCAGATGTTCATAACTTCTGGTGTAGCTCTTGCAGGAGGCCTGGCACCTAGCGGTGCTTCCAGGACGTAATTCTTCTGTGCAGCAATGAGGATAATCCTCAAGTTACGGACCCAGTCCGTGTAATTGCTACCATCATCTTTCAACTTAGCTTTCTCAAGGAACGCATTAAAATTCAACGGAACAACAACACGGGCCATATATCTACAATTAACATAGACAAGCAAGATACTATCAGGTACTAAGTTCATGATAAATTTAAGTTCAGTTAATCATATTACTTAAGAACTCCCACTTAGATAGACATCTCTCTAATCATCTAAGTGATTACGTGATCCAAAGCAACTAAACCATGACCGATTAACACGTGAGATGGAGTAGTTTCAATGGTGAACATCACTATGTTGATCATATCTACTATATGATTCACGCTCGACCTTTCGGTCTCTGTGTTCCGAGGCCATATCTGTACATATGCTAGGCTCGTCAAGTTTAACCTGAGTACTCCGCGTGTGCAACTGTTTTGCACCCGTTGTATTTGAACGTAGAGCCTATCACACCCGATTAACACGTGGTGTCTCAGCACGAAGAACTTTTGCAACGGTCCATACTCAGGGAGAACACTTTTATCTTGAAATTTTAGTGAGAGATCATCTTATAATGCTACCGTCAAACAAAGCAAGATAAGATGCATAAAGGATTAACATCACATGCAATCAATATAAGTGATATGATATGGCCATCATCATCTTGTGCTTGTGATCTCCATCTCCGAAGCACCGTGCTTGTGATATCCATCTCCGAAGCACCGTCATGATCACCATCGTCACCGGCGCGACACCTTGATCTCCATCGTAGCATCGTTGTCGTCTCGCCAACTTATTGCTTTTACGACTATCGCTACCGCTTAGTGATAAAGTAAAACTATTACATGGCGATTGCATCTCATACAATAAAGCGACAACCATATGGCTCCTGCCAGTTGCCGATAACTCGGTTACAAAACATGATCATCTCATACAACACATTATATCACATCATGTCTTGACCATATCACATCACAGCATGCCCTGCAAAAACAAGTTAGACGTCCTCTACTTTGTTGTTGCAAGTTTTACGTGGCTGCTACGGGCTTAGCAAGAACCGTTCTTACCTACGCATCAAAACCACAACGATAGTTTGTCAAGTTGGTGCTGTTTTAACCTTCGCAAGGACCGGGCGTAGCCACACTCGGTTCAACTAAAGTGAGAGAGACAGACACCCGCCAGTCACCTTTAAGCAACGAGTGCTCCGAACGGTGAAACCAGTCTCGCATAAGCGTACGCGTAATGTCGGTCCGGGCCGCTTCATCTCACAATACCGCTGAACCAAAGTATGACATGCTGGTAAGCAGTATGACTTATATCGCCCACAACTCACTTGTGTTCTACTCGTGCATAGCATCAACGCATAAAACCAGGCTCGGATGCCACTGATGGGTAACGTAGTAATTTCAAAAAAATTCCTACGCACACGCAAGATCATGGTGATGCATAGCAACGAGAGGGGAGAGTGTTGTCCACGTACCCTCGTAGACCGACAGCGGAAGCGTTACCACAACGCGGTTGATGTAGTCGTACGTCTTCACGATCCGACCGATCAAGTACCGAACGCACGGCACCTCCGAAGTTCTACACACGTTCAGCTTGATGACGTCCCTCGAACTCCGATCCAGCCGAGTGTTGAGGGAGAGTTTCTTCAGCACGACGGCGTGGTGACGATGATGATGTTCCACCGACGCAGGGCTTCTCCTAAGCTCCGCGACGGTATTATCGAGGTGTAATCTGGTGGAGGGGGGCACCGCACACGGTTAAAATATCGTATATCAAGTGTGTTCTTAGGTGCCCCCCTGCCCCCGTATATAAAGGAGCAAGGGGGAGGCCGGCTGCCTATGGGGCACGCCAAGGAGAGGGGGGGAGTCCTCCTCCTAGTAGGAGTAGGACTCCCCTTTCCTAGTCCTACTAGGAAAAGAAGGGGGGGAGGAAAGAGAGGGAGAGGGAGAGGGAAAGGGGGCTGCGCCCCCCTCTCCTAGTCCAACTAGGACTCCTCTGGGAGGGGGCGCACCACCTCCTGGCTGCTGCCCTCTCTCTCCCCTCAAGGCCCACTAAGGCCCAATACTTCCCCGGGGGGTTCCGGTAACCCTCCGGCACTCCGGTTTAATCCGAAACTTCTCCGGAACACTTCCGGTGTCCGAATATAGTCGTCCAATATATCAATCTTTACGTCTCGACCATTTCGAGACTCCTCGTCATGTCCGTGATCACATCCGGGACTCCGAACAACCTTCGGTACATCAAATCATATAAACTCATAATAAAACTGTCATCGTAACTTTAAGCGTGCGGACCCTTTGGGTTCGAGAACTATGTAGACATGACCGAGACACCTCTCCGGTCAATAACCAATAGCGGGACCTGGATGCCCATATTGGCTCCTACATATTCTACGAAGATCTTTATCGGTCAGACCGCATAACAACATACGTTGTTCCCTTTGTCATCGGTATGTTACTTGCCCGAGATTCGATCGTCGGTATCTCGATACCTAGTTCAATCTCGTTACCGGCAAGTCTCTTTACTCGTTTCGTAATACATCATCCTGCAACTAACTCATTAGTCACAATGCTTGCAAGGCTTATAGTGATGTGCATTACCGAGTGGGCCCTGAGATACCTCTCCGACAATCGGAGTGACAAATCCTAATCTCGAAATACGCCAACCCAACAAGTACCTTTGGAGACACCTGTAGAGCACCTTTATAATCACCCAGTTACGTTGTGACGTTTGGTAGCACACAAAGTGTTCCTCCGGTAAACGGGAGTTGCATAATCTCATAGTCATAGGAACATGTATAAGTCATGAAGAAAGCAATAGCAACATACTAAACGATCGGGTGCTAAGCTAATGTAATGGGTCATGTCAATCACGTCATTCTCCTAATGAGGTGATCCCGTTAATCAAATGACAACTCATGTCTATGGCTAGGAAACATAACCATCTTTGATTAACGAACTAGTCAAGTAGAGGCATACTAGTGACACTTTGTTTGTCTATGTATTCACACATGTATTATGTTTCCGGTTAATACAATTCTAGCATGAATGATAAACATTTATCATGATATAAGGAAATATATAATACTTTATTATTGCCTCTAGGGCATATTTCCTTCATGACTTCCTCCAACCTGTTTTCCTGCTTGACAGGCACTGCACAATCTATCCTTGTCAAATATAACATCTTTTACTCCAAGGATATGATCACCTTTAATGAGCTTATCAAGATTTCGCATGCCCACATGACCTAACCTTCTATGCCACAACCAGCCTTTCGAAGATTTAGCAATTAAGCAAGTTCTAGGTTGAGCATTTTTAGTGAAGTCAACAATGTAAAGATCACCTCTACGTATACCAGTAAAGACCATTTTATGATTATCTCTATATAACACTTGGCAATCTACTTCAGTAAATAGGACATTGAAACCAAAGTCAGCAAGTCCTGATACGTAAAGTAAATTGTAGCCAAGAGATTCAACGAGCATAACATTTTGTATGGAGCTATCATGTGAGATGGCCACTTTACCAAGGCCAACCACCTTACCCTTTCAATTATCACCAAAAGTGACATACTTCCGAGGGCCGTCGTTTTCAGCAAGCTCACGAAACATATCCTTGTTTCCGGTCATATGATCGGTACATCCACTATCAAGGACCCATTCCTTTCCTCCAGCCATGTAGCCGCGAAGATTGGCCATAAGACCAAAGTGTCTCATAGACTCATCAAGATCAAAGTCACTATCATCATCCTCATCAAAGTATCCATGTTCAACATCATCTTGTGATTGATCTTTTCCTAGAGAAGCTGATTCATTAGAAGTATGACTGTAACAATGTTCATCTCTATGGATTCTAATGACTTCGGAAATGATGTTGCTAATAATTCCAACATCTCATCTGGCACGCATGAGATCACGAAGCTCAAATAGACAATCATCAAACTTAGGATCACTAGTACTCATCCTATTCAAGGCAATAGACTTATGGAGAATCTCATCTAGATTTTTCAAGGAATAATTTGGGAATCGTTCCTCAAGAAATCTCCATATGGTGTAAGCACAATCAAGAGTAGGCAAACATCCAATCAAGTTTCTAGGAAAACCTCTAGTGATAAGATTGACAGTTCTAAGGTTGTGAATCATGTCAATAGACTCATCAAGGGTAGGATGCAAAGGATCAACATGAGGTGCACAAGGGCTAGTAATATACTTTCTCAAATGATATTCATTGAAAATCACATGCATCTCATTTTTCCACTCATGAAAGTACTCTCCATCAAGTATAGGCACTCTATGTCTAAGACTCCCCAACGTAGACTCATCCATCTTCCTCCAAAGGTGTTTAAACCAAAGCAATGGAGACCAATGCTCTGATACCAATTGAAAGGATCGAGAAGAGGTGTCTAGAGGGGGTGAATAGACTCTTAACAAAGAAAAGTTGCAGTTTTTATTTTCTTCAAGTTAAGGTAGAGTTTTAGCACAAGTTTAAACATTCACAACACATTCAAGCAAGCATGGAAAGAGTATATGAGCAGCGGAAAGTAAAGCATGCAATTTGCGAGAATGTAAAGGGATGGGATTGGAGTGTGCAAATGCAATTGGAGACACGGAGATTTTTCGCGTGGTTCGGATAGGTGGTGCTATCGTACATCCACATTGATGGAGACTTCAACCCATGAAGGGTAACGGTTGCGCGAGTCCACGGAGGGCTCCACCCACTAAGGGTCCACGAAGAAGCAACCTTGTCTATCCCACCATGGCCATCGCCCACGAAGGACTTGCCTCACTAGGGTAGATCTTCACGAAGTAGGCGATCTCCTTGCCTGTACAAACTCCTTGGTTCAACTCCACAATCTTGACGGAGGCTCCCAAGTGACACCTAACCAATCTAGGAGACACCACTCTCCAAAAGGTAATAGATGGTGTGTTGGTGATGAACTCCTTGCTCTTGTGCTTCAAATGATAGTCTCCCCAACACTCAACTCTCTCTCACAGATTTCGATTTGGTGGAAAGATGATTTGAATGGAAAGCAACTTGGAGAAGGATAGAGATCAAGATTCATATGGTTGGAATGGAATATCTTGGTCTCAACACATGAGTAGGTGGTTCTCTCTCAGAAAATGTATGCTGGAAGTGTAGGCTTGTTCTGATGGCTCTCTCCACGAATGAAGAGTGGGTGGAGGGGTATATATAGCCTCCACACAAAATCTAACTGTTACACACAAATCACCAAACTTGGTGGGACCGAATAATGAAACTCGGTCAGACCGATTTACTTCAAAATGTGAACGTTAGGATTTTCAGTGGGACCGATATGATCAACTCGGTGGGACCGATGTGCTAGGGTTATGGTAAAACCTCATCTCGGTTTGATCCATTACACAAACTCGGTGGGACCGATTTTGGTAATAAGCTAACCAGAGAGTTGGTCAGGCAAACTCGGTGAGACCGGTTACAAATCTCGGTAAGACCGAATTGATTGCAATAGGAACAAAAGAGTTTGCAAGCCCATCTCGGTGAGACCGGGATCCCATCGGTGAGACCGAATTGATTAGGGTTTCTGGCAGTGGTAGGTCAAGATAACTCGGTGGCGCCGGATAGAAAGTTTCGGTGGGGCCGAATTTGACTTTTGGTTTGGGACATATGTGGATATGAGAAAGTGGTTGAGGGCTTTGGAGCATATCACTAAGCACTTTGAGCAAGCAAGCCATTAAGCAACACCTTATCCCCTTTTAATAGTATTGGCTTTTCCTATGGACTCAATGTGATCTTGGATCACTAAAATTAAAATGTAGAGTCTTGAGCTTTTGAGCTTGAGACAATCCTTTGTCCTTAGCACCTTGAAGGGGTTCCACATCCTCTTGTCCACGCCATTCCATCTGTTGAATGTATCTGAAATATTCTAGATAAAAACATTAGTCCAACAAGAGATATGTTGACATTAATTACCAAAACCACCCAGGGAGCACTTGTGCTTTCACTAATGCGGTTTACGAGGTTGCGTTTGACCATTGATAATATTAACAATACATGAGATGTACGACATAAAAATTATATCATCAGAAACTCCTTTGACATACAAATCTAATAGTATGCTTTGGGTAACACACATGGTCAAAGGGAACCTCAAAATATTAGGCCCTATATATAAGGATGGATGGAGTAACTCTTCAACGACAGTACATTTTCTATATCTTTTTAAAGTATGCACCTAAGAATATCTTCTATACCAAAATAACTAGCCCCCACTAACCTATTTCTCTCAACATGTAAGCATGTCACCTCCACACATAATATGCATGGAGAAAGGTCCACCCCCACTAACCTAATTCTCAAAATATGCAAGCGTGCTACATCATCATACAACATACATGGGAAAAGACTCACCTCAACATGCAGACATGCATGGGAATTTCCATTCTATCGTGATATTTACATTTAGTAAATACTATACAACTATACAATAGTCAAACACAATAATTCATATGTATTTTTAGTTTTAGCAATTATATTATTACTCCAACCATTCATGTTTCATATAAAAAGTCTCATTGAAATATGTTGCAAACTATCCCTTCACAACATGCGGGGTATCATCCTGTATCTGTAGTATGCGTACGAAATTTCATAAACATGTATGTTCATATGTGATGTACACACAAAAGAACAAATACATATATAAAATGAATTTCCTCTTTGTTGTATTTAGGATAGAATTTTTTATTTTTTGTGTAGCCTACAAATAATCATATTATTTAGTGAAACTTTACGGATACTCGAAGAACATGTACATGTATCTGCGAGGAAAAAAATAATTTTGGGAAAATTTTAAAATATTTCAAAGAAAATTAAAATGGGCTACCCAAAGCCCAACCTATAAAACGCCGCACTTCAGGTAGACACTAGAAAGCAATGTATCACCCCGATTGAAGGCGAAGGAGACCGTGGTATGTGTATGGAAGTAGGTAAAAGGAAGGTACAATGCAAAAATGCCAAATGGAGGCCGAGCTGCATGAAGGCTTAGTTCTTCCTCTCAAAGAGAAAGGAAAAAGACCCAACTTCATAGCGTCAGGTTCATATTCCTTTATACGTGTCATTTGCATAATTCAGTTAAAGCGTGTAAGTGCATACCAGCATCTTTAGGGGTGGAACCTCCGAATTGGTTCTGTTCAGCCATCATGGTGAGGTTTTATCTTAAAATGCTTGGCCGCAACATCAGGTAAAGCGATAGGTGCACACATAAAGTTCTCATTGGGAGTTGCAAACTCCCCAAGTTTCTTAGCCATGATAATTTGTGTGTGTGGGAGGGGGTGGGGGGGAGGCAACTGCGGAAAAAAGGAATAGAGGACAAACCAAAACAAACAAAAAATGATACCCTTAGTCACCTCGCTAGGGTAGTAAAGATGCTTCCCCAGCAAAGGTGCCAGAAAAAAGTTTTGATTACCTTTGATCCGGTTCGGATTGCAGATAGTCTTTAACTTTCCCCCCAAGGGTGACCTGGGTATCATGTGAGATAAATCAAGTGCTTTAGGAGACGAGGCAATGCAAGGCGGGGCGGCGATCCCTTCGGCTCAAGGCAAGGATGGTGGTGTGGCGACCTCCAACGCGTTTCGGCGTTAAGCAGAGGAGGAGGGTGGCGGGGCGGCGCTTCACCTAGTTCTTCTAGCGCCAAGCGGAGGGGGCCGGCAGCACGGCCAGTGGCGGAGCTAGCACAAGATCTCAAGGGTGGGGGCCAAACAAGAAATACACATCCCTGGGGGGGACCAAATGGCTAAACTCTCCTTAATCTAACCCTCTAAAAACAACCCTTCAGGAATTAGGCTACGACGGGGGGGGGGGGGGGTAGTGGCCACCCCAAAAATTGCATGTAGCTCCGCCACTGGGCACGGTGCTCCCTCCGGTGCTAGAGGAGGAGGGTGGTGGGGTGGTCGCCCTGGCCGGCTCGGGTGGCTCCGACAACACATCTTCGATCTTCTCCTCTCTGGGACGGCTGGGCCAACGAATGTCAGTTTCAAATGGGGTACCACCGTTGGATGCACCACGCGTGTCCGTGTGTCCGTTTGGCGACCCAAGCGGACACAAAAAAGGATAAATTTTGCGAAAACACTAACGCCCACACGTGTGGCAACATTGTAACTCGCCCACACGCCTGGATCACCGTCCAGTTAAGTTTGCACGAATCTTGACACACCGAGGCAGTTTTCGCGTGCCACGTAGGACAAGGCCAGCGTGGGCGTTGGAGAGGTCGCTGAGGGAGTCCTGGACTAAGGGGTCCTCGGGCGTCCGGCCTGTTATCCATGGGCTGGACTGATGGGCTGTGAAGATACGAAGGCCAAAGACAATACCCGTGTCCGGATTGGACTCTACTTGGCGTGGAAGGCAAGCTAGGAGACCTATTATGAAGATTTCCTCCTATGTAACCGACCTCATTTAACCCTAGATCTCTCCGGTGTCTATATAAACCGGAGAGCATAGTCCGGATAGGACAGATTCATTACCATATTCACATAGGCTAGACTTCTAGGGTTTAGCCATTACGATCTCGTGGAAGATCAACTCTTGTAACACTCATATTCATCAAGACCAATCAAGCAGGAAGTAGGGTATTACCTCCATAGAGAGGGCCCGAACCTGGGTAAACATTGTGTCCCCCGTCTCCTGTTACCATCGATCCTAGACGCACAGTTCGGGACCCCCTACCCGAGATCCGCCGGTTTTGACACCGACATTGGTGCTTTCATTGAGAGTTCCGTTGTGCCGTCGACATAAGGCTCGATGGCCCCTTCAATCGTCGGTGGTGGCGTTGTTCAGGGAGAAACCTTTCTCCCCGGACAAATCTTTGTGTTCGGCGGCTTCGTACTGCGGGCCAACTCGCTTGGCCACTTGGAGCAGGTCGATAGCTACGCCCCTGGCCATCGGGTCAGATTCGGAAGCTTGAATTACATCGCGGATATCCGTGGAGACTTGATCTTCGATGGATTTGAGACCGCGGCGATCACTCCCCCTCTCTCCGACGAGCTTGACTTAAATCTGTCGTCGGATCACATAAAGGAGATGGATCCTATTGCTACAACGGCCTTAGAGCCAAAGCAGATCGCGCCCTCCGAGGCCATAAAGTCCGCGGTGTTGGAGCCGCACACGGACTCGACATCCTGCAATACTTGCGTCAACGGAACCCCGGACTCGTCTCCGGCTGCACGTTCCGGACCGGATACACCTGCAGACACCGAGCTAGATCGGTTGTCGATTTTCGAATTTAGTGCCGCAGACATCTTCCAACATTCGCCTTTAGGTGACGTACTACATTCTTTGAAGAACTTGACCCTGGAGGAAGACTCACAACCGAACTATATTCGGTTTGAGCTGGAGGCGGACGACGAGGAATTTTGCTTCCCACCCGCCACCCACTTCATAGCCACCGTCGACGACTTAACCCACGTGCTTGACTACGGCTCCGAAGACATCACCGGTATGGACGACGATGCCGACAATGAGCAAGGCCAAGACCCGCCATTCACTGGACGTTGGACGGCCACCTCCTCGTATGACGTATACATGGTTGATACACCAAAAGGATCTGGCGACGACAAAGAAGAGCCGGATAAGAACAAACCCTCGGAGACGCAGTCCAAGCGTCGGCGCCCCAAACGCCGTTCTAAGCCTCGTCGCTCAAAGGATGGCAACACCGGTACCGGAGAAAATAGCACTCCGGGTGACGCCAAAAACAATGAAGACCCCGTCGGTGCGGCATCCGAACAGGAGGAACATTACAACAGGCAAGACAACCCTGATGAACAGGCCACAGAAGATAACTCGGAGGACGATAGTTACCATCCACCCTCCAAGGAAGAGACAAGCCTCGGCAACGAAGACTTCATCGTGCCGGAGGACCCTATGGAGCAGGAGCGCTTTAAGCTTCAGCTCATAGCCACTGCAAGGAGCCTGAAAAAGAAACAGCAGCAGCTTCAAGCCGAACAAGATCTGCTCGTAAACAGATGAACTGATGTCCTGACTGCCGAAGAATACGGTCTCAAACGCCCAGCTAAGAGCTACCCGAAACGCAGACTGCTACCTCAATTCGACAAGGAAGCACCGGAGCACACATCTCCCTCGCGTAATGCAGAATGACCACCACGTGGTCGAGACAGGGTGGCCGACCGGCCACCCCGCGGTCGGGATAAAGCGGCAACTCAGGCCGAACAGCAGCCTGCCCCACCACCCCGAAAAAATAAAGATGAAAGAGTTCGGGGTCACACATACGACCTTCGGCAGACCCTGGACAATAAAGCAGGACATACAAGATCGATCTACAGATTGCACGGACGTGCCTCAAGGCACGACGATGGCTACCTATTCGGACGTGACAAACCTAACCACGCCCGGGCCGAATGCCGCAGACGGACTCCATCAGAGCTACGCCGCGATGCGGCCCGATACAGAGGTGCCGCACACCCTCTCTGCTTCACGGACGAGGTACTGGATCACGAATTCCCCGAGGGATTCAAGCCCGTCAATATCGAATCATACGACGACACAACCGATCCCGCGGTGTGGATCGAGGATTTCATCCTCCACATCCACATGGCTCGAGGAGATGACCTCCACGCCATTAAATACCTCCCACTCAAGCTCAAAGGGCCAGCTCGGCACTGGCTTAACAGCCTGCCTGAAAATTCTATCAGCAGCTGGGAGGACTTGGAAGAAGCTTTCCTAGACAACTTCCAAGGAACATATGTCCGGCCACCAGACGCCGATGATCTAAGCCACATAGTTCAACAACCTGGAGAATCAGCCAGAAAATTCTGGACTAGGTTCCTAACCAAAAAGAATCAGATCGTTGACTGTCCGGATGCCGAGGCCTTGGCAGCCTTCAAACACAACATCCGGGACGAATGGCTAGCACGCCACCTCGGCCAAGAAAAGCCGAAGTCCATGGCAGCCCTCACGGCACTCATGACCCGCTTTTGCGTGGGAGAGGACAGTTGGGTGGCCCGTAGTAACAACACAACCACAGTTGGCTGGCCCGTAGTAACAACACAGCTAGCGAGACAGGCCCCTCAGAGGCCAAGGATAGCACTGGCAAGCTTCGGCGCAACAGACACAAACGCCGAAGCAATGAAAACAATACCGATGACGCCACAGTCAATGCCGGATTCACTGGCTCCAAGTCCGGCCAGCGGAAGAAGCCCTATAAAAGAAATAATGAAGGACCTTCCAGCCTGGACCGCATACTCGACTGTCCGTGCCAGATACACGGCACCCCGGACAAGCAAGCCAATCATACCAACAGGGATTGTTGGGTTTTCAAGCAGGCTGGCAAGTTAAATGCCAAAAACAAAGAGAAGGGATCACAAAGTGAGGACGAGGACGAAGAGCCCCGGCAGCCGAACACTGGGGGGCAGAAGAAATTTCCCCCTTAAGTCAAAACGGTGAACATGATATACGCTACACACATCCCCAAAAGGGAGCGTAAGCGTGCACTCAGGGACGTCTACGCGGTAGAGCTAGTCGCCCCAAAATTCAATCCATGGTCGTCATTTCCGATCACCTTTGATCGTCGAGACCACCCAACCAGTATCCGTCATGGTGGTTCGGCCGCAATGGTCCTCGACCCAATCATCGACGGATTTCACCTAACACGAGTCCTAATAGACGGTGGTAGCAGCCTCAGCCTGCTCTATCAAGACACAGTTCGGAAGATGGGCATTGACCCCTCACGAATCAAACCAACAAAGACTACCTTCAAAGGAGTCATACTAGGCGTCGAGGCCCGCAGTACGGGCTCAATCACGCTGGAAGTGGTCTTCGGCTCTCTGGACAATTTCCGAAGCGAGGAGTTAATCTTCGACATCGTCCCCTTCCGCAGCGGCTACCACGCATTACTCGGACGAACATCGTTTGCTAGATTCAACGCAGTGCCACACTACGCTTACCTGAAACTCAAGATGCCCGGTCCACGCGGCGTCATAACAGTCAATGGCAACACGGAACGCTCTCTCCGAACAGAGGAGCACACCGCCGCCCTAGCAGCAGAGGTACAGAGCGGCCTTCTCAAGCAGCAGCATAGTGCGGTTGCCGAGCCCCTGGACACCATCAAGAGGTCCCGAACTACACTGCAGCAGGACAGCAAGGCTCGTCAAGAGCTCGACTAGCAATTCGGCTTCCGTCCCAGTCCGGATGAAGTGGTGGGATTCGTACCACGCGTACATAATTACGCACTCGAGATTCCATGGACATCGACGGAGGCACAAGCTCAACCGGGATCTACAGTTCGGCTAGACCGACCCCGGATACACCTTTTTCTTTCTGTTTCAGGTTCCCTTTCCCGCGAGCCTGATCACAAGCCCCTTCGAAGGATTGGCATACAAAGGGGACATGCAGCATAGGTGTGTAGGGTAACCTCCATACGTTCTTCTTGATGGTATTTTTCCTTCTCTCTCAGGACCCGTACGCTGCTACCTCTTGATTCCGGCATATTACATAGCCCGGGTGCTTATCACGCTATTTGTACAAGATACGCCTTAACGTATCCATTCAGTTATAATGATAATGATTTGCGGCCCAGTTTTTGCGGTTTTTGCCCCTTACTTCATTTCATTTCGATCTGCTTATTTGCTACATCGGTACTCTTTTGTATGTTTCATATTCGCCAGGGGCTGCTTATCGCCCCACAATAAGGCAACAAAGTCCGAACACTTTTTGTATAAAAGTTCGGCACCCCGAATTTAGCATTATATGCATTGGCTCCGAATCATGTCTTTGGTCAATAGTTGGGTTGCCCAGCTCATGTGCTTGCTACCCTACGTTCCGCTCTATCGGCTAGGGTAGTAAAGGGAGAACTACTGCGATTGTGCCCTGGCCTTGACCGGATGAGCACCTCACTAGATAAAGCCGAAAACTGACTGTCATGATACGGCGAGAGCCGGTCAGCTGTTCGTGGGTTACAAAATCGTTGGAGATTTTTCCGCCTCACGCGAAGGATCGGCACTTCCCGATCAGATGCTGACAGCACCCTGGCTTGGACCAGGGGCTGCGCATTTGCTTAATTATAAAACTCCTATGGCTAAGTGAGGGCGTTTAAGCCGTATAGTCTGATTGCCTTGTTCGTTGCGCTAAACAACTCCTTCAAGGACCATACAATTGGATCAATATTGTTTAGATCCCATCCCGAACACCTCCGTACTAATTACGTGAGGGGAGAAGCCGACGACTGGCCAACCCTCAGATTGCATATAACACGGCCACACAGGAGGAAACAATTTAAAGCATAATGAACTTACATTACAAAGCAATCTCTGTCTTTATAATACAAGGCAAAGGCCCAATACGAATGTATTCATTCGAAAATAACGTCCTGCGAACATTGAGCTGCCACAAGTCGAGACCCTTCTATGACATCCGCAAAATATTTCTCGGGTGTGCGGTGCTCCTTGCCCTCCGGCGGCCCGCTGGCCACTTCAACAGCATTCATCTTCGCCCACCACATCTTGCAGCGAGCGAAGGCCATACGGGCGCCTTCAATACATGCAGAGCGCTTGACGACGTCCAGCCACGGACAGGCTTCCACTAGCCGCCTCACGAGTCCGAAGTAGCTGTCGGGTATAGCTTCGGCTGGCCATAGCCGGATTGTCAAATCCTTCATGGCTAGTTCGGCCACCCTGTGCAGCTCCACCAGCTGCTTCAGCTGATCGATGAAGGACACGGGATGCTCTGGCGTCGCATACTGCGACCAGAATAGCTTCTCCGTAGAACCTCCTCCTTCGGCTCGGTAGAACGCTGCAGCATCTGATACGCTGCGTGGTAGATCCACAAAAGCTCCCGGGAAACTCCGAACCCAGGTTAGTAAAAGGTACTGCCTCTCCGCATACTTGCTTTGCATCTTAAAAGCCTTACCCGCAGTGATCTTCCTGGCCTCCTGGATCTCCTGGATGATGGCCTGGGCCTCATTCCTCGTGGTCTCCGCGCCCTGACGAGCCTTGGTGAGTTCGGCCTCCTGAGCCGACACATCATTCTCCAAGGTCTCACATTTTTTTCACTGCATCTTGGAGCTCCTGCTGGATTTCCTTGACACGGGCCTCGAGCTTCTTACGGGCGGCCTGCTGCTGGACAGCCTTCTCCTCGGCCTCGCCCAGGACCTTCCTCAGGGCCTCGATCTCGGTCGCGGCTCCTGCATACATTTCGACATTACAGTCAATACACAGCGTCTCCGCTTTCCGAACACACAGCAAGACGTTACTTACCTTGCTTCTCCTGCAGCCGCACTCTAACCTCGCCGAGCTCGTTCTCGGTCCGCTCCAGCCTCTGCTTCAGTTCAGAGACTTCGGCAACATGTGAGGTCGCGGCCAACAGCGACGCCTTCTCATGCACACATATCACGTTAGTCTCCTACACTAGAGGATTGATCCTCTGTCCGGTTCCTCTTACCGAGCACCGGACAGTGTCTCAGGGGCTACTGACTATATGGGGTTTTTTCTCTGTTATTTACCTCGAAACCTGCCAATAGGTTGCTGCAGGCTTCGTTCAGTCCACTCTTGGCGGACTAAACCTTCTCGATCACCGCGCTCATAAGAACACGGTGCTCGTCCATAATGAAGGCGCCTCGTAGCGCCTCCATCAGGTTATCCAACGCCCCTGGATGGACAGGGACCACCGGCGGAAACGGTGCTCCCCCCTCCTTCAAAGGGGGCTGCCCGCCCGACTCCGGAGCCATATGGGTCTCCGGAATCATATCCGGCTGAGGGCCAAGCTGGATGCGGCCCTCTTCGCCAGTCTCCATGGGGATCATCTCCTCCATGTGTCCGGCAGTGGAGGCTTCGCCTCGTGGCGCCTCTCGGACAGCGTCCTGGGTTCCTCCCCGGCTCGGATCGGCCCTCCGGGACAGCGCCTCGGTGTCGTCCTCGGCCCCGGGGGAGTAAGCAGGCGGTGGCGACTGGCTCGCCATCTCCGACGGAGCCAACGAACTTCCACACGAGGATCGCTGGATTAGGTCGCGGGCCGGACTGCAATAGTACAGCTAACTACATCAAGATAATGGAGAGAAAGGGCTGGATGTGCGCATAAATAAGCCATGTCACTTACGATGCGGCCTGGGGCTTTGTGCGGGGGCGTCGTTCCGGACTACTGTCAACGTCCCACGCGGTGTTGGCCGCCAGAACGCCCTTCCCGTTTTTGGGCGCCTCCGCCTCCAGATGCGCCGGAGCCGCCCTCTTCTTTTTCCTCTCCTCACGGGGAGGATTGTTTTCTTCCTCCTCCTCCTCTTCCCCGTCATTGTCCTCAGGGACAGAGGAATGAGTTTCGTTGTCTTTGGATGCCGCGTCCGAAGTACCCTTACGACGGAGGCCACTCTTGGCCCCCTTTGCCTTCTTCTTGGCCTTCTTCTCCGGCGCCTTATATGGCGCCGGTACTAGCATCTCCGCCAAGCGCGGGATGACTGGTTCTTCGGGCAGCGGAGCCGGACACTGGATCCGCTTCGCCCTCTCCGTCCAGTCCTGAAAGAGCAGTAATAAAAGCTCATACATCACCCTCGAAACAATTATGTTGAGAACTCATTCGAGATAGCATACCTTGCTGGCGGGGTGTGTACAATCGTGACCACGGTCTGAATCCGTGGCCGGTGGTTTTTCATTGCCCTTGAAGAGCAATTTCCATGCGCCTTCGTGCGTAGTCTTGAAGAGCCTCGCCAGGGTCCGGTGCTTCTTTGGATAGAACTCCCACAGCGGGCGGCTTTGGCGCTGGCATGGAAGGATCCGGCGAACTAACATCACTTGTATCACATCAACAAGCTTGACGCTCTTGGTTACCATGCTCAGAATGCGCGTCTGCAGCGCTATCAGCTCGTCAGGAGAACACCAATCCGGACTCTTCTCGACCCAGGAGGTGAGTCACATAGGAGCGCCGGAGCGGAATTCGACAGATGCGGCCCAGGTGGTACCGCGTGGTTCTGTGATGTAGAACCACTGCTTCTACCACTCCTTTACCGTATCCACGAAGGTGCCTTTGGGCCAGGAGACGTTGGACAATTTGCTCACCATTGCCCCTCCGCACTCCGCGTCCTGGCCATCCACCACCTTCGGCTTCATGTTGAAGACTTTGAGCCACAACCCAAAGTGGGATTGGATGCGGAGGAAGGCCTCGCACACGACGATAAACGCCGAGATGTTGAGGAAGGAATTCGGGGACAGATCATGGAAATCTACCCCGTAATAATACATTAACCCGCGGACGAAGGGGTGGAGTGGAACCCTAGCCCGCGGAAGAAATGGGGGAGGAATACCACCCTCTCTGTGGGCTCCGGCGTGGGGACGATCCGCCCCTTGGCCGGTAGGCAGTGGACGATCTCCTTAGCCAAATATCCGGCCGCCCGGAGCTCAGTGATGTCCTCCTCCGTGACGGAGGAGACCATCCATTTGCCCTGACCACCGGATCCGGACATGGTTGCTGGAGTGGAAAGGAGATTGAAACTGGGGCACTGGAGCTCGAGATTGGGAAGGCAGAGACAGAGAGAAAGCGCGAGAAGAGGAAGGGGGAATCCTTATCCCCTTATAAAGGCAGCAAATATAAAACGCCTCCTCACTCGCCTTGAGATTCACCTATTCCCAAGGGCTGTGTAAACGGCACGGTTGGGTTACCCATGCCCGCATTGATGAGAATTCCGCGATAAGGGGATACGATCTCTGCTTCGACAAGACGTGCCGATAGCAACCGCGTCTTGAAATGTGGGATAAAGGGTTCGAAATTGTGACCAAACGGACGTCTTGTCACATTGCAGAAAGCTGTCAGCAGATGGAACTCGTGTAAGATATATATATTCTCTCTACGGTTGTGCATGGTGGGTAACAGGCCCGGATACAATCATCATGTCCGAAGACTATCTTGGAGTTCGGAAGGAGGGGAACCCGCCTTGCAATGCCGAAGACAATCTGCGTGCCGGACTCCTCGTCATTGAAGCCAGGTTCAGGGGCTACTGAGGGAGTCCTGGACTAAGGGGTCCTCGGGCGTCCGGCCTGTTATCCATGGGCCGGACTGATGGGCTGCGAAGATACGAAGGCCGAAGACAATACCCGTGTCTGGATTGGACTCTACTTGGCGTGGAAGGCAAGCTAGGCGACCTATTATGAAGATTTCCTCCTGTGTAACCGACCTCATGTAACCCTAGATCTCTCCGGTGTCTATATAAATCGGAGAGCATAGTCCGGATAGGACAGATTCATTACCATATTCACATAGGCTAGACTTCTAGGGTTTAGTCATTACGATCTCGTGGTAGATCAACTCTTGTAACACTCATATTCATCAAGATCAATCAAGCAGGAAGTAGGGTATTACCTCCATAGAGAGGGCCCGAACCTGGGTAAACATTGTGTCCCCCGTCTCCTGTTACCATCGATCCTAGACGCACAGTTCGGGACCCCTTATCCGAGATCCGCCGGTTTTGACACCGACAGTCGCCCACACGCCCCACAACACACGGTTGCCAGCTGCGCTGTGTGGGTGAACTAGTTTCTGCCCACACAGCCACTACCTAGTCCACGCGCGTGTGGGCGAACTGCTTTTTGCCCACACGACAGTCGTACGTTGTTGGTGGCAACTGCAGTTGCGCGTACATGGCAACTAGGCAAATACACATGGCAACTATGATTTGTTTGCTAGACGGCAACTGCAGTTGCGCGTACATGGCAATCAGATAAACATACATGGCAACTGTGATTACCACACGTGGCAACTAGGTAAACACACATGTCAACTATTGTTTGATCATATGTGGCAAGTAGTTAATCACACACGACAACTATAGTTTGATTACACAACTACCATAAATTAGACATGGCAACTATAGTTAACCAAAACAGAGAGAGTTGCCATGCTTTTACAACCATATTTGCCATTCCGGATAACTACAGTTGCCATCTCGGATGGCAACTAAATCGTCATCCCGCGGGTACCTAATATAGCTGCGTCAGGACGTGTGGGCATATTTGCTTCGTGTCACACGCACAGGGTGGGGATGAGTAGTACTTGTTGGGCGTGTGGCACGAAGTAGCTGCGCCCACATGTGTGGGCAATTCCACTGTTCGCCCACACACAGTTCGTGTTGGCTGGCCTCTTCTCATGCCACACAAGGTGTGTGGGCGATTGCCTATTATGCCACACGTGTGGTGGATATCGGCGTCCTAAATTTTGTGTCAGTTTGGGTCTCTTGGTTGGAGTTGCCCTAACGTTGTGACTGTCTGGTTAATTTTTCAGCAGACCTAGAAGTCTAGAGCCCTAGCTAGCTATAGTAGCGTCTGTTGCGATCCGGCAGTACGCGCGTACGTACGTGCTCCATCAATCCGCGAACTGGAGTAGATGCAGAGCGATGAATACTCCGCCCGTCCGTCCGTCGTGGTTCGGCGTCAGTGATCAATCAACGCTTGGGCGTCAGGGCGGGGGTTAAATGCGGACGTGCGCGCGGCATGATTCCGAACTGGCCCGATCCCGGCAAGAATAATGAGCGCACTGTACATCACTAATACTCCTACTCCTACTACTAGCCGGGCTCTGGCCGTAGCGGGGACGCACGCACCCGCCGTTCACGTGGGCGACGCCGACGCGCACGGGCGCGGCCGCCGGAGGTCGCCACGACGCGCGAGCGGATCCGCCTCCGCCACCTGACACCGCTTTATTTACTCCCTGCGCTCCCACTCTGCCGAGTTTTAAACGAGGTCAGAGCTTAGGCGGTCTCCCCGTGGCCACACGATCGGCACCGCCGCTGCTGCTTCGGATCCTCTCTCGCTGTCCCGGCTCTTATTTCTAGCCAGGCGCTCTGCGGCGATGCTCGGCCTCTGAGCTCTGCGTGCCCGCCAGCGCCCATATCGGTGTGCGTATGAAATCTGCAGGCCGCAGCGCCCGCGGTAGGAATTTTTTGTCCCGGTGCACTCTTTGGTTCGTTGCCGTCAGCGCCGGCGCGCTCTGCCAGCCGCTGGAAATGGAGCCACCGGAAAACGATATTTGAGTTTGTTGGATTCATTTTGGAGATAAGTTTCTCTGATCGTGTTTTGTGATAGGGATTAACTGAAACCATCAAGCGCAAGTTGGGCACGATGATGGCATGATGCAGCATCTGGGTGCAGGGCATGAAGTTAATGGCCGGTGTGGATGAGCAGCAGGCTTCATGACAAACGCACGCACTGATGAATTCTCAACAAGAAGTTTACACTTTAACAGAAGCAGGCATTGATATGATCAGTAGCATTAAATGGTTACCATGTCGCTGGACCCCCATCCTGACCCACGTTTAACCGCAGCATTTGGGCAGAACTAGCATAAATCAACTTGGGCCGGACTGGTACTTCACTCCCTCTTGGCATCAATATAGTGCTATAGTGAACTTGTGAGGTGAAAACCGTTGTTAAATTGTAATACCGGTCCGCCAGAGTTACCCGCAGTTAAAAGAATATGTAATGCGCACTAGTGATCCACTCGTTGGTAGGAGGAACACAGTGTCAGCTTCTCGCTCATGAGGCCGTTGAATCCAACGAAAATGCCAGTCTCACACACGTGCATTATGTCTAAACAAGAAAGCTAGGAAGCAAACACATAAGATTCCCAGTTACAAACACACAACGCATAACAATGAGAGAAAGAGAAGAGAAAGAAATAAACGACACCTAGCCAGACTGCGCCACTAACTATAGTGGTAGCAGCGCAATTCATGGCGGCTCGCCACATGCTCGGCACCGCACAACACGGGAAACTATACTAGCTAGTAGCTACGACGACGTCCGACCGACACAAACCACAGTTCAACGCGTGCACAGCCTATGGTCATATGTCAACGGCGATGTCGGCCGTGGTGGCGGCCGGGGGCGCCGCGGCGGGCGGAGCGGCGGTGGGGGCATCGGCCGAGGCTGCGCCAGCGCCGGCGCCGGCGGCCATGGCGACCAGCATCTGGCGGAGGCCGCGCGCGTACTCGAGGAGGCGGTCGATGGAGGGGATGGTCTCCCTCACCTCGTCCTGCGCCTCGAAGTCGCGCAGCCAGGCGTGGAAGAGCGGGAACGCCTGGGCGTCCACCAGCTGCACGCCGGTGACCTCCTCGAAGACGGCCAGCCAGTAGGAGCCGCAGCCCAGGACGACGTCGAGGAAGCCGACCTCGTCGCCGCCGAAGAAACGCCGGCCCTTGAACGCCCCCTCCCGCAGCTCCGCCTCGATCAGCGCCAGGTTCTCGTGCACCTGCCGCACCGCAGCCTCCTGCTCCTCCCCCGTGGACGCGAACACCGCCCCCACCGCGGGTCCAAGCTGCATTCCACAGAACAGGTCAGCCATTTTCCACGGGCGTCGGAGAATCATCACAAGTGCCGTGGAACCGTGTGCGTACCTTGTCGTCGCCGAAGTGGCACCAGAAGCGAGCGACGGCGCGGTCGAAGGCGTCAGCGGGGAGGAGCTGGCGGGAGGCCGGGAAGGCGTCGTCGAGGTACTGGAGGATGATGACGGACTCGGCGAGGGAGCGGCCGTCGTGGACGAGCACGGGGACCTTCTTATAGACGGGGTTGTGGCGCAGCAGCGCGTCGCTCTTGTTACCGAGGTCCTCCTCCGCGTACTCGAAGGCGAGCCCCTTGAGCCGCATGGCCAGCTGCACGCGGTGCGTGTACGAGCTCGCCCACGACCCGAACAGCTTCAGCTGCAGCTGCAGCTGCGCCGCCGCACCGGCGTCAACGTTCTCCGCCGCCTTCTCCATGGCCGGCTACGTGAAAGGAAGGAAGGACTCTGGTCGATCTTAGGATGCTCGAGTGGTGTTTGTATTGTTGCTTGCAGTGGAGTGGAGTGGAGTGAGATTCTTTTTGGTGTGTGGCTTGGAGCTAGGGAGGGAGAGGGTTTATATAGAGCGGGGTGGTGTTAGGTGGGCTCCACACGTAAGTGAGGTGGACCGGTGGGCCCGGGATGTCAGCTGGCTGGGGTTTAGCGCGCCGGAGAAGGACAGTGTGTGTATGGGTGGAGACGGTGAGAGGTGGTGGGCCGGGGAGGCTTCCCCGGCAAGGTAGTACACCGCCCGGCGCCGGCTGGCTCGTCGTGGACTTTCTACTCACTGGAAGTGTGAACCTGCCCAGTAATTACTTTACTTTTACTGTAGTGATTTGTTTATCCGGTCGGTGTAAAGAAGTTCTCACGGGGTGGATCATGGTTCATGGCGAGCTGGACCAGCGGTGAGACAGTTACAACAGAGAAGTCTCCGCTAGCTTTTGCCTCGCAGCTCTGGTGGATTTGCGTCTGCATTACCGAGTCAAAAGCAGGCACGTCGATCGAGAACTCTCGACTTGCTCCCCAATACTGCTTGCTGGCTTGCAGCACAATCCGGCCAGGTCGGTAGTCTCGTCTCCGCGGAGAGAATGGTGGGGAGAGTTGAACTTTCACGGCGTGATGATCACTGTACAATGCACTGGATCAAGATGGTGAAATATGACAGATGATAAGTCTAGACAAGTGTGCCCCTAACTATGGCGCTCTTGCGACCGCGGAAGCGGCGGCTGGGCATGCGCCCCTGCCGCCTGGATCTCCGGCCTCCGACCTCCGTTGCGGCCGCCGACACCGGATCTGAGCTCCCCGCGGCGTGCTCTCCCACGACGGACTCGGCGCTGCCCCGTCTCTCGGCTTGCCCAGTGATGCCGCTGTCGCGAACGTCTGCGGCCGCCGCCGATCCAGCGTCGTCTTCCACCGCTGCTGCAGTCGCCGTTCTCCCGCCGTCTGCGTCGATCCGTCAAGGGCTCGGTGCCGTGGTCTCCTCTGCTTCCCCGAGTCCAGGTCGGAGGTCCCTTGCTCGTGAGTTCTCTGCTCCGCCGCTGCCGCTGCTGGGTGCTGCTGGCGATGTGGGAGCAGCCGTGAAGACCAAGCCATGCTCAGCGTCGAGCGCTCCAGTTGCTGTCACCAACCCGTCTGCCGGCGTCCGCCCCCGACCACGGCCGCAACCCCCAACCTGCAGATTCAGGAAGGAAGACGGGGGTGTGAAGGCCTCGCTCATGCCATATCCCAGGCCTGCGGCAGCTGCTTCGGCCCCAATGCCCACCGCCCCCGTCCCGCTCGCCGATGCGACCTTGGATGTGCTGCTGCCGGCTCCTGTCCCGCTTGCCGGTGCCGCCTCGGATGTGCTGCTGCAGGCCCTCGTTGCCCCGGCCATGTCATCGACAAGGACAATGCAGAGGAACAGGAGTGCAGCGTCGTTGGCATGGGGGACGAACTGACCAGTGTGCCGCGATCTGTGTTATGGGCCTCCGCTGGTGACGACGAAGACGACGACGAAGATGGTGAAGAGGTGCTAGCTCCCCAGACACCACCGGGTGCTACCAAGGCCCTCGAGTCGGGCGGGATGTGCGTGGAGCATGAGGCGGACACAAGTGGAGATTGGCAGGAGGTGCTTCCGCGGCGCAGCCCGCGTGTTCTGATGCCGTCACCGTCACCGAAAGTGGCTCCACCTCCCATCCCCGCTTGGCTTTACGGTAGATGTTGCAGGTGCCTCGCTTATGGGCACCGTGCGGCTCATTGCAGAGATCCGCTACGGTGCTCCCGTTGTTTGGAAAACGGTCGCCGTGCGCGTGGATGCTGCAATCCCTGGCGTCCTCTAAGCTCGCTGGCATGCCTTGCCATGCCGCATGTGTCCTGCCCCGCCTCCGTGCATCGTCCCGCTCCTGCTTCATGCGAGGGTTCGATGAAATCCACACTCCCCTCCAAGTCACTCCACCGTGGATCTTGGGCATCTGTCGTCTCTGCTTCTGCTAATTCAACAACCCAGTCTGAAGTGGTGGTGCAGTCCGCTCTGGATCAGACTATGCTGCTGCAAGGCTGTCTAGCGCGGGTTGAAAGTTTTTTGGAGCGAGCGGAGGCTGCTCTGAGTGGACTCTCCGCCGTGTCGACTATGTTGAAGACTACTCTGACGTCGCATGCTCCTTGTGCAAACGGTGTTTGCTTTGGAGAGGACAAGGGGGCGTAGTTATTCGGATGTTTCTCCCCTCGTGGTGGAGACAATTCAGCATCGATGCCTTCCTCGCCCCCTATATTGTCTTCCACTGAGGGTGAGTCCATGGCCGTTGTCGTGGCTCCGGTGTTGAAGATCATGCCTGAGCTTAGGGAGCTTTGTATGAGTCTGTCAGTGGAGAATATGAAGATGGACTCGTCGGCAACCTCATGTGAGGAACATGACTTATCTTTGTCATGTGTGCATCTGAAGAATGTGGATGCGTGTGTGGTGTGTTGGCACCGGCTTTTGAGAGCCGCTTGGTGACTGATCGCTCGACATCCGGCAAGACAGATGGTTGCCTCGTGAAGGTGAAATCAAAAAGAAACAAACATAAGAAGTGTGACGGCAAAGAGAAGGCATACGTGATTTCATGATGGATAGTGCTCACATTCTCGTGTCGTCGTCGTGGCTTTGATCTTCTGAGTCATTGCATCGACGTTCTCACCAAGTGTTGAGGGTTGTGAGTGTTGTGTGTTATGAGCATTGGGTGGGCAGTGTATGTGTTCGTGGTGCTTCGTGCTTTGTGAGTAGCCCTCTTCTGGGTTGTTTGTATCGGTTTTCGCCCAGTTTTTCATAAATTAACTGGGCAATTCTCTTCTTCTTAATTAATCGGTGAGGCAATTCTTTTGCCTCCGTTTCGAAAAAAAATAAGTCTAGACAAAGCCAGCAGCTCGTGAGAAAGTCTGGTCAAAGCGTGTTAGACGTATTAGGGTTTGGAACAATGCTCGATACCCTTGGTGGGTACGGCTGTCATATATTTATAAGAGGGAACCGTACAAATACAAGTTGTGTTACAACACGTATATCTAATATATACTTAGTCTAACACCCTCCCTCAATCTTAACTATGTCCTGAAACACTCAGAAGGTTAAGATTGCGACGGCATCCTTCAAAGGAAGGCAAGGGCAAGGGTTTAGTGAAAATATCAGCAAGCTGATCCTTCAAAGAAATAAACTTAATCTGAAGGAGCTTCTGAGCAACACGTTCCCTCACAAAATGATAGTCAACTTCGATGTGCTTCGTTCGGGCATGAAATACTGGATTGGACGAAAGGTATGTTGCACCGATGTTATCACACCAAAGAACAGGCGGCTGAGTTGGGGAGACCTTCAACTCTCGAAGCAATGACTGCACCCACATGATCTCAGCTGTGGCATTAGCAACAACTTTGTACTCAGCTTCGGTACTACTCTGGGACACCGTAGCTTGCTTGCGAGCTTGCCAGGCGATCAAGTTAGGCCCAAAGAACACAGCATGTCCCCCCGTGGATCGCCGATCATCAGGACAACCAGCCCAGTCGGCATCAGAGAATGCTGAGATCAGTCCAGAACGCGCAGGCTGAAGATGGAGACCATATGACCCAGTGTGACGAACATAGCGCAAGATGCGCTTAACAGCTGACCAGTGAGAATCACGTGGTGCATGAAGATACTGGCACACATGGTTAACTGCAAATGATATGTCTGGTCGAGTAATGAGCAAGTACTGCAGTCCACCCACAATGCTGCGGTACTCTGTGGCATCCTCAGGAGCAAGCAAGTCACCAGCAAGAGCTGTCAGTTTGTCTGTAGCAGACATGGGAGTCGTAGCAGACTTGCACTGCAACATACCGGCACGACGCAGGAGATCCTGAGAGTACTTCTTCTGAGTAAGAGTCAAGCCACCATCAGAATGAAGAACCTCTAGGCCCAGAAAATAATGCAGTCTCCCAAGATCCTTAACAACAAACTCAGCACCAAGAGAGGACACAAGCCGGTCTGTAGCAGAAGCAGACGAACTGACAAGGATGATGTCATCAACATATACCAGAATGTACATAGTCACCTCAGGTCGCTGTAGAATAAACAGAGACGTGTCTGCTATAGAAGGAACAAACCCATGCGCACGAAGAGCAGCGCCAAGACGGGCATGCCATGCACGCGGGGCCTGCTTCAAACCGTAGAGAGCTTTGACAAGACGACATAAATGATGTGGCTGAGCAGGGTCAACAAAACCTGGCGGCTGACGCATATAAACCTCTTCTTCCAGAACTCCATGGAGAAAGGCATTCTGAACATCAAGCTGTCGAAGCGACCATCCGCGAGTAACAGCCAAAGAGAGAAGAACACGAATAGTAGTTGGTTTAATAACATGACTGAATGTGTCTTCATAATCAATGCCATACCGTTGTTTGAACCCCTTGGCAACCAGGCGTGCCTTGTACCTCTCAATGGAGCCATCAGCATGTTTCTTCACCTTGAATACCCATTTAGAGTCAATGATATTAACACCAGATGGAGGTGGAACAAGACGCCAAGTGTTGTTTCTTTGAAGGGCATGAATCTCCTGCTCCATCGCAGCACGCCAATGCGGGATGCCAAGCGCCGCTCGAAAATGTCGTGGTTCAGTCGTAGGGTCAGCCTCAGCATGTGCCACACAGGCCGCAAGCCACGCGACAGTGCCGTCAGTGCGCTTCTTCGGTTGGAAGATGCCACTTTTGCTGCGAGTATGGGGACGCAGGACGACAGGCGGAGGTGGCGCTGGAGCTGCCATACCAGAGGAGCCACTATCCATCAGCGGCGAGGAGGACGCACCGGCGGGCGAGTCAACAGGCGCATCCGGTGGCACGGTCAGGGTCGGCGAAGACAGACCGGGCGTGATCGGTGTCGACGGACCAGGCGACGAAGACTCGGTGACCTGCGAGGCCTCCGGCTCAGGGGAGAGCGCCGCAGGTCCAGCCTGATCCATTGGCCGTGCGGACCTGATCGTGACCGGTGTAGGGCTGGCGAGTGGCTAGCTTGTCAAGCTGACTCGTCAAATGGTCCGTAGCGCCCGTATCCATGTACCAGGCAGGATCCACCGAGTATGAAGGAGTGAACCCGGGATCCGGTGTAGCGAGAGCAGCTTGCTTCTCATTGCCCTTCCCATTGTTCCCAATGCTAAGGAAATCTCGTTTAAAGCGATGATGGCAGCGAGACGCCAAGTGCCCCTCGATGCCGCAGAGTTGACACTCAACCCCACCACCACATGCCTCGCAGTGGAGCCGCTTGCGGCCAGCCGTCGGAGGTGGAGCGGGCGGACGGGGCTGGTTGCCTGAGGTCGGCGGCGCCTTCTGCTTGGCACCGCGGGCGCCCCTGCAGAGAGCAGCGTTCGCAGAAGGGCCCTCCGTGTAGACGCCAACGGAGCGGCGAGCAGCGAGCCTCTGTTCGGTGTTGAGAAGGCGTGCATAGAGATCGCGAGGCGGCATCGGTGTGTCACGTCCATTAATGTTTTCAATGAGAGAATCATAGTCCTCATCAAGCCCATTGAGAATGAACGAAGTAAACTCCTCATCACGAAGAGGCTTCCCAATAGACGACAGTCTATCAGCCAAACTTTTGACCTTGTTGAAGAAGGCCGTGACGGAGAGGTCATTTTTCTTGACCTCACCCAGCTGGTTACGAATGGCAGAGGAACGGGCCAGCGATTGCGAGGAAAAGCTGGAGTCGAGCGTGGCCCATGCATCCCTCGACGTCGCGGCAAAGACGACCATGCCAGCCACGGATGGAGTGAGCGACGACTGAATAACACCCAGGATGGCTTGATCTTGAGCAGTCCACCGACGATGAGCAGGGTTGGGGAACATGACAGAGCCACCATGGGACGAGGGTACCGGAACCATAGCCGGAGGGCACGACAGGGAGCCATCAACATATCCTTCAAGGTAGTGGCTACGCATAAGTGGAAACACTTGAGCGCGCCACAGGAGATAGTTATCAGCAGAAAGCTTCACCGTCACTAGATGGGCGAAGTGAAAAGGCCCTGGTTCGGCCATCGGCGCGGAGAGCGGCAGATCAGGCGGCGGACCAGGCGGCAGGACAACACTATATGGGATTAGTGCATCGGCCGATGGTTGTTGATGATGGCCATAAGCCGCCGGGGAGTGCGCACCATACGGGAGCGCAGGAGGAGCGGCGTACATCTGGGCAGCGGCGTAGGACGTCGGGGCGGGAGCAGCATACGGCGCATACGACGCAGCCGACGGCGCGAGGTAGGGCGCCGGGTACGGTCCGCCATACGGCGCCTGGTGGGAGCGCCATAGGGCCCCGAGGCCAGCGGCGCATCGTGGTACGGGGCCGGGGCTGGAGGACCACCGTAGGCCGGCTGCCCATTGGCGCCGTAGGAGGCCGGTGGTGGAGGCGCGCCCCGCGACTGGATCGGGGTGGCCGCGATCGGAAGCGCAGCAGGCGACCGAGGCGGCGGCAGCATGGCGGGCGATCGCTGTGGCGCAGGAGGTTGTGATCCCGTCGCAGTAGATCGGGCCCAGGCAAGTGGAGGCGACGCCAGGAACGGCGACTCCATCGCCAGAGTGGAGAGAGGCGGCGCGGCGGCGGGGGCCGGCGCGACGGCAGCAGAGGCGGCGGAAGCGTGACGCGGATCGAACGCGTCCTCTGATACCATGTTAGACGTATTAGGGTTTGAAACAATGCTCGATACCCTTGGTGGGTACGGCTGTCATATATTTATAAGAGAGAACCGTACAAATACAAGTTGTGTTACAACACGTATATCTAATATATACTTAGTCTAACAAAGCGTGTTTATTTACAGGAAAACGCTTCTTTTCTACCGGCTGATTTCCACGAAGCGTAAACCGCCTGGAACGTATGACGCGTGTCCGGCCCCACACCGCTCCCAACAACCTCAGCCTTATCTCTTCGCCTCCAGCCCTCCACGCACCGCTCCCTCCTTTTCCCCTTTCCATGGATCACACGCGAGAGAGAGAGAGAGAGGAGGCCGAAGGCTGTCGCCGCAGCATGAAGTAGGAGGCCGGAGACTGGCGCGCGCTCGTGGCCGGTGCTGCAGCGCAACACGGCGAGGCTGGAGGCGGGCGCCGATCATCACCGGAGGGAGCTGCGTCCCCGTCGATCTCGCCACGGCGGCGGAGCTGCAGTGCAGCACAAGCGGCGCCGCGAACGTCGCCGGCGGCGGTGCTGCAATGGAGCTCTCGCCGGCGGATCCAGGTGCTGCGTTGCAGCACTCGTCGACGGCTGTTGAAGCTGCAGTGCAGCGCTCGGTGCTCCAATGGAGCTCGTCGGCGCTCTCGAAGGTGCAGTGCCGCGCTCGGTGCTCCATTGGAGCTCTCTCCGGCGGCTCCCGGTGTTGCGTTGCAGCGGTCGGCGGCGGCTCCGGTGTTGCAACGCGGTGCTTTGCCGGCGGCAGCTCCGGTGTTGCAACGCGGTGCTTTGCCGGCGGCAGCCGTGATGCATTACAACAGCGGCGTGTTGCTGCCTTGCTACGGCTTCGATGGGCATCGAAGCAGGGGTGGCTAATGCGGGCGCGGGAGGTGGACAGCGGGCGTGTGTGCGTGTATTGACTTTCTTTCAAGGGCTCAGAGATCGGACGGACCAGGGTTGTTCGATCGGACGAACGCGAACGCGGTTTATAAATTGAGAGAATCATCCGACCTACGCCTAGCACCGGCCTTATTTACATAAGAAAGCCCGAGCCTTGGTCGATGCGCCCTGGCTAATATGTTTGCGACCAAACCGGAAAGGGATCTCGCCGTGCGTTTGACTGAAGACCACCTGCGCTCTAGAACTAGCCCGGCCGGCCGGCAAGAAGCATTTATTGTCACGCCGGTCGCCGGGATACATCTCTATCGTCGTTCGTAGTCACAGTTTTCTTCCTTTTGATTTAATCACAAAAATGTAATGAAACCCGACGCGCCATGCTTCTGCCGATGTTTTCATTGTGTGCGAGGACTGTGCGCACACAGCGCGGAGGGGACTTGACCTGACCGTGGCATGGGCGATGGCAAAAGAGAAGGAAGGAGGCGACCGGGGCGGGGCTGTGGATGGTGAAAGGCAGCAACAGCAACCGGGGCAAGACGGCACGACCAAAAGTCCCCGGCTCCTTCGAAGCGTTTCCATCAGCTGCTGCTGCCGCTGCCGCTGCCGAAGCTGTGCGCGCGCCCTGTCGCGCTTTTCTCGCGTGTCGTGGGCTCGTGCCACGCGCTCTGACCTAATTTCCATGTACATTTTTCACAGCGCCACCATCAATGAGACTGCACTATACGCTGGTGGTACACGGCGATTTATCCGGCCGGCATGCGTCCCTGTCCACGACAAGAACACTATCACCCTGGCTAATTGTTTTTGGATGCAAGATGATTCAGAGCGCCAGGTGCGTGCAAAAATACATGGCTGAATGGTACTTGAGAAAGTTTCTCAAGCCAGGTGCGCCGGGTGTTTTCAAAAGTTTCTCACCTGCCTGAAATTTGTCTTTTTGATGAGAGCAACTGAAATGTCCAAGCTTTACAAAATTTGGCACGGACTTCACGCACATAAGCATCCTGCATCACTAAAAATAGGAAAAAATTTAAATATTTCTAATGTTTTTATTGTTCACCCGTGGGTACAGATGCATCCGAGAGCCAAAGCGCTGCATCCAAAGGGTTTACATCATCGGCACCCATTTTTGCGTTTGTCTGTGTTTTTCTATCGATTTGACGACCAACGAGAACTCATACACGTTTTACCAGTCGCTTGCTTTCTATGCTAACCAAATTCCGCAAATCTTAAAACCACATTCGACATATGGGACATGCGAAAAAATTGTTTACCTCGAGGATAAATAATGTCAACATAAGGTGAGTTGCTTTACATATTTTTGTAGATTAAGAAAGGAAAGCTACAACTCACTTGTTCTTCCATACCAATTTGTCCTCGTGATCAAACTGAGCTAATAAGGTAAGGAGTGTGTTTCTCTTGACTGAATTTTGCCACTTAAGATCGTCAGAGTTAGCTTAACTATGACTGAAACATAAGGGGCAAGATGCCGTAAAAAGGGGAGGATGCTAGAGGAGAAATTCACACCACGACACGAAATCTACATCTCTTCTCTCTCTCACACACACACATCCATTGACAAGTATTCCCTCCGCCCCGAATTAATTATCGCAGAAATGGATAGAAATGAATGTATATAGCTAAAAATATATCTAGATTGTAAATTCGGATATGAATCGGGGCTGCTAGATTGCACGCCTCCTCCCTTCATTAAGTACAAGGCAATCAACTTAAGTTGGTTGGATACGCGAGATCAATATTAGGAACTCTAGCTATAGCAGCCGGACTAGGACTCTCCAACACGCCCCCCCCCCCCCCCCCCCCCCCCCCCCCCCCCCGCAGCCTGAGCTGGGAAGAGTAGCGACGTGAAGACTGGATCGAAACTCACGAAAGAGTGCAGAAGGTAGCCCTTTCGTGAAATATCATCATACCGTGATGAAGATGGAACATGTAAAACACGTACGTCGCCGACAACAACCTTCTCACGTACGAAATGAATGTCAATGTAACATCCCAAATTTTCAATTTGGAATGTTATACATTAGATCATCATTGCATAGCATATTTTATTGTATTTTGGCAAATCCTCGAAAATCCTAAGCAACTCAAGGACCCTCGGAGAGAGTTGGGAATTTTCGTGGTTTTCATATTTGACTTTATCAAATAATGAAACGAGGATTTTGGTTTTAATTATTTTTCTTCCCGAAAATATTTCGTATTAAAATAAATGAGAGGAGAAAATATGACTTCTCCAAAATAATTGAAATATTGGAGGAAAAATATTAAAATCAAATATTGGATTTTATTCAGGTTTTATTTGCAATTTTAATTGCATTAGAAAAATGGCACGTTTTGAAAACTGCATTTTTGGGCCAAGAAAATGTTCATCTTGTTCTAATTATTTTAATTAGACGGTGAAAATTTGTTTTAGTATTTTTGAATATTTATTTATTTTTCTATGATTTTTTTATATTCAGCGAAATTATTAAAAAAAAAACGCCGAGCGCGCCGACTGGGCCGAAGCCCAGCCGACGGCCCAACCAACCCCGCGCCTCGTCTCCCTCCTGGAGTCGGACGCCGCCGCCGCCGTGTCCCGCTAGGACACCGCCGCCGCCGCCTTGCCTCCTCCCCCACGCCACCCCCTCCTTAAATACCCCACCCCGCCCCCTCTCCCTCACCCCGTTCCCCACCCCGAGGAGCCCGACGCCGAGCCGAGCCGCCGCCGCCGCCCTCGTCGCCCCGCCGCCTCCCGACGACACCCGCAGCCCCGCCGCCCCTTGCCGCCCCCTCCCGAGCCCGCCGGAGCCCCACCCGAGCCCCGCCGGAGTTCTGCCGGACCAAGGTAGCCGTGCCGTTTTTTTTAAATAAAACCGTTCGGTTTTTTTGAAACCCTATTTTTTTAATAGATCGGTTTATTTTTTTCGGTTTAATTAATTAGTGAACGTTCACCGATCCGTTCGTTTTAACGAACGTGTTCGTCGGTTAGTCGCTGTTAACGAACGTCCGTTCGTTTAACTGTTCGTCAGTTTTTTTTTTCGTCGGATTTTTCGCGATTATTCACGATCGTGATTTCTGGTCAGATTTTCGTTCTGGTTTAACTTTTCGCTCGTTTATCGGAATTAGGCGATTCAAGCGCCTAGAGTTTCGTCTCGAAATTCTCTTTCCGTTTAACCTACTCAAACAAGTTTTTGCTACTGTAAAATTTGACCTAGATCCAGATTAGTAAACGAAGCTTGTTTCTTTCGCCGTTTGACTTTCGTTGCTTCGTTTGATTTGATTATTTTTGCAAATCGGAGTTCTTAAGTTGAACTTTCTGGTTAGATCTTTCATTTGAGTTTTACCTGTGCATTTGATGAGTGCTTATTGTATGCTTGTTTGTTTGCGATAGAGTACCTGGAGTGCGCCGCTTGCTACTTCGAATCGCTAAGTTTCACGGATCATCAGCAAGGCAAGTAACACGTTGATCATACCTCTTTTACTACCCAGTTTTATTGCATTAGACCAACCCTCAAACATTGCATGGTTAGGATCTAATTAAATTGTGGGTATTGGGAAGTAGTTGAGGTAGTACCTATTGCCCTGTTTATTATCAAACCCTTGGGAGTTACCTCTACGTTTGCTTATATTGCTATGCTATGCTCGTAGACGTGGATTGGGTTTGAGTGAATTTTCATGACAGATGTGAGATTGTTGATTAATGGTTTACTTAAGGTGGCAGCTAAAACTCACATCTGGGTGGATTGAGGCACCTGGAGTACCCAGTGTTGCCTGTTTTTCTAAGGACCGCCACCCAGGCTCAAAGGGATCATAAGATTATTCATGCTAGAAACTTCCGTGTGCAGCCACAAGCTATTATGGGCTCTAGCATAGTTGAGTAGGTTACATGATCTCTTGAAGAGGTGGGTTAGCAGATGTAGGGGAAAGTAGGTGTAACTGTCCACCCGGAGTAAAGAGTTATTGTTTCTGAAAGACTGTGTCTCGGTCATCCGTTTCTCAAACATCATGTAGTGCGAGAATCAAGCGGAGGCGATCGAGTCTTGTGGGGAAAAGTGCACAAACCTCTGCAGAGTGTACAAACTAATCATGGTTAGCCGTGTCCCCGGTTATGGACATCTTGAGTATCTAGTACTTGGATTATCATGTGAATCTCATCACCATGTTACTTTAATTAATTTTGTTGGGTTATTGATGATACTTAAATTGGGATTGAGAATGCTGTCAACCATTCTCAATGTTTAACAACCACCATGATAGTTAAATAAAATTTATTCCTTTGCAGTAGGGAAAAATGGCTTTTCGCAAAACTGTAACCATAGAGCCTTCTACCAGCCATATATGCATGTAGTATAGCTTTACTATGTTCATTACTCTCTATGTGTTACTTTGCCAGCATATTCCATGTGCTGACCCGTTTTTGGGCTGCAACGTTTTATGTTGCAGACTTTTCAGACGACGAGTAAGGTGCCTTAGGTCGTGGTCTTATACTCAGTGATGCCGTTGGAGTTGATGGACTCACTTTTCTTCCAAGTCTTCCGCTGTTATCGTATTTAGATGGCCTTAAGCCATATTTATCATACTTATTTCTATTTTGAGATACTCGCTGTAATAAGTGTGTGATTGCTACTCTGTTATAAATCCTCCATTTGTACTGTGTGTGTCAGCATTACTGATCCAGGGATGACACTAAAGCACAGAGCACAGACTGTTTGAGGTCTGGTCGCTACAAAGGTGGTATCAGAGCACATGCTGACTGTAGGACACGACCACTAAGCTTAAGCCCTAGAACACTACTCTCTTCTCATTTCTGAATCCTCTCCACTTTCTACTCTTTTAGGAATGGTGGATGCAAGGAACAAGTTCATGCAACCGGATGAAGATACACCTTTTGGACGACACTTGAAGGAAGTCACTAAGTACCTGAATATCGGAATACCAAGCTTCACCGGAACCTACAGAGCCACACTACCAGAAGAGGAGCGCTGGAAGATTCAAGTTCAAGTTCCAGGAAGGACGTTTACGCCAGTCACTGAGCCTATAGAGTTTTCCTTTGATGCACCAACCTGGAGTTTAGGGAAGAGCATGGCAGCCCACATCTCTATGGGATGCATTGGAGAAGTCTACCGCAAGGAGCTTAAGGATACTATTTATCAGATCTGCGGACGCCGAGATGAACAATGGGAGATGATCAGCACCAAGAAGGATGGATCAATTGCAGCTTTCATCCAGGAGCAAAACCAACACATTCGTCGCCAGGAGAACCAGATGTGCTCAGACATGATATATCTGAAGAAGGCATTGACCAAGATCACGGAGTTGGAGGAAGAACTCAAGTCTACGCGCGATGGTTATGAGGAGGAGATCGCCACGTTGTTGGAGAAGAATGACGACCTGATAAAGAAGATCGGAGTATTCATGGGAGACCCAGCTCCAGGAGGAGAAGATGACGATTCTACTTGCCCGAATAACTACATCATCATCGATGACACCGACTCAGACCCCAGTGAGGATGACTTTGTTGATGAAGCTGGAGCAGATATCATGGAGTCTTCGACGGATCAAAATTTCTAGTAGACCACCAAAATCAGTAGTAGTATTCCCCCATGTATATAGTATAGTCCGAGCACTTTTGTAACGATAGTTAGATCGATTGTATGCCTTGTTTGATTTGATTGAGTGATATTGATTGTGTTTGTCTCATGAGCATATGGGTAGTGTTTTCTCTTTAGCCCTCATTCTATTATAAATTCTCATCTTTTCTAAACCTATCAGATGCCTCCGAGATGCGACACCGGATTTGTTTTCCCACCGGAGATCACTCAGTTGATTCAGCAGCAGAATGCCCTGATGCAAGTGTTAGTACAGAACCAAGGCAACAACAACAACAACCCACCACCACCTGTTGATCACTTAGCCCGTTTCTTGAGGCTAAATCCGCCGGTGTTTTCCAGCAGCACCGAGCCGATTGTTGCAGATGATTGGCTCCGCAAAGTTGGAAGGGAGTTGACCACTGCAGGATGCACAGATGCGGAGAGAGTGCGTTTTGCCGCACATCAGCTTGATGGACCCGCAGCATCATGGTGGGAAAATTACACAGCCACACACCCTATTGACACTGTCACATGGGACCAGTTTCAGCAAGCTTTCCGTACTGCCCATGTTTCAGCAGGAGCTATGGCTATGAAGAAGCGGGAGTTTCGCAACCTACGCCAAGGAGGACGCACCGTAGGCCAGTATGTGGAGGACTTTAGTAAGTTAGCACGTTATGCCCCAGATGACGTTGCTACAGATGCAGCCAAGCAGGAGAAGTTTCTCGAAGGACTGAATGATGAGCTGAGCATGCAGTTGATGGTAGCAACCTTCAACAACTACCAGGAGTTGGTAGATAGAGCTCTCATGATTGAAGGGAAGCAACAGCAGATTGAAAACCGTAAGAGGAAGTATGGACAAGGGAAGTACAATTCTGGAGCTCAGCAGAAGCCACGTTTTACCCCGAAATCGGGAGGACAGTTTCAGCATACCCATGGAGGAGGTAGTTCGCACAACCATAATGGACCCAAGAATGGTAATGGGAATGGAGGAAGCAACGGACAGAACCGTAATAACCCATCTACCCCAGCCAAGAGGGATCTAAGTCACATTACTTGTTTCAAGTGCCAGAAGACTGGACATTATGCAACTGAATGCCCGGAAGCCCAGAATGGAAATGGCAATGGAAGCTCTGGGAAGAAGCCGAACCCTTTCAATAAAGGACAAGTGAACCACGTTAGCGTGGAGGAGGTTGAAGCACAGCCTGATGCAGTAATAGGTAAGTTTTTGGTTAAGTCATTTACTGCAATCGTTCTTTTTGATACTGGTGCATCGCATTCATACATATCAAGGGGATTTGTGGATAAGTTTAAGTTGCCCACCAAAGTTCTCACAACACCTATGTTAGTAACCTCGCCAGGAGCAGAGTATATGGCAAGCCAAGGATGTTTTCAGATGCCATTGGACATAGGTAGGCATGTTTTCCCCTCAGACCTAATAGTTTTGGAGTCGCAAGGTTTGGATGTGATTTTGGGAATGGATTGGCTATCGATGTATGGAGGAAACATCGATTGCGCCAGTAAGACGATTTTGCTTACCACCCCAGAAGGAAGAAGGATTAAGTATGTATCTCGGCATATGCCGAAGAGGACTCAGGTGAATTCCTTATCAGGAGTTGTACAGGAGGAAGTACCAGTGGTGAAGGATTACCCAGATGTATTTCCAGAAGAGTTGCCAGGCATGCCACCAGATAGAGACATCGAGTTTTTTATTGAACTTTTGCCAGGCACAGGGCTAATATCTAAGAGACCGTACAGGATGCCCGCAAAAGATTTGGAGGAGATTAAGAAGCAGATTAAGGAGTTACTGGATAAAGGCTATATTCGCCCAAGTTCGTCACCTTGGGGATCACCAGTACTTCTAGTGGAGAAGAAAGATGGATCATTGAGGATGGTCGTTGATTATCGTGGATTGAATGAAGTGACCATCAAACAAGTACCCACTGCCAATGATCAATGATCTGTTTGACCGATTACAAGGAGCTAAGGTATTTTCCAAGATCGATCTATGATCAGGATACCATCAGTTGAAGATTCGAGAGCAGGATACACCTAAGACGGCTTTTACCACCAGGTATGGGCTATATGAGTATACCATTATGTCATTTGGTCTGACTAACGCACCTGCCTATTTCATGAACCTGATGAACAAAGTGTTTATGGAGTTTTTGGATAAGTTCGTCGTGGTGTTCATTGATGATATTTTTAGTCTACTCAAAGAACGAAGAGGAGCATAAGGAGCATTTGCGTTTGGTACTTGAGAAGCTCAGAGAACACCAGTTATACGCCAAGTTCAGCAAATGTGAGTTTTGGTTGAAGGAAGTTGGATTCCTCGGACATGTTATATCCGGAGAAGGAATAGCCGTAGACCCCGCCAAAGTTGACACAGTAACAAACTGGGAATCACCAACGTCAGTTGGAGAGATCCGGAGTTTTCTTGGACTTGCAGGATACTACCGGAGGTTCATTGAGAATTTCTCGAAGATTGCTAAGCCCATGACAGAGCTGTTAAAGAAGGACATCAAATTCAATTGGACTGAGGAATGTGAAGCTAGTTTCCAAGAGTTGAAGAAACGTTTGGTTACATCACCAGTGTTGATTCTGCCAGATCAACGCAAGGATTATGAAGTATATTGCGACGCTTCACGTCGAGGACTTGGAGCAGTACTAATGCAGGAGGGAAGAGTTGTTTCATATGCTTCATGACAACTTAAACCCCATGAGAAGAATTATGCCACCCATGATTTGGAGTTAGCAGCCGTAGTGCATGCGTTGAAGACATGGAGACATTTTCTCATCGGAAACCATTGTGAGGTGTACACGGATCACAAGAGTTTGAAGTACATTGTCACGCAGAAGGAGTTGAATCTCAGGCAAAGGAGATGGTTGGAGCTCATTAAGGATTATGATATGAGATTGCATTATCACCCAGGGAAGGCTAACGTAGTAGCTGATGCGTTGAGCCGCAAGAGCCATGTTAACACAATCGTGACCGGAGAGTTACCGAAATTATTAGCCGAGGATCTTCGCGAGCTATGTTTGGAGATAGTTCCAAGAGGCTATTTAGCAACGTTGGAGATTCAGTCTACCTTGATGGAAAAGATCAGAGAAGCTCAGAAGACAGACAAGGAGATTGACGAGATAAAGGAAAGGATGAGCAAAGGAAAAGCCAAGGGATTTCGTGAGGATGAGCACGATACCTTATGGTTTGAGGACCGCGTTTATGTGCCCAATGATTCGGAGATCAGTAAGTTGATCTTGCAAGAGGCCCATGATTCACCGTATTCGATTCGCCCAGGAAATACCAAGATGTATTTGGATTTGAAGGATACTTTCTGGTGGACCGGAATGAAGAAGGATATTGCGGAGTATGTAGCAGTTTGTGATGTTTGTCAAAGAGTGAAGGCAGAGCATCAGAAGCCAGCAGGATTGCTACAGCCATTGCCGATACCCGAATGGAAGTGGGATAAACTAGGCATGGATTTTATCACGGGATTGCCCAGGACTCGTTCAGGCTATGACTCAATATGGGTTGTAGTCGATCGTTTGATGAAATTAGCTCATTTCATCCCAGTGAAGACCACTTACACCAGTGCTAAGTTGGCAAAGATATACATGACCAGGATCGTATGTTTGCATGGAGTTCCGAGGACCATTGTATCAGATAGAGGAACCCAGTTTACCTCGAAGTTCTGGAATCAGTTACATGAAACCTTGGGAACCAGACTAGAATTCAGTACAGCCTTTCACCCACAGACAGATGGACAGACTGAGAGAGTCAATCAGATTTTGGAGGACATGTTGAGAGCTTGTGCGCTAGATTATGGATCTAGTTGGGACGACAATTTGCCATATGCAGAGTTTTCTTACAACAACAGTTATCAAACCAGTTTGAAGATGGCCCCTTTCAAAGCTTTGTACGGAAGGAGGTGTAGAACACCATTGTTATGGGACGAAGTTGGAGACCGTCAGTTGTTTGGACCAGATTTGATTAAGGAATCAGAACAGAAAGTGAAGTTGATTCGCGATAGGCTCAAGGTAGCCCAGTCCAGGCAGAAGAGTTATGCGGATTCTAAACGTAAGGAGACAGTTCACGAAGTCGGAGACAGAGTTTATCTTCGAGTATCACCACTTCGAGGAGTGAAGCGCTTTGGAGTTAAGGGAAAGTTAGCGCCACGTTTTGTAGGACCATACAGAGTTTTGGAGCGTATGGGAGAAGTTGCTTACAAGTTGGAATTGCCTGGAGGATTGTCAGGAGTTCATGATGTATTTCACGTTTCCCAGTTGAAGAAGTGCCACGCAGAGATGGCTGAGATACCACTGAGAGATACCGTGCTGCTGGAAGCGATTCAGTTGGATAGTGACTTGAGCTATGAGGAGAAACCAGTTAAGATTCTTGAGTATGCCAGCCGAGTCACCCGCAGCAAGGTTATCAAGTTTCGCAAAGTTCAGTGGAGTCACCACACTGAAGATGAAGCCACCTGGGAACGAGAGGAAGATCTACGGAAAAATCACTCTCACCTATTTTCTAGCCAACCCGAATCTCGAGGGCGAGATTCATCTTAAGAGGGGTAGGTTTGTAACATCCCAAATTTTCAATTTGGAATGTTATACATTAGATCATCATTGCATAGCATATTTTATTGCATTTTGTTAAATCCTCGAAAATCCTAAGCAACCCAAGGACCCTCGGAGAGAGTTGGGGATTTTCGTGGTTTTCATATTTGACTTTATCAAATAATGAAACGAGGATTTTGGTTTTAATTAATTTTCTCTCCGAAAATATTTCATACTAAAATAAATGAGAGGAGAAAATATGACTTCTCCAAAATAATTGAAATATTGGAGGAAAAATATTAAAATCAAATATTGGATTTTAATCGGGTTTTATTTGCAATTTTAATTGCATTAGAAAAATTGCACGTTTTCAAAATTGCATTTTTGGGCCAAAAAATGTTCATCTTGTTCTAATTTTTTTAATTAGATGGTGAAAATTTGTTTTAGCATTTTTGGATTTTTATTTATTTTTCTATGATTTTGTTTTAGATTCGGCGAAATTATTTAAAAAAAAACGCCGAGCGCGCCGACTGGGCCGAAGCCCAGCCGACGGCCCAGCCAGCCCCGTGCCTCGTCTCCCTCCTGGAGTCGGACGCCGCCGCCGCCGTGTCCCGCTAGGACACCGCCGCCACCGCCTTGCCCCCTCCCCCACGCCACCCCCTCCTTAAATACCCCACCCGCCCCCTCTCCCTCACCCCGTTCCCCACCCCGAGGAGCCCGACGCCGAGCCGAAGCCCGACGCCAGAGCCGAGCCGCCGCCGCTGCGGGAAGCCCCGAACGCCGCCGCCCTCGTCGCCCCGCCGCCTCCCGACGACGCCCGCAGCCCCGCCGCCCCTCGCCGCCCCGCCGCCTCCCGACGACGCCCGCAGCCCCGCCGCCCCTCGCCGCCCCCTCCCGAGCCCGCCGGAGCCCCACCCGAGCCCCGCCGGAGTTCCGCCGGACCAAGGTAGCCGTGCCTTTTTTTAAAATAAAACCGTTCGGTTTTTTCGAAACCCTAGTTTTTTTAATAGATCGGTTTATTTTTTTCGGTTTAATTAATTAGTGAACGTTCACCGATCCGTTCGTTTTAACGAACGTGTTCGTCGGTTAGTCGCTGTTAACGAACGTCCGTTCGTTTAACTGTTCGTCAGTTTTTTTTTTCGTCGGATTTTTCGCGATTATTCACGATCGTGATTTCTGGTCAGATTTTCGTTCTGGTTTAACTTTTCGCTCGTTTATCGGAATTAGGCGATTCAAGCGCCTAGAGTTTCGTCTCGAAATTCTCTTTCCGTTTAACCTACTCAAACAAGTTTTTGCTACTGTAAAATTTGACCTAGATCCAGATTAGTAAACGAAGCTTGTTTCTTTCGCCGTTTGACTTTCGTTGCTTCGTTTGATTTGATTATTTTTGCAAATCGGAGTTCTTAAGTTGAACTTTCTGGTTAGATCTTTCATTTGAGTTTTACCTGTGCATTTGATGAGTGCTTATTGTATGCTTGTTTGTTTGCGATAGAGTACCTGGAGTGCGCCGCTTGCTACTTCGAATCGCTAAGTTTCACGGATCATCAGCAAGGCAAGTAACACGTTGATCATACCTCTTTTACTACCCAGTTTTATTGCATTAGACCAACCCTCAAACATTGCATGGTTAGGATCTAATTAAATTGTGGGTATTGGGAAGTAGTTGAGGTAGTACCTATTGCCCTGTTTATTATCAAACCCTTGGGAGTTACCTCTACGTTTGCTTATATTGCTATGCTATGCTCGTAGACGTGGATTGGGTTTGAGTGAATTTTCATGACAGATGTGAGATTGTTGATTAATGGTTTACTTAAGGTGGCAGCTAAAACTCACATCTGGGTGGATTGAGGCACCTGGAGTACCCAGTGTTGCCTGTTTTTCTAAGGACCGCCACCCAGGCTCAAAGGGATCATAAGATTATTCATGCTAGAAACTTCCGTGTGCAGCCACAAGCTATTATGGGCTCTAGCATAGTTGAGTAGGTTACATGATCTCTTGAAGAGGTGGGTTAGCAGATGTAGGGGAAAGTAGGTGTAACTGTCCACCCGGAGTAAAGAGTTATTGTTTCTGAAAGACTGTGTCTCGGTCATCCGTTTCTCAAACATCATGTAGTGCGAGAATCAAGCGGAGGCGATCGAGTCTTGTGGGGAAAAGTGCACAAACCTCTGCAGAGTGTACAAACTAATCATGGTTAGCCGTGTCCCCGGTTATGGACATCTTGAGTATCTAGTACTTGGATTATCATGTGAATCTCATCACCATGTTACTTTAATTAATTTTGTTGGGTTATTGATGATACTTAAATTGGGATTGAGAATGCTGTCAACCATTCTCAATGTTTAACAACCACCATGATAGTTAAATAAAATTTATTCCTTTGCAGTAGGGAAAAATGGCTTTTCGCAAAACTGTAACCATAGAGCCTTCTACCAGCCATATATGCATGTAGTATAGCTTTACTATGTTCATTACTCTCTATGTGTTACTTTGCCAGCATATTCCATGTGCTGACCCGTTTTTGGGCTGCAACGTTTTATGTTGCAGACTTTTCAGACGACGAGTAAGGTGCCTTAGGTCGTGGTCTTATACTCAGTGATGCCGTTGGAGTTGATGGACTCACTTTTCTTCCAAGTCTTCCGCTGTTATCGTATTTAGATGGCCTTAAGCCATATTTATCATACTTATTTCTATTTTGAGATACTCGCTGTAATAAGTGTGTGATTGCTACTCTGTTATAAATCCTCCATTTGTACTGTGTGTGTCAGCATTACTGATCCAGGGATGACACTAAAGCACAGAGCACAGACTGTTTGAGGTCTGGTCGCTACAAAGGTGGTATCAGAGCACATGCTGACTGTAGGACACGACCACTAAGCTTAAGCCCTAGAACACTACTCTCTTCTCATTTCTGAATCCTCTCCACTTTCTACTCTTTTAGGAATGGTGGATGCAAGGAACAAGTTCATGCAACCGGATGAAGATACACCTTTTGGACGACACTTGAAGGAAGTCACTAAGTACCTGAATATCGGAATACCAAGCTTCACCGGAACCTACAGAGCCACACTACCAGAAGAGGAGCGCTGGAAGATTCAAGTTCAAGTTCCAGGAAGGACGTTTACGCCAGTCACTGAGCCTATAGAGTTTTCCTTTGATGCACCAACCTGGAGTTTAGGGAAGAGCATGGCAGCCCACATCTCTATGGGATGCATTGGAGAAGTCTACCGCAAGGAGCTTAAGGATACTATTTATCAGATCTGCGGACGCCGAGATGAACAATGGGAGATGATCAGCACCAAGAAGGATGGATCAATTGCAGCTTTCATCCAGGAGCAAAACCAACACATTCGTCGCCAGGAGAACCAGATGTGCTCAGACATGATATATCTGAAGAAGGCATTGACCAAGATCACGGAGTTGGAGGAAGAACTCAAGTCTATGCGCGATGGTTATGAGGAGGAGATCGCCACGTTGTTGGAGAAGAATGACGACCTGATAAAGAAGATCGGAGTATTCATGGGAGACCCAGCTCCAGGAGGAGAAGATGACGATTCTACTTGCCCGAATAACTACATCATCATCGATGACACCGACTCAGACCCCAGTGAGGATGACTTTGTTGATGAAGCTGGAGCAGATATCATGGAGTCTTCGACGGATCAAAATTTCTAGTAGACCACCAAAATCAGTAGTAGTATTCCCCCATGTATATAGTATAGTCCGAGCACTTTTGTAACGATAGTTAGATCGATTGTATGCCTTGTTTGATTTGATTGAGTGATATTGATTGTGTTTGTCTCATGAGCATATGGGTAGTGTTTTCTCTTTAGCCCTCATTCTATTATAAATTCTCATCTTTTCTAAACCTATCAGATGCCTCCGAGATGCGACACCGGATTTGTTTTCCCACCGGAGATCACTCAGTTGATTCAGCAGCAGAATGCCCTGATGCAAGTGTTAGTACAGAACCAAGGCAACAACAACAACAACCCACCACCACCTGTTGATCACTTAGCCCGTTTCTTGAGGCTAAATCCGCCGGTGTTTTCCAGCAGCACCGAGCCGATTGTTGCAGATGATTGGCTCCGCAAAGTTGGAAGGGAGTTGACCACTGCAGGATGCACAGATGCGGAGAGAGTGCGTTTTGCCGCACATCAGCTTGATGGACCCGCAGCATCATGGTGGGAAAATTACACAGCCACACACCCTATTGACACTGTCACATGGGACCAGTTTCAGCAAGCTTTCCGTACTGCCCATGTTTCAGCAGGAGCTATGGCTATGAAGAAGCGGGAGTTTCGCAACCTACGCCAAGGAGGACGCACCGTAGGCCAGTATGTGGAGGACTTTAGTAAGTTAGCACGTTATGCCCCAGATGACGTTGCTACAGATGCAGCCAAGCAGGAGAAGTTTCTCGAAGGACTGAATGATGAGCTGAGCATGCAGTTGATGGTAGCAACCTTCAACAACTACCAGGAGTTGGTAGATAGAGCTCTCATGATTGAAGGGAAGCAACAGCAGATTGAAAACCGTAAGAGGAAGTATGGACAAGGGAAGTACAATTCTGGAGCTCAGCAGAAGCCACGTTTTACCCCGAAATCGGGAGGACAGTTTCAGCATACCCATGGAGGAGGTAGTTCGCACAACCATAATGGACCCAAGAATGGTAATGGGAATGGAGGAAGCAACGGACAGAACCGTAATAACCCATCTACCCCAGCCAAGAGGGATCTAAGTCACATTACTTGTTTCAAGTGCCAGAAGACTGGACATTATGCAACTGAATGCCCGGAAGCCCAGAATGGAAATGGCAATGGAAGCTCTGGGAAGAAGCCGAACCCTTTCAATAAAGGACAAGTGAACCACGTTAGCGTGGAGGAGGTTGAAGCACAGCCTGATGCAGTAATAGGTAAGTTTTTGGTTAAGTCATTTACTGCAATCGTTCTTTTTGATACTGGTGCATCGCATTCATACATATCAAGGGGATTTGTGGATAAGTTTAAGTTGCCCACCAAAGTTCTCACAACACCTATGTTAGTAACCTCGCCAGGAGCAGAGTATATGGCAAGCCAAGGATGTTTTCAGATGCCATTGGACATAGGTAGGCATGTTTTCCCCTCAGACCTAATAGTTTTGGAGTCGCAAGGTTTGGATGTGATTTTGGGAATGGATTGGCTATCGATGTATGGAGGAAACATCGATTGCGCCAGTAAGACGATTTTGCTTACCACCCCAGAAGGAAGAAGGATTAAGTATGTATCTCGGCATATGCCGAAGAGGACTCAGGTGAATTCCTTATCAGGAGTTGTACAGGAGGAAGTACCAGTGGTGAAGGATTACCCAGATGTATTTCCAGAAGAGTTGCCAGGCATGCCACCAGATAGAGACATCGAGTTTTTTATTGAACTTTTGCCAGGCACAGGGCTAATATCTAAGAGACCGTACAGGATGCCCGCAAAAGATTTGGAGGAGATTAAGAAGCAGATTAAGGAGTTACTGGATAAAGGCTATATTCGCCCAAGTTCGTCACCTTGGGGATCACCAGTACTTCTAGTGGAGAAGAAAGATGGATCATTGAGGATGGTCGTTGATTATCGTGGATTGAATGAAGTGACCATCAAACAAGTACCCACTGCCAATGATCAATGATCTGTTTGACCGATTACAAGGAGCTAAGGTATTTTCCAAGATCGATCTATGATCAGGATACCATCAGTTGAAGATTCGAGAGCAGGATACACCTAAGACGGCTTTTACCACCAGGTATGGGCTATATGAGTATACCATTATGTCATTTGGTCTGACTAACGCACCTGCCTATTTCATGAACCTGATGAACAAAGTGTTTATGGAGTTTTTGGATAAGTTCGTCGTGGTGTTCATTGATGATATTTTTAGTCTACTCAAAGAACGAAGAGGAGCATAAGGAGCATTTGCGTTTGGTACTTGAGAAGCTCAGAGAACACCAGTTATACGCCAAGTTCAGCAAATGTGAGTTTTGGTTGAAGGAAGTTGGATTCCTCGGACATGTTATATCCGGAGAAGGAATAGCCGTAGACCCCGCCAAAGTTGACACAGTAACAAACTGGGAATCACCAACGTCAGTTGGAGAGATCCGGAGTTTTCTTGGACTTGCAGGATACTACCGGAGGTTCATTGAGAATTTCTCGAAGATTGCTAAGCCCATGACAGAGCTGTTAAAGAAGGACATCAAATTCAATTGGACTGAGGAATGTGAAGCTAGTTTCCAAGAGTTGAAGAAACGTTTGGTTACATCACCAGTGTTGATTCTGCCAGATCAACGCAAGGATTATGAAGTATATTGCGACGCTTCACGTCGAGGACTTGGAGCAGTACTAATGCAGGAGGGAAGAGTTGTTTCATATGCTTCATGACAACTTAAACCCCATGAGAAGAATTATGCCACCCATGATTTGGAGTTAGCAGCCGTAGTGCATGCGTTGAAGACATGGAGACATTTTCTCATCGGAAACCATTGTGAGGTGTACACGGATCACAAGAGTTTGAAGTACATTGTCACGCAGAAGGAGTTGAATCTCAGGCAAAGGAGATGGTTGGAGCTCATTAAGGATTATGATATGAGATTGCATTATCACCCAGGGAAGGCTAACGTAGTAGCTGATGCGTTGAGCCGCAAGAGCCATGTTAACACAATCGTGACCGGAGAGTTACCGAAATTATTAGCCGAGGATCTTCGCGAGCTATGTTTGGAGATAGTTCCAAGAGGCTATTTAGCAACGTTGGAGATTCAGTCTACCTTGATGGAAAAGATCAGAGAAGCTCAGAAGACAGACAAGGAGATTGACGAGATAAAGGAAAGGATGAGCAAAGGAAAAGCCAAGGGATTTCGTGAGGATGAGCACGATACCTTATGGTTTGAGGACCGCGTTTATGTGCCCAATGATTCGGAGATCAGTAAGTTGATCTTGCAAGAGGCCCATGATTCACCGTATTCGATTCGCCCAGGAAATACCAAGATGTATTTGGATTTGAAGGATACTTTCTGGTGGACCGGAATGAAGAAGGATATTGCGGAGTATGTAGCAGTTTGTGATGTTTGTCAAAGAGTGAAGGCAGAGCATCAGAAGCCAGCAGGATTGCTACAGCCATTGCCGATACCCGAATGGAAGTGGGATAAACTAGGCATGGATTTTATCACGGGATTGCCCAGGACTCGTTCAGGCTATGACTCAATATGGGTTGTAGTCGATCGTTTGATGAAATTAGCTCATTTCATCCCAGTGAAGACCACTTACACCAGTGCTAAGTTGGCAAAGATATACATGACCAGGATCGTATGTTTGCATGGAGTTCCGAGGACCATTGTATCAGATAGAGGAACCCAGTTTACCTCGAAGTTCTGGAATCAGTTACATGAAACCTTGGGAACCAGACTAGAATTCAGTACAGCCTTTCACCCACAGACAGATGGACAGACTCAGAGAGTCAATCAGATTTTGGAGGACATGTTGAGAGCTTGTGCGCTAGATTATGGATCTAGTTGGGACGACAATTTGCCATATGCAGAGTTTTCTTACAACAACAGTTATCAAACCAGTTTGAAGATGGCCCCTTTCAAAGCTTTGTACGGAAGGAGGTGTAGAACACCATTGTTATGGGACGAAGTTGGAGACCGTCAGTTGTTTGGACCAGATTTGATTAAGGAATCAGAACAGAAAGTGAAGTTGATTCGCGATAGGCTCAAGGTAGCCCAGTCCAGGCAGAAGAGTTATGCGGATTCTAAACGTAAGGAGACAGTTCACGAAGTCGGAGACAGAGTTTATCTTCGAGTATCACCACTTCGAGGAGTGAAGCGCTTTGGAGTTAAGGGAAAGTTAGCGCCACGTTTTGTAGGACCATACAGAGTTTTGGAGCGTATGGGAGAAGTTGCTTACAAGCTGGAATTGCCTGGAGGATTGTCAGGAGTTCATGATGTATTTCACGTTTCCCAGTTGAAGAAGTGCCACGCAGAGATGGCTGAGATACCACTGAGAGATACCGTGCTGCTGGAAGCGATTCAGTTGGATAGTGACTTGAGCTATGAGGAGAAACCAGTTAAGATTCTTGAGTATGCCAGCCGAGTCACCCGCAGCAAGGTTATCAAGTTTTGCAAAGTTCAGTGGAGTCACCACACTGAAGATGAAGCCACCTGGGAACGAGAGGAAGATCTACGGAAAAATCACTCTCACCTATTTTCTAGCCAACCCGAATCTCGAGGGCGAGATTCATCTTAAGAGGGGTAGGTTTGTAACATCCCAAATTTTCAATTTGGAATGTTATACATTAGATCATCATTGCATAGCATATTTTATTGCATTTTGTTAAATCCTCGAAAATCCTAAGCAACCCAAGGACCCTCGGAGAGAGTTGGGGATTTTCGTGGTTTTCATATTTGACTTTATCAAATAATGAAACGAGGATTTTGGTTTTAATTAATTTTCTCTCCGAAAATATTTCGTACTAAAATAAATGAGAGGAGAAAATATGACTTCTCCAAAATAATTGAAATATTGGAGGAAAAATATTAAAATCAAATATTGGATTTTAATCGGGTTTTATTTGCAATTTTAATTTCATTAGAAAAATTGCACGTTTTCAAAATTGCATTTTTGGGCCAAAAAATGTTCATCTTGTTCTAATTTTTTTAATTAAATGGTGAAAATTTGTTTTAGCATTTTTGGATTTTTATTTATTTTTCTATGATTTTGTTTTAGATTCGGCGAAATTATTAAAAAAAAACGCCGAGCGCGCCGACTGGGCCGAAGCCCAGCCGACGGTCGAGCCAGCCCCGTGCCTCGTCTCCCTCCTGGAGTCGGACGCCGCCGCCGCCGTGTCCCGCTAGGACACCGCCGCCACCGCCTTGCCCCCTCCCCCACGCCACCCCCTCCTTAAATACCCCACCCGCCCCCTCTCCCTCACCCCGTTCCCCACCCCGAGGAGCCCGACGCCGAGCCGAAGCCCGACGCCAGAGCCGAGCCGCCGCCGCTGCGGGAAGCCCCGAACGCCGCCGCCCTCGTCGCCCCGCCGCCTCCCGACGACGCCCGCAGCCCCGCCGCCCCTCGCCGCCCCGCCGCCTCCCGACGACGCCCGCAGCCCCGCCGCCCCTCGCCGCCCCCTCCCGAGCCCGCCGGAGCCCCACCCGAGCCCCGCCGGAGTTCCGCCGGACCAAGGTAGCCGTGCCGTTTTTTTAAAATAAAACCGTTCGGTTTTTTCGAAACCCTAGTTTTTTTAATAGATCGGTTTAATTAATTAGTGAACATTCACCGATCCGTTCGTTTTAACGAATGTGTTCGTCGGTTAGTCGCTGTTAACGAACGTCCGTTCGTTTAACTGTTTGCCAGTTTTCTTTTTCGTCGAATTTTTCGCGATTATTCCCGATCGTGATTTCTGGTCAGATTTTCGTTCTGGTTTCACTTTTCGCTCGTTTATCGGAATCAGGCGATTCAAGCGCCTAGAATTTCGTCTCGAAATTCTCTTTCCGTTTAACCTACTCAAACAAGTTTTTGTTACTGTAAAATTTGACCTAGATCCAGATTAGTAAACGAAGCTTGTTTCTTTCGCCGTTTGACTTTCGTTGCTTCGTTTGATTTGATTATTTTTGCAAATCGGAGTTCTTAAGTTGAACTTTCTGGTTAGATCTTTCATTTGAGTTTTACCTGTGCATTTGATGAGTGCTTATTGTATGCTTGTTTGTTTGCGATAGAGTACCCGGAGTGCGCCGCTTGCTACTTCGAATCGCGAAGTTTCACGGATCATCAGCAAGGCAAGTAACACGTTGATCATACCTCTTTTACTACCCAGTTTTATTGCATTAGACCAACCCTCAAACATTGCATGGTTAGGATCTAATTAAATTGTGGGTATTGGGAAGTAGTTGAGGTAGTACCTATTGCCCTGTTTATTATCAAACCCTTGGGAGTTACCTCTACGTTTGCTTATATTGCTATGCTATGCTCGTAGACGTGGATTGGGTTTGAGTGAATTTTCATGACAGATGTGAGATTGTTGATTAATGGTTTACTTAAGGTGGCAGCTAAAACTCACATCTGGGTGGATTGAGGCACCTGGAGTACCCAGTGTTGCCTGTTTTTCTAAGGACCGCCACCCAGGCTCAAAGGGATCATAAGATTATTCATGCTAGAAACTTCCGTGTGCAGCCACAAGCTATTATGGGCTCTAGCATAGTTGAGTAGGTTACATGATCTCTTGAAGAGGTGGGCTAGCAGATGTAGGGGAAAGTAGGTGTAACTGTCCACCCGGAGTAAAGAGTTATTGTTTCTGAAAGACTGTGTCTCGGTCATCCGTTTCTCAAACATCATGTAGTGCGAGAATCAAGCGGAGGCGATCGAGTCTTGTGGGGAAAAGTGCACAAACCTCTGCAGAGTGTACAAACTAATCATGGTTAGCCGTGTCCCCGGTTATGGACATCTTGAGTATCTAGTACTTGGATTATCATGTGAATCTCATCACCATGTTACTTTAATTAATTTTGTTGGGTTATTGATGATACTTAAATTGGGATTGAGAATGCTGTCAACCATTCTCAATGTTTAACAACCACCATGATAGTTAAATAAAATTTATTCCTTTGCAGTAGGGAAAAAATGGCTTTTCGCAAAACTGTAACCATAGAGCCTTCTACCAGCCATATATGCATGTAGTATAGCTTTACTATGTTCATTACTCTCTATGTGTTACTTTGCCAGCATATTCCATGTGCTGACCCGTTTTTGGGCTGCAACGTTTTATGTTGCAGACTTCTCAGACGACGAGTAAGTTGCCTTAGGTCGTGGTCTTATACTCAGTGATGCCGTTGGAGTTGATGGACTCACTTTTCTTCCAAGTCTTCCGCTGTTATCGTATTTAGATGGCCTTAAGCCATATTTATCATACTTATTTCTATTTTCAGATACTCGTTGTAATAAGTGTGTGATTGCTACTCTGTTATAAATCCTCCATTTGTACTGTGTGTGTCAGCATTACTGATCCAGGGATGACACTAAAGCACAGAGCACAGACTGTTTGAGGTCTGGTCGCTACAGTCAAGCTCGATGTGTTTGGTCCGGCGATGTTGTACCGGATTATGTGCAAGATAAACAACACTAACATTGTCGCAGAAGACAATTGTGGCACTGGTGACTGGGCGATGAAGTTCCTGTAGTAACTGACAGACCCAGCAAGACTCGGCTACTGCAGTAGAAACATCGAGATATTCGGCTTCCGCACTGGAGCGGGAAACGGTAGTATGCCGCCAAAAAGACCATGAAATCCAATTATCGCCAAAACACATGCAAAACCCGAAAGTGGAGCGTCTGGTGTTGGGGCAATCCGTCCAATCGGCATCTAAACAGGCAATGAGTTTAGCAGATGAAGAGATATGAAGTGTCAAACCAAAGTCAAGTGTGCCTTTTAGATATCTGGGAATACGTTTAAGAAATAGAAGATGGGGTTCGTGAGGATCATGCATATGAAGACACACTTGTTGAACAACATAGGCGATGTCTGATCGAGTGAGGGTGGCATACTGAAGAGCACCAGCAAGACTACGATAGGGTGAAGGATCAAAAACAGGGGTACCATTGGTGAATGATAGTTTCGCGTTAGTGTCAACAGGAGTAGAAACCGGATTACAGTCATGCATATTGGCCCGGGAGAGAATGTCAAGAAAGTACTATCGCTGGGATGTGCGAGAGACATAAATTCCAAGAAAGTGATGAAGAGGTCCAGATCTTTCATAGCAAATTCTTTAGAAAAGGAAGTGATAATCGATGAGAGCAAACAAGCATAGGAGGCAGTAAGGATGATGTCACCGGCATAGAGAAGTAAATATGCAATGATGTTTCCCTTGTGAAGAATAAACAAGGAAGCATCATCCCTGGACTCAATGAAACCTGCAGAACGAGCATAGGTTGTAAACCGCCGAATCCATGCTTGAGGAGCTTGTTTAAGGTCGTACAAGGATTTATGCAAGCGACTGATATAGTTAGGATAGCGAGGATCCATGAAACCAGAGGGTCATTGACTATAGATGACCTCATCAAGATGACTGTGAAGAAAGGCATTTTTAATGTCGAGTTGGTGAAATAGGCCAAGAAGAAGAGAGAGCGATAGAGAGAACTGAAGGAAATATGCCCTAGAGGCAATAATAAAGTTGTTATTTATATTTCCTTATATCATGATAAATATTTATTATTCATGCTAGAATTGTATTAACTGGAAACTTAGTACATGCGTGAATACATAGACAAACAGAGTGTCCCTAGTATGCCTCTACTTGACTAGCTCGTTAATCAAAGATGGTTAAGTGTCCTGACCATAGACATGTGCTATCATTTGATCAACGGGATCACATCATTAGAGAATGATGTGATGGACAAGACCCATCCGTTAGCTTAGCATAATGATCGTTTAGTTTTATTGCTATTGCTTTCTTCATGACTTATACATATTCCTCTGACTATGAGATTATGCAACTCCCGAATACCGGAGGAACACTTTGTGTGCTATCAAACGTCACAACGTAACTGGGTGATTATAAAGATGCTCTACAGGTGTCTCCGATGGTGTTTGTTGAGTTGGCATAGATCGAGATTAGGATTTGTCACTCTGAGTATCGGAGAGGTATCTCTGGGCCCTCTCGGTAATGCACATCACTATAAGCCTTGCAAGCAATGTGACTAATGAGTTAGTTGCGGGATGATGCATTACGGAACGAGCAACGGGACTTGCCGGTAACGAGATTGAACTAGGTAAGAGGATACCGACGATCGAATCTCGGGCAAGTAACATACCAATGACAAAGGGAATAACGTATGTTATTATGAGTTTTGACCGATAAAGATCTTCGTAGAATATGTGGGAGGCAATATGAGCATCCAGGTTCCGCTATTGGTTATTGACCGGAGATGTGTCTCGGTTATGTCTGCATAGTTCTCGAACCCATAGGGTCCGCACGCTTAACGTTCGATGATGATTTGTATTATGAGTTATGTGTTTTGGTGACCGAAGTTTGTTCGGAGTCCCGGATGAGATCACAGACATGACGATGAGTCTCGAAATGGTCGAGAGGTAAAGGTTGAAATATTGGAAGGTTATATACGGACACCGAAATGGTTCCGAAGAAGATCGGGGATCTTTCGGAGTACCGGGAAGTTACCGGAACCCCCGGGAAAGTTAATGGGCCTATTGGGCCATAGTGGAGGAGAGGAGGCAGGCCACGTGAGGAGGCCTGATGTCTACTACGTAACCTTCTCCTTGTAGACGTTGTTGGGCCTCCAAGTGCAGAGGTTTGTAGGACAGTAGCAAATTTCCCTCAAGTGGATGACCTAAGGTTTATCAATCCGTGGGAGGTGTAGGATGAAGATGGTCTCTCTCAAACAACCCTGCAAGCAAATAACAAAGAGTCTCTTGTGTCCCCAACACACCCAATACAATGGTAAATTGTATAAGTACACTAGTTCGGCGAAGAGATGGTGATACAAGTGCAATATGGATGGTAGATATAGGTTTTTGTAATCTGAAAATGTAAAAACAGCAAGGTAGCAAGTAATAAAAGTTAGCGTAAATGGTATTGCAATGCTAGGAAACAAGGCCTAGGGTTCATACTTTCACTAGTGCAAATTCTATCAACAATAATAACATACTTGGATCATATAACTATCCCTCAACATGCAACAAAGAGTCACTCCAAAGTCACTAATAGCGGAGAACAAACGAAGAGATTATTGTAGGGTATGAAACCACCTCAAAGCTATCCTTTCTGATCGATCTATTCAAGAGTCCGTAGTAAAATAACATGAAGCTATTCTTTCCGTTCGATCTATCATAGAGTTCGTACTAGAATAACACCTTAAGACACAAATCAACCAAAACCCTAATGTCACCTAGATACTCCAATGTCACCTCAAGTATCCATGGGTATGATTATACGATATGCATCACACAATCTCATATTCATCTATTCAACCAACACAAAGAACTTCAAAGAGTGCCCCAAAGTTTCTACCGGAGAGTCAAGACGAAAACGTGTGCCAACCCCTATGCATAGGTTCATGGGCGGAACCCGCAAGTTGATCACCAAAACATACATCAAGTGGATCACGTGATATCCCATTATCACCACAGATAAGCACGGCAAGACATACATCAAGTGTTCTCAAATCCTTAAAGACTCAATCCGATAAGATAACTTCAAAGGGAAAACTCAATCCATTACAAGAGAGTAGAGGGGGAGAAACATCATAAGATCCAACTACAATAGCAAAGCTCGTGATACATCAAGATCGTATCACCTCAAGAACACGAGAGAGAGAGAGAGAGAGATCAAACACATAGCTACTGGTACATACCCTCAGCCCCGAGGGTGAACTACTTCCTCCTCGTCATGGAGAGCGCCGGGATGATGAAGATGGCCACCGGTGAGGGACCCCCCTCCGGCAGGGTGCCGGAACAGGGTCCCGATTGGTTTTTGGTGGCTACAGAGGCTTGCGGCGGCGGAACTCCCCATCTATTCTGTTCTCTGGAGGTTTCAGTATTTATAGGATTTTTTGGCATAGGTCTCACGTCAGGGGGGTCTCCGGGTTGTCCACGAGGTAGGGGCCCACGCCCAGGGGGTGGGCGCGCCCCCCACCCTCGTGGGCAGCCTGGGACTCTCTTGGCCCAACTCTTTTACTCCGGGGGCTTCTTTTGGTCCAGAAAAATCATCAAAAATTGGCACGTCAATTGGACTCCGTTTGGTATTCCTTTTATGTAAAACTCAAAAACAAGGAAAAAATAAAAACTGGCACTGGGCTCTAGGTTACTAGGTTAGTCCCAAAAATCATATAAAATATCATTAAATGCATATAAAACATCTAAGATGGATAATATAATAGCATGAATACTTCATAAATTATAGATACGTTGGAGACGTATCAGCATCCCCAAGCTTAATTCATGCTCGTCCTCGAGTAGGTAAATGATAAAAGAAATAATTTATGAAGTGTGAATGCTAGCAGGTGCACAAGTTTGATCAATGATAATTTCAATCACCTTTTCTAGCATCATTATATGTCATAACAGTAGCTCATAACATAAGGCTTCTCATGATCAAGTAACAAGCTATTCACATGTTAAAGTATAGACCATAAACTTTCTTGAAAACTAACAAACAGTTCTCAGTCATCAAACAATTGCAATTCATCTTATTTTCAGGAAGGGTCTATGTAAGAGCTTTGATTTAGTAAATCCCACATACTCAACTATCATATAGTCTTCCATGATTGCTACCACTCAAAGCATATTTTTAGAACAAATAGCATTCATCGAACACAGAGAAAGATAGGGGCTTAATGTTTCGCCTCCCAACTTATTTATCATATAGATAATTGTCAACAATAATAATTCATGATCAAATATATTTGAATGGCCATATATGCTCAGATCTTTCCATCACATGATGCTTGCCAACTAAAGAGTAGGTTGGAATGAGAAGGAATACTACTGACTCTTGCATAAGAGTAAAAGATAGGCCCTTCGCAGAGGGAAGCAGGGATTTGCAGAGGTGCCAAAGCTCAAAGCAAAAACAGAGATGAAAATAATTTTGAGAGGTATGCTTTCATTGTCAACATAAAGACCAAGAGTTCCCAATATCTTCCATACTACATACATTATAGGCGGTTCCCACGCAGAAAGGTAAAGTTTTTACTCCCCCTCCACCAACATTCACACTCCACGGCTTGTTCGAAACAACGGGTGCCGTCCAACTATCAACATTCCTGGGGGAGTTTTGTATAAATTATTTGTGATTTTTTTTGATCTTTTGATCATAGGACTGGGCATCCCAGTTACCAGCCATTTTCTCGTGAATGATGAGCGGAGTCCACTCATCGTGAGAATAACCCACCTAGCATGGAAGATACTGACAGCCCCTAGTTGCTACATGAGCGATTCGGGCATACAAAACCGATTATTATTTGAAGGTTTAGAGTTTGGCACATGCAAATTTACTTGGAACGGCAGGTAAATACCGCATATAGGTAGATATGATGGACACTCATGGAAGAAACTTGGTTCAAGGAATTTGGATGCACAAGCAGTATTCCCGCTTAGTACAGATATTTTGGCTAGCAAAGGATTCTAAATAGCAAGCACCACATGTTAGAGGATCCATAACAATATAACTTCTATACAAATATACCCAAGCAGAACTCATTATGTTGTCTTCCTTGTCCAACTTCAACTAATTTGCTCAGGTTTGAAAATAATTAATGGGGCTCACAATCATAGAAGATGTCCAAGATAGTATATTTATATGTGAAATCTCTCTTCCTTCAATATTCTTTCATGAATTGTTCAAGTGACCAATACAATGTTTGCTGACCTTCAAAAAATTTACCACCTCTACTTCTTATATGTGAAGGCATTGCCCCCCATGGGATAAGCATATGAAACATATATAATTTCAGATTTATGACATTCAAATTATTCAACAATTCACTCATAGGATATAAGTGAAGCACATGAGTAAATGACAAACTACTCCAAAAAGATATAAGTGAAGATCAATGAGTAGTTAAATAATTATGTAACTATGTGAAGACTCTCTCCCATTTTAAGAATTTCAGATCTTGGTACTTTATTCAAACAGCAAGCAAAACAAAATAAAATGACATGACGCTCCAAGCAAAACACATATCATGTGGTGAATAAAAATATAGCTTCAAGTAAAGTTACCGATGAACAAAGATGAAAGAGGGGATGCCATCCGGGGCATCCCAGAGCTTAGGCTTTTGGTTGTCCTTGAATATTACCTTGGGGTGCCTTGGGCATCCCCAAGCTTAGGATATTGCCACTCCTTATTCCATAGCCCATCGATTCTTTACCCAAAACTTGAAAACTTCACAACACAAAACTTAACAGAAAATCTCGTGAGCTCCGTTAGCGAAAGAAAACAAAACACCACTTCAAGGTACTGTAATGAACTCATTCTTTATTTGTATTGGTGTTAAATATACTGTATTCCAACTTCTCTATGGTTTATAAACTATTTTACTAGCCATAGATTCATCAATAAGCAAACAACACACGAAAAACAGAATCTGTCAAAAACAGAACAGTATGTAGTAATCTGTAACTAACGCAAACTTCTGGAACTGAAAAAAATCCACCAAAATAGGACGACCTAGATAATTTGTTTATTGATCTACTGCAATTGGAATCAGTATTTTATCACGTTCTGGTGATTTTTAACAATTGTTTTCGTGAACAGAAAATTTCTGGAATTTTCAGCAAGATCAAATAACTATCATCCAAGAAGATCCTATAGGTCTTACTTGGCACAAACACTAATTAAAACATAAAACTACATCTAACCAGAGGCTAGATCAAATATTTATTACTAAACAGAACCAAAAAGCAAGAAACAAAAATAAAATTGGGTTGCCTCCCAACAAGCGCTAACGTTTAACGCCCCTAGCTAGGCATGATGATTTCAATGATGCTCACATAAAAGATAAGAATTGAAACATAAAGAGAGCATCATGAAGAATACGACTAGCACATTTAAGTCTAACCCACTTCCTATGCATAGGGATTTTGTGAGCAAACAACTTATGGCAACAATAATCAACTAGCATAGGAAGGCAAAACAAGCATAACTTTAAAACTTTAAGCACATAGAGAGGAAACTTGATATTATTGCAATATGTAGAAGCATATGATCCTCTCTCATAATAATTTTCAGTAGCATCATGAATGAATTCAACCATATAACCAGCACATAAAGCATTCTTTTCATGATCTACTTGCATAGAAATTTTACTACTCTCCACATAAGCAAATTTATTCTCATCAATAGTAGTGGGAGCAAACTCAACAAAATAACTACCATGTGATTGAAAATTAAGATCGAGATGACAAGTTTCATGGTTATCATTATTCTTTATAGCGTACGTGTCATCACAATAATTATCATAGATAGGAGGCATGCTTTCATCATAGTAAATTTGCTCATCAAAGCTTGGGGTCAAAAAATATCATCTTCATCAAACATAGCTTCCCCAAGCTTGTGGCTTTGCATATCATTAGCATCATGGATATTCATAGAATTCATACTAACAACATTGCAATCTTGCTCATCATACAAAGATTTAGTGCCAAACATTCTATAGATTTCTTCTTCTAGCACTTGAGCACAATTTTCCTTTCCATCATACTCCCGAAAGATATTAAAAAGATGAAGCGTATGAGGCAAACTCAATTCCATTTTTTGTAGTTTTCTTTTATAAACTAACTAGTGATAAAACAAGAAACAAAAAGATCTGATTGCAAGATCTAAAGATATACCTTCAAGCACTCACCTCCCCGGCAACGGCGCCAGAAAAGAGCTTAGTTGACGGGGTGTGAGTGCCGCTTACCTAGCCTCCCTGGCAACGGCGCCAGAAAAGAGCTTGATGTCTACTACGCAACCTTCTCCTTGTAGACGTTGTTGGGCCTCCAAGTGCAGAGGTTTGTAGGACAGTAGCAAATTTCCCTCAAGTGGATGACCTAAGGTTTATCAATCCGTGGGAGGTGTAGGATGAAGATGGTCTCTCTCAAACAACCCTGCATGCAAATAACAAAGAGTCTCTTGTGTCCCCAACACACCCAATACAATGGTAAATTGTATAGGTGCACTAGTTCGGCGAAGAGATGGTGATACAAGTGCAATATGGATGGTAGATATAGGTTTTTGTAAACTGAAAATATAAAAACAGCAAGGTAGAAAGTAATAAAAGTGAGCGTAAACGGTATTGCAATGCTAGGAAACAAGGCCTAGGGTTCATACTTTCACTAGTGCAAATTCTCTCAACAATAATAACATACTTGGATCATATAACTATCCCTCAACATGCAACAAAGAGTCACTCCAAAGTCACTAATAGCGGAGAACAAACGAAGAGATTATTGTAGGGTACGAAACCACCTCAAAGCTATCCTTTCTGATCGATCTATTCAAGAGTCTGTAGTAAAATAACATGAAGCTATTCTTTCTGTTCGATCTATCATAGAGTTCGTACTACAATAACACCTTAAGACACAAATCAACCAAAACCCTAATGTCACCTAGATACTCCAATGTCACCTCAAGTATCCGTGGGTATGATTATACGATATGCATCACACAATCTCATATTCATCTATTCAACCAACACAAAGAACTTCAAAGAGCGCCCCAAAGTTTCTACCAGAGAGTCAAGACGAAAACGTGTGCCAACCCCTATGCATAGGTTCATGGGCGGAACCCGCAAGTTGATCACCAAAACATACATCAAGTGGATCACGTGATATCCCATTATCACCACAGATAAGCACGGCAAGACATACATCAAGTGTTCTCAAATCCTTAAAGACTCAATCCGATAAGATAACTTCAAAGGGAAAACTCAATCCATTACAAGAGAGTAGAGGGGGAGAAACATCATAAGATCCAACTACAATAGCAAAGCTCGCGATACATCAAGATCGTATCACCTCAAGAACACGAGAGAGAGAGATCAAACACATAGCTACTGGTACATACCCTCAGCCCCGAGAGTGAACTACTCCCTCCTCGTCATGGAGAGTGCCGGGATGATGAAGATGGCCACCGGTGAGGGATCCCCCCCTCCGGCAGGGTGCCGAAACAGGGTCCCGATTGGTTTTTGGTGGCTACAGAGGCTTGCGGTGGCGGAACTCCCGATCTATTCTGTTCTCTGGAGGTTTCAGTATTTATAGGATTTTTTGGCGTAGGTCTCACGTCAGGGGGGTCTCCGGGTTGCCCACGAGGCAGGGGCCCATGCCCAGGGGGTGGGCGCCCCCCACCCTCGTGGGCAGCCTGGGACTCTCCTGGCCCAACTCTTTTACTCCGTGGGCTTCTTTTGGTCCAGAAAAAATCATCAAAAATTGGCACATCAATTGGACTCCGTTTGGTAGTCCTTTTCTGTAAAACTCAAAAACAAGGAAAAAAACAGAAACTGACACTGGGCTCTAGGTTAATAGGTTAGTCCCAAAAATCATATAAAATATCATTAAATGCATATAAAACATCTAAGATGGATAATATAATAGCATGAATACTTCATAAATTGTAGATACGTTGGAGACGTATCAAGGCCCCCCCCTTGCCCAAACCGAATTGGACTAGGGGAGGGGGCGCGGCCCCCCCTCTGAAAGTGCTAGTTATTGACTAGAGGGGGGGGTGAATAGGTGATTTTTATGGAAGTCTTCAAAACACGGGGGCTTTGAAGACAAACAGTAGAAATGAACCTATTGATATGCAGCGGAAGGTAGACTACACTAGACAAGCCATAGTCAAGTAAGTAATAAAGTGAAAGCACGAAGACTATTAGCAGCTAGGTAGTATGGATCAGGATGGAAGAAGTATGGAGCCAACCAATAACAGTCTTCACACAGTGAAGTCAATCAGATCATGCAAGCAGGCAATGACTTCACGAAGACAAACTGTAAGCAAAGAGAGGTATGAGATAGAACCAGTTGCTTGGAGAGGACAAGGATTTGTTGGACCAGTTCCAGTTGCTGTGACAACTATACGTCTGGTTAGGGAGACTGAGATTTAACTCAGAAGACCGCGTCTTCACCTTATTCCCCTTGAGCTAAGAACACTTAGTCCTCGCCCAATCACTCTGGTAAGTCTTCAAGGTAGACTTCCAAAATTTCACAGACTCCGTTCACCGGCAATCCACAATGACTCTTGGATGCTCAGAACGTGACGCCTAACCGGCTGGAGGATTCACAATCCTCAAGTGTAACAAGTCTTCAGATCACACGGACAGAAATACTTTAGTGATGCCTAACACTCTTTGGCTCTGGGTGTTTTGGGCGTTGTCCTCGCAAGGATCTCTCTCTCAAATGCTTCGGAGGTGGGTTGCTCTCAAACGACAAAAGCCGTGCACTAACTCTGAGCAGCCACCAATTTATGGTGTAGGGGGTGGGCTATTTATAGCCAGGAGGCAAACCGACCTTATTTGTCCGAAATGACCCTGGGTCACTAACGAACTGACACGTGTCCAACGGTCAGATTTCAAACACACGCGACAGCTTGACTTGGGCTACAAGTAAAGCTGACTGATACGTCTCCAACGTATCTATAATTTTATATTGCTCCATGCTATTATATACTCTGTTTTGGATGTTTAATGGGCTTATTTACATACTTTTATATTATTTTTGGGACTAACCTATTAACCGGAGACCCAGCCCAAATTGCTGTTTTTTTGCCTATTTCAGTGTTTCGCAGAAAAGGAATATCAAACGGAGTCCAAACGGAATGAAACCTTCGGGAGAGTTATTTTTGGAACAAACGTGATCCAGAGGACTTGGAGTGGACGTCAAGAAATCACCGAGGAGGCCACGAGGCAGGGGGCGCGCCTACCCCCCTGGGCGCGCCCTCCACCCTCATGGGCCCCTCGTAGCTCCACCGACCTACTTCTTCCTCCTATATATACCTACGTACTCCCAAACCATCAGAGACGGAGCAAAAACCCTATTTCCACCTCCGCAACCTTCTGTACCCATGAGATCCCATCTTGGGGCCTTTTTCGGCGCTCCGCCGGAGGGGGCATTGATCACGGAGGGCTTCTACATCAACTCCATAGCCTCTCCGATGATGTGTGAGTAATTTACCTCAGACCTTCAGGTCCATAGTTATTAGCTATATGGATTCTTCTCTCTCTTTGGATCTCAATACAAAGTTCTCCTCGATTCTCTTGGAGATCTATTTGATGTTACTCTTCTTTTGCGGTGTGTTTGTCGAGATCCGATGAATTGTGGGTTTATGATCAAGATTATCTATGAACAATATTTGAATCTCCTCTGAATTCTTTTATGTATGATTGGTTATGTTTGCAAGTCTCTTCGAATTATCAGTTTGGTTTGGCCTACTAGATTGATCTTTCTTGCAATGGGAGAAGTGCTTAGCTTTGGGTTCAATCTTGCGGTGCTCGATCCCAGTGACAGTAGGGGAAACGACACGTATTGTATTGTTGCCATCGAGGATAAAAAGATGGGTTTTATATCATATCGTATGAGTTTATCCCTCTACATCATGTCATCTTGCTTAAAGCATTACTCTGTTCTTATGAACTTAATACTCTAGATGCATGCTGGATAGCGGTCGATGTGTGGAGTAATAGTAGTAGATGCAGGCAGGAGTTGGTCTACTTGTCACGGACGTGGTGCCTATATACATGATCATACCTAGATATTCTCATAACTATGCTCAATTCTATCAATTGCTCGACAATAATTTGTTTACCCACCGTAATACTTATGCCATCTTGAGAGAAGCCACTAGTGAAACCTATGGCCCCCGGGTCTATTCTCCATCATATTAATCTCCCGTCAACAAGCTATTTCTATCTTTCTTTACTTTGCAATCTTTACTTTTAATCTTTATCATAAAAATACCAAAAATATTATCTTATCATCGCTATCAGATCTCACTCTCATAAGTGACCGTGAAGGGATTGACAACCCCTTTATCGCGTTGGTTGCGAGGTTCTTATTTGTTTGTGTAGGTGCGTGGGACTCGCGTTTGGTCTCCTACTGGATTGATACCTTGGTTCTCAAAAACTGAGGGAAATACTTACGCTACTTTACTGCATCACCTTTCCTCTTCAAGGGAAAACCAACACAGTGCTCAAGAGGTAGCAAGAAGGATTTCTGGCGCCGTTGCCGGGGAGTCTACGCACAAGTGAAGACATACCAAGTACCCATCACAAACTCTTATCCCTCGCATTACATTATTTGCCATTTGCCTCTCGTTTTCCTCACCCCCACTTCACCCTTGCCGTTTTATTCGCCCTCTCTTTCCGTTCGCCTCTTTCCCATTGCTATTCTTGTGCCATGGCCGAATCAAAAAGGGCTAAGGGCTATCTCCAGGGTTTTAATACTTTGGATAGCCCCTCTGTCCTCTCTAAGCTCATAAATAATGATGCTATGGAAAGACCTACCGGGGTTATCAATGAGGGTTTGAATAATTTTGATGAAGATGATCCCAAATTTTTTCGTTATTTACTTGACGAGTCTTTGAAAGATGCTTGGGATAGGCTTTTAAGGATTCGAGCTAGTTATGTACCCCAATATCAAATTGAGATATACCTAAAAAGCTTTTATGTTGGGTTGCCCGTTTCGTTAAAGCAAGTTTTAGATTCTCTTTTTGAAGAGGGTTTTCTTGAAGGGGACCCCATAGATACCTATGAAAAGATGAAAACTATATTTGGGCACCCCATGAGTGAGAAGGTTGAATCCACCTCTCTTTTGTGCTTTTACCAAAACGAAATTATCAAAGAGATGAAGGCTAGCTTAGATGCAAATTTCCGTAGTGTGCTTAATCTTTCTTCCACCATTAATGGCCACGTGCTTTCTCAAAATAGAAAGATAAATGCTATAGATAATAAATTTTCTCTTTTGTTTCCCAATGCCAAAGATGGCAATACCTAGATCTATCCTCGCTTTTATGCCTAGCTAGGGGCGTTAAACGATAGCGCTTGTTGGGAGGCAACCCAATTTTATTTTAGTTTTTTTTGCTTTTTGGTTCTGTTTAGTAATAAATAATCCATCTAGCTTCTGGTTAGATTTGTTTTTGTGTTTTAATTAGTGTTTGTGCCAAGTGAAACCTATAAGATCTTCTTGGATGATAGTTATTTGATCTTGCTGAAAATTCCAGAAACTTTATGTTCACAAAAACAATTGTTAAAAATCACAAGAACGTGATAAATTACTGATTCCAATTGCAGTAGATCAATAAACAAATTATCTAGGTCGACCTATTTTGGTAGATTTTTTTGAGTTCCAGAAGTTTGCGTTAGATACAGATTACTACAGACTGTTCTGTTTTTGACAAATTCTGTTTTTCGCGTGTTGTTTGCTTATTTTGATGAATCTATGGCTAGTAAAAGAGTTTATAAACCATAGAGAAGTTGGAATACAGTAGTTTTAACACCAATATAAATAAATAATGAGTTCATTACAGTACCTTGAAGTAGTGTTTTGTTTTATTTCGCTAACGGAGCTCATGAGATTTTCTGTTAAGTTTTATGTTGTGAAGTTTTCAAGTTTTGGGTAAGGATTTGATGGATTATGGAACAAGGAGTGGCAAGAGCCTAAGATTGGGGATGCCCAAGGCACCCTAAGGTAAATCTAATGACACCAAAAAGCCAAAGCTTCGGGATGCCCCGGAAGGCATCCCCTCTTTCGTCTTCGTCCATCGGTAACTTTACTTGGAGCTATATTTTTATTCACCACATGATAAGTGTTTTGCTTGGTGCGTCTTGTATAATTTGAGTCTTTGCTTTTAGTTTACCACAATCATCCTCGCTGTACACACCTTTTGAGAGAGACACACATGATTCAGAATTTATTAGAATACTCTATGTGCTTCACTTATATCTTTTGAGCTATATAGATTTTTTGCTCTAGTGCTTCACTTATATCTTTTAGAGCACGGTGGTGGTTTGTTTTATAGAAACTATTGTTCTCTCATGCTTCAGTTATATTATTTTGAGAGTCCTACAAAACAGCATGGTAATTGATACGTCTCCAACATATCTATAATTTTTTGTTGTTCTATGCTATATTATATTCTGTTTTGGATGTTTAATGGGCTTTATTATACACTTTTATATTATTTTTGGGACTAACCTATTAACCGGAGGCCCAGCCCAAATTGCTGTTTTTTTGCCTATTTCAGTGTTTCAAAGGAAAAGGATATCAAACGGAGCAAAAACCCTATTTCCACCGCCGCAACCTTCTGTACCCGTGAGATCCCATATTGGGGCCTTTTCCGGCGCTCCGGCGGAGGGGGCATTGATCACGGAGGGCTTCTACATCAACACCATAGCCTCTCCGACGATGTGTGAGTAGTTTACCTCAAACCTTCTGGTCCATAGTTATTAGCTAGATGGCTTCTTTTCTCTCTTTGGATCTCAATACAAAGTTCTCCTTGATCTTCTTGGAGATCTATTCGATGTAATCTTCTTTTGCGGTGTGTTTGTCAAGATCCGATGAATTGTAGGTTTATGATCAAGATTATCTATGAACAATATTTGAATCTCCTCTGAATTCTTTTATGTATGATTGGTTATCTTTGCAAGTCTCTTCGAATTATCAGTTTGGTTTGGCCTAGTAGATTGATCTTTCTTGCAATGGGAGAAGTGCTTAGCTTTGGGTTCAATCTTGCGGTGCTCGATCCCAGTGACAGAAAGGGAAATGACATGTATTGTATTGTTGCCATCGAGGATAAAAAGATGGGGTTTATATCATATTGCATGAGTTTACCCTCTACATCATGTCATCTTACTTAAAGCATTACTCTGTTCTTATGAACTTAATAGTCTAGATGCATGCTGGATAGCGGTCGATGTGTGGAGTAATAGTAGTAGATGCAGAATCATTTCGGTCTACTTGTCACGGACGTGATGCCTATATACATGATCATACCTAGATATTCTCATAACTATGCTCAATTCTATCAATTGCTCGACAGTAATTCGTTTACCCACAGTAATACTTATGCTCTTGAGAGAAGCGACTAGTGAAACCTATGGCCCCCGGGTCTATCTTCCATCATATTAATCTTCCAACACTTAGCTATTTCTATTGCCGTTATTTTACTTTGCATCTTTATTTACTCTTTATTGTAAAAATACCAAAAATATTATCTTATCATATCTATCAGATCTCACTCTCGCAAGTGACCGTGAAGGGATTGACAACCCCTTTATCGCGTTGGTTGCGAGGTTCTTATTTGTTTGTGTAGGTGCGTGGGACTCGAGCGTGGTCTCCTACTGGATTGATACTTGGTTCTCAAAAACTGAGGGAATTACTTACGTTACTTTACTGCATCACCTTTCCTCTTCAAGGGAAAACCAACACAATGCTCAAGAGGTAGCAAGAAGGATGTCTAGCGCCGTTGCCGGGGAGTCTACGCACAAGTCAAGACATACCAAGTACCCATCACAAACTCTTATCCCTCGCATTACATTATTTTCCATTTGCCTCTCGTTTTCCTCTCCCCCACTTCACCCTTGTCGTTTTATTCGCCCTCTCTTTTTCCGTTCGCCTCTTTTTCGCTTGCTTCTTGTTTGCTCGTGTGTTGGATTGCTTGCTTGTCACGATGGCTCAAGACAATACTAAATTGTGTGACTCTACCAATACCAACAACAATGATTTTCTTAGCCGGTTTCTCCTCTTACCGAAGCTGAATCTTTTGAAATGAATGCTGCTTTGTTGAATCTTGTCATGAAAGATCAATTCGCCGGCCTTCCTAGTGAAGATGCCGCTACCCATCTAAATAGGTTTGTTGATTTGTGTGATATGCAAAATAAGAAAGATGTGGACAATGATATTGTTAAATTGAAGCTATTTCCTTTTTCGCTTAGAGATCGTGCTAAAGCTTGGTTTTCGTCTTTGCCTAAAAATAGTATTGATTCATGGAATAAGTGCAAAGATGCTTTTATCTCTAAGTATTTTCCTCCCGCAAAAATCATCTCTCTTAGAAACGATATCATGAATTTTAAGCAACTTGATCATGAACATATTGCACAAGCTTGGGAGAGGATGAAATTAATGATACGTAATTGCCCTACACATGGTTTGAATCTCTGGATGATTATACAATTTTTTTTATGCCGGATTGAATTTTGCTTCTAGAAATCTTTTAGATTCGGCCGCGGGCGGCACTTTTATGGAAATCACTTTAGGAGAAGCTACTAAACTCCTAGACAATATTATGGTTAATTATTCTCAATGACACACCGAAAGATCTACTAGTAAAAAGGTGCATGCGATAGAAGAAATTAATGTTTTGAGTGGAAAGATGGATGAACTTATGAAATTGTTTGCTAATAAGAGTGTTTCCTCTGATCCTAATGATGTGCCTTTGTCTACCTTGATTGAGAATAATAATGAATCTATGGATGTGAATTTTGTTGGTAGGAATAATTTTGGTAACAACGCGTATAGAGGAAACTTTAATCCTAGGCCGTTCCCTAGTAATTCCTCTAATAATTATGGTAATTCCTACAACAATTCCTATGGAAATTTTAATAATATGCCCTCATAATTTGAGACTAGTGTTAAGGAATTTATGAATTCGCAAAAGAATTTCAATGCTTTGCTTGAAGAAAAATTGCTTAAGGTTGATGAATTGGCTAGGAACATTGATAGAATTTCTCTTGATGTTGATTCTTTGAAACTTAGATCTATTGCACCTAAGCATGACATCAATGAGTCTCTCAAAGCCATGAGAATTTCCGTTGATGAGTGCAAAGAAAGAACCGCTAGGATGCGTGCTAAGAAAGATTGCTTTGTGAAAGCGTGTTCTTCTAGTTTCTATGAAAAAAAGATGAAGATCTAAAATTTATTGATGTGTCTCCTATTAAATCTTTGTTTTGAAATATGAATCTTGATAACGATGGGACTGGAGATGAGTCACCTTTACCTAGAAGGCGTCCCAAAAATTCGGAGTTTTTAGATCTTGATGCAAAAATTGGTAAAAGTGGGATTGAAGAGATCAAAACTTTAGATATTAACGAACCCACTATTTTGGATTTCAAGGAATTTAATTATGATAATTGCTCTTTGATAGATTGTTTTTCCTTGTTGCAATCCATGCTAAATTCTCCTCGTGCTTATTGTCAAAATAAAGCTTTCACTAAACATATCGTTGATGCTTTGATGCAATCTTATGAAGAAAAACTTGAGTTGGAAGTTTCTATCCCTAGAAAACTTTATGATGAGTGGGAACCTACTATTAAAATTAGAATTAAAGATCATGAATGCTATGCTTTGCGTGATTTGGGTGCTAGTGTTTCCACGATTCCAAAAACCTTGTGTGATTTGCTAGGATTCCGTGAATTTGATGATTGTTCTTTAAACTTGCACCTTGCGGATTCCACTATTAAGAAACCTATGGGAAGAATTAATGATGTTCTTATTGACGCAAATAAGAACTATGTGCCCGTAGATTTCATTGTTCTTGACATAGATTGCAATCCTTCATGTCCTATTATTCTTGGTAGACCTTTCCTTAGAACGATTGGTGCAATTATTAATATGAAGGAAGGGAATATTAGATTCCAATTTACATTAAGGAAAGGTATGGAACACTTTCCTATAAATAAAATAAAATTACCATATGAATCTATTATGAGAGCTACTTATGGATTGCCAACCAAAGATGGCAATACCTAGATCTATCCTTGCTTTTATGCCTAGCTAGGGGCGTTAAACGATAGCGCTTGTTGGGAGGCAACTCAATTTTATTTTAGTTTTTTGCTTTTTTCTTCTGTTTAGGAATAAATATTTGATCTAGCCTCTGGTTAGATTTGGTTTTATGTTTTAATTAGTGTTTGTGCCAAGTTAAACCTATAGGATTTTCTTGGATTATACTTATTTGATCTTGCTGAAAATTACAGAAACTTTTTGTTCACGAAAACAATTGTTTAAAATCACCAGAACGTGATAAAATACTGATTCCAATTGCAGTGGATAAATAAACAAATTGTCTAGGTCTTCCTGTTTTGGTAGAATTTTTTGAGTTCCATAAGTTTGCGTTAGTTACAGATTACTACAGACTGTTCTGTTTTTGACAGATTCTGTTTTTCTTGTGTTGTTTGCTTATTTTGATGAATCTATGGCTAGTAAAAGAGTTTATAAACCATAGAGAAGTTGGAATACAGTAGGTTTAACACCAATATAAATGAAGAATGAGTTCAATACAGTAACTTGAAGTGATGTTTTGTTTTCTTTCGCTAACGGAGCTCACGAGATTTTCTGTTGAGTTTTGTGTTGTGAAGTTTTCATGTTTTGGGTAAAGATTTGATGGATTATGGAACAAGGAGTGGCAAGATCCTAATCTTGGGTATGCCCATGGCACCCCAAGGTAATCTAAGGACACCAAAAAGCCAAAGCTTGGGGATGCCCCGGAAGGCATCCCCTCTTTCGTCTTCGTCCATCGGTAACTTTACTTGGAGCTATATTTTTATTCACCACATGATATGTGTTTTGCTTGGAGCGTCTTGTATGATTTGAGTCTTTGATTTTTAGTTTAACACAATCATCCTTGTTGTACACACCTTTTGAGAGAGACACACATGATTCAGAATTTATTAGAATACTCTATGTGCTTCTCTTATATCTTTTGAGCTATATAGTTTTTGCTCTAGTGCTTCACTTATATCTTTTAGAGCACGGTGGTGGATTTGTTTTATAGAAACTAGTGTTCTCTCATGCTTCACTTATATTATTTTGAGAGTCCTACAAAACAGCATGGTAATTTGCTTTAATCATAAAAATTGGTCCTAATATAATAGGCACCCAAGGTTAGTAAAAAAAAATATGAGTGTGTTGAATACTATGAGAAGTTTGATGCTTGATAATTGTTTTGAGATATGAAGATGGTGATATTAGAGTCATGCTAGTTGAGTGGTTATGAATTTGAGAAATACTTGTGTTATAGTTTGTGATTCCCGTACCATGCACGTATGGTGAACCGTTATGTGATGAAGTCGGAGCATGATTTATTTATTGATTGTCTTCCTTAGGAGTGGCGGTCGGGGACGAGCGATGGTCTTTTCCTACCAATCTATCCCCCTAGGAGCATGCGCGTAATACTTTGCTTTGATAACTTGTAGATTTTTGCAACAAGTATATGAGTTCTTTATGACTAATGTTGAGTCCATGGATTATACGCACTCTCATCCTTCCACCATTGCTAGCCTCTCTAATACCGTGCACTTTTCGCCGGTATCATACACCCACCATATACCTTCCTCAAAACAGCCACCATACCTACCTATCATGGCATTTCCATAGCCATTCTGAGATATATTTCCATGCATCTTACCACCGTTTCGTTTACTATGACACGCTTGATCATTGTCATAATTGCTTTGCATGATCATGTTGTTGACATCGTATCTGTGGCAAAGCCACCGTTCATGATTCTTTCATACATGTCACTCTTGATTCATTGCATATCCCGGTACACCGCCGGAGGCATTCACATAGAGTCATATTTTGTTCTAAGTATTGAGTTGTAATTCTTGAGTTGTAAGTAAATGAAAGTGTGATGATCATTATTATTAGAGCATTGTCCCAAGTGAGGAAAGGATGATGGAGACTATGATTCCCCCACAAGTCGGGATGAGACTCCGGACGAAAAAGAAAAAAAAAGAAAGGTCATATAAAAAAAGAGAAGGCCCAAAAAATAAGAGAAAAAGAGAGAAGGGACAATGCTACTATCCTTTTTCCACACTTGTGCTTCAAAGTAGCACCATGATCTTCATGATAGAGAGTCTCCTATGATATCACTTTCATATACTAGTGGAAATTTTTCATTATAGAACTTGGCTTGTATATTCCAATAATGGGCTTCCTCAAAATGCCCTAGGTCTTCATGAGCAAGCGAGTTGGATGCACACCCACTTAGTTTCTTTTGTTGAGCTTTCATATACTTATAGCTCTAGTGCATCCGTTGCATGGAAATCCCTACTCACTCACATTGATATCTATTAATGGGCATCTCCATAGCCCGTTGATACGCCTAGTTGATATGAGACTATCTTCTCCTTTTTTGTCTTCTCCACAACCACCATTCTATTCCACATATAGTGCTATGTCCATGGCTCACGCTCATGTATTGCATGAAGATTGAAAAAGTTTGAGAACACCAAAAGTATGAAACAATTGCTTGGCTTGTCATCGGGGTTGTGCATGATTTAAATATTTTGTGTGGTGAAGATAGAGCATAGCCAGACTATATGATTTTGTAGGGATAACTTTCCTTGGCCATGTTATTTTGAGAAGACATAATTGCTTAGTTAGTATACTTGAAGTATTATTATTTTTATGTCAATATTAAACTTTTGTCTTGAATCTTTCGGATCTGAATATTCATACCACAAATAAGAGAATTACATTGAAAATTATGCTAAGTAGCATTCCACATCAAAAATTCTGTTTTTATCATTTACCTACTCAAGGACGAGCATGAATTAAGCTTGGGGATGCTTGATACGTCTCCAACGTATCTATAATTTTTTATTGTTCCATGCTATATTATATTCTGTTTTGGATGTTTAATGGGCTTCATTATACACTTTTATATTTTTTTGGGACTAACCTATTAACCGGAGGCCCAGCCCAAATTGCTGTTTTTTTGCCTATTTCAGTGTTTAGAAGGAAAAGGATATCAAACGGAGCAAAAACCCTATTTCAACTGCCGCAACCTTCTGTACCCGTGAGATCCCATCTTGGGGCCTTTTCCGGTGCTCCGCCTGAGGGGGCATTGATCACGGAGGGCTTCTACATCAACACCATAGCCTCTCCGATGATGTGTGAGTAGTTTACCTCAGACCTTTGGGTCCATAGTTATTAGCTAGATGGCTTCTTCTCTCTCTTTGGATCTCAATACAAAGTTCTCCTTGATCTTCTTGGAGATCTATTCGATGTAATCTTCTTTTGCGGTGTGTTTGTCGAGATCCGATGAATTGTGGGTTTATGATCAAGATTATCTATGAACAATATTTGAATCTCCTCTGAATTCTTTTATGTATGATTGGTTATCCTTGCAAGTCTTTTCGAATTATCAGTTTGGTTTGGCCTACTAGATTGATCTTTCTTGCAATGGGAGAAGTGCTTAGCTTTGGGTTCAATCTTCCGGTGCTCGATCCCAGTGACAGAAAGGGAAGCGACACGCATTGTATTGTTGCCATCGAGGATAAAAAGATGGGGTTTATATCATATTGCATGAGTTTATCCCTCTACATCATGTCATCTTACTTAAAGCATTACTCTGTTCTTATGAATTTAATACTCTAGATGCATGCTGGATAGCGGTTGATGTGTGGAGTAATATTAGTAGATGCAGAATCGTTTCGGTCTACTTGTCACGGACGTGATGCCTATATACATGATCATACCTATATATTCTCATAACTATGCTCAATTCTATCAATTGCTCGACAGTAATTCGTTTACCCACCGTAATACTTATGTTCTTGAGAGAAGCCACTAGTGAAACCTATGGCCCCCGGGTCTATCTTCCATCATATTAATCTTCCAACACTTAGCTATTTCTATTGCCGTTTATTTTACTTTGCATCTTTATTTACTCTTTATTATAAAAATACCAAAAATATTATCTTATCATATCTATCAGATCCCACTCTCGTAAGTGATCGTGAAGGGATTGACAACCCCTTTATCGCGTTGGTTGCAAGGTTCTTATTTGTTTATGTAGGTGCGTGGGACTTGAGCGTGGTCTCCTACTGGATTGATACCTTGGTTCTCAAAAACTGAGGGAAATACTTACGCTACTTTACTGCATCACCCTTTCCTCTTCAAGGGAAAACCAACGCAGTGCTCAAGAGGTAGCAATAATTTGCTTTAATTGTGAAGTTAGTCCTAATATGATAGGCATCCAAGACTAGTAAAAACTTTCTTATAAGTGCGTCGAATACTAAGAGAAGTTTGATACTTGATAATTGTTTTGAGATATGAATATGGTGATATTAGAGTCATGCTAGTTGAGTGGTCATGAATTTTAGAAATACTTGTGTTAAAGTTTGTGATTCCCGTAGCATGCACGTATGGTGAACCGTTATGTGATGAAGTCGGAGCATGATTTATTTATTGATTGTCTTCCTTATGAGTGGCGGTCGGGGACGAGAGATGGTCTTTTCCTACCAATCTATCCCCCTAGGAGCATGCGCGTAATACTTTGTTTTGATAACTAATAGATTTTTGCAACAAGTATATGAGTTCTTTATGACTAATGTTGAGTCCATGGATTATATGCACTCTTATCCTTCCACCATTGCTAGCCTCTCTAATACCGCGCACTTTTCACCGGTATCATACACCCACCATATACCTTCCTCAAAACAGCCACCATACCTACCTATCGTGGCATTTCCATAGCCATTCCGAGATATATTGCCATGCAACTTATCACCGTTCCATTTACTATGACACGCTCCATCATTGTCATGTTGCTTTGCATGATCATGTAGTTGACATCGTATTTGTGGCAAAGCTACCGTTCATTATCTTCATACATTTCACTCTTGATTCATTGCATATCCCGGTACACCGCCGAAGGCATTCATATAGAGTCATATTTTGTTCTAAGTACTGAGTTGTAATACTTGAGTTGTAAGTAAATAAAAGTGTGATGATCATCATTATTAGAGCATTGTCCCAAGTGAGGAAAGGATGATGGAGACTATGATTCCCCCACAAGTCGGGATGAGACTCCGGACTAAAAAAAGGAGGCCATAAAAAAAGAAGAGAAAAGGCCCAACAAAAAAATGATGAGAGAAAAGAGAGAAGGGACAATGCTACTATCCTTTTCCACACTTGTGCTTCAAAGTAGCACCATGATCTTTATGATAGAGAGTCTCTTGTTTTGTCACTTTCATATACTAGTGGGAATTTTACATATAGAACTTGGCTTGTATATTCCAATGATGGGCTTCCTCAAAATGACCTAGGTCTTCGTGAGCAAGCGAGTTGGATGCACACCCACTTAGTTTCTTTTGTTGAGCTTTCATACACTTATAGCTCTAGTGCATCCATTGCATGGCAATCCCTACTCACTCACATTGATATCTATTAATGGGCATCTCCATAGCCCGTTGGTACGCCTAGTTGATGTGGGACTATCTTCCCTTTTTTGTCTTCTCCACAACCACCATTCTATTCCACCTATAGTGCTATATCCATGGCTCACGCTTATGTATTGCGTGAAGATTGAAAAAGTCTGAGAACATCAAAAGTATGAAACAATTGCTTGGCTTGTCATCGGGGTTGTGCATGATTCAAATACTTTGTGTGGTGAAGATAGAGCATAGCCAGACTATATGATTTTGTAGGGATAACTTTCTTTGGCCATGTTATTTTGAGAAGACATGATTGCTTTATTAGTATGCTTGAAGTATTATTACTTTTATGTCAATACTAAACTTTTATCTTGAATCTTTCGGATCTGAATATTCATACCACAAATAAGAGAATTACATTGAAAATTATGCTAAGTAGCATTCCGCATCAAAAATTCTGTTTTTATCATTTACCTACTCGAGGACAAGCAGGAATTAAGCTTGGGGATGCTTGATACGTCTCCAACGTATCTATAAGTTTTGATTGCTCCATGCTATTATATATTCTGTTTTGGATGTTTAATGGGCTTATTTATACACTTTTATATTATTTTTGGGACTAACCTATTAACCGGAGGCCCAGCCCAAATTGCTATTTTTTTGCCTATTTCAGTGTTCCGCAAAAAAGGAATATCAAACGGAGTCCAAACGGAATGAAACCTTCGGGAGAGTTATTTTTGGAACAAACGTGATCCAGAGGACTTGGAGTGGACGTCAAGAAATCACCGAGGAGGCCATGAGGCAGGGGCGCGCCTACCCCCTGGGCGCGCCCTCCACCCTCGTGGGCCCCTCGTAGCTCCACCGACCTACTTCTTCCTCCTATATATACCTACGTACTCCCAAACCATCAGAGACGGAGCAAAAACCCTATTTCCACCGCTGCAACCTTCTGTACCCGTGAGATCCCATCTTGGGGCCTTTTCCGGCGCTACGCCAGAGGGGGCATTGATCACGGAGGGCTTCTACATCAACATCATAGCCTCTCCGATGATGTGTGAGTAGTTTACCTCAGACCTTCGGGTCCATAGTTATTAGCTAGATGGCTTCTTCTCTCTCTTTGGATCTCAATACAAAGTTCTCCTCGATTCTCTTGGAGATGTATTTGATGTAACTCTTCTATTGCGGTGTGTTTGTCGAGATCCGATGAATTGTGGGTTTATGATCAAGATTATCTATGAACAATATTTGAATCTCCTCTGAATTCTTTTATGTATGATTGGTTATCTTTGCAAGTCTCTTTGAATTATCAGTTTGGTTTGGCCTACTAGATTGATCTTTCTTGCAATGGGAGAAGTGCTTAGCATTGGTTTCGATCTTGCGATGCTCGATCCCAGTGACAGTAGGGGAAACGACACGTATTGTATTGTTGCCATCGAGGATAAAAAGATCGGGTTTATATCATATTGCATGAGTTTATCCCTCTACATCATGTCATCTTGCTTAAAGCATTACTCTGTTCTTATGAACTTAATACTCTAGATGCATGCTGGATAGCGGTCGATGTGTCGAGTAATAGTAGTAGATGCAGAATCGTTTCGGTCTACTTGTCACGGACGTGATGCCTATATACATGATCATACCTAGATATTCTCATAACTATGCTCAATTCTATCAATTGCTCGACAGTAATTCGTTTACCCACCGTAATACTTATGCTCTTGAGAGAAGCCACTAGTGAAACCTATGGCCCCCGGGTCTATTTTCCATCATATTAATCTCCCGTCAACAAGCTATTTCTATCTTTGTTTACTTTGCAATCTTTACCTTTAATCTTTATCATAAAAATACCAAAAATGTTATCTTATCATCTCTATCAGATCTCACTCTCGTAAGTGACCGTGAAGGGATTGACAACCCCTTTATCGCGTTGGTTGTGAGGTTCTTATTTGTTTGTGTTGGTGGGTGGGACTCGCGCGTGGTCTCCTACTGGATTGATACCTTGGTTCTCAAAAACTGAGGGAAATACTTACGCTACTTTACTGCATCACCCTTTCCTCTTCAAGGTAAAACCAACGCAGTGCTCAAGAGGTAGCACTGACTCATCCAGCTCTGGATAAGATTTGCTCTCATTGTCTTCGTTCGAAGACATAGGATTTAGTTGAGCATCACATCAGTCACTCTGACTTTGTTCACTTGGACCCCACTTAACAGTACGGTGGTTCCTATGACTCAACAAAGAAGAAAAGGAAACTACAAAACAACTATGTCTTCGCACTCCATAGTCTTCACGTGAATATCTTCTCAAGTCATAATCTTCGTCGTGAATATCTTCACATACCACCATTGTCTTCAATGTCTTCACACATTTTAGGGGTCATCTCTGGTAGGTAAACGGAATCAATGTGGGACTACTACCTGTGTTATCCTGCAATTCTCAAAAACACATTAGTCCCTCAACCAAGTTTGTCATTAATACTCCAAAACCAACTAGGTGTGGCACTAGATGCACTTACAATCTCCCCCTTTCTGGTGATTGATGACAAACTTGTGAAGTTTTCAACGGGGATAAAAGTATGTGAAAGTTTAAGGATTAAGGCATTGTCTTCATAAGTAGCAAAAGGCTCCCCTGAAGATGTGCATATAAGTAGTTTGCTTTTGAATGCAAATGCACATGGCAGGTTTTACTTTGTGGAGATCCTCTTCAACTTATGAAGACAACTCATCATGCATATAAAGCTATAACGAAGATAATGAAATGCATAATAAAAATGGACGTCTGTGGAATGATTTCATGCGGGATTTATCATCGCATCACAGAGTAGCATAAAAAGTAGCAGACGACCATCGAGTTTAAGTGTTACAACCCAAAGAACCAAATGTATCAAAAGACGAGAGTTGTAAACACTTGGCAAAAAAATAGTGCAACCACCCATAAGGACCCGCTTGAAGACTATCAACTCATATGCTTCTCCCTCTTTTGTCAGCAATGAACAAAAAGGTTTGAAGACATAGAGTATCTACTCGTTCCCATCCGGAGTAGATGAAGGTGCAGGGTCGACGCTGGAGTTCGGTGGTGCAGAAGGGCCTGGTGCAGTGTCGAGATGCAGTGCAGCCATGGTCGGTGAAGTGGCGTCGTCTTCTTCATCGACGACTCTTACAACAACAGTTGCAGCCGAAGATGAATACTCAGAATCTTCTATTGATGGAGTGCGGCGCCAGCTTGCATTGCGTGGAGGTCTGGAGTCAAATTTGAAGCCCTAAGTGAAGCCATCTTCGCAAAGATCTTCTTCAGGGCATAGTAGTGTGAGACTCTTCCAAGACCGCCGACAGGCTTCATGGGCAACGGATGAGTTCTTGGTGGCCAAGTTTCTGATGTGATTGATATCCACCAAGATACTCTGCATCTGACGCTTTAGCCAGTCATGGTGCTTGTCCTGCTTCTGATGTAAGGCCACAAGAAGTTCTCGGTCATTGAGTACACGAGAACGCTTCCGAGGCCTTTGGGCGATTGTACTGGCAGTGGCTTTAGTGTTGGCACAATGGGGCTCACGCATATTGCCAGCCAGAGGATAAGCAGTAGTGGCAGCATTGGGAACATGAATTCCTTCTATTGGCTGCGTGAAGCTTGGACGATCAACATTATGAAGATATAGGGGTTGTTTGGCAGGCTCAGGGTAGATGACTTCAACAAACAGATCAACCTCAGGCAGAAAGACAAGATGGTTGCGCGCTGAGGGCTGATAGTCAACAGATGAATGGAGTTTGATCAGGCGCATCACCCATGGAGCATAAAACTTCAAGCCAAACAGATCAATCCCAGATGCAGCAAGTTGTCTGATGAAGAAATCCTCGGAATTGAATCTGATGCCATTGACTATATAGAATACCAAAGCCTTCATGGTTCCTTCAAGTTTGGCTTCAGAAGAATGTCCCTTGATTGGCCATAGAGTACGCCTTAGAATGTGATACACTGTGCAGGGCAAGTACTCGAGGTCTTTGACGAAGAATTCCTTGGGATATTCAGCATCTTGAGGCAATGGCTTCATCATGCTGAGCATCTGGCTCATATTCGGCCCAGGCTTCTGAAAGATACTCTGTAGTTCATTTCTGTGTAGTTGACAACCAGGCTCACAGAGCTCACCTCACTACAAAAAAAAGATACATCCGTGACATTTAGGGCCGAACGAAAATTTTTTCTATCATACTTATGACACTTCTATGACAACAATTGTGACAAAACCCGGTATCATCATAGATGTGGTGGGCTCCTATTTCTATGACAAAAAATCATGACAGAAAATGGGCTTTTCATCCTGGGCGAGCCGGAGACGCAGCTGCATGACATTCTTTGGGCCGTCCATGACGCAGAAAACAGTGGTAGAAGCGAGGGCGAGGAAAATATCGGGGGAGTTCCCGGTTATGGTGGGTGGTCGGGGGCCGAGCGATGCGCGTTTCTCTCGTACGTACACGCGTGTGTGCGAGGCATTGCGCTCTAACTGAACCTGAGTGAGGAGTTGGGATCTAACCGAACTCGAGCGATTGCACTGCAGGCTACGCGTTACTGAACCCGAGCGATCGATCGATCCCTTCCTGTTAACTGAACCCGAGTGATTCCTTCGCTACTGCTGCTAACTGAAGTCGATCGAACACTGCTGCCTCCTTCCCTTGATGAACAGTGAGCGTTGTTGGGGGGTTTGGATGAACAGTTCCCGGTGGGGGTTGTATGAACAGGACCCCGTGGTAGTAGAGGCCATTGCCGCTGGATGAACAGTACCCCGATCGATCGAGCCGGTGGATGAAGAGGACCCCGTGGAGGGCTGGATGAACAGGACCCCATGGAGGGCTGGTTGAACAGTAGCCGATGGAGGGCTGGTCGAACAGTAGCCAGTGGAGGGCTGGATGAACAGTAGCCCGTGGAGGGGTGGTTGAGTAGGAGCCCCGTGGAGAGGGCTGGTTGAACAGTAGCCAGTGGAGGAGCGCGCGGTGGAGGCTGGATGAACAGGAGCCCGTGGATGAACAGTCGCAGGTGGAGGCTGGAGGAGGTCGACGGTGGATGAACAGTAGCCCGTGGAGGCTGGAGGAGGTCGACGGTGGAGATGAACAGTATCCCGTGGAGTCCCGTTTTGTGATATGCCACACCCCTCCCGATGAACAGGACCCCCGTTTCGACCGTAGCGCTCCAACACAAGTCCGTTTCCTCCGTTTTGCGGTACGCCACACCCCTCCCGATCAACAGGACCCCGTTTCGACCATAGGAGGTCCGTTTCCTCCATTTTGCGGTACGCCAGACCCCTCCCGATGAACAGGATCCCGTTTCCACCATGGCCGGTCGAACACAAGGCCGTTTCCGCCATTCTGCGGTACGCCAGGCCTCGTTTCCATCGCGTGTTCCGTCCAAGCCGGTTGGCTGCCGATGAACAACATGCGTTCCGTTCCCTCCCGATGAACACGACACATTCCGTTGCCTCCCCATGAACACGACGACGACGCACTTTCTCCGTTCCGACCCAGCCACAACCATGTACACGAGCCCTGGTCGTACGTATGCGCGAGTAGGCGTTCGAGACCCCGCCCGTATGTACGTACATGGCCGTATTTACTTTCTTGCACCCTGGTCGCTGTACGTACGTGTACATGCTACATGCGCGCCTCTACTACCACACGTGCGTGTCTCTACTACAACACGTGCGCGCCTCTACATCGACCAGTATGTACGTACACGTTCGCGACCAGAATGACAATGCTAGGTACGCTTCGACCGGGTGGGTCCCGACTGTCAAGCACTTCCTTGCGTGCGAAGATGTAGCTGGTGGGTCCCAACAGTCAGGGGCGAATCTTTTTTTTTTGCCCGTAATATGGACGCACTTCCTTGCGTGCGAAGATGTAGTTGGTGGGTCCCAGCAGTCAGGGGGAAACGTTTTTTTTTGTGAAATACGGTGGCCCGTCCGGTGGGTCCCCGCTGTCAGGTGGAGGAATCATTATTTTCTGCGTAATAAGGAGGCACTTCCTTGCTGCGGCCGTGGACCCAGCTGTCAGCCTCTCCACGTATAGTACTCTTCCGATGGAAGTCGTTCCTTGACCACGCTGACCACGCCGCGCCGAGAGCACCAGGGCGGTGGACAACGGCGAGGCCTAGGAAGGGGACGACGCGGAGCCGGGGAAGATGCAGCAATGGATGCCCACGCGAAGAGGAGTACGAGGGTTCACTGGTTCAGCTGCAGTGTGAGGTTGCCGTCGCCGCAGGACCTGGCCAGCGGTGGGAGTAGTAGGGGGTGGTGAGGCCTCCGCGGCATCATAGCCGTCCACGGGAAGCAGGAGCACGCGGCACGACCGACCCTGGTTTGGGCGGCTGGAGCAAGAAGACCCGAGGTTGAAGAAGCACTACCACCGTTGGATGGACATCGTACGGTCACTGGAGCTAGAATCGTTCATATTGACTAAGTTGACAAAGCCATCCGTCCCTGTCATCTTAGTAGGCCCACAAGTCAGCCTCCCATAATGGTGGGTCCCAGCTAGCAGGGGGAGTATTCTTTTTTTGTGCGTAATAAGGAGGCACTTCCTTGTGTGTGAAGATATAGCTGGTGGGTCCGAGCTGACAGCGGGGGGAACGTTTTTTTCAAGAAATACAGAGGCCCTTCCGGTGGGTCCCAGCTGTCAGGTGGAGGAATCATTATTTTGCGCATAATAAGGAGGCATTTCCTTGTGTGGACCCCTACTGTCAGCCTCTTCCGATGGCCGTTGTTTGTTGACCATGTTGACCTCGCCGCGCCGAGAGCACAAACGCGATGGACGAGGGCGAGGCCCAGGAAGGGAATGACCCGGAGCCGGCGAAGCCACCGCAGCGGATGCCCACGCTGAGGGGTGTATGAGCGCTGACTGGTCAGCTGCGGGGTGAGGCTGACGTCACCTGAAAATAACAGGATGTGCGGGTGTGTAGAGGGATGGCCTGGCGCCAGCACAGCCAGCCACGGGAGGAGGGAGCAGGCAGTCCCGCCGGTGCTAGTTTGGGCGGCTAGAGCAGGAAGATCAGAGATTGAAGAAGCATGGCGGCTGTTGGATGGACATCCAACAGTCACTGCTCTGTGTTGACTAAGTTGACAAAGCCTTGCGTACGCGTCAAAAAAAATTAGGACATCGTCATCGTCAACCTAGTAGGCCCATAAGTCAGCCTCCAAATCTGTGGAAAACAACATACAACCCATTGGCCATTATTCTCTATAATTTACAGCCCGTTTGCTAATTCTTAAGGATATTTGAAGCCGTATTCTTTTTATTAGCATTACGGACCATATATTCTGGGCACTGCTAAAAAATTCAACGAAATTTTTCATATTTCGGTGGGGTCCAAACTCTTTTAATCATGAAATTTCGAGTTGCGTTAAAAATAATTTTTAAAAAATTATATCAAAATAAAATTCAAAAAACAATTCTCCGCAAAAAATGAATTAAATTTAAAATCTTAACTAGCAAGATGCCCGTGCGTTGCACGGAACATGAAGATGCATTTGTATGAGTAGTTTATCTTGTGGGAGAAAAGATGATCTTTTAATGTAATTGCCAGTTGGCTCTGGTTTTTATAAGAGTAGAGAGTAGAGAAATCCAGAAAAAAATGATATTTTAATGTAATTGCCGGTTGGCTTTGGTTTAAAAATTTACAGCCCATTTCTTACAACTTATAGCCCATATTTTGGGGAAGCCCATTTCTTACTACTTTACATCCCTCCCTCCTCGTCTTGAAAGATTTGCTGCCCAGCAGGGCTGAGAAAAGCAAGTAGGCCTCGGTTTTGGTGTTCTCCAAAAAAAAAGAACGGGGCTAGCCATTTTTAGAAAGAAAAAAGATATCAACTGGGCTCGTCATGTGCTTAAATAAAAGCGTAAGCGTGGGCTAGACGGGCCACAGCCCCCGCACAGCGCGCAGTTGAGCTCCCTCTCTGAAACTAAAAAAACAACTGGGCGAGCTGCTGGGTCCCCGGTGTTATCCGCTCGTTGTGTAATTTTAACAAATCCGCCGCTGCGCCGGACTATGCATCGCCGGTGTGAGATGAGACATCGATGACTTGTCTTGGCGACATGCCGCCGTTGGTGGACTCCGCATCCCGCTTGCTGAAGTCGACCGCGTCCTCGTCCTCGTCAGCGGCGCCGCCCTCAAGGTTGTAGTACTCATAGTAGTGGTTGCGCCAGAGCTCGCGTTGGTACTCCACCGTCGATTCCTCGACGGACAGACTCTTCACTACCTCGACCTCGGCCACGCGCAACTCCTCCTCCCGGCGCTCCTCGATCTTAGCCGCCTCCTGCATCTCCAACTCCCGCTCGGCGACCTCATGAGGAAGCAGGTGCTCCATGGCGACCGCCACCTTTTCAGACGTGGGCTGCATGCTGGAGTCCGAGGTGGCCTGGAATATCTTGGCGTGTGCATCCTCGATCTTGGCGTGGATGGCCTCGACCCAGGCCAGGCCGACATCGGCGGCACAGACGGCAGCTCGAGCGCTCTCGGCGTTTGCAGCCGCCGTCACAGCAGCAGCTGCAGCCATATCGGCTGCCGCAGACGCCCTCTCGGCGGAAGCGGCCGCGCTCAATGCGGATGCGGCGGCACTCTCGGCATAGGCGGCCGCGCTCTCGGCGCAGGCGGCGGCGCTCGGGGGGGGGGGGGGGAGGGGGACGCGGCCATCGTATGGGCCTTCACGAAGCGTTTCCACGACATCATCTTTGCAAGAAGGGGGTGGGGGAATGGGGATTGGGATTCGTGGATTCGAGGGTTGCCGGCACTGGAGCAGACGAGCCGGCGAAGCTTAAGGTGGGAGACTTAAATAGACCCAGATATTTTCATCGCAAACGGTTCCTAGAAAACAGCTGTGTGTGATTTTGTATATATTTTTTATTAGCTGTGAAAGACGAATTTGGAGTAAAGTGGCAACGGATGGTGTTTTAAATGAAAGAGAAATTTTGTAGTACTAATACAACTGTCATGTCAAATTTTGAAAAATTTGAGGGGTCATTTGACCTTTCAAGACATTTAAGTGATTTTCTAGCAGTGAGGAATTAGGAGGAAGTATTTTTTTGGCTTGTAATAACGAGGCACCTGCTTGCGTAATGCAATGACCCTGGTGGGTCCCTACTGTCAGCCTCTCCACGTACAGTCATCTCTTGATTCCTCTTGGTTGTTGACCATGTTGACAACGCCAGACGGAGGCGGGCACAGCGAGCGAACCAAGGCGGTGAACGACGGCGAGACCTCGGACGGGAAGGAACAACAGCCGTGGAAGATGCGGCAGTGTAGTGGCAGGTGGAGGGGAGTACGAGGGCAACAACATGCAACTCAAGCTTACAAACGGTACAAAAAGCCCAAGGATTAATTGTTCATCAAATTTTTAGACAAAATCCAGATTGAAGATGGCAGTAACATCTAACCCAACCACTCTTTTTCGCAGTCACAAACAAATGGATCGGTCTGATCCATAAAATCAACATCTTGTGCATAAAAATTTATTGCACGATGACTACAACTTGTTGTAAATAGAAGCCGAGCAGGTTTAGAAGCCCATTTTCCACCTGAATCTTCTTTTTTTGCTCTTCAACGTGCCCGTCCGTGAGAAATCTCTTGCGGTAAAACTTAAGCCTCAGGGACAAAGCTTCTGTTTGCCTGGTTGGATGCATATCCTTCCATCATTATTGTCCTCAAACGAATGTCATGAGAACTGAGAAAATCCTGGTGCTTATTACGCCACCGATTGGTTATACTTTTTTTGTCCATGTACTTCAAGTACCTAAGTAGACATGAAGATTTGAAAACAGTTAAGGTCTGAAAAAAGAGTATGTCGAAAGAGCAATAGCTAAACGGTTAATTCTAGTACAATATATACAGTCTTTCAATGTGCATGAAATCATCACCTCCATATATAAATTCATGAGAGACCGAAAGCATCGCAACAAGCCAATAATTATGTTCAGATCATAACTATACATTCCGATATATAAGATCTTGACAGAATCCAGCAGCATTGATAGGCTATCCATGGATGAACTCTTCATTGAGCATATAACATAATATTAGTACCCAAAGTGTACTCCAAGATGATATAAAACTTATGCACACAAATGAAAAATGCAGCTTATGATTACAAATGTGTAGATGATAATATACGGTACCTGAAAAAGTGAGGAGCCAAACACCAACTTCTTGTGATCATTAAACGGATCATGAATTACACCCAAGGTCTCCAGTTTGGGCGTAGAGACGACAGTTATCTGCGAAGGTTTATAACAATTATCAAGGAGCAACCTTTCAAGTAAAGGGGCATCTTCGATGATGAGCTGTTGTCCTTCAAAACAAATTCCAATGCTTTTAAGGTGAGGCGACTTTATTTGGAGACAACTGGTAGGAATTTCTATTCCCAAAACAATCAGCAAGTGCTCCAGGGCAGGGCAACTGGAGTGGATGATGCTGTGCAGTGAGGCCTCTGACAGATAAACCACCACAAGTGAAAGTCTTTTTAGCAGTGGGAGTCGAAGCATTTGTACCAGATCGTCTGGTAGATGGCACCAGGCGAAGGTGGCGGTGTGGAGAGAGGAGGAAAACCGCGAGATGGACAATGGTGGTGTGGGCACAAATTCTTGGTATGTTCGTGGTATGAAACTTTCTTGGTAATGGTAGAACTCAAACTGATGGAGTTTTTCGAATTCAGGGGATGTCAGCCAAGCATCCACCGTGCCGAGATAGCAGGTAGCGTGTCGGGATGCAGAGGCGTTGAACGGGGCCCTGCTGGTGAGAGGAGACAATGGCTCTGAGGAGATCAAATTCAGGAAGGACAGATATCTGACGACAGTCGAGATTGAGGGGCGCGGTGCGCCATAGAGGGCGCCACCGAGTTGAGAGGACTTGTGTGCGGTAGCAATCCTTGGTGGGGAGAAGCGAGATGATCTCCTCAAGGATGACGTCCGGGAGATCACTGATGCGGTCCACCAGAGATTCTACCGGTTCCTCAGATCCGGGTGGGGGAGCTCGCCGCTTCTCCCCGCGATGCCGGGTGCGGGATCTACAACCGGCGTCGCTGCTGGCGGAGCCTCATCTTCTTGGCCCTGGGGCCAGCCGACTCCATTTTCCTTGTGGGCGTCGCGCCGAGCTCACGGGTTTGAGCAGAGTAGCCAGAGAAGAGCCTAGTGGCCGTGCGAGTGGGGAAGAAGGAGGGATGGGTTTTCTGTAGGAGTGGAAGAAGAGGAGCAAGCGTTTTCTGTACGAGTGAGGAAGAAGGTGAGCGGTTTTTTTTTGGAAGAGTGAGGAAGATGGGGAGCGGGGGGAATTGGGGCGAGACGGAAGCGTAAGTGGAAGCGAGGAGGAAGGAGGGTTTTCCTGGGATCGCCCCCTCTTCAAGAAATATGGGCTTCTCCTCGCAAAAAAAAAATGGGCTTTAAGATGGATAGCCTTTTGTATCGGCCCAGTCGGCTGCCCGTGTTTCGTACTGGAGGGCCTTGTGCTAGAGGCAGCCCGAGACACGCTCCAGCTTATTGCCCATTCGAAAGAAAAAAAGAGACGCCTCCAGCTTATGGCCACTCATCGGTAACCTTTTTCAACTTGGCATCCACCAAATTAGAGGATGCAGTACTAGATGCAGAAACTCACACTGGTCGCGTAGTGCGGCAAAGTGAGGTGTCAAATAACAGGCCTACAATATACTTACTAGATTGTGAAGGTTCACAGGCTAGTCAACATTTACATTAAACTAAGCTTCAGAAGATACGGTATGCATACTAACATTCAGAAGAACAAAAGTTCAGCATGTTTATGCATCTCTATGATTCACCATACTATAACCAATACAAAGCTGTGAGAAGGTGTGGAAATAAAGAAAATTGGTCGATGCTTCTCTGAGCAAAGGGCCTCACTGCGCACACATTAATTTCCTTAATTTCCTGGGCATGCTTGTTTCTTCTCAATGTTGCGAGCACTTTGAGCATGTTGGCAACTCCATAGCTAGCTAGCTGCCTCATCTTGCAATTGATGCTGACACATTTGCAGCAAACACATGAGGAAATAGAGATGACTCAACATGAGTCCATATTGTGTAGTTCCCCTGAAATTATCTTCATTGTCCTGAATCTGAAACGATAGGAAAACAATAGCTATACTTAAACGGTGTTGCAAAACAGTAGCACATATCAATAGCTCGGCATGACAAAACATGATCATCTGGAAGAAGGGGATACTGACCTGCCTGAGGAAGATTATAATAATTTCATAAGTCCTTGGTTGATTTCCACCTTCGGCTGCACTGCTCGTTTGCTACTCCACACATGGCAGGATCGTTCCGCACTACAATCAGCAAGTCAATGTACGAATAAGCTTATTTCATCTTGCGGTGGTGATTGTACCTAGTTATGAATGTAGGAATACCTAGAGCACCATGAGGTTAGTTGACAGCAGGTAGATGCAGCCATATAAGTTTTGTGCGGTGCTACCAAAATTGAGGTTTGTATCCCTTCCTGCTATGAGAATTCTTCTTGAAGTTGGTATAATGTGACGGCTTGTTCTTTGCATCAAACTTGCCTTTCCCCTGAGATTTGTTCTTGTTGCTTTGGGGCTGGTTGGGCTGGAAGTTCTTCTCGTGTACCATGTGGGCACTAGAAGCTCCCTCAGCGACCCAAGCACGTGTGTCTTTTGCTCTCGCCTTCTCTTCAAAATGAAGAGTGCTAATGAGATCCGAAACGGAAAACTCATGTCTCTTGTTTTTCAAAGAAGTAGCAAAATCATTCCACGAAGGTGGAAGCTTGGCAATGATGGTCCCAGCAACAAATTTGTCCGGCAACACACACTTGAAGTACTCAAGTTCCTTAGCGAGTGAGTGTATCTCATGAGTCTGCTGAACAACAGAGCGCTCATCAGTCATCTTGTAGTCACATAATTGCTCCATGACGTACAACTCGTTGCCAGCGCCCGAGGCCCCAAACGTGGCCTCGAGCGCAACCCACATGTCTTTGCCACTGTCAAACGACATATATGAATCCACAATGGAATCGTCAAGAACACTCAGTAGGGCGGCTTTGAAGAGGGTATCCATGTTCTCAAAAGCTCCCTGCTGTGTAGGATTAAGATCGCCCTCAGGCTTACCCTTAGTGGCGTCATAGCAGTACATGATCTAAAACCAATATACTGCTCTTGTGCGCCACTTTTTATATTGCACCCCCTTAAAAGTAGGCGGCTTCAAAAGCGCAGCAAAACCACTCGAAGTAAATTGCCTATAATCAGGTTTTTGGATTGGATTGTTGAATATATGAGCAATTTACTATGAGATGTAATGCGAATCAACAGTAAATAGATCATGACGACAATTGCAAAGATCAAAGTAATGATGCGGACTAACCCAGGAGGACAGAATCACATACTGTACAGCGGGAGGAGAACCGCTGTGGTTGATGTTGTCACTCATGTCGTTGATGAAGAGGTTACCGAGGTCGGGGAAGAAGGCTGCCGTTGAGGAAGTAGTCGCGTCGCCCTGACTTGCCATCAATGTGGAGCGGCGGGCTCAGCTGGCGCCGGGCGGGAAGTTTTCGATTTTTGATTCAGTTGCTGTGCTGCTACCGTCCAATATTCGCGTGTGGTTGTTTCTAGAATAAAAAAAGGAGGTACTCCTACTTATGTTACTCCCACTATGGCTAGCCTTGCGCTTGGCTCTTCGCCTCTTCCAGAAGTCGAACAATAATGGTGGTACTACAGTAGTACTTCTGGCAATCTGACACCAAATGAACTGCTGCACGTCCACCGCTTGTAAGCAAAAGTTTCTCCTCGTGCTGAGAGCCACCGCGCACGCATTGGCGAATGAGAAGGCGTAGTAAGCAAGCTTCTCGTCGTTCTGCGAGTTGACGGGACACATCAAAGTTATATAGTAGTACGTACTCTCTCCAAAAAAGGGCTGACCATGTCATGGCTACCATCCCGTGCTCCGTCGTTGAGTAGGTGCCATCGAAGTGCACGACTCACTTACACACTGCTTATCTGATTATCTCCATTTTCTTGCATGACACGTGCACCTTGATGCTAGATGTCTCACGTGTTGGCAAAAGGATGAACAAAGCTCACGTAAAAAAAGAGTGGAAGAACATAGATTCCCGACGGCTGAGAAGGAGCAAGGAACCTCACCGTGGAGCGTCTGCAAGGAACCTTGCGCGTTTTCCCTTGTTTTTTGCCGCCTGCCCGCCTATAAACAAATAAAAGAACATGAACTCTTTGCTAACCACTAGAGACGATACATCAGGATGCTAAGTTGAAGATATTTTATTAGTTTATATTGATAATCACGCAAGAAGCCACGCATGTACAGGATGCATGCAGCCACGCATGTACACACGCCAACGCACTAACTCATGCCGATCCAACTCATGCACAAACGTGCACAACATGGAGCACACAACGCATGTACACAACAGATGCATGCACACACACTCGGCCGCAAAATGCACGTGAATAACACATGCATGCGCACACACTCGGCTGCATGGAGGCGTGCGCCATCTGCGGTGACGTCCGGTTCGTCGTGCTACGGCGAAGCTCGCACACAACGGCGCCTATGCATTTCTTGCAGCACCTCTTTGCCGTCGTTGCTCAACGACTAGCCGGAGACGAAGACGACCGCAGCCTCGGCCTTAGAGCTAGCACTGATGGAAAAGCACGCCCGCTGCACACACACGAGCACGTACGGAGTGCCCACGACGTGGTGCGTCCCCAGTCGCCTCTACTCCTTCTGCGCACGTTGTCTATGAAGGCGGCTGCATGCCTAATGATGATGTGGGTGAGATCTTCTAGGACTCAGGTGATGACGAGGAGGGGTGTCTCCAACAGCGTTCCTCGGCTCGCACCTCTTGCATCACGGTGGTCGAGCTTGGAGTCATTCATCTGGTACACATGGCATCTCAGATCTGGACACAAGGTGACGTGCACCGTCAAGGGGGTCAGGGCGGACATGACCTCTCACTGCATCCGCCATTTGAAGCGGCGCGCCAGCCCAGGGCGCCGCCCGCTGCACTCCCAGCTGTACCCGCCTCCTCGCTGCATTCAAAAACCTACATTTACTAGTATGTATACACGTGCAAGGCACGTCTTAATATAACAGAGTGATTTTGGTAAAGGGAAAAGAAGTAATATATGTGCTAATAGATTCAAAGAAAAATAAATTATAGTGATGTATAAATGCCGATATTAGTTCAATATTGTAAAAGCGGGAAGTAGTATTCATGCCATAAAACTGTACGTTCATTTAAAAAGAACTACACATTGCTTCACTTTTTCCACGTGTTCTTTTTTTTGGAGAAATATCCACATAATCCTACTAAACCATCTCGACTGGGCTCAATCAAACCATCTGGTGGTCATGTGGCAACACAACCCATTGGAGCTAGTTATGAGCTAGTTATGCGGGTTTAACAGAGGGGTTTGATGGAGGCGAGGAGGCGTGTTCAGCCGGGCATGCAGCGGACGGCGCAGTACTATTCGATTTGACAGCTACTACTAGTATATTATAAAAAACAAAGAATAGTAGTAGAGATAGAGATAAGAGTAGAGACTAGGGAGGAGCACCATCTACTACTTCGTGGGCTACTCCCGTGCTCCATTCGGCGGCTGCAACGTCCCCTACAGCCACTCCCTCCTGCGCTCCATTCGGCGGGCGCTGTTGAAATGTGGGGAGCGCACTCTCGCGACTGCTGGCAGCGACGACTTCTTCCCCGACCTCGGCAACCTCTTCCTCAACGACATGGTTTATTTTGTGCTTATTTTGTGCTTATTTAGACTAAATCTCGTAGTAACTTGCTCATATATTCAATTGGCGCACCGTCCCCTACAACCACTCCCATTTCATGGACGGCCTGGTCGATGCCTCCAAGGAGCCCTTCGTCTATTGCTATGAGTACCCGATGCCGTTTTGGGGCTCGCCGGCGGACCTCGTGCATCACCTCACGCAAGCGTCCGTCTATCACTACTGGCCCGCGGCGAAGAACATCAAGTACGAGACGTGCTACCCGTTCACCGTGCCGGAGTCGCTCGAGGATCACCGCCGCTTGCTAGTCTCGGAGGAGGATGGCAGCGTCTTCCTCTTGATCGTGGCCACCAGCGAGGCCCGCGCAGGCCGCCGCCCCGTCTTTGTAGTGTGCGTCAGGGGCGACGCCGCTGACGCTGACACTGACACGAGGCCGATGTACGAGTGCGTGCTCACTATTACTACCCCTCGGAGGTACGTGGGCGGCGACACTGGCTACCTCAAGCTGACTAGGACTGTGCCGAGCTGGGACCTTCCCGCCGATGTGGACATGGAAGACGCATGGCATGATTTGACCCCAACAATGTGCACGGGGACTCCAAGGGGGTTCACCTAGACATATGCATTACCATGTTAAATGTTGATCATTAGTCTTCGCTCAATGTAATCTGCTGTCTAAGCATGTGGAGACTTCCATGCATGATCTTGCTCTATTGGAGTATCGCGCATGAATAAAAGTGTATCCATTTATGGTTTAGTCTAGAATCTTCCATGTATGAAATTTTTACTACAGTACTGGTGAAAGACTTATGATGAACCATTTCTTACATCTCCTCTGCCCCCTTCCAAGTCATCCTTATTTAATCCCTCCGTTTAGGTGTATAAGGGAATGGTTAATACTTAATAGTATAGCCAACTGTTGACTATAAGAAAGTGCCATGTCATATGTAGCCAACATGTATAACAATTGATACTCAAAAACTAATTCTTAAAGATCATTTCTTGCAAAGCACAATAAGTGTTATTTCTTCACAAGTTTTGGATGCAGGTTGAACAGTTGAACGCTTTTGTTTGCAAAAGATACTTTTTTTTTATCTATTTCACCCGGATGTTTGTGAGCTCTAGAGATGAAATAATATTTGAAGAACAGTTTTGCTATGTCTCAGTCGACTGAGACTTCGTTATGTCTCAGTCGATGATATAGTCCTTTGATTTTGCATGGAGATTAGTACAAATTTTTTTTCAGTTTTTTTTCTTCTTATACTATATCATTTGACTGAGACTTGGATTGAGACCTAGCCACACCCTTCGAAGAAACCTATCGATACCCGTTACACATGAGATGACCCCCACATCCTTTGTCAAAATAAACAACTCCCCGATCAATGCATTTCACTGTTCCGTGCAACGCACGGGCACCTTACTATAGATTAGTACGACCAAAAATTGAACTAACATTATATATAATACGATAAATGCTGATGCATGTCATCTAAGATTATATCATTGAAAACTATGTTCAAATACTAATCCAACGATATAGTTTTTGTTGACATGCACTAACATTTTGTCAGTTAAATCTTCAGTCAAATTCAATGGGGGACTAATAAACCCGTCGGAGGTAGTTGCCGCACTAAGCCAGCGCGTGGTTCCGCAGCTGGCCTCTCCAATACAGCTCGAGGAAGAGTGCCGACTTGCTCCACGCTGGCTTGTCGAGGAGCACGGCGGCACGGGCATCGTCGCTACCCTCAACGCCGCCGCGTCGTACATCGCCTCCAGTGTCTGCGACTGCGCCATCCGCCGTTGACGCGCACATAGCCGCGACATGCAGGCAGAGAAAGAAACCGCCGCGGATGTCGATGAGGTGATGCGGCTACGCGGATGTGGACGAGGTGACGGGCAGCACGTCCCCGCCCGCCACCATCATCGAGGAAAAGTAGAACACGGGAGGCCGCCGCCGATTGTATCCCATGAAGGCCACCGCTGAGGCGACGCCGGCGAATACAACCGGTGTCTTGCTCTATTCTTCTTCTGCCGGATGCTGGAGGAGGACAAAGAGATCGGGCGGCGACCATTTAGATTAGGTATTTTAATTCTACCAGGCTGGTTGTAATGGGAGTATTATAGGTAGTATCATGCATGCCAACTACTCCCTCCGTTCCTAAATATAGGTGTATTATAAGAGCATGGTTAATAGTATAACCAGCTGATGGCTACATGACACTGCCACGTCATCTATAGCCAACCTTGTAGCCTTCCAAGTATAATACTCTCTCCGTCTAGGTGTCATCTTACGAAAACCAAATAATCCCAAAATACTTAGGCGTGGTGCATTAACTTCTACATCGTTTCTTGTTTATTGACATATCAACCAAAGATATGTGGGTGTGCATGCATTTAATGACTTGAGACTAGCAAACACGACATGCAGTGGTTAGTTCATTGCATGCAATGCTATTAATTAGCAAATAAACATTAAGTTCTCTCGTCTCTTCCGAAAGTCGAACAATGATGATGGTACTACAGTCGATAGTGTACTACTAGTAAGCAAAGCTTCTCCTTGTTTGCGAGTAGACCGGACACATCAAAAGTAGTGCATTGTCTCTAAAAAGGGTTGACCATGTCCATGGCTACCATCCCGTGCTCCGTCATTCAGTGTGTGCTTCTCGTAGTTCTGCGAGTCGACGGGACACATCAAATTTAATACGTATTCAGTACTCTCTCCAAAAAGGGCCGACCATGTCCATCAGTCCATGGCTACCATCCGGTGCTCCGTCATTGAGTACGTGCAATATTCACGTGCCATCGAGGAGGAAAAATATTACTATGTAGTACTAGGTGCCATCGTAGTGCACGACTCACTTACGCACTGCTTATCTCCATTTTCTTGCATGACACATGCACCTTGATGCTAGATGTCCCGCGTGTTGGCAAAAGGATGAACAAAGCTCATGTAAAAAAAGAGTGGAAGAACATAGATTCCCGACGACCGAGAAGGAGCAAGGAACCTCGTGGTGGAGCATCTGCACTCATAGTATTTTATATTATTTAGCGATATAAAATCAACCAATCATGTCCACAGTAGACCGGAAGAGTACGAAACATGGCAGCCCAGTGTAGTTACATCATACTGTACGTGGCCAACCCATGCTATCACCATATTTCTTGGCCTCCTAGCGACACCTAGCTCTAATAATCCACCAGCCCGTATCGCTTCCCGCTCCTCGTCTCTCTCAAAGTGCGGCGGGCTGGCGTTTTTGCCATCTATTGAGGTCGGTTAACTCATCACATGTTTTTTTTGCGGGAAACTCATCACATGTTAGCGACATGCCAAGAGCATTCTAAAAAAATTACTGTACTCTATTGTTATGCCAAGAAGAGGAAGCGCTTTGACCGACGAACCAAACGAGAGAGGCGTGCCGTGCCGTGAGTGGGTCCAGTTTCTTGTTTTGAACTTGTTTGGTGTAGTAGTAACACTTGGTTTTGACTATTGGTAAGATTTTATATACTCCCTCCGTCTAGTGACTAAGTCATCTTAGATTGTGCACCGTGACCAAGGAAGAGAGGAAAACGAGAGAAAATAATATTTATTTGCTAATTAATAGCATTGCATGCAATGATCTAACCATTGCATGTCATGTTTGGTAGTCTAAGTCATTGAAAACATGCACGCCCCACATCTCTTATTGGTGGATATGTCAAGAAACAAGAAACATGGTGGGAGTTAATGCACCGTGCCTAAGTATTTTGGGATTATTTGGTTTTCGTAAGGTGACTTATACACCTAGATGGAGGGAGTAGGGCCTAATGTATTCTTCGAGGATGCCTTTGACTATTGATAAGATTTTATATAATTTGAAAATTATATCATTCGAAGATCCTTTCATCTTCCGTTTTCAAAAAGAAAAAAGATCCTTTCACATACGAATTTGACTGTATGCTTTGAGCAACTTGCATGTCCTATACTGCTCCTGTTTGGATACTCTAACTTAGCTAGAGGTTAGACTAACTCATGACTAACCCTAAACTAACTGTAGCCAAAGAGGTGTTTCGGTGACAGGGTTAGATTGACAATAAGTGCACTTGATGGACAGAGAAAAGTGATTTTTCAGTGCGCCCAAGGAGGTACTTACTGTGGGAAAGGTGAAGTGATGGTTGCTTCGCCCGAGCAACTTATTACTCTGGGAATATGGGAGTACCAGCGGATTCAAGGAAAGAGAAATGATGGTTGCTTCGTCCGAGCAACTTACTGTGGCAAAGGTGGGGCTGTGTGATTTGACTGCTCACTAGTCATTACTAATGCGGCACAACGACCAGGGTGAATCTTTCCCTGCAGTTGTGCACTCAATATTGCTACACGGCAGGTGGAGCCGGATGAAGGATGTCCTACATGTCGGCGAAACGAAGTTGAATTGTTTCTGGCATTGCTATCAATTCTTCAGGATTTGTTTATATGTACGCATAATTTTAATGAAATTGTACTGTGATGATATGAAGGTTTCAACTTTGGTTCCCGCAGGAAAAAAAGGTTTCAACTTAGGATTCATGTGTCCTCTTGCCTCAAGATTATCTCATTACAACATTCCATCAAATACAAATGAAACTACTACCATGGCTGCTAATGCATCTCAATGGTTCGCAGATCAGCGCCAATATTCACATCACAACTGAAGACGAAGTTGTGAGAAGGTGTACAAATAAAGAAAAATATATAATTGATCAATGCTGTTCGTAGGCATGGGTCCATTTCCTGGGCACATTGTTCATTGCTTGGCAGCTAGTTTCACCTAGCGGTGTAGCCAAAAAGGGGGTGTATGGGGGACACCACAATCCGATCATTTTGTGCAGCTCCACTAAAATTGAGCTGACCATCCCTGTTTGCACAGATATCCAGTCAGTGTGATTACAATAATAGTGGAACTAGATGATGAAACATAACACACACAAATAGAAGCCGATCACCTCTCTGATCTCTCTTTAGGACTAACTACTTGTTGGAGAAGATTAGGCAGGAGTTGGATGAGGAGGATAGCAAAACCAATCTCCCTTTCTGCAGTCCCACAGAAATGTAAAAACGTTGCCCGTGTGACATTTTGGCAGAACTGCACAAAACACTGTTAACAAAAAAAGTGATTTGTGCAGTTCACCAAAAGGTCGCAATAGCAACGAGGTGAAATGGCTAGCCCTGTTTGCAAAAAAGAGGTAGAAAGGAAACAATTACTGGCGAATAACATGAGTTGAAGACACATACGCCGACAAAAAAGAAGCATATTCCATGTAATAAGGGAAATATAGCAGCTTGGTGGTTTATCAAAAATGGTTTGAGGACGAGCTTGCAAGATGGAAAGTACGCCGGCTGAGATACGTTTTAAGCAAACAACTAAAGAAGATCCACATGCAGCAATGTGGGAAGATGGGTAGTGGAGCAAGGCCGGAGGAAGCTGTACCTGAGGGTCATCGGGATGTTACTAGGAGGGCACCGGCGGCCGGGATCTGCCCATACTACGGCAGCGAGCAAGTGGCGAAGGACCTACCGTGTCGGAGCTTGGTCAGAGAGAACGGCAGGTACCGCAGATCGGGACGTGTTGCCTCAACGCCGTCGAACGGAGAAACGATGCACATCCTCCCTTTCCGTCGGCGGACGGGATGCGGCCGGATCACTGACTGATAAACGTATCTATAATTTTTGATTGTTCCATGCTATTATATTATCCATCTTGGATGTTTATGGGCTTTATTTTACAGTTTTATGTTATTTTTGGGACTAACCTATTGTCCCAGAGCCCAGTGCCAGTTCCTGTTTTTTCCCTTGTTTCAGTGTTTCGAAGAAAAGGAATATCAAACGGAGTCGAAACGGAATGAAACCTTCTGGAGAAGTTATTTTTGGAAGGAAAGCAACCTGATGGACTTGGAGTGCACGTCAGGAAAGAAACGAGGGAGCCACGAGGTAGGGGGCGCGCCCACCCCCTGGGAGCGCCCTCCACCCTCGTGGCTCCCCTGACGTATTTCTTCCTGCTATATATACCAATATACCCTAAAACCATCGGGGAACATAATAGATCTGGAGTTCTGCCGCCGCAAGCCTCTGTAGCCACCAAAAACCTCTCGGGAGCCCGTTCCGGCACCCTGCCGGAGGGGGAAACCCTCACCGGTGGCCATCTTCATCATCCCGGCGCTGTCCATGACGAGGAGGGAGTAGTTCACCCTCGGGCTGAGGGTATGTACCAGTAGCTATGTGTTTGATCTCTCTCTCTCGTGTTCTTCATTTGGCACGACCTTGATGTATCGCGAGCTTTGATATTATAGTTGGATCTTATGTTGCTTCTCCCCCTCTACTCTCTTGTAATGGATTGAGTTTTCCCTTTGAAGTAATCTTATCGGATTGAGTCTTTAATGATTTGAGAACACTTGATGTATGTCTTGCCGTGCGTATGTAGCGACCAGACCTCAAATGGTCTGTGCTGCTGTGCACCAGTGTCATCCCTGGATCAGTAATGCTGACACACACAGTACAAATGGAGGATTTATAACAGAGTAGCAATCACACACTTATTACATCGAATATCTCCAAAGAGATTAAGTATGATAAATATGGCTTAAGGCCAACTAAATACGATAACAGCGGAAGACTTGGAAGATAAGTGAGTCCATCAACTCCAGCGGCATCACTGAGTATAAGACCACGACCTAAGGCACCTTACTCATCATCTGAAAAGTCTGCAACACGAAACGTTGCAGCCCGAAAATGGGTCAGCACATGGAATATGCTGGCAATGTAACACATAGAGAATAATGAACAATAATAAGGCTATACTACATGCATATATGGCTGGTGGAAAGCTCTACGGTTAAATTTTTGCGAAAAGCAAATTTTTCCCTACTTCAAAGGAATAAATTATATTTAACTATCATGGTGGTTGTGAAACATTGAGATGGTTGACAGCATCTCAATCCCAATTAAAAATCATCATTAACCCAACAAAATTAATTAAAAGTAACATGGTGATGAGATTCAAATGATAATCCAGGTACTAGATACTCAAATTGTCCATAACCGGGGACACGGCTAACCATGATTAGTTTGTACACTCTGCAGAGGTTTGCGCACTTTTCCCCACAAGACTCGATCGCCTCCGCTTGATTCTCGCACTGCATGATGTTTGAGAAACGGATGACCGAGACACAGTCTTTCAGGAACAATCACTCTTTACTCCGGGTGGACCGGTACACCTACTTTCCCCTACATCTGCTAGCCCACCTCTTCAAGAGATCATGTAACCTACTCAACTATGCTAGAGCCCATAATAGCTTGTGGCTGCACACGGAAGTTTCTAGCATGAATAATCTTATGATCCCTTTGAGCCTGGGTGGCGGTCCTTATACAAACAGACAACACTGGATTCTCCAGGTGCCTCAATCCACCCAGATGTGAGTTTTAATTGCCACCTTAGGTAAACCATTATTAACAATCTCACATCTGTCATGAATATCTCTCAAACCCAATCCACGTCTACGAGCATAGCATGGCAATATAATAGCAACGTAGAAGTAACTCCCAAGGGTTTGATAAGAGAACAGGTAATAGGTACTACCTCAACTACTTCCCAATTCCCACAATTTAATTAGATCCTAACCATGCAATTGTTTGAGGAATAGATCTAATGCAATAAAACTGGGTATGGAAAGTATGATCAAAGTGTTACTTGCCTTGCTGATGATCCACGAAACCTAGCGATTCGAAGTAACAAGCGGCACACTCCGGGTACTCTATCGCAACAAACAAGCAAACAATAAGTACTTATCTAATGCACAGGTAAAACTCGAATGAAAGATCCAACCAGAAAGTTCAACTTAAGAACTCCGGTTTGCAAAAAGAATCAACTCGAACGAAGCAACGAAAGTCAACTGCGAAAGAAACAAGCTTCGTTTACTAATCTGGATCTAGGTCAAATTTTACAGTAGCAAAAACTTGTTTGAGTAGGTTAAACGGAAAGAGAATTTCGAGACGAAACTCTAGGCGCTTGAATCGCCTGATTCCGATAAACGAGCGAAAAGTTAAACAGAAACGAAGATTCGATCAGAAATCGAGATCTGAGATAATCGCGGAAAAATCCGACGAAAAAGAAAAACGGACGAACGGTTAAAGAACGGACGTTCGTTAACAGAGAAAATCCGACGAACGCGTTCGCTAAAACGAACGGGTCGGTGAACGTTCACAAAATAACAAAACCGAAGAAATAAACCGATCTATGGTTTTTTTTAAACGAACGGTTTTTTTAAAACAAAACCGGCAAACAACGGCGAGGTAATACCTCGTCGGGGCGGGCTCCGGCGGGGCTCGGCTGGCTCCGGTGAGGGCGGCGGGGTGCGGCGGGGCTCGGGGCGGCGAGGGGCGGCTCCGGCGGCGGGGAGCGGCGAGCGGGGCGGCGGTGGTGCGGGCTCCCAGCGGCGGCGGCTCGGGCGGGCTCGGGGTGAGAGGGAGGGCGGCGGCGGGGTATTTATGAGGGGGGGCTGGTGGCGTGGGGGAGGGGGCAAGGCGGCGGCGGCCGTGCTCGAGGCGGACTCGGGCGCGGTGGCGGCTGCGCGAGGGAGACGGCGGGGTGGGCCGGCGGCTCGGCTGGGCCTCGGCCCGGTCGGGCGCGGTGCGGGTTTTTTTTAAACGTTCCGCCGAAAAATTCGTAGAAAAATAAATAAAAATCCAAAAAAAATGAAACAAATTTTCCCCGTCTAGTTAGAATATTTAGAACAGGGTGAACATTTGTTTTGACACAAAATTCAGTTTTGAAAACGGACAATATTTTTAATGCAATTAAAATTACAAATAAAATCCGAATAAATTCCAATAAATGATTTTAACACTTTTCCTCCAGTATTTCAATTGTTTTGGAGAAGTCATATTTTCTCCTCTCATTGTTTTTTTGAAATATTTTTCCGGAGAGAAAATAATTAAAACCAAAATCCTCGTTTTATTATTTGATGAAAGTCAAATATGAAAATTCGAGAAAATCCCCAACTCTCTTCGAGGGTCCTTGAGTTGCTTAGGATTTATCGAGGATTTGTCAAATGCAATAAAAAATATGATATGCAATTGATGATCTATGTATAATATTCCAAATTGAAAATTTGGGATGTTACAGCGTATCTGTGGTGACAATGGGATATCACGTGATTCACTTGATGTATGTTTTGGTGATCAACTTGCGGGTTCCGCCCATGAACCTATGCATAGGGGTTGGCACACATTTTCGTCTTGACTCTCCGGTAGAAACTTTGGGGCACTCTTTGAGGTTCTATGTGTTGGTTGAATAGATGAATCTGAGATTGTGTGATGCATATCGTATAATCATACCCAGGGATACTTGAGGTGACATTGGAGTATCTAGGTGACATTAGGGTTTTGGTTGATTTGTGTCTTAAGGTGTTATTCTAGTACGAAATCTAGGGCTGTTTGTGACACTTATAGGAATAGCCCAACGGATTGATTGGAAAGAATAACTTTGAGGTGGTTTCATACCCTACCATAATCTCTTCGTTTGTTCTCCACTATTAGTGACTTTGGAGTGACTCTTTGTTGCATGTTGAGGGATAGTTATATGATCCAAGTATGTTATTATTGTTGAGAGAACTTGCACTAGTGAAAGTATGAACCCTAGGCCTTGTTTCCTAGCATTGCAATACCGTTTACGCTCACTTTTATCATTAGTTACCTTGCTGTTTTTATATTTTCAGATTACAAAAACCTTTATCTACCATCCATATTGCACTTATATCACCATCTCTTCGCCGAACTAGTGCATCTATACAATCTACCATTGTATTGGGTGTGTTGGGGACACAAGAGACTCTTTGTTATTTGGTTGCAGGGTTGCTTGAGAGAGACCATCTTGATCCTATGCCTCCCACGGATTGATAAACCTTAGGTCATCCACTTGAGGGAAATTTGCTACTGTCCTACAAACCTCTGCACTTGGAGGCCCAACAACGTCTACAAGAAGAAGGTTGTGTAGTAGACATCAAGCAGTTTCTGGCGCCGTTGCCGGGGAGGCTAGGTAAGCGGCACTCACACCCCGTCAACTAAGCACTGACCAACGGTGAGAGAGAGAGAGGCCACCGCCGCCTTGTGTGAGATGGTGTGACGAGAGAAAAACCCCGGCAGGTAGGCTCCGTTGTATATAGTGGAGCGGATTTTTCCATTTTCCCCACAGCAATCGTTTTATATTCTGTACTACGCGCCATTGAGGAGGAATATATAACTTTATTTAATACAAACGCGTCAAGTCGAACTTTGTTTCGCCTAGACGTGGTACCCGACCCTCCTTCGAGTAAACAACCGCTACACGTGTCAAATTGTCACGTGGGCTGCCTTTTCATACAGAAACGAACTCCACCGTGTACCCGCGCGGGTGTGGCCGAGAACGAGACGTGAGTACGTGCGTCCTGCGTGCACCTCTTCTTTAGGTGCAGGTATGTACGTGGGTGGGTGTGAGAGAGATGGTTTGTGCGAAACCGAGGCAATGTGTCGATGATATCTCAAACAGAAAAACGTAACATATGCAATGGGTGTGAAACAGAGTCATGAATATATCATATATAGAGGGAGCGATCCACAAGAAGAGAGTGGAGGGATCATCGGCATGAGATATTGATAGAATCAAAAATAGGGATGATGTGTGTGGCTGCGCGATCGATAAAGAGTGCCATCGAATTTGTGTTTGCCCACGTCAAAGATACAGGGCGGCTGGCCTACTGGAATTTGAGAGGGCAGAGGTGTAGTTTTTCTCTGTGGCATGGATACCTACCTACAACGTTCGACTATCGGTGGGGGGGGGGGGAGGGGGCAGAGACCTAACTATAGAGAGGTAGATCGACTAGTATATGTGTGGAGAAGGAGAGAGACCTAGCTATGTATAGAGGGAGATCGATCGGCATCCATGGATATGTGTAGCAGAGGAATAACGTTGGGAGAAAGACAAAGGTAGAGTGTCGGAGGGTTGGTGGTGGAGTGGCGTCTCACAAATGGTGGGAGAGGCCTGCTAGACAAACGGAGGGTACGAGTGCAATATCAATAAGAGAGGGCGGGGATGTCTGTCTGTCTATGCATGTGCGTGTGAGAGACGGGTCGGGAGGTATGCAAGGATTATGAGGGGAGATGATATGGTTGTGGTAAGCATACGTAACTACATAGGAAGATCAACTGTCGTGTGTCCGAGTAAGGGAGAGACATAACTAGTGAGGTAAGTCTATCGGTGCGTGGGGAAAAGAATTATAGTCGACCTAGCTATATGTAGGGATATCAGTACGTATACATGCGTGCATGTGTTAGAAGCAAATAAGGTCCGGAGAGACAGACATGGGAGAGGGGTGCGGCTAGGAGGTGGTGCGAGAGGCCTACTATGTCGAGGGGGGAGGAGTGTGTGACTATGAGATCGATGAAAAGAGGGGCGGGAGTGTGCACCTGCGTGGAACCGTATTGGACATAGGAGGCATGGATGGTGAGAAGAGAAGAGGGGAAGTATGTGTTTGTGGTAGGCACACTTGGCTAGAGAGGTATATTGACCGGTGTGTGCCAGAAAGAAGGAGTCAGGGGGCCTACACACACCTCGGGTGAACGACCTAAAGAGAAATAACGAACGTGCGCGATGGAGGGGACGCTGAGGGAGGGTGAGAGGGGGGCGGGCGTGTGCATGCATGCACGATAGAAAATCAGCGCTAGCTAGCTACAAAGAGAAGAGGATCGTGAAGGTGTTAAAGACAAACATAGATCATAATTCATTATAAAAAAGTGGATACGATACTTGAAGAAGATATCATAATGTAGAACATTGATTATAATTTGGGCTAATGTGTGGCTTTTGCAGCTCAGGGCTAAATACTTGTCATAATGTAGGGGGCGGGGCACTATAATTTGTGTGATAAGCATGGTGTACGTATGGAACATGGTTTAGATTATGAATATATAGTTAGTACATCAAATGTACTATTATTTGGAATCAACATCAAGTGTATTCAAAAAATTGAATTCGAGTTCATATAGTACACATAGTTCATATCTATGTCTATAGTAATCATGTAGTGTGTTGTTAAGGTAATACACGAATGATGGTTGAAGTTGGCAACAATCATGATTGTAGATTCTTATTGAAATAGAGAAACGAATTCAAATTCAGTTTGAATTGCAGCGGTAGTATAGACATTTGGAATGCACTAAAATGTTGGCATAAGTAGGTTACATGCATTATATAGCCAACGAAAAATTTTAATTGGACATAACATGGATCCATACTCCCTCCTTCCATCTATAGAGGGTCTAATGCGTTTTTTAAGACCGCCTTTGACTATTGACAAGATTAATAGTACATGACATGCACAATGTGAAAATTATATCATTGAAAGCTCCTTTCACACACAAATTTAACAGTTTGCTTTGTGTAAGTTGCATGTCATATATTACTGCTGCAATATTTGGTTGGTCAAATTTAGCCTCGAAAAACGCATTAGGCCCTATATAGATGGAAGGAGGGAGTAGCTTTGAATAGCATTTGTATAGTAAAACGGGACAAGACTCTCTCTTTATGTGGTGTGAATAGTTTTTATTTTTTCGTTTTTTTTTCGTTGAGGGAAGTGCGAATTGATTTGGTACGCACAAGTACAATATTACACGTTAGGCTTGTCCCTAAAATTCAACCCGCGCCTTGTTATATCCCAAAAATTCAGATATTGTGCTCCCAGAACTGGCGCCTTCACAACCCGCGCCTTGCTATCCCGAAATTATAACGCGCGTGAAAACTCCCTCCAGCTGCCAAATCCCGACACGCGAAATCCCCCTTCTAACCCTGAGCCGAAAGGGCCGTGACACGTCTCCAACGTATCTATAATTTTTTATTGTTCCATGCTATTATATTATCTATTTTGGATGTTTAATGGGCTTTATTATACACTTTTATATTATTTTTGGGACTAACCTACTAACCCAAGGCCCAGTGCAAATTGCTGTTTTTTTGCCTATTTCAGTGTTTCGCAGAAAAGGAATATCAAACGGAGTCCAAATGAATGAAACCTTCGGGAGCGTGATTTTTGGAACAAACGTGATCCAGCGGACTTGGAGTGGACGTCAAGAAAGAAGCCAGGAGGCCACGAGGCAGGGAGGCGCGCCCCCCACCCTCATGGGCCCCTCGCAGCTCCACCGACCTACTTCTTCCTCCTATATATACCCATGTACCCCGAAAACATCCAGGAGCACCACAAAACCCTATTTCCACCGCCGCAACCTTATGTACCCGTGAGATCCCATCTTGGGGCCTTTTCCGGTGCTCCACCGGAGGGAGAATCGATCACGGAGGGCTTGTAAATCAACACCATAGCCTCTCCGATGATGTGTGAGTAGTTTACCTCAGACCTTCGGGTCCATAGTTATTAGCTAGATGGCTTCTTCTCTCTCTTTGGATCTCAATACAAAGTTCTCGATCTTCTTGGAGATCTATTCGATGTAACTCTATTTGCGGTGTGTTTGTCGAGATCCGATGAATTGTGGGTTTATGATCAAGATTATCTATGAACAATATTTGAATCTCCTCTGAATTCTTTTATGTATGATTGGTTATCTTTGCAAGTCTCTTTGAATTATTAGTTTGGTTTGGCCTATTAGATTGATCTTTCTTGCAATGGGAGAAGTTCTTAGCTTTAGGTTCAATAATGTGGTGCTTGATCCCAGTGACAAAAGGGGAAACGACACGTATTGTATTGTTGCCATCGAGGATAAAAAGATGGGGTTTATATCATATTGCTTGAGTTTATCCCTCTACATCATGTCATCTTGCCTTATGCGTTACTCTGTTCTTATGAACTTAATACTCTAGATGCATGCTGGATAGCGGTCGATGTGTGGAGTAATAGTACTAGATGCAAAATCATTTCGGTCTACTTGTCGTGGACGTGATGCCTATATACATGATCATACCTAGATATTCTCATAACTATGCACTTTTCTATCAATTGCTCGACAGTAATTTGTTCACCCACCATAATACTTATGCTATCTTGAGAGAAGCCACTAGTGAAACCTATGGCCCCCGGGTCTATTCTCCATCATATAAGTTTCCAATCTATTTTTACTTTGCAATCTTTACTTTCAATCTTTATCATAAAAATACCAAAAATATTATCTTATCATCTCTATCAGATCACACTTTTGCAAGTGGCCGTGAAGTGATTGACAACCCCTTTATCGGGTTGGTTGCAAGGTCGTTATTTGTTTGTGTTGGTACGAGTGACTTGCGTGTGGCCTCCTACTGGATTGATACCTTGGTTCTCAAAAACTGAGGGAAATACTTACGCTACTTTGCTACATCACCCTTTCCTCTTCAAGGGAAAACCAACGCATGCTCAAGAGGTAGCGGGCCGCTAGTTCAAATCGGTGGGGGTACTTTTGTAACACACCCTACATTTTGGACAAGCGCGTCCCTAAGTCATGGTTCCCCCCTCCCATCGCCTCCTTCTCGCCATTCGAAATCTGGCCGCCATAACCTCTCCGCTCCAGCTGCGAAACCCTACCCTCCTCCGTCCGCCACCTCACCACTGCCCAGCCGGAGCCTCTTCCCAGACGATGTCGTCCACCGCAACAGCTCAACGTCCCTCATCCGCCTCCTCGGATGAGGATCCGTCGTCCATCTCGTCGTCCCGCCAGTTCAGCCGCCCCGTCCTCCACCTCCAAGGAGATGCTCCGACGATCGCCTCGTCTATCGCGGCTACTCCATCCCCACAGCGTCGCCTTAACCTGCTCCACCAGAACCGCAACATCCTCACCGACCCCTCGGACGAGGCCGAGGCCTAGTCGGCGCCACCAAAGAGGTTGTACACTCATCGCACTGCACCTTCTCCTTAACTCGACCTTCCGGCGCCGACGGTGCTCCATCCCGCACCCCCATGGAGCGGCTACCTCGAAGCCGGCGCCGCGGGCGACATCTCCACGGCGGCTCTCCCCAGTGCGAGGCCCCTTCGGCGGCGGTGTCCATACCAGCCGGATCTGCTGCTGCTTCGGCTGTCGCTCGTTCGCTCGCGCTACTGCTGCTGCTGCTCCGGCTCTCTCTCGCTCGCTCGCTCGCCCAGCTGCTGCTGCTCCGGCTCTCGCTCGCTCGCTCGTGCTGCTGCTGCTGCCCGGGCTCTCACTCGCGCTGCTACTCCGGCTCTCGCTGCTGCTGTTGCTCCGGCTCTCGCTCGCTCGCTCGCGCTACTGCTCTCCTCCTCGCTCGTGCTGCTGCTCTTCTCCGATTTAGCTACACTTCAGTCGACTGAATCGACTTTTGGGTCAGTCGATTTTCAGGGGGTGGTGGGTCTCGCCGGAGTTAAGGAAGAACCACCCACAGCGGGGAGGGGGATCGCCCGAGAGGTACCCCACTATCTCTTAGGGTTCTGGGTGGGGTGCTGCTCACTGGCGGTGGGGGGGGGGCACGGTGGTGGGGCGGTGGCGTGGGGATCGCCGGAGAAAAAGCTTGGCACGGGGGGGGGGGGGGGGCTAGAGGGCTGGCCGGGGCGGTGGCGGACCGACGGTGGGGAGTTGTTTCGGGGCGGCGAGGCTGCGGCGGACCGGCGGTGGGGAGTTGTTTCGGGGCGGTGAGGCGGCGGCGGACCGACGGTGGGGAGTTGTTTCGAGGCGGCGAGGCGATAGCGGACCGGCGGTGGGGAGTTGTTTCAGGGCGGTGAGGCAGCGGCAGACTGGCGGTGGGGAGTTGTTTCGGTGCAGCGAGGCGGCGGTGGGGAGTTGTTTCGGGGCGGTGAGGCGGCGCGGGGTTCGGCCGGTCGTGGCTGGCGGCTCAGGGGGGTGCAGGTTGAAGATGAACTGCATGCCCTCCCTAAACTATCCCATGTGAAGTGCCTCTCTACTACCATTGCGTTCAGTTTTGACAGTAACATTCAGATTCCACAGTAAATTTCAGTTTCGACAGTTAAGTTCAGAGTCAACGGTTTTTACCTCATCTGTTGTAGTCAGGTGGTTTTTGGTGATGTAAATTTTACATCTATCACTTTTTGGTAATGCATTTTACATCATCTATTGGAGATGCTATTAGAATCCCACTTGAGATTAACGATGTCTGTCTTGTGCTGCTTCAGCCTTGACGTCTTACGGCTCACCAGAGCTGCTGCAAGGACGGAACGATCCATCACAACAGAGCAGTGCCCTGGACGCCGTCTAGAGATTCCTCAGATCTTCCTCCACACCTCCGACAACCACCTCTGCCTCAACTTCTTCAGCGACCAACCCAATGATGCTGAGGTCGACACGGCTACGGCAAAGAGGTTATACACTTGTCGCATCACTTATTACTCTACATTCATGTCGATCCATTAGGGCTATTGTGGTTCAACGGAAAAACATAGCAATAGGAAATTTTCCTATGGCACTCTACTATTCAATTATTCATGCATTTGTTGAAAGGAATGGAGCAAAACATCCACCTGGACCTACTTTTCAAAATCATATGCATGAAAACAAGATCAAGAGCATTAGTGGCAGAATAACATTCTAACTGTACACGTTTCATATGGTTTCACTTTATTTTGACCATGTTTCTTTGCATTCCTCTGCTCCTCCTTTTCCTGTGAACCAAACTCCCAAGTTGACAGAAATCCTGTGTTCACAAATGCTCTATTTCCCATGTGCATTACTTTCCTATTCCGATGTTTTTCCTCCTATCCCTGCGTTTTTAAATCATGCAAGCCAAATGAGCCCTTACAGAATTACTTCAGTTACAGGTAGGTGTCGAAGAAAACTTTGTGTGGTTTGTCCTGCTCTTGTCGCGACATTGTCCACCTCACCTGAGCTGCTCAATCAACAGACGCATCCACCAAACCAGACATCACGACTCCTGACCGTCTTTTGCCGCCTCAGATCTCCTTCCCTGCCACCGGCACCCACCGCAATGGCATCACCATCATCGACTCAGCAGATGAACCTAAGGAGTACACGGGTCCACAAGAGAGGTCGCACTATTTTGGTTCTGCTTATGTTATGCATTGCTAAATATCACCTACTACTTTATTGTCCTGTTCACCTCTTAGACTCCAAGTCAGGTCCAAATTGATGTTCAAACTTGAGTTCTAAATTAGTTGTGGGGCACATATCGAGGCAGCAATGAATAGCATCTCTGTCTAATATCTGGTTCACCTAGGGTATGCCTATGTTGTTCATCTTGGGTGGGAAACAAATAGTAAAGCAATCATCATCTGTTTTTTTATTAAATTAAAGCAATCATTATCCTGCTATCATTATTTTTGGATCCATCCACTCGTTGTTACCATTACTCTAGATTTCTGCATGCTCTCCTACATAATCTCACTATATATATTTTGTATGCATGTCAGATATTGTACACAGTCATGCTGAACATGTAGAGAAAAAGAGAAGAGTTTTGCGCGGCAATACAATGTCATGCAGACATCGCTCCATGGTGGGTTCAATGGCAAACCCTCCCCCCTCTCCAGATTGTAATCCAGAGGAAGATATCTGTTCTGAGGCGGATTCAGACGCAGCTGACCACTCCTATTTACCCCCAGGTGTTTGCTCTAACTTGGCATGATGATGTTAGTCATATCATGCATATGTTGCCTTGCAGTGCCTACTTTCGACATCATATATGTCATCTGCTTAGTTTAGACATGTTCTGTAATGCCACCTGTTTATATGGGAATTATGCAGTCTCATGTCTTTTAGCCAGCCATAATATATGTGAAATGTGCAATGCCATCCTATTTAACCAGGCATCATATATTTGAATGATATCTAGCCCATCCTTTTCTTCATTAAATTTCCATTTGTCGACAATGTTTGTACATTAAACTAATCTTCCTGTGAACCAACCATTTGAGTGGGTGATGGAAAAATCTGGAGTGAAAACAAGGCCTTCAGAGCAGACAGTGCTACCTGTCGAAGCAGATCTCTTGCTCGGTACCGATAGCTCCTCAAAGATGGATTCAGAGACAGATGACCAGTCCTATTCCCCCACCGAGGTGTATGCTCTAACTTGGCACGGTTCTACTGCTCATATCATGCATATGGTGTCTTGCATTGCATAGTTTAGACATCATATACACAATATTCAACACCATGTTCTTAGTTCAGACATCATATATGCGAATGCCCTCCGCTTAGCATATAAATCACATACGTGAATTAAATCATGCGATCCTGGTTACTTAGATAACATGTATGTGAATTATGTCATGCGATCCTGTTTAGTTAGTCATCATATCTTTGAATTATGTTATGCTATGCTATCCAGTTTAGATAGACATCATATATGTGAAATTATGTCATGCTATCCGTTTTAGTTAAACAATATACATGTCAATTATTTAATGCCCTCTTTTTTCCACACTATCTATTGCATCTGACTCTCATACAATGTCTGTACATTCAACTATGTTTCCTGTTTATCAACCATTTGAATTGGAGCGGGTGATGGCAGTATCTAGCGGAGTAAAAACACGGTCTTCAAATAAAACAGTGCTACCTCTTGGTGGAGATAGCACCCCGGTTGTACATGCACGAGAACCAGCCCTACCACACATAACCCAGACTCTCGCATATTTTACCCCTACTGCGATGGACAGAGAACCAGCTTCACCCAATCTAACCCCAACCCCAGCAGATAGTAACCCAGTTCCTGTTGACACAACACCATCTCCACCACAGAGCTCCCAAACAAGAGCAGTTAGTAAGGCAGCTCCAGTGCCCAAAGCACCAATACTACCACGGCGAACCCCAACTCCACCAGTTAGTACACCTATTCCTGTGGAGGAAGCACAACCAACCATTCATAGTTTACCATCTATCACATTTGATGTTGTTAAATCCTATGTGTGTATCTTCCCATCATGGAAATATTATACTGAAGATGAAGGAAAATGCCAGTTGCAGGTGTTTGTCCAGGAGTTATGTGTAAGTAATGTTATTCATGGAAATTACTTTGCTTTGTCCCATACATTCTACCTCCATGATGGCGATAATACAGCAAATTTTCCCATTTTTCTCTATAGAGAAGGACCGATTTGGAAACTCGGGATGAGGTAACCTGTGCTAATACCTCTGCTATCTTCAAGAATGCTTGGTGGTAGTATCAGAATTACCTGAAGAAAACGTACTTCACTGGCAAAGAAACTCATCAAATTCCCTTACGTTCTCCTGAGACACATTTACTGGACGATGACTGGGAACGCCTTGTTCTTTACTCGTCCCGAACCAAGAATGTGGTAAGGTCTATGAGCTCATTTTATTTTAAGTACCATATGCTTGCGTCTTACTGTACTCAGTTCATGTAGAACAAGTGCTTAAACCTGAAGAACAACTATTCTCATTTAAGATTCCGTTGCTATCGTGCATACTGCTTTGCTCTTGTATCACTGTATTTACTCATACAAACTTATTTTTAAATTGAACTATCCAATGGAAACTCCAATGGCACAACAGGTATGTTTACGCATGTTTCTTTAACAGGTTTGCTCTTATAAATAGCTTTGTTGATTTCAATTTCAATTGTGTATACAGTTGACTTCTCATGTCATGCACATTACTAGCATCATAATAGGGCCAATAGTGTTGTTGTACATGTAGACCCGTGGTACCCATCTGAAATCTTGTTGTGCCGTTTAGTTTTCCCACGCTTTGTATTCTTTCAGTGCTGCTTTCTCTTGAACTGATATGATTTGAACCATGTCACTATTTTGATTTGGCGAGACAATGCAGTGACCATAGGACATAGATTTATGTTTGTATGATGCTTTTATAATGTACTACTTGGCAATAGAAGACTTGGTAGTTTAATCTTGTCCACCTTACTGATACGTCTCCAACGTATCTATAATTTTTGATTGTTCCATGCTATATTATATTCTGTTTTGGACATTATTAGGCTTTATTATACACTTTTATATTATTTTTGGGACTAACCTATTAACTGGAGGCCCAGCCCAAAATTGCTGTTTTTTGCCTATTTTAGAGTTTCGCAGAAAAAGAATATCAAACGGAGTCCAAACGGAATAAAACCTTCGGGAACGTGATTTTCGGAACGAATGTGATCCAGAGGACTTGGACCCTACGTCAAGACATCAACCAGGAGGGCACGAGGTAGGGGGGCGCGCCTACCGCCCCAGGCACGCCCTCCACCCTCGTGGGCCCCATGTTGCTCCACCAACATACTTCTTCCTCCTATATATACCTACGTACCCCCAAACTACCAGATACGGAGCCAAAAACCTAATTCCACCGCCGCAACCTTCTGTACCCGTGAGATCCCATCTCGGGGCCTGTTCCGGAGCTCCGCCGGAGGGGGCATCGATCACGGAGGGCTTCTACATCAACATCATAGCCTCTCCGATGAAGTGTGAGTAGTTTACCTCAGACCTTCGGGTCCATAGTTATTAGCTAGATGACTTCTTCTCTCTTTTTGGATCTCAATACAATGTTCTCCCCCTCTCTCGTGGAGATCTATTCGATGTAATCTTCTTTTGCGGTGTGTTTGTTGAGACCGATGAATTGTGGGTTTATGATCAAGTTTATCTATGAACAATATTTGAATCTTCTCTGAATTATTTTATGTATGATTGGTTATCTTTGCAAGTCTCTTCGAATTATCAGTTTGGTTTGGCCTAATAGATTGATCTTTCTTGCAATGTGAGAAGTGCTTAGCTTTGGGTTCAATCTTGCGGTGTCCTTTCCTAGTGACAGTAGGGGAGGAAGGCACGTATTGTATTGTTGCCATCGAGGATAACAAGATGGGGTTTATATCATATTGCATGAGTTTATCCCTCTACATCATGTCATCTTGCTTAAAGCGTTACTCTGTTCTTATGAACTTAATACTCTAGATGCATGCTGGATAGCGGTCGATGTGTGGAGTAATAGTAGTAGATGCAGGCAGGAGTCGGTCTACTTGTCTCGGACGTGATGCCTATATACATGATCATACCTAGATATTCTCATAACTATGCTTAATTCTGTCAATTGCTCAACAGTAATTTGTTCACCCACCGTAAATACTTATGCTCTTGAGAGAAGCCACTAGTGAAACCTATGGCCCCCGGGTCTATTTTCCATCATATTTAATCTCCCGACAACAAGCTATTTCTGACGCCGTTTTTATTTTGTTTATTTTACTTTGCATCTTTATCATAAAAATACCAAAAAATATTATCCTATCATATCTATCAGATCTCACTCTCGTAAGTGACCGTGTAGGGATTGACAACCCCTTATCGCGTTGGTTGCGAGGATTTATTTGTTTGTGTAGGTGCGAGGGACTCGTGCGTGGCCTCCTACTGGATTGATACCTTGGTTCTCAAAAACTGAGGGAAATACTTACGCTACTTTGCTGCATCACCCTCTCCTCTTCAAGGGAAAACCAACGCAGTGCTCAAGAGGTAGCAAGAAGGATTTCTGGCGCCATTGTCGGGGAGTCTACGCAAAAGCCAACATACCAAGTACCCATCACAAACCCTTAGCTCCCGCATTACATTATTTGCCATTTGCCTCTCGTTTTCCTCTCCCCCACTTCACCCTCGCCGTTTTATTCGCCCTCTCTCTTTTCCCTTTTTGTCTCCCTCTTCCTTTTTGCTCCGCGCACTTTCTGCCGTTATGTCTAAAATTGGGGAAATTATTGTCGATAAGGATAATAATAATATCATGGAAAATTCTGATGCTCCTACTAAAGAATCCCCTACCTTACATACAAAAAAAATTCCGAATTGGTAGTGGCAACATTATTGGAAAAGGAGTTATACAAGATTTCTTTACTTGTTCCGGTGCTTTGCCTTCTATGGGTAGTTCTATTCTTCATAGAACTAGTAGTCTTGCGGACGCTATCGCCATGCTTGTAGTTGAACTTGAAAGACAATTTATGCACATGCATCCTTGCATACAGAGGATTTTCCTAGAATTTTCTAACATTGAGCACTCTTCTGCAAAAGCGTGCCGCTACTATCTTTTTGGCTCATGAGTTCCGATTTATTATAAAAGAGGCCAAAGAAATCTTTGCGCATTATAGGGTGGACGCTGGACGTCCTCCCATAGAAACTATCTTATTTGATCAAGAGGAAATAATGCGTTTTCAATCTCTAGATTATGTTGCTTTTAATGAAAATCCTAGAAAAAAGGTTCCTGCCAATATTCTAGTTGATAGAATTTCTGAACTTAATGATGATTTTGCTATTCGAAATAATGAACTAGGATATTCTCTTTAATATAGGCTCACCAAGTTTTGTCAAAAGAATGCTTATAATGATGAATTGGTTGTGCAATATGAAGGGCCGAGGGAGGAACCTATACCTCCTAAAGTTGATCTTGGGGATTTTTGTCCCATTAAATTTAGCCCTTTTGATTAATTTTGCTTGCCACAAAGAAAACTTCCTGCCGAACGTAGAGAGTATGAAATGAGTTTTAATGATCTATCTTATTATTATGGCAATACCTAGATCTATCCTTGCCTTTATGCCTAGCTAGGGGCGTTAAACGATAGCGCTTGTTGGGAGGCAACCCAATTTTATTTTTTAATTTTTTTCTTTTTGCTTCTGTTTAGGAATAAATATTTGATCTAGCCTCTGGTTAGACTTGTTTTTATGTTTTAATTAGTGTTTGTGCCAATTTAAACCTATGGGATCTTCTTGGATGATAGTACTTGATCTTGCTGAAAATTCCAGAAACTTTCTGTTCACGAAAATAATTGTTAAAAATCACCAAAACGTGATAAAATATTGATTCCAATTGCTGCTGATCAATAAACAAATTGTATAGGTCGTACTATTTCGGCTGAATTTCTGGAGTTCCAGAAGTTTGCGTTAGTTACAGATTACTACAGACGGTTCTGTTTTTCGTGTGTTGTTTGCTTATTTTGATGAATCTATGGCTAGTAAAATAGTTTATAAACCATAGAGAAGTTGGAATACAGTAGGTTTAACACCAATATAAATAAAGAATGAGTTCATTATAGTACCTTGAAGTGGTGTTTTGTTTTCTTTCGCTAACGGAGCTCACGAGATTTTCTGTTAAGTTTGGTGTTGTGAAGATTTCAAGTTTTGGGTGAAAGATTTGATGGATTATGGAACAAGGAGTGGCAAGAGCCTAAGATTGGGGATGCCCATGGCACCCGAAGATAATCTAAGGACACCAAAAAGCCAAAGCTTGGGGATGCCCTGGAAGGCATCCCCTCTTTCGTCTACTTCCATCGGTAACTTTACTTGGAGCTATATTTTTATTCACCACATGATATGTGTTTTGCTTGGAGCGTCTTTTATGATTTGAGTCTTTGCTTTTTAGTTTACCACAATCATCCTTGCTGGACACACCTTTTGACAGAGACACATGATTCGGAACTTATTAGAATACTCTATGTGCTTCACTTATATCTTTTGAGCTATATAGTTTTTGCTCTAGTGCTTCACTTATATCTTTTAGAGCACGGTGGTGGTTTTGTTTTATAGAAACTATTATTCTCTCATACTTCACTTATATTATTTTCAGAGTCTTAAAACAGCATGGTAATTTGCTTAAATAATCCTAATATGCTAGGTATTCAAGACTAGTAAAAACTTTCTTATGAGTGTGTTGAATACTAAGAGAAGTTTGATGCTTGATGATTGTTTTGAGACATGGAGGTAGTGATATCAAAGTTGTGCTAGTTGAGTAGTTGTGAATTTGATAAATACTTGTGTTGAAGTTTGCAAGTCCCGTAGCATGCACGTATGGTAAACGTTATGTAACAAATTTCAAACATGAGGTGTACTTTGATTGTCCTCCTTATGAGTGGCGGTCGGGGACGAGCGATGGTCTTTTCCTACCAATCTACCCCCCTAGGAGCATGCGCGTAGTGCTTGGTATTTGATGACTTGTAGATTTTTGCAATAAGTATATGAGTTCTTTATGACTAATGTTGATTCCATGGATTATACGCACTCTCACCTTTCCATCATTGCTAGCCTCTTCGGTACCGTGCATTGCCCTTTCTCACATTGAGAGTTGGTGCAAACTTCGCCGGTGCATCCAAACCCCGTGATATGATATGCTCTTTCACATATAAACCTCCTTATATCTTCCTCAAAACAACCACCATACCTACCTATTATGGCATTTCCATAGCCATTCCGAGATATATTGCCATGCAACTTTCCACCGTTCCGTTTATCATGACACGTTCATCATTGTCATATTGCTTTGCATGATCATGTAGTTGACATAGTATTTGTGGCAAAGCCACCATTCATAATTCTTTCATACATGTCACTCTTGGTTCATTGCACATCCCGGTACACCGTCGGAGGCATTCATATAGAGTCATACTTTGTTCTAGTATCGATTTGTAATCATTGAGTTGTAAATAAATAGAAGTGTGATGATCATCATTTTCTAGAGCATTGTCCCAAGTGAGGAAAAAAAGAGAAAGGCCATAAAAAATGAGAAGGCCCAAAAAATGAGAGAAAAATAGAGAAGGGACAATGTTACTATCCTTTTTACCACAGTTGTGCTTCAAAGTAGCACCATAATCTTCATGATTGAGAGACTCTTATTTTGTCACTTTCATATACTAGTGGGAATTTTTCTTTATAGAACTTGGCTTGTATATTCCAACAATGGGCTTCCTCAAATGCCCTAGGTCTTCGTGAGCAAGAAACTTGGATGCACACCCACTTAGTTTCTTTTGTTGAGCTTTCATATATTTATAGCTCTAGTGCATCCGTTGCATGGCAATCCCTACTCCTTGCATTAACATCAATCGATGGGCATCTCCATAGCTCATTTATTAGCCTCGGTGATGTGAGACTTTCTCCCTTTTTTGTCTTCTCCACATAACCTCCATCATTATATTCTATTCCACCCATAGTTCTATATCCATGGCTCACGCTCATGTATTGCGTGAAGGTTGAAAAGGTTTGAGATTACTAAAGTATGAAACAATTGCTTGGCTTGTCATCGGGGTTGTGCATGATGAGAGCATTCTTGTGTGACGAAAATGGAGCATGACTAAACTATATGATTTTGTAGGGATGAACTTTCTTTGGCCATGTTATTTTGAGAGGACATAATTGCTTAGTTAGTATGCTTGAAGTATTATTATTTTTATATCAATATTCAACTTTTATCTTGAATCTTTCAGATCTGAATATTCATACCACAATTAAGAAGAATTACATTGGAATTATGTCAAGTAGCATTCCACATCAAAAATTCTGTTTTTATCATTTACCTACTCGAGGACGAGCATGAATTAAGCTTGGGGATGCTTGATACGTCTCCAACGTATCTATAATTTTTGATTGTTCCATGCTATATTATATTCTGTTTTGGACATTACTGGGCTTTATTATACACTTTTATATTATTTTTGGGACTAACCTATTAACCGGAGGCCCAGCCCAAAATTGTTGTTTTTTTGCCTATTTCAGAGTTTCGGAGAAAAAGAATATCAAACAAAGTCCAAACGGAATGAAACCTTCGGGAACGTGATTTTCGGAACGAACGTGATCCAGAGGACTTGGACCCTACGTCAAGACATCAACCAGGAGGGCACGAGGTAGGGGGCGTGCCTACCCCCCCAGGCGCGCCCTCCACCCTCGTGGGCCCCACGTTGCTCCACCGACATACTTCTTCCTCCTATATATACCTACGTACCCCCAAACTACCAGATACGGAGCCAAAATCCTGATTCCACCGCCGCAACCTTCTGTACCCATGAGATCCCATCTTGGGGCCTGTTCCGGAGCTCCGCCAGTGGGGGCATCGATCACGGAGGGCTTCTACATCAACACCATAGCCTCTCCGATGAAGTGTGAGTAGTTTACCTCAGACCTTCGGGTCCATAGTTATTAGCTAGATGGCTTCTTCTCTCTTTTCGGATCTCAATACAATGTTCTCCCCCTCTCTCGTGGAGATCTATTCGATGTAATCTTCTTTTGCGGTGTGTTTGTTGAGACCGATGAATTGTGGGTTTATGATCAAGTTTATCTATGAACAATATTTGAATCTTCTCTGAATTATTTTATGTATGATTGGTTACCTTTGCAAGTCTCTTCGAATTATCAGTTTGGTTTGGCCTAATAGATTGATCTTTCTTGCAACGGGAGAAGTGCTTAGCTTTGGGTTCAATCTTGCGGTGTCCTTTCCTAGTGACAGTAGGGGCAGCAAGGCATGTATAGTATTGTTGCCATCGAGGATAACAAGATGGGGTTTATATCATATTGCATGAGTTTATCCCTCTACATCATGTCATCTTGCTTAAAGCGTTACTCTGTTCTTATGAACTTAATACTCTAGATGCATGCTGGATAGCGGTCGATGTGTGGAGTAATAGTAGTAGATGCAAGCAGGAGTCGGTCTACTTGTCTCGGACGTGATGCCTATATACATGATCATACCTAGATATTCTCATAACTATGCTCAATTCTGTCAATTGCTCAACAGTAATTTGTTCACCCACCATAAATACTTATGCTCTTGAGAGAAGCCACTAGTGAAACCTATGGCCCCCGGGTCTATTTTCCATCATATTTAATCTCCCGACAACAAGCTATTTCTGACGCCGTTTTTATTTTGTTTATTTTACTTTGCATCTTTATCATAAAAATACCAAAAAATATTATCCTATCATATCTATCAGATCTCACTCTCGTAAGTGACCGTGTAGGGATTGACAACCCCTTATCACGTTGGTTGCGAGGATTTATTTGTTTGTGTAGGTGCGAGGGACTCATGCGTGGCCTCCTACTGGATTGATACCTTGGTTCTCAAAAACTGAGGGAAATACTTACGCTACTTTGCTGCATCACCCTTTCCTCTTCAAGGGAAAACCAACGCAGTGCTCAAGAGGTAGCACTTACTAATGAACTGGTTCATCGAAATGAGTTTCATATACTAGTACATGCTAAACCTGTTATGTGTCTGCTTGTTTCTTCTTTTAGAATGCTGACAGAATATTGGGGAAGAGTGCCTAAGCAATGATAAAGGAAGTAATGAAGATAAGGTTCAGGATCGTGAGACATCCTTGTTGGTCTCGAACAAAGTTGATAAAATAGTAAGGAAAACTATCTTGAAGACAGTGAGGCAACCCCAAAGGCTTATCTTGGTTTACTGTTCGAGATACTGGCCACTACCGCTTGCACAAGCTATTCAAACTCACTATCTGAATCAGTTCGGTTTCTTGAGTCTCAACTACAAGCTGAAAGACATCGATCAGTTGTGCTGCGACAAGAAGCGGAAGGACTGCAGAAGTCCCTGGAACATTCAGATGCATACTTTCTGGTTCAACAGCAAGCGTTGGAGGATTTTAGCGCCAAGCAGGACAAAGCTAATAAGCTTGCTAAGCTTATTGCCAGCATGGTGGATACCCAGGATAACGTTTCTTGAGCTCTTCTGAAGTTGTTTCAGTTATGGACTTGTTTTGCTGCTGCGTTTATTTGCACTGGTGGCCAATTTTGACGGCCAGTGTATGTAATATGCTGCTTTGTTCCCTATATTTGCACTGGTGGCGAACTTTGATGCCAGTGGATGTAATTTGTGCAATAGCTGTAATAGACTAGCGCTAGTTGCATGCTTATTTATTTCCTTATTGTCTTGTTTAGTTGTTTGCTTGTAGTCACTGCAGTTCCTTTTCTGCGTTTTTTAGTGGCCACAATAACCTAGTTTTGGTAACTAGGCCACAATAATCATGGAAACACACAGACTGTTGTAACCATGGGCCTCCTGCGGGCTGTAGGATCCGTGGGCCTTCTATGGGCCGTAGGATCCATGGGCCTTTTACGGGTCGTAGGATCCATGGACTTTCTACGGGCCGTATGATCCATGGGCCTTCTACGGGCCGTATGATCCATGAGCCTTCTACGGGCCGTAGGATCCATTGGCCTTCTACGGGCCGTATACTCATTTTGCCAAACATGGGTCGTACTATTCGTGGACCATAATGGGCTGTTAAAAGGCCGTATTTGATAATGCTATGAAAACAGCCAACGGGTTAATGGGCCACAAACGGGCTGAATGTAACCACGGGCTATATTTGGCCCACAAACGGAACAGGCCAGTAACGGACCGTATCTAACCAAATTCTAGAAATGAGCCCAAGAATAAATGGGCCCTTAGAAGGCCGAAAGTTAACACGGGCTGGAAACGGCTGACGGAATAATGGGCTGTTAATGGGTATAAAGCGATACACTGTTCATTATGGGACACTTTCATCCCGGGCCTTTAATGGGCCGAGAGTTACAAAGGGCCTCATATGGGCCGAAAGACATCATGGGCCATACATGGGCCAGAAGTTACAACGGGTTGGAATCATATTGGACGGCCCAGATGAAGCTACTGGGCTTAATTCCGATAGGCCATAACGGGCCGGTAGTAAAATTGTCATGGGCTGGCCCGTTACCTTTTGACCAAGTCAAACGGGCCGGCCTTTTCACCGGAATGGGCCTCTGTCGACGTATCATAGGCGCCTCCTGTCCAATGAGTGGATGACATCTGTCCGAACGTTGAGCCGACACGTGTTTCCTCCGGCCAATGAGAATTTTACATGTGGAAAATTCCCATTGGTCCGGGCTACTAACGGGTTATTGGATCCAAAACCGGACCCGATAGCTTAACGGCGTCCCGTTACGGTGGATGCCATGTGTCGGTCACCCTTGACGAAAGCACTTCTATGACGCGCGATTTATCGTCATAGAAGTGGACACTTCCGTAATGATAATTTTGGTAATGTCATGGAACACTTCTACGACGGCATAGGTATCACTATCTTGATTCTGTCATAAAATTGTCATGGATGTACATGCATGACAAAAAACGTGACCTACTGCGACAAACACGTATCATCACGGAAGTGTCTTTTTTTTGTAGTGCCTGGAGTGGGCAGGGAAGACAACTCGATGATGTCTTGAGCTTTGGCTTCATGGTGCACATCTCCTGTCATCCACTCAAGGATCCATGTCTTCGGATCCCTGTTGTAGCCACGAATGTGAAGTGTGCCATAGAACTGCGGCAGAAGCTCTTCATTCCAGTGCTCTTTATCAGTTACGAATTCCAGCAGACCATTATCCCTGAAGCAATCCAGTGCTTCTTCAAGACAGGGCAGCCCTGCAATAGCTTCACAATCAAGACGCATGTGAGGAAAGATTCGCTCTTGATTGTATAGAATGCAACAGTAATAGCTGCGCTGCTGATAGCTCCAGAAGTGGTCAGAAGAGATCTTTGGCTTCGTATATGGATTCTTGGCGCTGCCGGAAAATGTGTTGTGTGCCCTGAAGCTGGTCATGCTGAATGATCCTGGCGATGTCGCATCACCTGGAAGCCTTGGCAGCCTGGGCTTTGGCTTCTGAACCTGAGGCCTCTGCTCAACATGGTAGTCCTACTGTGGTCCGGGAGCAGTTGGAGGAACCAACATGGGCCATCTCACTGTGACAAGCTGGCCGCAATCATAGGCCTGTTCAATGGTGTGAGGCCTTGGAGGTGGAACAGTGGCTTCAGCAGTCACAGTAGCTTCAGGTTGTACTTGAGCTTCAGGCACCACATTAGCTTCAGGCTCCACAGCGTCTTTGGCCATGACAACATCATTGGCGTCAGTAGCATTGTTGGTGGCAGCCTCAGTGTTTTCAACCTCCGTTTCTTCGATAATAGGAGGGTCGGGTATAGTCACACTCTCCTCGAGAATGACTTCGTCAGTGACAGGGGGTGTAGCAACTCTTTCTTCTTCTCTTGTTTCTTGTTCTTCATCAGCTGATGCAGCCAGAATGTCTTCAGCAGCTTTAGCTTCAGAATCGAAGACATTCACAGTAGGGGTGGCTTCAGGAAACACTTGATGTGCTACTGAGCTTTGTTGCGCTTCCCCTTCCGGAATGCTTGACATGGTGACCTGTGGCCTAGGGCCTTTGTGAAGCCTGCGGAAAGCGGGCAACGCCTGTGGTGATGGAGTGGTCTGCACCATGTAGTTGCCGTCGTCAAGCACCGGAGTGGTGACTTGAGGTGGTGGAGTTCTGGAAGTTTCATCATGAATGGGGGTGTCTTGTTGAGGGCGATCGGCCCACGAATCATCTTGAGCAATTGGTGTCAATGGACGACAAATGTTGATGAGTTCGCTGTTCGTAAGAACAGGCGATGATACCAGTTGGTGCTCGAGTTGAGGAAGGACTTCATCATCTCCAACATTGTCTTCACGACCAATGTCTTCAGCTGTGATGGGGTCAACAGCTGGAACTTCTTCATCTTCAGGAGCCTCTGTGAAAGCAGGCTCGTGGATCACAAGGCGATGTTCTTGGTTGGTGGAAGCTGGACGGGCAACAGAAATGGGCTCAACAACAAGGGGCTCAGAGCCAACAACACGCTCTTTCTTTGAAGACTTTGTCTTAAGCTTCTTCTTGGATGGGGCATCATCAGAAGCATCCTTGTGCTTGCGTTTCATGGCTTCGGCCTCAACTGCCCTTGTCTTCTTCAGTTCTGAAGCTGCTGAAGGGACCTTAGGCTTCGAGCCTGTCATGCTGGCAGGGAAGACAATGCGAGGTGCTTCCTGCCTTGGTGCTTCAGTTTGGGCTTCAGCAGACTTCTTCTTTTACTTGGCAGCCATGTTGGGGTCGATGCCAGGACGCCCAAGAGCCTTGCGCTTCTCAGCCTCATTGTGTGCTTGAACACATTTCTGCGCGAAGTACTTCATGCGCTCTCTTGAACCTTCTGCTTCTTCCCGCTTCTTGTGAAACTGTTCCTTGAGCTCATGCAACATCTTCTTGAAGATCTGAACATCGGCCACGCTGTGCTTGGCCATGTTCTTCTTCAAGTGAGCCTTCTCATAATCAATTTTGTTCTTCAGCTCAACAATATTCTGAGCCAAAGCCAACTCATTAGCAATGGCTCTGTGGAAGGTGACGCTGATGTCCACTGGCAGCCGAAGATCATCTATGCTAAGGCTCGGGTCATCAAACCATTCGTCGATGAAGTTGTTCAGAATATCCACGTCAAAGAGGGCTAGATCGTTGAAGATCTCCGCCTCTTGCTTGCTCTTGATTAGTAGCTCAAGGGCATCATCACCAAGATCTTCATCGCTGGACAGATCAATGCTGTCATCCTCGTTCCGCAGAACGACAGCTGGAGTAAGTTCATGCCCAGAGATCTTCTTGGGCTTCTCAGTCTTCTTGGAGACACGATACTGATCTTCAGATTGCACACTGGGTTCAGGAGGTGCAGTGGCCAATGGCTTCACAATCGAAGCTTTTGGTGTGGCAGAGGGCTTCGAAGCCTTTGTCTTCTTCTTCTTCCGCGGCTTTGGTGGAGCTGGCGCATCTTCAGAATCCTGCGCCATCAGCTGATTGCTCCATAGTGGCCCTCTGAGCAGCTATGTGAGAGAGGAGGCCATCAAAATTGTTGAAGGGGCCGATGACATTGGGATTGGCATCGCGTGTGCCATCAGCCCTTGGTGCAGATGGACCAGGGTTAAAGTTGAGGCCAAGATCTTTCTTGTTGTCCACAGCAGAATCTTTTGCAAACTGATAGTTGCGCTTCAAAAGATTGTCTTCACGACACCATAACATAGATGAAGGGTCGGCATTCTCTGGCTTCGGTCCTCGGACCATGCATGGGTAGAAGCCTTGAGCAATGGCTTCAGACTTGGACTTGGGCTGCAGATTTCTGTACAGAATATCTCCCCATGGGCGCTTGATAGCATTCTTCTTTGCATATTCAGGGGTTACGAAGTTGTACTTGAACCAATCCTCTGCCCAATATCTTCGAATCCATTGGATTCGAGTCTTGCTCTGGCCATAGCTCTCCTCAGGATCAGTTTTGTACATTTCAAATAGATCAGGAGGTAAATCCTTAGCTGTATCTCCACGGCGCTGCCTGCCGCCTTTCCTTGCTGATTTTTTAGTTGCCATTAGATTCAGACTGAATGGCTTCAAGATAGTGAATGGCTTCCTCTTGCTGGTCAGACAGGAACTGGCTTCCGGTGAGTGAATATGACGCTGTAAGAACTCTGAAAATGAATGCCGACTATGAGAACCAAGGGATTCTCCCACGGACATGTACCTGTGACAGCATAGAGGTGCGAGGGAAGGGGAAGAGGTCATATGCATTTTCATAAGTTTTTGAAGATAAATCAGTTTGAAGACATTGACCTCATAGTGCGAAGACATTCACTTATTTGATGAGAGTTGGTTCCAGATTTGTACGAATCCATGAATAGGTATAAGTGAGGAATCTAACTAGTTATGAAGCATAAGTGAATATACTTGGCATGATATGAGATGCAGATAAAGATAGATCCAGATTTGGAAGTTTAGAAACCACTTTTGGTTGAAGTGGATGGATTTGACGGATCAAAAAGGCAGTAAAAAGTAAGTTTTATTTACCACTGACGAACTGCTAGACGAGGTCGAGAGAGAGGCCGAGCAGTTCAATCTTCCGCGCCCTAACTTGGCGGCGGAAGACACCTGCGGCGGAGGCGGAGAGGACGAGGTCCCCGGCCGGCGTGAGGACGGCGTCGAAGAAGTTGCGGCAGCTAAGCGCTTCGTCTCCAACGTCGACGCGAGCTAGCGCAGGCGCTAGGGTTTGTGCGAGGTGGTGAGGTGGAAGAAGAGATTATGACCACGGTGAGTTGTGTATTTATAAGGAAAGGGACAGCACAGCGTAATTACGCAGGTGCCCCTGGCGGTTCACATCTAAAGGACACGTGGCATGCATGCAACTTAGTGGAAGTTGTTCGATGTTCCCACGCACGCCTGGATTGTCGGGTGGTCGTTCCGGCTTCTCCGGTATTCAGGCAATAAGGATATGGCATTAAACAAATTTAAACGTTTGTCACTTTGTCTTCTGCTGACAAGGATTCATAGAAGACAATCGACAGGTTTCAATAGAATGCATATGATTTGGATAGATAGAATTTCAGGTAGAAGCACATAAGGGGTTAGGGTCCGATCACATTCACTTAGATCAAGAAAAAATTCAAGTGTGAAGACATAGCCATAAGTGAATGCTGTAGAGGACAGAACATGAATATATGTATATATATCAGCATAAGACCGGCTCAACATTGCGAAGATAAACATGAAGTGAAATCAATGTTGAAGTTAAATCAAATGCGAAGACTATGCAATAATGACGCCAATTGAAACACATCAAACAAGAATTTGGTGGTGGCGTTACCCACCGTATAAGAAGTATTAGACCCAGACACGGCGCACAATTATCGTGGCGCTCCGAAGTCAAATTCCGCATTAATGTATTCACACTTAGAGTGTATGTCTTCATTGATTGAAGATATACATTACTTCGTGTGTTGCACATCTAAGTCATCAACATACATAAGCGTTAGGATGTGTGTCCAATTACAGGACATTCGAGGATTCTAAGATATTTAGCTCACACCGTAACTTGCAAAACCTTTTCTCATCCAAGGGCTTGGTGAAGATATCTGCCAATTGCTCTTCAGTGTTGACGTGAATGATATCAATATCTTCCTTCATGACATGATCTCTCAGAAAGTGATGACGGATCTGAATGTGCTTTGTCTTCGAGTGCTGGACTGGGTTCTTGGCAATCTTGATGGTGCTTTCATTGTCGCGGTAAACTGGCACTTGCTTAAGGTGGATGCCATAGTCCTTGAGAGTTTTCTTCATCCATAGAAGCTGAGCGCAGCAAGATCCAACAACAATGTATTCAGATTCAGCAATGGAGAGAGATACACAGTTCTGCTTCTTTGAAGACCAACAGACAAGAGATCGTCCAAGAAAGTGACATGTGCCTGATGTGTACTTGTGATCAACTTTGTCGCCAGCATAATCAACATCTGAGAATCCAACTAGATCAAACTCTGAGCCCTTTGGATACCATAATCCTAGTGTTGGGGTGTAAGCCAAATACCGAAGAATTCGCTTCACTGCTAAGTGATGCGATTCCTTTGGTGCCGCTTGGAATCGGGCACACATGCAAACGCTAAGCATTATATCTGGCCTAGATGCACATAAATAGAGTAAAGAACCAATCATGGAGCGGTATACCTTTTGATCGAACTCTTTACCATTGTCGTCGGGAACCAATTGACCTTTGGTTGGCATTGACGTCGTGTACCCTTTGCAGTCTTGCATTCCAAACATCTTTAGGCAATCTTTGAGGTATTTTCTCTTGAGATATAAAAATGTCGTTGCTCTGCTGATGGATTTGAAGACCGAGGAAGAATTTTAGCTGACCCATCATGGACATCTGATATTGCTCTTGCATCATGTGCCCAAACTCATCACTGTATCTCTTGTCAGCGCAGCCGAAGATAATGTCATCCACATAGATCTGGCATACAAACAGTTCACCATAGTATGTCTTCGTGAAGAGAGTGGGATCTAGAGAACTAGGTTTGAAGCCTTTGCTCTTCAGGTTGTCTTTGAGTGTGTCATACCAAGCGCGAGGGGCTTGTTTGAGGCCATACAGTGCCTTGTTGAGCTTGTATACCATGTCAGGATGTTTTGGGTCTTCAAAGCCAGGTGGTTGTGCAACATACACTTCTTCTTCAATCTTGCCATTGAGAAAAGCACTCTTCATATCCATTTGGTACAGGAGGATGTTGTGATGGTTGGCATAGGCTAGCAGTATGCAAATGGCTTCAAGCCTAGCCACGGGAGCAAATATTTCATCGAAGTCAATCCCTTCAACTTGAGTGTATCCTTGAGCAACGAGACGAGCCTTGTTTTTGACAACTTGACCATGCTCATCTTGTTTGTTGCGATAGATCCATTTGGTGCCTATGATATTGTGCTTGTGAGGATCAGGACGCTTAACCAATTCCCACACATTGTTCAGCTCGAACTGTTGAAGCTCTTCTTGCATAGCTTGAATCCATTCAGGTTCCATGAAGGCTTCAACAACTTTCTTGGGTTCAGATATAAAGACAAATGCAAAGTTCCCATAGAAATTTGCTAGTTGTGTTGCTCTTGAACGAGTGAGTGGACCAGGTGCATTGATGCTATCAATTATCTTCTCAAGCTGTACTTCATTTGCAACACGAGGATGAACTGGACGAAGATTTTTCCCTTACCGATCATTGTCTTCGTCTTCAGCATTGGCTTTAGGCTGAGAAGTGTCTTCAGGTTGATTAGGTGCAGAAATGATGATTTCTTCTTTAGCCTGTGCCTCTGAAGGTATGATGTCTCCAGTGCCCATAAGCTTGATCGATTCACTAGGTGGGACTTCATCTAGTACATTTGGCAGGTGCTCTCTTTGCGAGCCGTTAGTCTCATCGAACCGCACATCCACAGTTTCAACCACCTTATAGTGAAAGAGGTTGAAGAATCTGTAGGAGTGCGAATCCTTTCCGTAGCCAAGCATAAAACCTTCATGTGCTTTCGGTGCAAATTTTGAAGTGTGATGTGGATCCTTGATCCAGCACCTAGCACCAAATACTCTGAAATAACTGACGTTTGGCTTCTTACCAGTTAGGAGCTCATAGGATGTATTCTTTAGAAGCTTGTGAAGATAAACACGGTTGATGATGTGGCATGCAGTATCAATGGCTTTAGGCCAGAACTTCCTTGGAGTCTTGTACTCATCAAGCATCGTCCGAGCCATCTCAATGAGGGTTCTGTTCTTGCACTCCATGATGCCATTCTACTGAGGTGTGTATGCAGCAGAGAACTCATGAGTGATGCCCAATGTATCAAGATAAGTGTCGAGGTCGGTGTTCTTGAACTCTGTGCCGTTGTCACTTCTGATGTGCTTGATCTTGATGGCATAGTCCGTCATGGCACGATTGGCGAGTCGTCTGAAGACATCCTGCACTTCATTCTTGTAAAGGATTATATGCACCCAAGTATATCTTGAATAATCATCAACAATGACGAAGCCATAGAGGCAAGCAGTGGTAGTAAGAGTAGAGTAGTGAGTAGGGCCAAATAAGTCCATGTGAAGCAGTTCGAAGGGACGAGATGTCGTCATGATTGTCTTCGAGGAATGCTTGGCCCTTGTCATCTTTCCAGCTTCGTAGGCAGCACACAAATGATCCTTCTTGAACTTGACGCCCTCGATGCCTAGGACATGTTTCTTCTTCGCGAGTGTGTACAAGTTCCTCGTGCCAGCATGCCCTAGCCTCCGAGCCAGAGCCAGCACTCTGAAGCTTTTGCTAGAAGACATACGGCCAACTGTGGTCCGGTTGAGAAATCTACCATGTATAGATCATCTTTTCGGTACCCTTCAAAGACTAGAGATTTGTCAGATTCCATAAGAACAAGGCAACGATATTTTCCAAATATCACAATCATGTTCAAGTCACAAAGCATTGAGACAGACATTAAGTTGAAACCAAGGGATTCAACAAGCATCACTTTATCCATGTGCTGATCCTTTGAGATTGCAACTCTACCTCGACCCAATACCTTGCTTTTACCAGTGTCAGCAAATGTGATGTGACTTTTTTCAGATGGACGTAAGGTTGAGTCCATGAGAAGACTTCGATCACCAGTCATGTGGTTAGTGCATCCACTGTCCATAATCCACTCAGAAGCCTTTGGTATCGTACCCTACAGTGCAGTTAGGGGGATAGGCTTCACCAAGGGAAATGTGAAGTATAAACATTTGACGAACAAGCATATTATCAAAGTTCGGATCCTGGTTAGGGTAGATAGGATGATTGTCAAGGAATCCAGGAACAAAATACATAGTAAGACCATTTGGTCATTTTATCTTGCGCCCCACAAGATGTTTTAGGTCCCCAGCATAAGAATCAGACGCCTTTGATTTCCGGCTGGAGACCTTTCCCTGCAAAAGAGAGTTAATTTTTCTTAACCACCCACATCTTCAGGGGTGGCTTAGAAGTAATGAGTCTAAGTGCAGCATCTGAGAACTTTGGCTTTGGAGCCCTAGCAAATAGCCTTGCAGGTGGTGAATAATACTCATAAGAATAAGCAGAAAAGTTCTTGGTCTTATGAACATAGCGGTTTGACGAAACACGCTCATATTCATAAGTCTGAGTATGGTTTCCCTGCAAGACATTGGCGTTAGGGTGACTCTGGTGAGTTCTCTATCTGTATGAAGCCTTTGGACCATATGAAGCCTTTGGTCTGGGGTTTGTCTTCTTCCCAGGTGGTGTCATGATGACATTCACACGAAGATTCTCAAGACAACTTTTGGGCACGCAGATCTTCTTCATAGGTGGTCCATTCCTGCAGTTAGTACCAATATACCTGGCAAACACTTCACCATTCTGATTCTTAAACAGTTTATAGTTTGCATCAAAGGATTCATCAATGATAATCGAGTTAGCACAAGTGAAGCCAGATAAGGTGGACGGATCCACTGAGGGACCCTTTGCAACAACCCATGTGGTTTTGGGATACTACTCAGGCTTCCAGTAAGGACCATCAACATTCATTTTCCTCTCGAACCCAACACCCTCTTTCCTAGGGTTTCGGTTCAAAATCTGCTTTTTGAGGACATCACATAGTGTCTGATGCCCTTTGAGACTTTTGTATACATTCCTATCTCAAGCAATGTCTTCAACCTGGCATTCTCATCAGCAATATAGTGGTATCCTCAGTAGAGGGGTTGGTTACCACATCAGCATTTGAAGACATTGCAACAGTAGCACATTCAGCAATAGAGACAGCGTTATCACGCTCAAGACATTTTAGACATGGTGGTTCAAATCCTTCCTGAGCGGAACTGATTTGTTGAGCGCGAAGTGACTCACTCTCCTTTTGAAGATCTTCATGAGCCGCTCTCAAGTTCTTGCTTCCTTTGAAGATAATCGTCGGAAAGCTTTTCATGAGTTATTGAGAGCGTTTCATGACGACTTTCAAGTTCCTCGTACTTAACATGAAGATTTTTGATGTCTTCAATTAAGGACTGAGATCGTGTCATTTTCGCGTCCAACAGGTCATCGCTTTTTTCTAGCAATTTTTTAATATGTTCCATGGCATTCTGTTGTTCAGTTACAATTTTAGCAAGTGTTTTGTAGCTAGGTTTAGATTCACATTCAGAGTCATCTTCACTTGATGTTTGAACGTAAGCATCGCGTGAGTTTACCTTGGCACCACGTGCCATGAAGCAGTAGGTGGGAGCAGAGTCATCCTCATCATCAACATTGGTGACGGGGCCATTGTCTTCAGTGTTGAAGATGGACTTGGCAACATAAGCAGTAGCTAGAGCCAGGCTTGCCACGCCTAAATCGGGCTCCTCCTCAGACTCCACCTCTGCCTCCTCAGAAGCAGACTCCTCCTCTGAATCCATCTCCTTGCCAACAAACGCACGAGCCTTGCCAGGTGAGCTCTTCTTGTGTGATGAAGACTTTGAAGAAGACTTTGAGGATTTCTTCTTCTTGTTGTCATCAAAATCATATTCCTTGCTCTTATTCTTCTTCTTGGTCTCATTGTCCCACTGTGGACACTCAGAGATGTAGTGACCAGGTTTCTTGCACTTGTGACATGTTCTCTTCTTGTGATCACGAGGGGAAGCTTCATCATTTCTTGAGCTGGATCTTGAAGACTTTCCGAAGCCTTTCTTCTTGGTGAACTTTTGAAACTTCTTCACAAGCATAGCAACCTCCTTTCCAATGTCTTCAGGATCCTCGGAACAACAGTCAGATTCTTCTTCAGATGAGGAAACAACCTTTGCCTTCAAAACGCGAGTTCGGCCATAGTTGGGACCATAGATATCTCTTTTCTCGGATAACTGGAATTCATGTGTGTTGAGCCTCTCAAGTATGTCAGACGGATCGAGAGTCTTAAAGTCAGGGCATTCTTGAATCATCAGGGCCAGAGTGTCAAATGAGCTGTCAAGCGATCTCAAGAGTGTCTTGACGATTTCATGCTTGGTGATCTCAGTGGCGCCGAGTGTGTGAAGCTCATTTGTGATATCAGTGAGGCCATCAAATGTGAGCTGGACATTCTCATTGTCATTTCTCTTGAAGCGGTTGAAGAGGTTGCGAAGAACACTGATCCTTGAGTCTCTCTGGGTTGAGACGCCTTCGTTGACCTTGGAGAGCCAGTCCCAGACTAGCTTCGCAGTTTCCAGAGCACTCACACGACCATACTGTCCTTTGGTCAGATGACCACAGATGATGTTCTTGGCAGTCGAATCCAGTTGAATGAACCTCTTGACATCAGCAGCCGTGACACCTTCACCGGCCTTGGGAACGCCGTTATTGATGACATACCAGAGGTCGACATCAATGGCTTCAAGATGCGTATGCATCTTATTCTTCCAGTAGGGGTAATCAGTGCCCTCGAAGAGAGGGCACGCAGCGGAGACCTTGACTATCTCTGTAGTCAACATACCTAAACTCCACGTGGTTAAACCGAATCACACAGAACAAGGGAGTACCTTGCTCTGATACCAATTAAAAGTGCTAGTTACCGACTAGAGGGGGGTGAATAGGCGATTTTATGAAAGTCTTCAAAACACGGGGGCTTTGAAGACAAACAGTATAAATGAACCTATTGATATGCAGCGAAAGGTAGACTACACTAGACAAGCCATAGTCAAGTAAGTAATGAAGTGAAAGCACGAAGACTATTAGCAGCTAGGTAGTATGGATCAGGATGGAAGATAGTATGAGGCCAACCAATAACAGTCTGCACACGGTGAAGTCAATCAGATCATGCAAGCAGGCAATGACTTCACGAAGACAAACTGTAAGTAAAGAGAGGTATGAGATAGAACTAGTTGCTTGGAGAGGACTAGGATTTGTTGGACCAGTTCCAGTTGCTGTGACAACTGTACGTGTGGTTAGGGAGGCTAAGATTTAACTCAGAAGACCGCGTCTTCACCTTATTCCCCTTGAGCTAAGAACACTTAGTCCTCACCCAATCACTCTGGTAAGTCTTCAAGGTAGACTTCCAAACCTTCACAGACTTCGTTCACCGGCAATCCACAATGACTCTTGGATGCTCAGAACGCGACGCCTAACCGGCTCGAGGATTCACAGTCCTCAAGTGTAACAAGTCTTCAGATCACACGGACAGAAAGACTTCAGTGATGCCTAGCACTCTTTGGCTCTGGGTGTTTTGGGCGTTGTCCTCACAAGGATCTCTCTCTCAAATGCTTCGGAGGTGGGTTGCTCTCAAACGACAAAAGCCGTGCACTAACTCTGAGCAGCCACCAATTTATGGTGTAGGGGGTGGGCTATTTATAGCCAGGAGGCAACCCGACCTGATTTGTCTGAAATGACCCTGGGTCACTAAGGAACTGACACGTGTCCAACGGTCAGATTTCAAACACACGCGGCAGCTTGACTTGGGCTACAAGTAAAGCTGACTCATCCAGCTTTGGATAAGATTTGCTCTCATTGTCTTCGCTCGAAGACATAGGATTTGGTTGAGCATCACATCAGTCACTCTGACTTTGTTCACTTGGACCCCACTTAACAGTACGGTGGTTCCTATGAATCAACAAAGAAGAAAAGGAAACTATGAAACAACTATGTCTTCGCACTCCATAGTCTTCACGTGAATGTCTTCTCAAGTCATAATCTTCGTCGTGAATATCTTCAGAGACCATCGTTGTCTTCAATGTCTTCACACATTTTTAGGGGTCATCTCTGGTAGGTAAACCGAATCAATGTGGGACTACTACCTGTGTTATCCTGCAATTCTCACAAACATATTAGTCCCTCAACCAAGTTTGACGCCAATACTCCAAAACCAACTAGGGGTGGCACTAGATGCACTTACACCCTCTTTTCTCCGAGGGGGCGCGGCCGCTGTATCCTCCTTCCTTCTCTTCGCCGAAGGCGTCGGCCCGATCAACCAAGTGTGAACACCAAGAAATAGCAAGTATGAGCAGAAACAAGACGAAACTCGAACACTTACTGATCCACCGCGGCGTATTCCACCCTCCGCTTGGGAAGCTTGAAGCCTGAAAGCCTCGAAGCCTGAGGAGTGGGTGCGCGAACTCCAGGAGCAGAAGACGGCGCAGTAGAAGGGTCGGAGGCAGCTCCAGGCGGCGTCAAGGCAGAGGCAGCATCCAGAGGAATCAGTGACGACCTGCTCCTTGTCGGGTTGGCAGGCAATTCTCCCTCCTCCTGGCGGGCATCAACCTCGGCGTCGTCAGGAAGGGTGCGGAGGATCTCAGCTTTGCTCAAGGGGGAGTTTTCCCCCATCTCCTCGGGGGTTGCCTCCAAGTCCACCTCCACTTCCTCCCTCCCACGGGACTCGTCAGAAGACAGCTCCACCGGCTTCAGCGCCGCAGGACCTGCAGAGGGCGTGGGCGGCACCAGCCCGTGCGCATCGAAGGTCGGCCTGGAGACCATGATTGGCTCCCAGTCCTTGCGATGGAACAAAGGAGTGAAGGCGCTCGGCGGGTACTCCTAATTGTCCCCAACCAGGAGGTGCAGGACGGCAGCCAGTTCATCGTCAGGCAGGGCCCCCGGCCTTAGGCGGGTCTTGTCTTCTTCGTCTCCAAGCTTCCACAAGGGGCGCGCACGCGCCTAGAGCGGGGCGGCGCGCAACATCAAGAATTCCCTCAGGAGCATGGCCCCTGTGACCTTCGCTGCCTTCGCGTTGCCCGGTTTCAGGTTGGTCTGCATCTGAGCCAACACCGACGACGCCCGCTCATCAGCGAGGTCTGCGCGAGGCCACCCCTTGTTAAACTGGGGCGCCTCCGTCGGCAATGCCAAGCACGGTTGGTTGCGCTTGGGCTCCATCATGACCCATTTGGCCCGGATGTTGTCGGCTCTCTTCCCGGTGTTCGAGATCGAGTTGGCCTTGCCGGATGCGATGAAATTAGCGCACCCGGAGATGTGTCCATCACTGACGCGAAGGAAGAAGAGGTGGCACAGAAGAGCCACGGACGGCATCACGCCCAGATACGCCTCACAGTAGTAGGCGAAGATGGACAGGAGGAGGATAGAGTTGGGATGGAGATGCAACGCCTGCAGCCCGTAGTGGTCGAGGACCTCATAAAAAAATCAGAAAAGGGAGGAACCAACCCGGCGGTGATGCTGCCCGAGAAGAAGGGGAAGAAGGTGCTCCCCTTAGGCTCCGGTGCGTCGGAGGCAAGCCGAAGCTCCGTCTTCCCCCATTCATTGCTCTCCCCCGCCGTCAGCAAGCGCGTGGAGGCGAGGCTCTTCTTTGTGACCTTGGGCTTGACCTTGCGCGGCGCCATCAGTCGCAGATGCGGAGCAAGATTAGAGCAGATCTGGAGGTATCGGCAGCAAGGAGCGAGAAAGGGGATCTGAGGCAAAGCGAAGGGGAACAGTGAAGGCAAGCGCTGTCTGCGCCAGCCTTTTGTCAAGTCAAGCAGTTGCCGAGGCAGCGTGGGGAAGCGGAGACGCCCACGTCCAATCAACTGCCACGCGTCAACCAAGGCCGCAGGCTTTTGGGGCCCGCGGCGCTCCGCGCTTGACCTTTGGCTTCGCCTCGAAGCCAAGCCCGAGCGCGCCTTGGGCCCGAGGGCTACTGTCGGCGTTCTGGGAATGGGGGTCCCCAGAGTTGCCTGCCTGCGGCCCACTGCGTGGCTATGCTAGCGGGCCGGTGCGGCCCATCTTCATCAGCAAGGCATTCAAGACCCTCGCGAGGGGCCAAGCCTCGCGAGGCGGACGATGCAAGACCTCCTCAGGAGCGGCCTCACCAGGCTGCCTCGCAAGGAGCGGAGAAACCAAGGCAGGGCAAACCTCGTGAGGCTATCGTGACGTGAGCCATGACGATCAAGATCAGGCGGGCGCCAGCGCGCGCAACGTCCTTGTTTCCTCTTCGGCGCTAAGGAGGCAGGCACAAGCGTGGAGTACCGAGGCATCAAGCAAAGGTTTCCATATCGGTGCAACGAGACCATGACCAGCAGGACGGCAGGACGGAGGTCACCGTGGAGCCCAAGACGGCGTCATCGCCAGAGCCTTTCGCATGCGAAGACCGCTTTTGTCAGGATAAACTGTACTAGCTGCCCCCTTTCAAATTGGCCGTTGTTGGCTCCCTTCCCGCTCAATATTTGGGGAGAGGACCAGGGCCTATATAAGTAGAGCTAGCCACCACAGTAGGGGCATCTGATCTTGAGCCAATCCTTAGCCACAGACCGAGCACAAGAACACCCCAACCTCAGGAGGCTGTTCTTCCCTTGTATTGTTCATCATCAGCCCAAGAGGCAATCCACCACCACCACACTGGAGTAGGGTATTACACCACAACGGTGGCCCGGACCAGTATAAATCTTGTGTCTTTGTGTTGTGAGTTCGTCGAGTTCGTCCGCGAGATCTTAGCGAGCTAGAGCGTAGATCGGTAGGGAGGAAATCTCCACGCGCACCCCTTGTTCGGACCTTAAGGGTTTTGCCGGAACCCGTGATTTGACACACTGCCGTTTAGGTCATATTGGTGTAAAGCGCATGATGAAATTCCATGCTGATGTGCTTTTGGAATCACTTGATGCTTGCGAGCTATGCCTCATGGGTAAGATGACTAAGACCCCGTTCTCCGGAACAATGGAGCGAGCAACTGACTTATTGGAAATAATATATACTGATGTATGCGGTCCGATGAGTGTTAAGGTTCACGGCGGGTATCGTTATTTTCTGACCTTCACAGATGATTTTAGCAGATATGGGTATATCTACTTAATGAAACGTAAGTATGAAACATTTGAAATGTTCAAAGAATTTCAGAGTGAAGTAGAAAATCATCGTAACAAGAAAATAAAGTTTCTATGATCTCATCGTGGAGGTGAATATTTGAGTTATGAGTTTGGTCTTCATTTGAAACAATGTGGAACAGTTTCGCAACTCACGCCACCTTGAACACCATAGCGTAATGGTGTGTCCGAATGTCGTAACCGTACTTTATTAGATATGATGCGATCTAAGATATCTCTTACCGATTTACCACTATCGTTTTGGGGTTATGCTTTAGAGAAGGCCGCATTCACGTTAAATAGGGCACCATCTAAATCCGTTGAGACGACACCATATGAACTGCGGTTTGGCAAGAAACCTAAGCTGTCGTTTGTTAAAGTTTGGGGTTGCGATGCTTATGTGAAAAAGCTTCAACATGATAAGCTCGAAACCAAATCGAAGAAATGTGTGTTCATAGGATACCCAAAGGAGACTGTTGGGTACACCTTCTATCACAGATCCGAAGGCAAGATCTTTGTTGCTAAGAATGGATCCTTTCTAGAGAAGGAGTTTCTCTCAAAAGAAGTGAGTGGGAGGAAAGTAGAACTTGATGAGGTAATTGTACCTTCTCCCGAATTGGAAAGTAGTTCATCACAGAAATTAGTTCTAGTTATTCCTACACCAATTAGTGAGGAAGTTAATGATGATGATCATGAAACTTCAGATCAAGTTACTACTGAACATCGTAGGTCAACCAGAGTACGGACCGCACCAGAGTGGTACGGTAATCCTGTTCTGGAGCTCATGTTACTTGACCATGACGAACCTACGAACTATGAGGAAGTGATGATGAGCCCAAATTCAGCGAAATGGCTTGAGGCCATGAAATCTGAGATGGGATCCATGTATGAGAACAAAGTGTGGACTTTGGTTGACTTGCCCGATGAGCGGCAAGCCATAGAGAATAAATGGATCTTCAAGAACAAGACTAACGATGACGGTAATGTTACTGTCTACAAAGCTCGACTTGTTGCGAAAGGTTTTCGACAGGTTCAAGGAGTTGACTACTATGAGACCTTGTCACTCGTAGCAATGCTTAAGTCTGTCCGAATCATGTTAGCAATTGCCGCATTTTATGATTATGAAATTTGGAAAATGGATGTCAAAACTGCATTCCTTAATGGATATCTTAAAGAAGAGTTGTATATGATGCAACCAGAAGGTTTTGTCAATCCTAAAGGTGCTAACAAAGTGTGCAAGCTCCAGCGATCCATTTATGGACTGGTGCAAGCCTCTCGGAGTTGGAATATATGCTTTGATAGTGTGATCAAAGCATATGGTTTTATGCAGACTTTTGGAGAAGCCTGTACTTACAAGAAAGTGAGTGGGAGCTCTATAGCATTTCTAATATTATATGTGGATGACATATTGTTGATTGGAAATAATATAGAATTTTTGGATAGCATAAAAGGACACTTGAATAAGAATTTTTCAATGAAAGACCTTGGTGAAGCTGCTTATATATTGGGCATCAAGATCTATGGACATAGATCAAGACGCTTAATTGGACTTTCTCAAAGCACATACCTTGATAAATTTTGAAGAAGTTTAAAATGGATCAGTCAAAGAAAGGGTTGTTGCCTGTGTTACAAGGTGTGAAGTTGAGTCAGACTCAATGCCCAACCACTTCAGAAGATAGAGAGAAAATGAAAGTCATTCCCTATGCCTCAGCTATAGGTTATATCATGTATGCAATGTTGTGTACCAGACCTGATGTGTGCCTTACAATAAGTTTAGCAGGGAGGTACCAAAGTAAATCCAGGAGTGGATCACTAGACAGCGGTCAAGAACATCCTGAAATACCTGAAAAGGACTAAGGATATGGTTCTCGTTTATGGAGGTGACAAAGAGCTTGTCGTAAATGGTTACGTTGATGCAAGCTTTGACACTGATCCGGATGACTCTAAGTCACAAACCTGATACGTATTTATATTGAATGGTGGAGCTGTCAGTTGGTGCAGTTCCAAGCAGAGCGTTGTGGCGGGATCTACGTGTGAAGCGCAGTACATAGCTACTTCGGAAGCAGCAAACGAAGGAGTCTGGATGAAGGAGTTCCTATCTGATCTAGTTTTAATACCTAGTGCATCGGGTCCAATGAAAATCTTTTGTGACAATACTAGAGCAATTGCCTTGGCAAAGGAATCCAGATTTCACAAGAGAACCAAACACATCAAGAGACGCTTCAATTCCATCCGCGATCAAGTCAAGGAGGGAGACATAGAGATTTGCAAAATACATACAGATCTGAATGTTGCAGACCCGTTGACTAAGCCTCTTCCACAAGCAAAACATGATCAATACCAAGACTCCATGGGTGTTAGGATCATTATTATGTAATCTAGATTATTGACTCTAGTGCAAGTGGGAGACTGAAACAAATATGCCCTAGAGGCAATAATAAAGTTGTTATTTATATTTCCTTATATCATGATAAATGTTTATTATTCATGCTAGAATTGTATTAACCGGAAACTTAGTACATGTGTGAATACATAGACAAACAGAGTGTCCCTAGTATGCCTCTACTTGACTAGCTCGTTAATCAAAGATGGTTAAGTTTCCTGACCATAGACATGTGTTGTCATTTGATCAACGGGATCACATCATTAGAGAATGATGTGATGGAAAAGACCCATCTGTTATCTTAGCATAATGATCATTTAGTTTTATTGCTATTGCTTTCTTCATGACTTATCCGTATTCCTCTGACTATGAGATTATGCAACTCCCGGATACTGGAGGAACACTTTGTGTGCTATCAAACGTCATAACGTAACTGGGTGATTATAAAGATGCTCTACAGGTGTCTCCGATGGTGTTTGTTGAGTTGGCATAGATCGAGATTAGTATTTGTCACTCCGAGTATCGGAGAGGTATCTCTGGGCCCTCTCGGTAATGCACATCACTATAAGCCTTGCAAGCAATGTGACTAATGAGTTAGTTGCGGGATGATGCATTACGGAACAACTAAAGAGACTTGCCGGTAACGAGATTGAACTAAGTATGAGGATACCGACGATCGAATCTTAGGCAAGTAACATACCGATGACAAAGGGAATGACGTATGTTGTTATGCGGTTTGACCGATAAAGATCTTCGTAGAATATGTGGGAGCCAATATGAGCATCCAAGTTCCGCTATTGGTTATTGACCGGAGATGTGTCTCGGTCATGTCTGCATAGTTCTCGAACCCGTAGGGTCCACACGCTTAACGTTCGATGACGATTTGTATTATGAGTTATGTGTTTGGGTGACCGAAGTTTGTTCGGAGTCCCGGATGAGATCACGGACATGACGAGGAGTATCGAAATGGTCGAGAGGTAAATATTGATACATTGGAAGGTTATATACGGACACGAGAATGGTTCCGAAGAAGATCAGGGATTTTTCGGAGTACCGGGAGGTTACCGTAACCCCCCGGGAAAGTTAATGGGCCTATTGGGCCATAGTAGAAGAGAGGAGGCAGGCCAGGCGCGCCCCCCACCTTGCCCAAACCGAATTGGACTAGGGGAGGGGGCGCGGCCCCTGATGTCTACTACGCCACTTTATTCTTGTAGACACGTGTTGGGCCTCCAAGCGTAGAGTTTTGTAGGATAGTACCAATTTTCCCTCAAGTGGATGACCTAAGGTGTAACGCCCCGTGACCGACGCTTCAGAAGACTTCCTTATTTTCATGATCACCGTGTGTTCCTTTTGGTGCTTGCTCTTTTATTTTTGCATTGCATCATGTCATCATGCCATCATGTCATTAATTTTTAAAAACTCAACTAAGTAAATTGCATGGATCTTCGATCCATTTAAATCGAGGGAAATGCACATGGTGATTTCTCTTTATAACATATATCCTCCCAATATTATTAGGGAACTATATTAAAATATTCCATTAATTGGAGTTCACCATAACACACTTGCAAATATCCCAATGCCTTTGTTATCTTAATTCTTGGTCTCCAATCTTGCCATATATTCTTTCTTCACTTTCCGGAGCTCCACCAAAAATCCGATCATTTTTGGACCTTCCCAACCCTCACTTCCTATTCAAATGCTTTTGAATTTATATTTTTCAATCTGGCCTTTTCTATTTTCTCGGAACAAGCACATTTTTATGAGCCCGGGAAAATTAACCGCATGCGCAAATTCTTTCTCTAACCCTCTCTTTCTTTTCCTTTTCTCTAATTCTTTTCTGCCATAGAAATAAGGGAGAGAGAAGGGAGAGACCCCCAGCCGGCCACTTGGGCCTCCTGTTAGCCGCAGCCCGAAGGCCCAGCCGCGCCCCGCTGTTAACCTAGCCCAATCCCCATCTCTCTCGCTCTTCTCTCGGTCTCCACCCTCTCCCCTTCGTCCTCCTGCGCCGCCACACGCAGAGGAGCAGGGCCCTCGCGCCGCGCGCCTCGCCCGCCCTGCTCCGGGAGCTCCCCTCACTCGTCCTCCTCCAAACCCCATCGCCTCCGTGCCTCCAGTCGGCCACCGGAGCCCGCTCGCTGCCGTCGGGCTTCGCCTTGCCGCGCTGCCCCAGGACGTCGCTCCCCTGCCGTCTCCGGCGCCGCAGCACCGGAGCTGCTCCTTCCCCGTGACACCGAGCCCCAAGCGCCGCCTCGTCTCCTCTGCTACGCTGCACCTCGCCTGCGATTTCTCCGCGCCGTCGACCTCCATTGCGCCTCCCTGCTTCGTCCGGCAGCCATGCTCCAGCGCCGCCTCGAGCTCATCATCCTCGACCTCCATGCCGTCCCGGAGTCCCTCGTCCGCTGCTGCTCTGCTCCGCTCCGCCGCCTCTGCTCTGTCCAGCAAGCGCGCCGCCGCTGCCCTCCTCTGCTCCACCTCCGTTGCGCCAAGGCACCCCGGCCACCCCTTCTTCTGTCGCCGTGTCGTCGTTCTGGCCGTTGAGCCACCTCCTCCGTCCATCCCCATCGCCCCGCTGCCGCGCCGTCTTCTTCACCTCCTGCCTGCGTCCCTCTGCATCGTGCTGCCGAGCCGCCGGGATCCTGTGCCATGGCCTGGACTCCTCTGTGCCCTTGCTGCTGCCCGCCAGAGGCCCCTTTTGCCTCGTTTGGTTTCGGTTTGGTTTTAGATCAGCAAGAACGAGACGCCAAGACCCGTACCCAGACATTCAAGCATCTTCTCCGAGAATTTTGCCAAGTACCACGACGATGCGCCAAATACCGCTACCCATGACCCAAACGTCTACAACCCGTGTACAACTACCGTCGCCAAGACCGGACGGACAAGTACCCCGACAACGTGTGTACCACTACCGTTGACCCTCGAAGACTCCGTGGACGTCAAGTTCCTCGCCATGACCCCGAACATCTATGGAACATGAACGACTACTTCCTCTTCGACTCGTGAGCCACTACTTCCACTACCGTCGCCGTGTGCCACTACGTCCACTACGACCCGTGAATGACTACTTCCCTCGACATTTTGAACCGCCCCGAAATGCACGCTTCAAAGGTATAACCGCCGAGACGACGTCCGTGGACCGAATGCATGTGTTGTATGAGATGCTCGTGTTTGCACCGTGTCCGAGAGAGGTCCTTGCACGTTCCTCGTTTCCATACCACTAACCCGTGGGAACCCGGTAGTCGGGAGCACCCCACCATCTTGCATGACACGCTCACGCCACGCTTCCTTTTGCGTCGGTATCTCCATGAGCTACCGAAACCGATATGTTGCCGTGGCATCATTTTCGGATTCGCCGCCGTGGCACCCTTTTTCTTTCCACCACGGTGTCAAATGCTTCATAACATGCTCATGTCAATATTTTCATTAAATTGCATAAATCTTGCATATGTCATTCGCATCATGATAACAACATTTAAATGTTTAAAATTGATTTTTGCATTAAAATTGCTAAATGACATGAGGATTTTCCGGAATTATTGTTTGTTGCTCCGGCCTCATTTAAATTGCCTAGATAGGTAGTTTTGTTAAGCTTCACCCCTTGCCATGTTTAATAACATTTAATATTGTTGGATTCATAAACGAGAGAGAACTAAATAATTAAATGTGGTGTTTCGTCAATATGCAACTCGTTGCATATTGAGCTCCATTTAATTTGTAGTGTTGTTTGGTGCACTTTGCCATGCCATGCTCATTAAATCGGACATGCATCATACTTGTTTGTGCATCATGCCATGTGTATGTGGTGGTTGTTTACTATGTTGTTTGTTTCTTTCCGGGTTGCTTCTCCCGTTAGCTTCGGTTTTGTTCCGGAGTCGTGAGGATTCGTTCAACCACGTCCGTTTGTCTTCTTCATGGACTCGTTCTTCTTCCTAGCGGGATTTCAGGCAAGATGACCATACCCTCGAAATCACTTCTATCTTTGCTTGCTAGTTGTTCGCTCTATTGCTATGCCGCGCTACCTACCAACTGCTATATCATGCCTCCCATATTGCCATGTCAAGCCTCTAACCCACCTTTCCTAGCAAACCGTTGTTTGGCTATGTTACCGCTTTTGCTCAGCCCCTCTTATAGCGTTGCTAGTTGCAGGTGAAGATGAAGTTTGCTCCTTGTTGGATTATGTTTATGTTGGGATATCACAATACCTCTTATATTATTAATGCATCTATATACTTGGTAAACGGTGGAAGGCTCGGCCTTATGCCTGGTGTTTTGTTCCACTCTTGCCGCCCTAGTTTCCGTCATATCGGTGTTATGTTCCTTGATTTTGTGTCCCTTACGCGGTTGGGTGATTTATGGGACCCCCTTGACAGTTCGCTTTGAATAAAACTCTTCCAGCAAGGCTCAACCTTGGTTTTACATTTGCCTCACCTAGCCTTTTTCCCTTGGGAGTCGCGCATCCCGAGGGTCATCTTATTTTACCCCCCGGGCCAGTGCTCCTCGGAGTGTTGGTCCAAACTAGAGCCACTTGCAGCACCACCTTGGGGAAACTTGAGGGCTGGTTTTAGTTGTACGTAGTGTTCATCCGGTGTGTCCTGAGAACGAGGTACGTGCGACTCCTATCGGGATTGTCGACACATCGGGCGGTTTTGCTGGTTTTGTTTTACCATTGTCGAAATGTCTTGTAACCGGGATTCCGAGACTGATCGGGTCTTCCCGGGAGAAGGAATATCCTTCGTTGACCGTGAGAGCTTATAATGGGCTAAGTTGGGACACCCCTGCAGGGTATAAACTTTCGAGAGACGTGCCTGTGGTTATGTGGTAGATGGGAATTTGTTAATGTCCGGTTGTAGAGAACTTGACACTCGACTTAATTAAAATACATCAACCGCGTGTGTAGCCGTGTTGGTCTCTTTTCGGCGGAGTCCGGGAAGTGAACGCGGTTTTTGGATTATGTTTGACATAAGTAGGAGTTCAGGATCACTTCTTGATCATTACTAGTTGGCGACCGTTCCGTTGCTCCTCTTCTCGCTCTTATTTGCGTATGTTAGCCACCATATATGCTTAGTCGCTGCTGCAACCTCACCACCTTACCCTTTCCTACCCTTGAGCTTAAATAGTCTTGATCTCGCGGGTGTGAGATTGCTGAGTCCTCATGACTCACAGATACTTCCAAAACAGTTGCAGGTGCCGACGAGACCAGTGCAGATGACGCAACCGAGCTCAAGTGGGAGCTCTATGAAGCTCTTGTTTGTTGTGTTGTATCGTTTCCTGTTGATCAGTAGTGGAGCCCAGTTGGGACGATCGGGGATCTAGCATTTGGGGTTGTCTTCTTTTCTTTTGGCTTTGACCGTAGTCGGTCTATGGGTGTATCTTGACGATGTATGATTTTATTTATGTATTGTGTGAAGTGGCGATTGTAAGCCAACTCTTTATCCCATTCTTGTTCATTACATGGGATTGTGTGAAGATGACCCTTCTTGCGACAAAACCACAATGCGGTTATGCCTCTAAGTCGTGCCTCGACACGTGGGAGATATGGCCGCATCGTGGGTGTTACATAAGGTTTATCAATCCATGAGAGGTGTAGGATGAAGATGGTCTCTCTCAAATGACCCTGCAACCAAATTCAAGAAATCTCTTGTGTCCCCAACACACCCAATACAATAGCAAATTGTAAAGGTGCACTAGTTCGGCGAAGAGATGGTGATAAAAGTGTAATATTGATGGTAGAAATATATTTATATAATCTGAATAAATAAACACGGCAAGGTAGCAAATAGTAAATAGGCACAAAAACGGTATTTCAATGCTTGAAAACAAGGCCTAGGGTCAGTACTTTCGCTAGTGCAACCTCTCAACTATGCTAACATAGTTGGATCATATGATTATCCCTCAAAGTGCAATAAAGAATCACTCCCGAGTTCCTATTAGCGGAGAACAAAAGATAGAAATTGTTTGTAGGGTACGAAACCACCTCAAAGCTATTATTTTTGATCAATCTATCCTAGAGTTCGTACTAAAATAACGCAAGCTATTCTCTCGATCGATCTAATCAAGAGTTCGTACTAAAGTAACACCATATTACACACATCAACCAACTCTAATGTCACCTAGATACTCCAATGTCACCACGAGTATCCGTGAGTTAATTCTATGATATGCATCAAACAACTTCATGACCCTAATATTCAATCCACACAAAGAATTACAAAGAGACCCCAAAGTTTCTATCAGAGAAAAGATAATAAAAATGTGCATCAACCCCTATGTATAGATTACCCCAATGTCACCTTGGGAATCCGAAAGTTGAGTGCCATAACATACATCATGTGTTCCCATATCGGAATATTCAATCCGACAAGACAAAACTTCAAAGGGTAAAGATTCAATTCATCACAATAAGAGTATAAAGGGGGGAAACATCATATGATCCATCTATGTTAACAAAGCCCATGATATGGATCACGAGAGAGAGAGAGAGAGAGAGAGAGAGAGAGAGAGATTAAACACATAGCTACTGGTACAAACCCTCAGCCCCGAGGGTGGACTACTCCCTCCTCGTCATGATGGCCGCCGGGATGATGAAGATGGCCACTGGTGATGATTCCCCCCTCCGGCAGGTGATACGTTGATGTCCCACAAGTGCAGGGGATCTATCGTAGTCCATTCGATAAGTAAGAGTGTCGACCCAACGAGGAGCAGAAGGAAATGACAAGCGGTTTTCAGTAAGGTATTCTCTGCAAGCACTGAGATTATCGGTAACTCATAGTTTTGTGATAAGGTAATTTGTAATGGGTAGCAAGTAACAAAAGTAAACAAGGTGCAGCAAGGTGTCCCAATCCTTTTTGTAGCAAAGCACAAGCCTGGACAAACTCTTATATGAAGGAAAATGCTCCCGAGGACACATGGGAACTATCGTCAAGCTAGTTTTCATCACGCTCATATGATTCACGTTCGTTACTTTGATAATTTGATATGTGGGTGGACCGGTGCTTGGGTACTGCCCTTCCTAGGACAAGCATCCCACTTATGATTAACCCCTATTGCAAGCATCCGCAACTGCAAAAGAAGTATTAAGGTAAACCTAACCATAGCATGAAACATATGGATCCAAATCAGCCCCTTACGAAGCAACGCATAAACTAGGGTTTAAGCTTCTGTCACTCTAGCAACCCATCATCTACTTATTACTTCCCAATGCCTTCCCCTAGGCCCAAACAATGGTGAAGTGTCATGTAGTCGATGTTCACATAAGACCACTAGAGGTAAGACAACATACATCTCATCAAAATATCTAACGAATACCAAATTCACATGACTACTTATAGCAAGACTTCTCCCATGTCCTCAGGAACAAACGTAACTACTCACAAACCATATTCATGTTCATAATCAGAGGATTATTAATATGCATAAAGGATCTGAACATATGATCTTCCACCAAATAAACCAACTAGCATCAACTACAAGGAGTAATCAACACTACTAGCAACCCAGAGGTACCAATCAGAGGTTTTGGGACAAAGATTGGATACAAGATATGAACTAGGGTTTGAGATGAGATGGTGCTGGTGAAGATGTTGATGGAGATTGACCCCCTCCCACTGAGAGGATCGATGGTGATGACGAAGGTGATGATTTCCCCCTCCCGGAGGGATGTTTCCCCGGCAGAACAGCTCCGCCGGAGCCCTAGATTGGTTCCGCCAAGGTTCCGCCTCGTGACGGCGCTGTTTCGTCCCAAAAGCTTCCTCCTTATTTTTTCTTGGACGGAAGACTTCATATAGGAGAAGATGGGCACCGGAGGCCTACCAGGGGGCCCACGAGGCAGGGGCGAGACCAGGGGGTAGGGCGTGCCCCCCACCCTCGTGGCCAGGGTGTGGGCCCCCTCTGGTTAATTCTTTTGCCAATATTTTTTATTGATTCCAAAAACTGCCTCCGTGAAGTTTCAGGACTGTTGGAGCTGTCAAGAATAGGTCTCTAATATTTGCTCCTTTTCCAACCCAGAATTCCGGCTGCCGGCATTCTCCCTCTTCATGTAAACCTTATAAAATAAGAGAGAATGGCATAAGTATTGTGACATAATGTGTAATAACAGCCCATAAAGCAATAAATATCGATATAAAAGCATGATGCAAAATGGACGTATCAACTTCCCCAAGCTTAGACCTCGCTTGTCCTCAAGCGGAAGCCGATAACGAAAAATATGTCCACATGTTTAGAGATAGAGGTGTCAATAAAATAAAATACGGACATGAGGGCATCATTATCATTCTTATAACAGCAACATGTATATATTTTGTCATATGACTCCTTATGTTAAAGTAACAATCTATTCACAACGTCAAGTATGAATAAAAAACTTCACTGAAAACTAACAAACAATAATCTCGGTCATTGAAGCAATTGACATTTATCATAACATCAGAAAGAATCAATATAAGAGCTTTTCAGCAAGTCCACATACTCAACTATCATTTAGTCTTTCACAATTGCTAACACTCACGCAATACTTATGGGTATGGAGTTTTAATCGGACACATAGAAAGATATGGGCTTATAGTGTTGCCTCCCAACCCTTTACCTCAAGGGTAATGTCAACAATAATAGTTCATGATAACTTACATCCAATTGGATATATATATATATCAGGATCTTTCCAACACAATATGCTTGCCAAAGGATAAAATGTAAAAAGGAAGGGTGAAGATCACCATGACTCTTGTATAAGGTATAAGACAAGAATAAAAGATAGGCCCTTCGCAGAGGGAAGCAGAGTTGTCATGTGCTTTTATGGTTGGATGCACAAAATCTTAATGCGAAAGAACATCACTTTATATTGCCACTTGTGATATGGACCTTTATTATGCAGTCCGTCGCTTTTATTTCTTCCACATCACAAGATCGTATAAAGCTTATTTTCTCCACACTAATAAATCATACATATTTAGAGAGCAATTTTTATTGCATGCAACAATGACAACTTACTTGAAGGATCTTACTCAATCGATAGGTAGGTATGGTGGACTCTCATGGGAAAACTGGGTTTACGGGTATTCTGAAGCACAAGTAGTATCTCTACTTGGTGCAAAGAATTTGGCTAGCATGAGGGAGAAAGGCAAGCTCATCATGTTGGATGATCCATGACAATATACTTTATTTCGGATATAAGAAAACATAACCCATTACGTTGTCTTCCTTGTCCAACATCAACTTTTTAGCATGTCATATTTTAATGAGTGCTCACAATCATAAAAGATGTCCAAGATAGTATATTTATATATGAAAACCTCACTTTATTTATTACTTCCTATTAATTGCAACGATGACCAAAACTATGTTTGTCAACTCTCAACAACTTTTATTCATCATACTCTTTTATATGTGAAGTCATTACTCTTCATAAGATCATTACGATCTCTTTATTTCTTTTTATTCTTTCTTTTTCTTTTATCCCTTCAAGATCATAGCAAGATAATCAAGCCCTTGACTCAACACTAATCTTTATTAGATATAGCTCACGGACTCGATTACATAGAGGGATCATAAAGCAAAGCTCAAAGCTAAATCATACTAAAACTTTCATTCTACTAGATCAAGATATTACCCAAAAGGATCGAACTAAGAAAAATGGTAAAGATAGGAGTGTGATGGTGATACGATATCGGGGCACCTCCACCAAGCTTGGCTGTTGCCAAGGGGAGTGCCCATACCCACATATTTATGTCTCTTTCTTCGGACTTGGTGATGTGATATTCTTGGCGATGATGCTGTGATAGCCTGGCTTATTAGGGATGATAGACTACTCATATCAATAAGGAATTCCTTCTTTTCCGGAAGCCCATTTGGACAGAACTCCAAAGTTAAGTGTGCTCAGCTTGGAGTAGTTTCAGGATGGGTGACCGACCGGGAAGTTTCTCCCGGGTGCGCACGAGTGAGGACAAAGTGCGCAGAAAACACTAGTATTGATCTGTGGGGCCAGTCTAGATCCTGCCAGGAGTAACGACCACCGGCGGGTGTGTCCGGGGTGTTACAAGTTGGTATCAGAGCCGACCCTCGCGGTTACACGGATGTTTGCGGATAGGTGCGCAGTCATGTTGTTCATGACGTTTGTGACCCGTCGTGGCACACGGCATGGCACATGTACCGGACTGGATGCACAGACGTATGTGCCAAGAGGGAACGTTCCTGTGGCCCGACGAGGACGTCGGTTCCTCTGAGTGGGGGTGTATGTGATAGCCTGGCTTATTAGGGATGATAGACTACTCATATCAATAAGGAATTCCTTCTTTTTGGAAGCCCATTCGGATAGAACTCCAAAGTTAAGCGTGCTCAGCTTGGAGTAGTTTCAGGATGGGTGACCGACCGGGAAGTTTCTCCCGGGTGCGCACGAGTGAGGACAAAGTGCGCAGAAAATACTAGGATTGATCTGTGGGGCCAGTCTAGATCCTGCCAGGAGTAACGACCACCAGCGGGTGTGTCCGGGGTGTTACAGATGCCCCTCAGGATACGATTCTCCTCCTTGAGCTTATTGACTTGCTGCTTGAGGTCCATTATTTCCTTATGGAGCTTACCCGTGACGGCTAAAGCTCCTTTCACCCATGGATGTTGCATAGCTACTGGAGAACAAGTGACACTCTTTTTCATATTTTCATAAGAAAGGAATCTAACATTCGAAGGGATAACTGAGTTTGGAATAGCTGAGCTCTGTAGTTCCCCTATCGTGAATTCGGCTCGGAAGCGAGAAGAAACTTCTTGATCCTCCTCCATGGCATCTATCCTTTTCAAGTCGGCCTCCATCTCTTCCTCCGTTGATGGCCCAAAATGATAGGCATCGCTATTTGCTCCTGAACCCGGTGCCGGATGAGACACCCGACTCTCCCCGACTGACTCTTGAGAAGACATCTTGCTCTAATCTGCGGCAGAAACAACTCGAAACATAAACAGAGGATATTTGCATGGTACGAGGCTCAAAACCTTCGGGAGATTATATAATGAATTTTTACCGACCAAAAGAAGTATCGTGCAAGAAAACGGAGTCCGGAGAGCACACGAGGTGCCCACGAGGCAGGGGGCGCGCCCAAGGGGGTAGGGCGTGCCCTCCACCCTCGTGGACGCCTCGTGTCCTTCGGGACTACTTCTTATTTTCCTATTTTCTTAAATATTCCAAAACAGGGAAAAATTATCATTAGAACTGTTTTGGAGTCGATTTACTTACCGTACCTCATACCTATTCCTTTTCGGAGTCTGAACCGTTCTGGAAAGTGTCCCTTATGTATTCTTTCAGGGTTAAAGTTTCAATAACATTAGTTTCAAACATTTATGGGATTACCTGAGATATAATGTTTGATTCTTTGACCGTTTACCACCTTCGGATTTGTGCCTTCGAAGTTGTTGATTTTTAGGGCACCGGAACGATAGACTTCCTCGATAACATAAGGACCTTCCCATTTAGAGGGAAGCTTTCCTGCATAAAATCTTAAACGAGAGTTGAATAGCAACACATAATCACCCACATTAAACTCACGCTTTTGTATTCTTTTGTCATGCCATCTTTTAACTTTTTCTTTAAACAGTTTGGCATTCTCATAGGCTTGAGTTCTCCATTGATCAAGTGAGCTAATGTCAAATAGCCTCTTCTCTCCGGCAAGTTTGAAGTCATAATTGAGCTCTTTAATGGCCCAATATGCCTTATGTTCTAGTTCGAGAGGTAAGTGAGATGCTTTTCCATAAATCATTTTATACGGAGACATACCCATAGGGTTTTTATATGCAGTTCTGTAGGCCCATAATGCATCATCAAGTTTCTTAGACCAATTCATTCTGGATCTATTAACAATCTTTTGCAAAATTAATTTAATCTCTCTATTACTCAATTCTACTTGCCCACTATATTGCGGGTGATAAGGAGATGCAATTCTATGATTAACGTCATACTTAGCAAGCATCTTACGAAAAACACCATGAATAAAATGTGAACCACCATCAGTCATTAAGTATCTACGGACTCCAAACCTCGAAAAAATAACTTCTTTAAGCATCTTAATAGATGTGTTATGATCAGCACTACTAGTTGGAATAGCTTCTACCCACTTAGTAACGTAATCAACAACAACTAAAATATGTGTATACCCATTAGAGTGTCAGTGTACAAAAGAAGGGGCGCACCTTTGTACCCCTTTACCTGTGCACGGACAGTCGGAGCCGCGCCCACGGCCGCACCAAGCAGAACAGGGGAGGTGAACTGAGGTAAAACCGAAGCCCAAGACAGCCAGAGCAACGCCAAGGCCAAGACCACAAAGAGCAGAGAGACGAAGCAGGTTCCCCCGGCAAGGCCCTTGTCAGGGCGGCTCGTCCAACACCAGCGGAGCGCACCACCCTTGAGCCCACGGTCTCCAACACCATCAACCACGTTGGGCCAGGGCTCGGGAGGCACCTCCATGGTGGCATGCAGATCTTTGTGAAGACATGGAATATTCAAGATCAGATGAGGATTGAAAGACAACGATCCTCAGTAAAATCCTTGCCGAGGGGAGCCACAAGACCCCCGGCAAGATCCTTGCCGGGGACAACAGCACGCCACGGCCACCTCCAGGCCCGGACCAGCCAAGTCTCCACCGCCGTTCGCATGAAGCTGCCAGCCCAACCAGCTAGGAAGGCACCTGCGTGGCAACATGCAACTCCCAGGCCAACTCAGCAAGCGCCTGCGTGGCGGCATGCAGATCTTCGTGAAGACTTTGCCACCGCGCCACCTCAGCTACCTGCCTGCCTACATGGCGCCGCATGCATCGCTGACCAGGGCACGTATCAAAGCAAGGAGGAGCGGCGACGGACGGGACGGGCCTCGTTCCCGTCCCCAATAAAGCAAGGGGACACCTAAGCGATGCATTAAATGCGTCTTGTCCTGTAATACGAGCGATAAGCTCGGAGCACTGTACGCCTTTCCACCTCTTGTGTGCCACTGTGGTGGCCCCTTTCGACTATAAAAGGAGGCCCATGGCGTACTGGAGAAGGATTCGGCTTTTTGGAACGACCCAGCCACCGTAGCTAGTTCAAAGGCTCAAGAACACTCAATACACCCACCAAAGCAGGACTAGGGTTTTATGCATCGTCGCGGCCCGAACCTGGGTAAACGATCCTTGTGCTGATTACTAATCCTGCTCTTCTTGCAACCCTGTGCCCCGGCAACCGTAGGAGGAATTCTTGTGATCCCATAGGTGTCGTTTCCCACCGACATCTTTGGCGCGCCAGGTAGGGGGCGCAATTGTGAGAATCTGGTCTAGTAGTTAGCCTAGCGTTTCTTCATCGCCATGGCTCCCAAGAAGAAGACGGCGACGGCGATCGGCTCATCGGGGGCTGAACGGCCCGTGCCAGTACGGGCGAGCAGCGGCCCGGTCGCGGACAGAACCCGAGCCGCAGTCCGCGAGCAACAGCATCGCCCTGGCAGTCAGATCCTGGCGAGCGGTGCCGTTCGCGCGCCAGGCAATGGCCGCACATCACCAAGTCTAAAGATGGGGCTGGGCCCCTCGCGGGCGGTGCGGGGCCCTCCATGAGTGTCGTTGTGCCACCCGCGGGCGGCGCAGCAACCTCCAAGACGCCCACGCCGGCGACCACTGCGCGCTCTTCCCATGGTGTGCGCGACGAGCAGCGTCACCACGCCGGTGACCCTGGGCACCGCCGTGGGAAGTGCTACCTCTTGAGCACTGCATTGGTTTTCCCTTGAAGAGGAAAGGGTGATGCAGCAAAGTAGCGTAAGTATTTCCCTCAGTTTTTGAGAACCAAGGTATCAATCCAGTAGGAGGCTACGCGCGAGTCCCTCGCACCTACACAAAAAAAATCCTCGCAACCAACGCGATAAGGAGTTGTCAATCCCTACATGGTCACTTACGAGAGTGAGATCTGATAGATATGATAGGATAATATTTTTGGTATTTTTATGATAAAGATGCAAAGTAAAATAAAAGCAAAGTAAAAAAGCAAAGGAAATAACTAAGTGTTGGAAGATTAATATGATGAAGATAGACCCGGGGGCCATAGGTTTCACTAGTGGTTTCTCTCAAGAGCATAAGTATTTTACGGTGGGTGAACGAATTACTGTTGAGCAATTGACAGAATTGAGCATAGTTATGAGAATATCTAGGTATGATCATGTATATAGGCATCATGTCCGAGACAAGTAGACCGACTCCTGCCTGCATCTACTACTATTACCCCACACATCGACCGCTATCCAGCATGCATCTAGAGTACTAAGTTCATAAGAACAGAGTAACGCCTTAAGCAAGATGACATGATGTAGAGGGATAAATTCATGCAATATGATATAAAAAAACCATCTTGTTACCCTCAATGGCAACAATACAATACGTGCCTTGCTGCCCCTACTGTCACTGGGAAAGGACACCGCAAGATTGAACCCAAAGCTAAGCACCTCTCCCATTGCAAGAAAGATCAATCTAGTAGGCCAAACCAAACTGATAATTCGAAGAGACTTGCAAAGATAACCAATCATACATAAAAGAATTCAGAAGATTCAAATATTGTTCATAGATAAACTTGATCATAAACCCACAATTCATCGGTCTCAACAAACACACTGCAAAAGAAGATTACATCGAATAGATCTCCACGAGAGAGGGGGAGAACATTGTATTGAGATCCAAAAAGAGAGAAGAAGCCATCTAGCTACTAACTATGGACCCGAAGGTCTGAGGTAAACTACTCACACTTCATCGGAGGGGCTATGGTGTTGATGTAGAAGCCCTCCGTGATCGATGCCCCCTCCGGCGGAGCTCCGGAACAGGCCCCAAGATGGGATCTCGTGGGTACAGAAGGTTGCGGCGGTGGAATTAGGTTTTTGGCTCCGTATCTGATCGTTTCGGGGTACGTAGGTATATATAGGAGGAAGGGGTACGTCGGTGGAGCAACAGGGGGCCCACGAGGGTGGAGGGCGTGCCCTGGGGGGGTAGGCGCGCCCCCTACCTTGCGGCCTCCTCCTTTGTTTCTTGACGTAGGGTCCAAGTCTCCTGGATCTTGTTCGTTCCAAAAATCACGTTCCCGAAGGTTTCATTCCGTTTGGACTCCGTTTGATATTCTTTTTCTGCGAAACTCTGAAATAGGCAGAAAAACAGCAATTCTGGGCTGGGCCTCCGGTTAATAGGTTAGTCCCAAAAATAATATAAAAGTGAATAATAAAGCCCAATAATGTCAAAAACAGTAGATAATATAGCATGGAGCAATCAAAAATTATAGATACATTGGAGACGTATCAAGCATCCCCAAGCTTAATTCCTGCTCGTCCTCGAGTAGGTAAATGATAAAAACAGAATTTTTGATGTGGAGTGCTACTTGGCATAATTTCAATGTAATTCTTCTTAATTGCGGTATGAATATTCAGATCCGAAAGATTCAAGAAAAAGTTTAATATTGACATAAAAATAATAATACTTCAAGCATACTAACTAAGCAATCATGTATTCTCAAAATAACATGGCCAAAGAAAGTTATCCCTACAAAATCATATAGTCTGGCTATGCTCTATCTTCACCACACAAAGTATTTAAATCATGCACAACCCCGATGACAAGCCAAGCAATTGTTTCATACTTTTGATGTTCTCAAACTTTTTCAATCTTCACGCAATACATGAGCGTGAGCCATGGACATAGCACTATATGTGGAATAGAATGGTGGTTGTGGAGAAGACAAAAAGGGAGAAGATAGTCTCACATCAACTAGGCGTATCAACGGGCTATGGAGATGCCATAAATAGATATCAATGTGAGTGAGTAGGGATTGCCATGCAACGGATGCACTAGAGCTATAAGTATATGAAAGCTCAACAAAAGAAACTAAGTGGGTATGCATCCAACTTGCTTGCTCACGAAGACCTAGGGCATTTTGAGGAAGCCCATCATTGGAATATACAAGCCAAGTTCTATAATGAAAATTTCTCACTAGTATATGAAAGTGACAAAATGAGAGACTCTCTATCATCAAGATCATGGTGCTACTTTGAAGCACAAGTGTGGTAAAAGGATAGTAACATTGTCCCTTCTCTCTTTTTCTCTCATTTTCTTATTTGGGCCTTTTTTTTATGGACTCTTTTTTTCTTTTTTCTTTTTCGTCCGGAGTCTCATTCCGACTTGTGGGCGAATCATAGTCTCCATCATCCATTTCCTCACTTGGGACAATGCTCTAAAAATGAAGATCATCACACTTTTATTTTCTTACAACTCAACAATTACAACTCGATACTTAGAACAAAATATGACTCTATATGAATGCCTCCGGCGGTGTACCGAGATATGCAATGAATCAAGAGTGACATGTATGAAAGAATTATGAACGGTGGCTTTGCCACAAATACGATGTCAACTACATGATCATGCAAAGAAATATGACAATGATGGAGCGTGTCATAATAAACGGAACGGTGGAAAGTTGCATGGCAATATATCTCGGAATGGCTATGGAAATGACATGATAGGTAGGTATGGTGGCTGTTTTGAGGAAGGTTTATGGTGGGTGTATGATACCCGCGAAAAGTGCGGGGTATTAGAGAGGCTAGCAATGGTGGAAGGAAGAAGGGTGCGTATAGCCCATGGACTCAACATTAGTCATAAACAACTCATATACTTATTGCAAAAATCTACAGGTTATCAAAGAAAAGTATTACGCGCATGCTCCTAGGGGGATAGATTGGTAGGAAAAGACCATCGCTCGTCCCAGACCGCCACTCATAAGGAAGACAATCAATAAATAAATCATGCTCCGACTTAATCACATAACGGTTCACCATACGTGCATGCTACGGGAATCACAAACTTTAACACAAGTATTTCTCAAATTCACAACTACTCAACTAGCATGACTCTAATATTACCATCTTTATATCTCAAAACAATTATCAAGCATCAAACTTTTCTTAGCATTCAACACACTCATAAGAAAGTTTTTACTAATCTTGAATACCAAGCATATTAGGATTATTTAAGCAAATTACCATGCTATTTAAGACTCTCAAAATAATCTAAGTGAAGCATGAGAGATCAATAGTTTCTATAAAACAAATCCACCACCGTGCTCTAAAAGATATAAGTGAAGTACTAGAGCAAAACTATATAACTCAAAAGATATAAGCGAAGCACATAGAGTATTCTAACAAATTCTAAATCATGTGTGGCTCTCTCAAAAGGTGTGTACAGCAAGGATGATTGTGGTAAACTAAAAAGAAAAGACTCAAATCATAGAAGACGCTCCAAGAAAAACACACATCATGTGGTGAATAAAAATATAGCTCCAAGTAAAGTTACCGGTGGAAGTAGACGAAACAGGGGATGCCTTCCGGGGCATCCCCAAGCTTTGGCTTTATGGTGTCCTTAGATTATCTTGGGGGTGCCATGGGCATCCCCAAGCTTAGGCTCTTGCCACTCCTTGTTCCATAATCCATCAAAATCTTTCACCCAAAACTTGAAAACTTCACAACACAAAACTCAACGGAAAATCTCGTGAGCTCCGTTAGCGAAAGAAAAAAAAGACCACTTCAAGGTACTATAATGAACTAATTCTTTATTTATATTGGTGTTAAATCTACTGTATTCAAACTTCTCTATGGTTTATAAACTATTTTACTAGCCATAGATTCGTCAAAATAAGCAAACAACACACGAAAAACAGAATCTGTCAAAAACAGAACAGTCTGTAGTAATCTGTAACTAACGCAAACTTACGGAACTCCAAAAAATCAGCCAAAATAGGAGGACCTAGAAAATTTGTTTATTGATCAGAAGCAATTGGAATCAGTATTTTATCACGTTCTGGTGATTTTTAACAATTATTTTCGTGAGCAGAAAGTTTCTGGAAATTACAGCAAGATCAAATAACTATCATCCAAGAAGATCCTATAGGTTTAACTTGGCACAAACACTAATTAAAGCATAAAAACACATCTAACCAGATGATAGATCAAATATTTATTCCTAAACAGAAGCAAAAAGCAAAAAACAAAAAATAAAATTGGGTTGCCTCCCAACAAGCGCTATCGTTTAACGCCCCTAGCTAGGCATTGAGATTTCGATGATGCTCACATGAAAGACAAGAATTGAAGCACAAAGAGAGCATCATGAAACACGTGACAAACACATCTAAGTCTAACATACTTCCTATGCATAGGCATCTTATAGGCAAACAAATTATCATAGCAAGCAAAAACTAGCATATGCAAGGAAGCGGAAAGAGACAATAGCGATCTCAACATGAAGAGAGGTAATTTAGTAACATGAAAATTTCTACAACCATATTTCCCTCTCTCATAATAATTGCATGTAGGATCATAATAAAATTCAACAAAATAGATATCACATAAAATATTTTCAACACGATCCACATACTTGCAAAGTTGACACTCTTCCAAAATAGTGGGATTATCATTAACTAAAGTCGTGACCTCTCCAAACCCACTTTTATAAAAAAATTCATAAGATTGAATATTCTCCAAATATGAGGGATCTAAAGTTGACACTCTTCCAAACCCACCTTCAATATTATTTCAAACAATATTATCAATCTCAGATTCATCATGGGGATTAAAGAAATTTTCAAGATCATAGGAAAAATCACCCCAATCATGATCATTGCAACAAGTAGTAGACATAGCAAAACTAGCATCCCCAAGCTTAGGGTTTTGCATATTATTAGCACAATTGACATCAAGAGAATTTATAGTAAAATCATTGAAATCATGCTTTTCATCGAGGGAACTATCAAGCATGGGTGCATTAGCAACAATCTCATTTTTAACATAAGGAACTATAGCAAATTCGTCCTCATAAATATAGGCATCATTGCCACAAGAATAGCAAGCATCATGTTCATCAAGGGATATTTTAACCAAATCATCGGAATCATCATTATCTATAGATTCATGCATATCATTGTTTTCTTCTAAAGCAACGGTCATTCTTTCAATAAATTCTTGGACATAGATATTATGAGCAAAGTTTTCATTGCAATATTTAAGTATGACGAAATTTTCAGATTTGTTGAGAGTAAAATCATACTGTTCAATCAAAGAAGCAACTTCATGAGCACCCTTAAAAACGACAAATTCTTCAATTTGTTCGATGTCATAGTAACTATAAACACCCTTTGCATAAGAAGATAAGATTTCATTATCATTGAACTCACATAGGTAGGGAAGGTGTTTTTTAGGGTTCTTAGAGCAACAAGTAAAGTCACACATTTCACAAAGATTCCAAGCATAGCATAGCAATTTGTTTATTTGATTCCATAAGAGTCTCCCTTTTTCAGACAAACGGTGACACACAAAATGAGCATGCTCATCTAAAGATTTCCCATCAACTAGGCTAGTTGGGGTTTCAACACAAGCGCATAAGGATCGAAGATGATCCAAGTAAAACACTTTAAGTGGATCCATATCAATAGATTTTTAGCAAGCAAAGATGCAAGCAAATAGAAGGCACGTGGAAACACAAGTAGAAAGGCATACGGGAAGAAGGCGAATAAAACGGCAAGGGTGAAGTGGGGGAGAGGAAAACAAGAGGCAAATGGCAAATAATGTAATGCGGGAGATAAGGGATTGTGATGGGTACTTGGTATGTTGACTTTTGTGTAGACCTCCCCGGTAACGGCGCCAGAAAACCTTCTTGCTACCTCTTGAGCACTGCGTTGGTTTTCCCTTGAAGAGGAATGGGTGATGCAGCAAAGTAGCGTAAGTATTTCCCTCAGTTTTTCAGAACCAAGGTATCAATCGAGTAGGAGGCTACGCACGAGTCCCTCACACCTACACAAAACAAATAAATCCTCGTAACCAACGCGATAAGGAGTTGTCAATCCCTAGACGGTCACTTACGAGAGTGAGATCTGATAGATATGATAGGATAATATTTTTGGTATTTTTATGATAAAGATGCAAAGTAAAATAAAAGCAAAGTAAAAAGCAAAGGAAATAACTAAGTGTTGGAAGATTAATATGATGAAGATAGACCCGGGGGCCATAGGTTTCACTAGTGGTTTGTCTCAAGAGCATAAGTATTCTACGGTGGGTGAACGAATTACTGTTGAGCAATTGACAGAATTGAGCATAGTTATGAGAATATCTAGGTATGATCATGTATATAGGCATCACGTCCGAGACAAGTAGACCGACTCCTGCCTGCATCTACTACTATTACTCCACACATCGACCGCTATCCAGCATGCATCTAGAGTACTAAGTTCATAAGAACAGAGTAACCCCTTAAGCAAGATGACATGATGTAGAGGGATAAATTCATGCAATATGATAAAAAAAACATCTTGTTACCCTCAATGGCAACAATACAATACGTGCCTTGCTGCCCCTACTGTCACTGGGAAAGGACACCGCAAGATTGAACCCAAAGCTAAGCACTTCTCCCATTGCAAGAAAGATCAATCTAGTAGGCCAACCAAACTGATAATTCGAAGAGACTTGCAAAGATAACCAATCATACATAAAAGAATTCAGAAGATTCAAATATTGTTCATAGATAAACTTGATCATAAACCCACAATTCATCGGTCTCAACAAACACACCGCAAAAGAAGATTACATCGAATAGATCTCCACGAGAGAGGGGGAGAACATTGTATTGAGATCCAAAAAGAGAGAAGAAGCCATCTAGCTACTAACTATGGACCCGAAGGTCTGAGGTAAACTACTCACACTTCATCGGAGGGGCTATGGTGTTGATGTAGAAGCCCTCCGTGATCGATGCCCCCTTCGGCGGAGCTCCGGAACAGGCCCCAAGATGGGATCTCGTGGGTACAGAAGGTTGCGACGGTGGAATTAGTTTTTTGGCTCCGTATCTGATCGTTTGGGGGTACATAGGTATATATAGGAGGAAGGAGTACGTCGGTGGAGCAACAGGGGGCCCACGAGGGTGGAGGGCGCGCCCCCTACCTCGTGGCCTCCTCGTTTGTTTCCTGACGTAGGGTCCAACTCTCCTGGATCTTGTTCGTTCCAAAAATCACGTTCCCGAAGGTTTCATTCCATTTGGACTCCGTTTGATATTCTTTTTCTGTGAAACTCTGAAATTGGCAAAAAAAAGCAATTCTGGGCTGGGCCTCCGGTTAATAGGTTAGTCCCAAAAATAATATAAAAGTGAATAATAAAGCCCAATAATGTCCAAAACAGTAGATAATATAGCATGGAGCAATAAAAAATTATAGATACGTTGGAGACGTATCAGGAAGAGCCCATGTGCGTCGTCCGCGGGATGGAGTTCAGCATGCCCGCCGAAGTGCTGGCAAAAATGGCGCGCAGTCGCTGGGTCGTGATGGAGCTCCTTCTAACGTGGTTAGAAGTCGAAGCGCGCCACGGTCCACGCAGCTGTCGCCGTCACCCACGCCAGCAGAAGCTTTGGGGTGCGCGTAGCTGCTCCTCGACTTCCCTCCTGCCGCGGAGAAGCTCGACGAGTGGAGGGCCACCATCCGGAGCCTCGTCGCCATTGCCAACAAAGACGATCCACGACCGGGGGGACCCTCGGGCCGGCGCTCCACCGAGCCACCACATGCCAGCGCTGGGAGGACCGGGGGTGCTACGGTCACGGTGCACTCTCCTCCTCCTCCTTGCCAGCCACCGCGGGCGTCGGCCCGTCGTGATGACGCTTGTGATAACATCTCTATAGCGTCATCCGACCCGCGGACCAACTGCGACCAGCGCCAAGTTCTTCGAGAACGAGCTCACGAAGATGCTCGAACCACTATTGAGCGCCGGCGTGATACACGCCACCAGTCGGACAAGCGGGCGGGTGAGGGAGTCCTGGATTAAGGGGTCCTCGGACAGCCGGACTATGTACTTTGGCCGGACTGTTGGACTATGAAGATACAAGATTGAAGACTTCGTCCCGTGTCCGTGTGGGACTCTCCTTTGCGTGGAAGGCAAGCTTGGCAATTCGGGTATGTAGATCTCCTCCCTTGTAACCGACTATGTGTAACCCTAGCCCCCTCCGATGTCTATATAAACCGGAGGGTTTAGTCCGTAGGACGAGAACAACAATCATAATCATAGGCTAGCTTCTAGGGTTTAGCCTCTACGATCTCGTGGTAGATCAACTCTTGTAATACTCATATCATCCAGATCAATCAAGCAGGAAGTAGGGTATTACCTCCATTGAGAGGGCCCGAACCTGGGTAAACATTGTGTCCCCCGCCTCCTGTTACCATCCGCCTTAGACGCACAGTTCGGGACCCCCTACCCGAGATCCGCCGGTTTTGACACCGACATTGGTGCTTTCATTGAGAGTTCCACTGTGCCGTCGCAATAAAGGCTTGATGGTTGCTTTGATCATCGACAACGATGCGATCCAGGGTGAGGCTTTCCTCCCCGGACAGATCTTCGTATTCGGCAGCTTCGTCTGTGGGCCAACTCGCTTGGCCATCTGGAGCAGGTCGAAAGCTACGCCCCTGGCCATCAGGTCAGGTTTGGAAGCTTGAGCTATACTGCCGACATCCATGGAGACTTGATCTTCGACGGATTCGAGCTCATGTCAGGTGCACCGCACAGTCACGACAAGCATGATTTAGCTCTGCCGTCGGACAGTGTTCGGGAGATCACACCTGCGGCTACTCCGGCCCTCAATCCGGAGCAGATCGTGCCATCCGAGGAAGGGTGGATAGACCCCACCACGGAGGCCGCGCACTCAGCAGCGATAGAGCCGAATGTTGATTTCACCCCCTATGAGACCTGTGCTGCCGGACACTTGGATTCATCCCCGGCCACGGGCTCCGAACCGCCTGCGTCCGTCCCTATCGAATCTGATTGGGCACCGATCATGGAGTTTTCCTGCGCGGATATCTTTCAGCACTCACCCCTGGGCGACGTGCTAAATTCATTAAGGTCTCTCTCCTTGTCAGGAGACCCTTGGCCGAACTATGTCCGGCTGGAGTGGGAAGCGGACGACGAAGAAATTCGTTCCCCACCCACCACCCACTTAATAGCCACTATCGACGACTTAACCGACATGCTCGATTTCGGCTCCGAAGACATCGACGGTATGGACGACGAGGCAGGAGACGAACATGAACCACCACCCACAGGGCGCTGGACTGCCACCTCATCATATGATATATACATGGTGGACACCCCCAAAGAAGGCGATGGCGATAAGGCAACGGAGGATAATCCCTCCGAGAAGCAACCCAGGCACCCGCGTCAGCGGCGCCGCTCTAAGCCCCGCCATAGCAAAAGCAGCGATACCAGCACAAGAGACAATAACGCTGCGGATAGTGCTGAAGACGAAGACAATCCCCTCCAGCCAGGTTTCGAGCAGGAGGATGGGCAAGCTAGCCCTAAGGAACAGGCAGCTGGCGGAGAATCAGAGGATGACAATTACATGCCCCTCTCCGAAGACGAGGTGAGCCTCGGCGACGAAGAATTTATCGTGCCCGAGGACACCGTAGAACAGGAGCGCTTCAAGCGCCGGCTTATAGCCACAGCAAAAAGCCTGAAGAAAAAGCAACAACAGCTTCAAGCTGACCAAGATCTGCTAGCGGATAGATGGACCGAGGTCCTGGCGGCCGAGGAATACGAACTCGAGCACCCAACAAAAAGTTACCCAAAGCGCAGGCTGCTACCCCAACTCAAGGAGGAAGCATTAAAACCTACATTACCAGCGTATGATACGGCTGATCGGCCACCTCGTTGCCGAGACAGAGTGGCATATCAGCCCGAAGTTCAGCCCGCACCCCGTCGCCATTCAAACAAAAACACCAAGGCCTGGGGCAACACGCGGGACCTGCGAGACGTATTGGAAAACAAAGCAGGACATACAAGATCGATCTATGGATCACGAGGGCGCGCCCCAACGCGTGACGATGATCGTCACGCCGGATACACTAAAAGAAAATCCGGCCGGGCCGAATACAGCAGACAAGACTCATATGAACTGCGTCGTGACATAGCCCGGCACAGAGGCGCCGCACACCCCCTATGCTTCACTAATGAAGTGATGGATCACGAATTCCCAGAAGGATTTAAACCCGTGAACATTGAGTCATATGATGGTACAACAGACCCCGCGGTATGGATCGAGGATTTCCTCCTCCACATCCACATGGCCCGCGGTGACGATCTAGATGCCATCAAGTATCTCCCACTAAAACTCAAAGGACCAAGCTCGGCATTGGCTGAATAGCCTGCCATCAAACTCCATTGGCAGTTGGGAGAATTTGGAAGATGCATTCCTTGACAACTTCCAGGGCACTTATGTGCGACCACCGGATGCTAATGACTTGAGCCACATAACCCAACAGCCAGGGGAATCGGCCAGGAAATTCTGGACTCGGTTCCTAACTAAAAAGAACCAAATTGTCGACTGTCCAGATGCCGAGGCCTTAGCGGCATTTAAGCATAACATCCGTGACGAGTGGCTCACCCGACACCTCGGCCAAGAGAAGCCGAAGTCCATGGCTGCCCTCATGACACTCATGACCCGCTTTTGCGCGGCGAGGACAGCTGGCTGGCTCGCAGGAACAACACATCAAGAAATCCTGGCAATTCAGATGCCAAAGATACTAACAGCAGACCACATCGCAACAGACACAAGCACCGCAACAACGGCGACAACGCCGAAGACACGGCAGTCAATGCCGGATTCAATGGCTCTAAATCTGGTCAGCGGAAAAAGCCGTTCAAAAGAAGCAATCCGGGCCCATCCAGTTTGGACCGCATACTCGATCGCTCGTGTCAAATTCACGGCACCCCCGATAAGCCAGCCAACCACACCAACAGAGAATGCTGGGTGTTCAAACATGCCGGCAACTTGAATACCAAAAACAAGGAAAAGGGGTTGCATAGTGACGATGAGAAGGACCCCCGGCCGCCGAACACAGGAGGACAGAAGAAATTTCCTCCCCAAGTGAAAACGGTGAACATGATATACGCAACCCATATTCTCAAGAGGGAACAGAAGCGTGCACTAAGGGACGTCTATGAGATGGAGCCAGTCGCCCCAAAGTTCAACACATGGTCTTCTTGTCCGATCACTTTTGATCGTAGGGACCACCCCACTAGTATTCGTCATGGCGGTTCTGCCGCATTGGTTCTTGATCCCATCATGGACGGATTTCACCTCACTCGAGTCCTTATGGACGGTGGCAGCAGCCTGAACCTGCTCTGTCAGGATACAGTGCGCAAAATGGGTATAGACCCCTCGAGGATCAAACCCACAAAAACCACCTTCAAGGGTGTCATACCAGGTGTAGAGGCCTGTTGCACGGGCTCAATCACACTGGAGTGGTCTTCGGATCTCCGCACAACTTCTGGAGCGAGGAGTTAATCTTCGATATCGTCCCCTTCCGCAGTGGCTATCACACACTACTCGGACGAACCGCATTATGCATACCTCAAGCTGAAAATGCCAGGACCTCGCGGAGTTATAACAGTTAATGGAAACGCAGAATGCTCGCTCCGCACGGAGGAGCACACTGCGGCCCTCGCAGCGGAAGTACAAAGCAGCCTTCTGAGGCCAACCGCCAATTCGGCGAAAAGGCCCCCGAACACCTTCAAGCGAGTCCGGAGTAACCTGCAACAGAATCTCCAGGCACGTTCAGAGCTCGGGTAGCAATTCGGCCTCCATCATAGTCCCAGTCAAGCGGCGAAATTTGTGCCGCGCGTACATAACTACGCACTCAAGATACCATGGGCATAGGCGGAGGCACGGCTATGGCACGTCCCACAATGCGGCTCAACTGCCCCAGGGGCCATATACCTTTATCATTTTCTCTCTTTCAGGACCTTACTCTCTGGAAGCCCTTTCCGGCAGTCTGATTGTTGGACCCATTACGGGAAGGAAATACCAAGGAAGCAAGAAGCTCTGACGTACAAGGGAATTCCTAGGTGGTCTCTGATAACGATCGATGTACCTGTTTTTACATACCCATACGCAGCTTGCCCTTGGATAGGACATGTCAAATAGTCCTATTTTTTATTTATTACACTACTTGTATACATACGCTTTGACGTATCATTTAAATAACAATGTATAACGTTAGCTTATTATTGCATTTTCCTTTTATTACTCCTTGTCTGCTTATTTACGACAAATTGCACCCGTACATTCTGGTACGTCTAGTACACCAGGGGTTTCAGTGTACCCCATAACACGGCATGAAAAGTCCGAACACTTTCGACAGTGCGGCACCCCGAACTTATAGCATTATATGCATCTGCTCCGAATCATGTCTTGGGTCAATAGTTGGGTTTGCCCGGCTCCCATGTTTTGGTACCTTACGTTCCGCTATATCGGCTAAGGTAGCGGTGGGAGAACTACTGCGATTGTGTCCCGGTTCTTCCGGACGAGCACCACAGTAGAGAAAGCCGAAAACTAACTGTCATGATACGGCGAGAGCTGTTCGCTGTTCGAGAGGTCTCAAATCCTTAAAGATTTTTTCCGCTTCGGGCGAGGTGTCGGCCTTCTCCGATTTAGGCGTACATAGCGCCCCAAGTTCAGCCTTCCAAATACTAGGGGCTTCGCCGAAATTTAAAATTGTAGACTTCTATGGCTAAGTGAGAGTGATAAAGCTTTATAGTCCGATTGCCTGGTTCGTTGTGCTGAACACCTCCTTCGAAGGACCCAAAAATTGGGATAAAGAGTGATCAGGTTTATCCCGAACACCTTAGTACTAGTTACATGGGGGCAGAAGCCGACGACTGGCCAACTCTCGGATTTTATAAACGGCCGCACAGAAGGTAATATTTTAAATTAACAAGCGTTACATAGCGCGGATGAACTCGTTTCATATTACAGGATCACATGAGTACATTCATTCAAATATTACATCCTTAGCACATTCCTCCGCCACAAGTCGAGCACCCTTCAGGACACTGTCATAATACTTTTCGGGGTGGCGATGCTCCTTGCCTTCCGGCGGCCCCTCCTTCACCAGCTTTTCGGCGTCCATCTTCGCCCAGTGCACTTTCGCCCGGGCAAAGGCCCTGCGCGCACCCTCAATGCAGACGGATCGCTTGATGACTTCAAGCCGTGGGCAGGCATTCACAAGCCGCCTTACCAGACCGAAGTAGCTGCCAGGCAGGGGCTCGCCAGGCCACATCCAGACTATGAGACCCTTCATGGCCTGTTCGGCCGCCTTGTGAAGCTCGACCAGTTGCTTCAACTGGTCGCTCAAGGGCATTGGATGTTCGGTCCCAGTATACTGAGACCAGAACAACTTCTCCGTCGAGCTCCCTTCCTCGGCCTGGTAGAACTCCGCGGCATCCGACACACTGTTGGGTAGATCTGCGAACGCTCCTGGAGAGCTCCGAACTCGGGTAAGTAAAAGGAAAGTTTCCTTCACATGCTTGGTTTGCGTAATGAATGCCTTACCCGCCGCTATCTTCTTAACCGCCTGAATCTCCTGGAGGGCCTTTTGGGCTTCGGCCTTGGCATTTTGTGCATTTTCGAGGGCCTTCGCAAGCTCGGACCCTTGCGTCTTAGAGTCACGCTCCAAGGACTCGTATTTCTCGACGTAAGCCTGGAGCTGTTGCTGAACCTTGCCTACTCGGGCCTCTTGCTTCTCACGCTCGATGCACTCCTTGGCCGCTTTGTCTTCGGCCTCGGACATCGCCTTCTTCAGGGTCGCCACTTCGGTCGTGGACCCTAGCAAAATTAATGCGATCCTATGATCTACCAACCACCTTTTTTATCAATATACAGACGGGGTATTACTTACCTTTGTTCTCTTCGAGCTGCCTCTTGGTAAGGCCGAGCTCTTCCTTGGACCGCTCAAGGTCCCGCTTCAGTGCGGCGACCTCCACAGTACGAGCGGCAGCGGCCAGCAGTGAAGGCTGCTTATTCACATAGACATATTCTGATTAGACTCCCGAGATTATTATTTGATCCTCTGTTCGGCCTTTCTTTGCGAACGCCAAACAGAGCATCAGGGGCTACTGTCTATGCTGTAACATTTTCTTATAATTTGATTACTCACCTCAAAGCCTGTTAGGAGGCTGGCACAGGCTTCAGTCAGACCACTTTTGGCGGACCGAACCTTCTTGACCACCCCACTCATAACAGTGTGGTGCTCTTCGTCAATGGAAGCGCCATTAAGCGCTTCCAGCAAGTTGTCCGATGCCTCTGGATGGACAGAGGCCATCGGCATGGACGGCTTGCCCCTCTTAGTGAGGGGTCGCCTGACAGAGTCCGGAACCATTGGAGGTTCCGGCGTAGTGTTCGGCTGGGGGCCAAACTTGCTGCCCCCGTCATTAGAACCCATGGGAGTCTTGCCCCCCATGCGCCTAGAGTCCGGTATGTCGCCTTGGGGAGCCTCCAGGACTATCTCCCCTTGGATCAATACCCTTTGAGACAACACCTCGGCATTGTCCGTAGGACGGGGAGAGGTGGCAGTCGGGAGTGAATCGCTGTTCATCGCCGACGGGCCCAAAGACCCATCCGAAGAGGATACGTCGATATGGGATTTGGAGGGACTACATGATCATGTTCGGCATGATGAGAAGCAGTAAAACAGAACATACCAAGACTATTATGGTATCTGAATACTTACGACTTCGCCAGGGGTTTGTCCCTGGGCAACCACTCCTCGTCGCTGAAAGCGGCTGTTGTGGAGCAGTCTGGAAGGAGGGTCCTTCCCTTCTTGGACCCTTCGGCCTCCCCAGATGGGGCGGCCTTCCTTTTCTTGTCTCCCCCGACTGGGGGGGGGGGGGGAAGAACTTTCCTCTTCCTCCTCCTCGTTTTCGTGAGAGGAGTGTGCCTCGGTGTTTTCGGGATGAGTCCGATATGACCTTGCGCCGGAGACCTTTCCTGGTCCCCGTGGTCTTCTGCTTGGCCTTCTTCTCCGGCGCCTCATAAGGCGCTGGAACCAGCATCTCCGTTAGGAGATCATCTGCTGGATCTTCGGGCAGGGGGGATGGACAGTCAATCTGCTCCGCTGTCGCTACCCAGTCCTGTTAAAATGGCATGGAGGCTCAGACCCCTCACACTATTATGCTGGGCAAAGAAACAGTTTGTGAGATATAAAAGACTTACCGGATTGGCAGGGCGCTTTGCGCTGAGTCCGCGATCCTCGGTAAGAGGAGGAGGTACCTCGGCGCCCTTGAACAGCACCTTCCAGACGTCTTTGTGCGTCGTGTCAAAAAGCTCTCGCAGCATCTGGTGCTCGGCCGGGTCAAACTCCCACATATTGAATGCCCGTCTTTGGCATGGGAGGATTAGGCGGAACAGCATGACCTGGACCACGTTGACAAGCTTGATTTTCTTGCTTATCATATTCTTGATACATTTCTGTAGTCCGGTCAGCTCCACCGACGAACCCCAGGACAGGCCCTTCTCTTTCCAGGAGGTGAGCCGCATGGGGATTGTCGAGTGGTAGGTGCGACATATGCCAACGGGTGGCTTATCATTGTGGGAGCCAGTAAGACATCGCCGGTGCCTGGAAACTGGATAAGGCGAAGACATGCACGCCGGCGAATCTTACCCAGGTTCGGGGCTCTCCGTGGAGATAACACCCCTAGTCCTGCTCTGTGGGGTCTCCGCATGATCACTAGATCAACACAAGTGGCTACAAGTGGCTCCTTGAGCTGTTTGGCTAGAGGAGGAAGAAGGGCAAGGCTAGCTCTCCTCTTCTCTCTATGTGGTGTCTAAAACTCTAAGAGATCAACCCTTTGCATGGGTGCCCTGGGGGGTTTATATAGGCCTACCACCCAGGGGTACAATGGTAATCCGGCTGGTTGCGGGTCCAGGCCATCAGTGTCTGTATCCGCCAGCTTCTCCGCCGGCCGCTGGGGCCCGCCGACTGGTGGGTCCCGCCGGTTGCTGGTTACTGTAGCCTCGCCCCTGATGACAAGGGCTTTGCCGAGGTATGCATGGCTACAGTGCCGCCGTCCGGCGGGCTCTCACTGTAGCCTTACCTCGTCTTGTCTCCTTAATGATGCACATACTTCGAGGGAGTGAGGTAGCCGGCTACACCCCAGGCCGACTAGAGGGGGGCTTGGCCGCCTTCGAGCGTCTCTCTGGCTGAAGGGGCCCGCCGCCCGCGGGCCGTACTGACAGCCTGTCATGGGTGGCGTCATGGTCAACATGGCTACAGTGCCGCACCAGACAGGGGATGGCCGACCCGTACGGCGCACTGTGGCCATGCGTGCTCCAGGATTCGGGAGTGGCAGACTTTACTGTAGCCACGCCCGGTCTTGTCACCGTTATGTGGGTGCGGTCCTTGAGGGTGCAATCTGAGCCGCTAGCCGGGAGCCGGCCCTCTTGTGGCCGGCATCGTGGAGTCGGTCTTCTTGTGGCTTTCAGGGTCGGGCCGCCTTCCAGTAGTCGGCCTGTGAGATAGCCGGCCAGGGGAAGGCGGCCCTGTGCTTTGGGTGCTTGAAGGCTTGATCGGCCCGATAATTTTTGAAGAGCCAGGGGGAGTCGGTTAGGCTACCCGTGGTCATTTACTCCGACAGGGATGCCGAATCGAAATTCGGGGGCCGCCACCCAGTTGGTGTCGCGGGGCTCGGTGATGTACAACCACCCCGATTGCCACCCCTTCACGGTCTCCACATAGGAGCCTTCGAGCCAGGTGACGTTGGGCATTTTGCCCACCATGGCGCCTCCGCACTCCGCCTGCTGACCGACTACCACCTTTGGCTTCACGTTGAAGGTCTTCAGCCATAGGCCGAAGTGGGGCTCGATGCGAAGGAAGGCCTCGCACACGACGATAAATGCCGAGATGTTGAGGATGAAGTTAGGGGCCAGATCATGGAAGTCCAGCCCATAGTAAAATATGAGCCCGCGGACAAACGGGTAGAGGGGAAATCCCAGTCCACGGATGAAGTGGGTAAGAAATACCACCCTCTCATGGGGTTCTGGAGTAGGGACGATCTGCCCTGCGTCTGGGAGCCAGTGCGCGATGTCTGCGGCCAGGTATCCGGCTTCCCGGAGCTTCGTAATGTCCTCCTCCGTAACGGAGGAGACCATCCACTTGCCCCCCGCTCCAGACATGTTTGGAATGGCTTTGTGGAGAAAAAGCGAACTTGGGCACTGGAGCTCGAGCGCGTGAGAATGGATGGGCAGGGGAAGGAGAAGGCGTGGGTGAGAAAGAGGAGTCCCTGTCCCTTTATAAAGGCAGTAGAAACTGTGCGCCTCCCCACTTGCCTGGTAAACCCGCTTATTCCCCAAGCGCCGTAATTGATGGCACGGTTGGGTTACCCACACCCGTATTGATGAGAATCCTGTGATAAGGGGACATGATCTCTGCTTCGACAAGACGTGCCAAGAAAACCGCCTCGCGATATGTGCAATAGCTGGTTGGGAAAAATGGCTCAAATAATGACCGGGTCGTGGCGTGATGTCATGCTATGAAACTTGTCAGCAGATTAGATTTGTGGAATATTATACTCTCTACGGTGGTATCTGGAACTTATTTTGCAGAGCCGGACACGATCCTTGTGTTCAAAATCTTCTATGGAGTATTCGGAGGAGGAACCCGCCTTGCAATGCTGAAGACAGTCTGCGCGCCGGACTCATCGTCATTGAAGCCTGGTTGAGGGGCTACTGAGGGAGTCCTGGATTAAGGGGTCCTCGGACAGCCGGACTATGTACTTTGGCTGGACTGTTGGACTATGAATATACAAGATTGAAGACTTCATCACGTGTCCGGGTGGGACTCTCCTTTGCGTGGAAGGCAAGCTTGGCAATTTGGATATGTAGATCTCCTCCATTGTAACCGACTCTGTGTAACCTAGCCCCCTCCGGTGTCTATATAAACCGGAGGTTTAGTCCGTAGGACGAGAACAACAATCATAATCATAGGCTAGCTTCTAGGGTTTATCCTCTACAATCTCGTGGTAGATCAACTCTTGTAATACTCATATCATCAAGATCAATCAAGCAGGAAGTAGGGTATTACCTCCATTGAGAGGGCCCGAACCTGGGTAAACATTGTGTCCACCGCTTCCTGTTACCATCCGCCTTAGACGCACAGTTCGGGACCCCCTACCCAAGATCCGCCGGTTTTGACACCGACAGCGGGACCTGCTATGGACCACCCAGCACCGGGGGCTCTGGCGGCCTACCTTACGAGGTGGGCTGCCCGGCCTTTACCCGCGAGCTGCGGCAGTTCCAGTGGCCGTCCCACCGCACGTTCAAGCCCGACGTCGGCGAGAAGTACACTGGCAAGACCCATCCGTCCGAGTTCCTCAGCATCTACACCATCGCGATGCAGGCTGCTGGAGCTTGCGACGACAAGGTGCTTGCCAATTATTTCCCGCTGGCACTGAAGCCCAATGTTATGTCTTGGTTGATGCACTTGCCGGCGGATTCCATTTCTTCTTGGTCGGATCTGTGCCATGAGTTCGTTGGCACCTTCACAGGAGGCCACCAAGCTCATGGCCAGGCCAGTGATCTGCATATCATTCCCCAGAAGGAAGGGGAAACCCTGCGCAAGTACATCCAGAGGTTCAGCCGGGTACAGTACAACATCCTCGACGTTCATCCCGCCACTGTGATCAGCGCATTCCATCAGAACATGCGCAACCGCAAGATGCGCGAAGAGCTGGCGATGACCAAGGTTAAGGATGTGGCCGAACTCTATGTTCTGGCCGATAGATGCGCCAGGGCTGAAGAGGGAAGGAAGTACCCCGGCGAAGACGCTGGCGCGGGAACCGACTCTACCGACGAATATGCCGCTGCCCCGACGAAGAAGGGCCAACGTCGTAACAGGAAACGCAAGGGCAAGGCCGTACTTGCCGTCGAAGGATCTGACGACACCGGCGCTGCCAAGAAGGTCAAGGCAGACGGCCCCGGCAAGGAGATTGCCGGGTCCGCCACCTGCCGGGCCTTAGCAGCTGCCGACAAGCCAGGGGGCTCCGGCAAGTAGTACTGCAAGATCCACCGCACCAAGGGCCACGACCTCCAGAACTGCCGACAAGTCGAGCTGCTTGTTGAAAAGCAAAAGGCCGAGTATGAAAGGCGGGACAAGGAGAAAGGTCAGGACGGTGCCGAGGGATCCGGCAAGAAGCGTGGCGGCCAAGGAAGACGCCCCGGCAAGGACAACCAGCAAGAGAGGCCCGCCCGGGGCCGTGACAAGAAACAAGAAGACGATGATCACGACGAGTCCGGTGAGCAAGAGTTCCAGAAGGCTACGGAGGCCATGTGCGTCGATGGTGACGCCTCGCTGCATACTTCTCACCGCCAGCTCAAGCAGTGGGCGCATGAGATTACAGCAGCGGAGCCGTCGTTCAATGCTCAGAAGCCGCTGAAGTGGTCCAGCACGCCCCTCATCTTTGACGCCGAGGACCACCCTGACCGCACAACCGTGGTCGGGTGTTTGCCATTGTTGGTCTCACCAACGATACGCAACCTCAAGGTGAACAAGATGTTGGTCATCGGCGGGGCCGGCCTGAACTTGATCTCGCCCGTCGTGATCAAAAGGCTACAAATTCCTGATGGAGACCTCGAGAAAACGGGCACGTTTCAAGGGGTCAATCCGGGGAGGAGCCAGCCGAAGGGGAAGGTCACACTGCCCGTGAAGTTTGGAGGAGAGTTGAACTACAGGACGGAGAGGATCGTCTTCGACGTGGCCGAGATCCCCTTGCCCTACAACAGGATCCTCGGCCGCCCGGCACTAGCCAAGTTCATGGCGGCGTCACACTATGCCTACAACATGCTAAAGATGGCCGGGCCGTTGACCATCGTCTCCGTCCCCTCCGACAAGAAGGACGCGCTGATTTGCGCCGACCAACTCTACCGGGAAGCAGTTGCAGTAGCTGCTGTCAAGGCACTTGCTCCTGCCACTGAAGGCCCAGGAGGGAAGGAGAAGCCCGGCAAGACCTCTCGCACTCACTCCGGCAAGCACACCTCCTCGGAGTGTTGCGCTACCGTCGAGGACGTGCCAGAGAGCTCTACCGGCAAGAGCAAGAAATCCAGAGCCGAGCCACCGCAGACCAAGAAGGTGTCCGTCAGGGAGGATGGCACGGGAGGGGCCTTCACCATAGGCTCCACTCTCGACAGCAAATAGGAAGGCGTGCTCATCACCTTCCTGCGGGCGAATGTCGACGTGTTTGCGTGGCAAGCATCTGACATCCCCGGTGTTCCCTGGGAGGTGATTGAGCACCACCTAGCTGTCTGCCCTCATGCGCGGCCCGTCAAGCAGAAGGTCAGAAAGCAAGATCTGGAAAGGCAGGAGTTCATCACAGAAGAGATCAGGAAGTTGGAAGTGGTAGGTTTGGTGAGAGGAGTGCTCCACCCGACGTGGTTGGCCAATCCGGTAGTGGTGCGCAAGGCAAATGGGAAGTGGAGGCTGTGTATTGACTACACATATATCAATAAGGCTTGTCCTAAGGACCCCTTCCCGTTGCCGCGCATCGACTAGATTGTTGACTCAATGGTCGGGTGTGATCTGTTGTCATTCCTCGACGCCTACTCGGGCTACCACCAAATCTTCATGACAAGAGAGGATGAAGAGAAGACAGCATTCATCACCCCATGTGGTACGTATTGCTTTTTACGGATTCCTTTCGGGTTGAAGAGTGTTGGCCCGACGTTTGCAAGAGCAGTCCAAATTGGTTTTGAACCCCGGCTCCATAGAAATATGGAAGCATACATGGATGACATAGTGGTCAAAACCAAGGACGGGCAACTCTTGTGCAAGATCTGGAAGAGACATTTGCCAACATGCGCAAGATCAACCTTAAGCTGAACCCTGAGAAGTGTGTCTTCAGCGTTCCGTCCGGCAAGCTTCTCAGATTCTTTGTGTCGCAGCGCGGGATCAAGGCAAACCCAAACAAAATCAAAGCTATTGAGCAGATTGAGGCGCCCAAGCGGATCAAAGATGTGCGTTGACTCACCGGCTGCGTTGCCGCCATGAGCCGATTCATCTCCAAGGCCGCCGAGCGTGCCCTTCCCTTTTTCAAAATCTTGAAGAAGGCAGGCCCAATGGAGTGGACCCCAGAATCCGAGGCGGTATTGTAGGATCTGAAGAAATACCTTTCCTCCACGCCAATACTGGTTGCGCCTAAACCACAAGAGCCGTTGCTGCTGTATCTGGCGGCGACGAATCAAGTGGTCAGCGCCGCACTGGTGGCACAGAGGGTGGTCGACGAGGAGGCAGTGGCGACGGCAGAACCAGCGGATGGCAAGCCAAAGATCCCCCCGGCAGGGCCTGGTGCCGGCAAGGCAAGGCCCCCGGCAGAGTCTGATGCCACCAAGGCAGTGCCCGCGCAGTCAAGTGAGGTGGTGCAGAAGAAGAAGATGATGCAACACCTGGTTTACTTTGTCAGCTCCCTCTTGCAGGGGGCTAGGTCGAGGTACTCCGGTGTGCAGAAATTACTCTTCGGCCTCCTTATGGCCTCGAGGAAGCTGCGTCATTACTTCCAAGCCCACGAGATCACTATCGTCACCCACCCCCCATTGCAATGGATACTGCAAAACCCAGATGCGACCGGAAGGATTGTGGAATGGGCCCTGGAGTTTTCAAGTTTTGGGTTGAAGTTTGAAAGTACCTCGACAATCCAAAGCAGAGTCTTGGTGGAGTTCATTGCAGAATGGACCTCAACGCCCGACGAAGAAATCCAGGAGACCGCTCTCCCCGGCAAGGAAGCAGACCGTGACTGGATCATGTACTTTGATGGGGCTTTCTCGCTGCAAGGCGCCGGTGCCGGTGTGCTGGTTGTCGCACCCACCGAAGAGGACCTCATGTATGTGATCCAGATGCATTTTCCCAGGGAGATGTCTACAAACAACACTGTTGAGTACGAGGGGCTGCTTGCCGGTCTCAGAATCGCGGCAGACCTCGGGTGAAGAAGCTCATCGTCATGGGTGACTCGCAGCTTGTTGTCAGGCAAGTCAACAAGGATTACCAGAGCCCATTGATGGAGGCCTACGTAGATGAAGTGAGGAAGCCGGAGGAGCGCTTTGACGGTATCCAAGCGGAGCACGTTCCCCGAGCGGAGAACGACATCGCCGATTACCTGTCGAATTGTGCCGCATTCAAGCTACCTGTGGAACCAGGTACCTTTTTGCTCCGGTTAACTCAGCCATCCGTCGAACCATCAATAGGGCAGAACAAGCGGAGGAAATCAGGTCCCGACAAGTACTTTCCCGCCGAGCCCCCTGGAACTGCCGGCAAGGATGTTGCCGTGCACACTTAGCCTGCCCAAGAGCAACTGGCTCCGGCAGGGCATCAAGCCCTGGCCGTAGAGACAGCCGCTCACATGGCAGAAGAGATGCCTTTGGTCCTTGCCGTCGAGCCCCGGGCTCCGGTATGGGCGCAGCATACCGTCCGATTCCTCCAAATAGGGGAGCTTCCTGAGGAGTAGGAAGAAGCGGGAAAAGTAGCTCGTCGGTCTGCCCTATACCAGTTCGTCGATGACGTCCTGTACAGGAGGAGGCTGAACAGTGTGAAATTGAAGTGCATCCCCCGTGAGGAAGGACTGGAGCTGTTGGCGGAGATACATGGAGGCATATGTGGCTCCCACATAGGGTCGAGGGCCCTTGCCCGCAAGGCATTCCGGCAAGGTTTCTTCTGGCCCACCGCCCTCCAGGATGCGACGACACTAGTAACCAAGTGTGAAGCGTGTCAGTTCCATTCAAAGAAGCTTCATCAACCAGCTCAAGCCCTTCAAACAATCCCTCTCTCCTGGCCATTCTCGGTCTGGGGGCTCGATATACTAGGCCCCTTTGTTGGAAATATGCCCTAGAGGCAATAATAAATGGTTATTATTATATTTCTTTGTTCATGATAATTGTCTATTGTTCATGCTATAATTGTGTTATCCGGAAATCGTAATACATGTGTGAATACATAGACCACAACGTGTCCCTAGTAAGCCTCTAGTTGACTAGCTCGTTGATCAACAGATAGTCATGGTTTCCTGACTGTGGACATTGGATGTCATTGATAACGGGATCACATCATTAGGAGAATGATGTGATGGATAAGACCCAATCCTAAGCATAGCTCAAAAGATCGTGTAGTTCGTTTGCTAGAGCTTTTCCAATGTCAAGTATCATTTCCTTAGACCATGAGATCATGCAACTCCCGGATACCGTAGGAGTGCTTTGGGTGTGCCAAACGTCACAACGTAACTGGGTGACTATAAAGTTACACTACGGGTATCTCCGAAAGTGTCTGTTGAGTTGGCACGGATCGAGACTGGGATTTGTCCCTCCGTATGACGGAGAGGTATCTCTGGGCCCACTCGGTAATGCATCATCATAATGAGCTCAATGTGACTAAGGAGTTAGCCACGGGATCATGCATTACGGTACGAGTAAAGTGACTTGCCGGTAACAAGATTGAACAAGGTATTGGGATACCGACGATCGAATCTCGGGCAAGTAACGTACCGATTGACAAAGGGAATTGTATACGGGATTGATTGAATCCTCGACATCGTGGTTCATCCGATGAGATCATCGTGGAACATGTGGGAGACAACATGCGTATCCAGATCCCGCTGTTGGTTATTGACCGGAGAGGCGTCTCGGTCATGTCTGCATGTCTCCCAAACCCGTAGGGTCTACACACTTAAGGTTCAGTGACGCTAGGGTTGTAGAGATATTAGTATGCGGAAACCCAAAAGTTGTTCGGAGTCCCGGATGAGATCCCGGACGTCACGAGGAGTTCCGGAATGGTTCGGAGGTGAAGAATTATATATAGGAAGTCCAGTTTCGGCCACCGGGAAAGTTTCGAGGGTTGTCGGTATTGTACCGGGACCACCGGAAGGGTCCCGGGGGTCCACCTATCCCGGAGGGCCCCATGGGCTGAAGTGGGAGGGGAACCAGCCCTTAGTGGGCTGGGGCGCCCCCCTTGGGCCTCCCCCTGCGCCTAGGGTTGGAAACCCTAGGGGCGGGGGGCGCCCCACTTGGCTTGGGGGGGAATCCACCCCCCCTTTCCCCTTGGCCGCCGCCCCCCCCTTGTAGATGGGTTCCAGGGCCGGCGCCCCCCCTCCAGGGGGCCTATATATAGTGTGGGGGAGGGAGGGCAGCAAAACCACAGCCCCTGGCGCCTCCCTCTCCCCCTGCAACACCTCTCCCTCTCGCAGAAGCTTGGCGAAGCCCTGCCGAGATCCCGCTACTTCCACCACCACGCCGTGGTGCTGCTGGATCTCCATCAACCTCTCCTTCCCCCTTGCTGGATCAAGAAGGAGGAGACGTCGCTGCTCCATACGTGTGTTGAACGCGGAGGTGCCGTCCGTTCGGCACTCGGTCATCGGTGATTTGGATCACGGCGAGTACGACTCCATCAACCCCGTTCATTGGAACGCTTCCGCTCACGATCTACAAGGGTATGTAGATGCACTCCTTTCCCCTCGTTGCTAGTATACTCCATAGATGGATCTTGGTGATGCGTAGGAAATTTTAAAATTCTGCTACGATCCCCAACAGTGGTATCAGAGCCAGGCCTATGCGTAGTTACTATGCACGAGTAGAACACAAAGCAGTTGTGGGCGTAGATGTTGCCAATTTTTCTTGCCACTACTAGTCTTATCTTGTTTCGGCGGCATTGTGGGATGAAGCGGCCCGGACCGACCTTACACGTACGCTTACGTGAGACAGGTTCCACCGACTGACATGCACTAGTTGCATAAGGTGGCTAGCGGGTGTCTGTCTCTCCCACTTTAGTCGGAACGGATTCGATGAAAAGGGTCCTTATGAAGGGTAAATAGAAATTGGCATATCACGTTGTGGTTTTACGTAGGTAAGAAACGTTCTTGCTAGAAACCTATACAAGCCACGTAAAAACTTGCAACAACAATTAGAGGACGTCTAACTTGTTTTTGCAGCATGTGCTATGTGATGTGATATGGCCAGAAGATGTGATGTATGAGATTAATCATATTCTTGTAATAGGAATCACGACTTGCATGTCGATGAGTATGACAACCGGCAGGAGCCATAGGAGTTGTCTTTATTTTTGTATGACCTGCGTGTCATTGAATAATGCCATGTAAATTACTTTACTTTATTGCTAAACGCGTTAGCCATAGAAGTAGAAGTAATCGTTGGCGTGACAACTTCATGAAGACACAATGATGGAGATCATGGTGTCATGCCGGTGACGAAGATGATCATGGTGCCCCGAAGATGGAGATCAAAGGAGCAAAATGATATTGGCTATATCATGTCACTATTTGATTACATGTGATGTTTATCATGTTTTGCATCTTATTTGCTTAGAACGACGGTAGTAAGTAAGATGATCCCTTATAATAATTTCAAGAAAGTGTTCCCCCTAACTGTGCACCGTTGCGAAGGTTCGTTGTTTCGAAGCACCACGTGATGATCGGGTGTGATAGATTGTAACGTTCGCATACAACGGGTGTTGACGAGCCTAGCATGTACAGACATGGCCTCGGAACACACGCAATACACTTAGGTTGACTTGACGAGCCTAGCATGTACAGACATGGCCTCGGAACACGGAAGACCGAAAGGTCGAGCATGAGTCGTATAGAAGATACGATCAACATGGAGATGTTCACCGATCTTGACTAGTCCGTCTCACGTGATGATCGGACACAGCCTAGTTAACTCGGATCATGTTACACTTAGATGACTAGAGGGATGTCTATCTGAGTGGGAGTTCATTGAATAATTTGATTAGATGAACTTAATTATCATGAACTTAGTCTAAAATCTTTACAATATGTCTTGTAGATCAAATGGCCCACGTTGTCCTCAACTTCAACGCATTCCTAGAGAAAATCAAGCTGAAATATGATGGCAGCAACTATACGGACTGGGTCCGGAACCTGAGGATCATCCTCATAGCTACCAAGAAAGATTATGTCCTAGAAGCACCGCTAGGTAAAGCACCAATCCCAGAGAACCAAGACGTTATGAACGCTTGGCAATCACGTGCTGATGATTACTCCCTCGTTCAGTGCGGCATGCTTTACAGCTTAGAACCGGGTCTCCAAAAGCGTTTTGAGAAACATGGAGCATACGAGATGTTCGAAGAGCTGAAAATGGTTTTCCAAGCTCATGCCCGGGTAGAGAGATATGAAGTCTCCGACAAGTTCTTCAGCTGTAAAATGGAGGAAAATAGTTCTGTTAGTGAGCACATACTCAGAATGTCTGGGTTACACAACCGCTTGTCTCAGCTGGGAGTTAATCTCCCGGATGACGCGGTCATTGACAGAATCCTTCAGTCGCTTCCACCGAGCTACAAGAGCTTTGTGATGAACTTCAATATGCAGGGGATGGAAAAGACCATTCCTGAGGTATATTCGATGCTGAAATCAGCGGAGGTGGAGATCAGACAGGAACATCAAGTGTTGATGGTGAATAAAACCACTAAGTTCAAGAAAGGCAAGGGCAAGAAGAACTTCAAGAAGGACGGCAAGGGAGTTGCCGCGCCCGGTAAGCCAGTTACTGGGAAGAAGTCAAGGAATGGACCCAAGCCTGAGACTGAGTGCTTTTATTGCAAGGGAAGTGGTCACTGGAAGCGGAACTGCCCCAAATACTTAGCGGACAAGAAGGGCGGCAACACCAAAGGTATATATGATATACATGTAATTGATGTGTACCTTACCAGTACTCGTAGTAGCTCCTGGGTATTTGATACCGGTGCGGTTGCTCATATTTGTAACTCAAAACAGGAACTGCGGAATAAGCGGAGACTGGCAAAGGACGAGGTGACGATGCGCGTCGGGAATGGTTCCAAGGTCGATGTGATCGCCGTCGGCACGCTACCTCTGCATTTACCTACGGGATTAGTTTTAAACCTCAATAATTGTTATTTAGTGCCAGCTTTGAGCATGAACATTGTATCTGGATCTCGTTTAATTCGAGATGGCTACTCATTTAAATCCGAGAATAATGGTTGTTCTATTTATATGAGAGATATGTTTTATGGTCATGCCCCGCTGGTCAATGGTTTATTCTTGATGAATCTCGAACGTGATGTTACACATATTCATAGTGTGAATACCAAGAGATGTAAAGTTGATAACGATAGTCCCACATACTTGTGGCACTGCCGCCTTGGTCACAGTGGTGTCAAGCGCATGAAGAAGCTCCATGCAGATGGACTTTTGGAGTCTCTTGATTACGAATCATTTGACACGTGCGAACCATGCCTCATGGGTAAGATGACCAAGACTCCGTTCTCCGGAACAATGGAGCGAGCAACCAACTTATTGGAAATCATACATACCGATGTGTGCGGTCCAATGAGTGTTGAGGCTCGCGGAGGATATCGTTATGTTCTCACTCTCACTGATGACTTAAGTAGATATGGGTATGTCTACCTAATGAAACACAAGTCTGAAACCTTTTAAAAGTTCAAGGAATTTCAGAGTGAGGTTGAGAATCAACGTGACAGGAAAATAAAGTTCTTACGATCAGATCGTGGTGGAGAATATTTAAGTCACGAATTTGGTACGCACTTAAAGAAATGTGGAATCGTTTCACAACTCACGCCGCCTGGAACACCTCAGCGAAATGGTGTGTCCGAACGTCGTAATCGCACTCTATTGGATATGGTGCGATCTATGATGTCTCTTACCGATCTACCGCTCTCATTTTGGGGCTATGCTTTAGAGACTGCCGCATTCACTTTAAATAGGGCTCCGTCGAAATCCGTTGAGACGACACCGTATGAATTATGGTTTGGGAAGAAACCTAAGCTTTCGTTTCTAAAAGTTTGGGGATGCGATGCTTATGTCAAGAAACTTCAACCTGAAAAGCTCGAACCCAAGTCGGAGAAATGCGTCTTCATAGGATACCCTAAGGAAACTGTTGGGTATACCTTCTACCTCAGATCCGAAGGCAAGATCTTCGTTGCCAAGAACGGGTCCTTTCTGGAGAAAGAGTTTCTCTCGAAGGAAGTAAGTGGGGGGAAAGTGGAACTTGCTGAGGTGATAGTCACCCCTTCCGAACCGGAAAGTAGCGCAGCGCGGGAAGATGTTCCTGTGGTGCCTACACCGACTGGGGAGGAAGTTAATGATGATGATCATGAAGCTTCGGATCAAGTTACTGCTGAACTTCGAAGGTCCACAAGGACACGTTCCACACCAGAGTGGTACAGCAACCCTGTCCTGGAAATCATGTTGTTAGACAACGGTGAACCTTCGAACTATGAAGAAGCGATGGCGGGCCCAGATTCCGACAAATGGCTAGAAGCCATGAAATCCGAGATAGGATCCATGTATGAAAACGAAGTATGGACTTTGACTGACTTGCCCGATGATCGGCGAGCCATAGAAAACAAATGGATCTTTAAGAAGAAGACAAACGCGGATGGTAATGTGACCATCTATAAGGCTCGACTTGTCGCTAAGGGTTATCGACAAGTTCAAGGGGTTGACTACGATGAGACTATCTCACCCGTAGCGAAGCTGAAGTCCGTCCGAATCATGTTAGCAATTGCCGCATACTATGATTATGAGATATGGCAGATGGACGTCAAAACGGCATTCCTTAACGGCTTCCTTAAGGAAGAATTGTATATGATGCAGCCGGAAGGTTTTGTCGATCCTAAGAATGCTGACAAAGTATGCAAGCTCCAGCGCTCAATCTATGGGCTGGTGCAAGCATCTCGGAGTTGGAACATTCGCTTTTGATGAGATGATCAAAGCGTTTGGGTTTACACAGACTTATGGAGAAGCCTATGTTTACAAGAAAGTGAGTGGGAGCTCTGTAGCATTTCTCATATTATATGTGGATGACATACTATTGATGGGAAATGATATAGATTTTTTGGAAAGTATAAAGGCCTATTTGAATAAGTGTTTTTCAATGAAGGACCTTGGAGAAGCTGCTTATATATTAGGCATCAAGATCTATAGAGATAGATCAAGACGCCTCATTGGTCTTTCACAGAGTACATACCTTGACAAGATATTGAAGAAGTTCAATATGGATCAGTCCAAGAAGGGGTTCTTGCCTGTATTGCAAGGTGTGCAATTGAGCACGGCTCAATGCCCGACCACGACAGAAGATAGAGAAAAGATGAGTGTCATCCCCTATGCCTCGGCCATAGGGTCTATAATGTATGCCATGCTGTGTACCAGACCTGATGTAAACCTTGCCGTAAGTTTGGTAGGAAGGTACCAAAGTAATCCCGGCATGGAACACTGGACAGTGGTCAAGAATATCCTGAAGTACCTGAAGAGGACTAAGGATATGTTTCTCGTTTATGGAGGTGACGAAGAGCTCGTCGTAAAGGGTTACGTCGACGCTAGCTTCGACACAGATCTGGATGACTCGAAGTCACAAACCGGATACGTGTATATTTTGAATGGAGGGGCAGTAAGCTGGTGCAGTTGCAAGCAAAGCGTCGTGGCGGGATCTACATGTGAAGCGGAGTACATGGCGGCCTCAGAGGCAGCACAGGAAGCAGTCTGGATGAAGGAGTTCATTACCGACCTAGGGGTGATTCCCAATGCGTCGGGCCCGATGACTCTCTTCTGTGACAACACTGGAGCTATTGCCCTTGCCAAGGAGCCCAGGTTTCACAGGAAGACCAGGCATATCAAGCGTCGCTTCAATTCCATTCGTGAAAGTGTTCAAAATGGAGACATAGATATTTGTAAAGTACATACGGATCTGAATGTAGCAGATCCGTTGACTAAACCTCTCCCTAGAGCAAAACATGATCAACACCAGGACGCTATGGGTGTTCGATTCATCACAATGTAACTAGATTATTGACTCTAGTGCAAGTGGGAGACTGTTGGAAATATGCCCTAGAGGCAATAATAAATGGTTATTATTATATTTCTTTGTTCATGATAATTGTCTATTGTTCATGCTATAATTGTGTTATCCGGAAATCGTAATACATGTGTGAATACATAGACCACAACTTGTCCCTAGTAAGCCTCTAGTTGACTAGCCCGTTGATCAACAGATAGTCATGGTTTCCTGACTATGGACATTGGATGTCATTGATAACGGGATCACATCATTAGGAGAATGATGTGATGGATAAGACCCAATCCTAAGCATAGCTCAAAAGATCATGTAGTTCGTTTGCTAGAGCTTTTCCAATGTCAAGTATCATTTCCTTAGACCATGAGATCGTGCAACTCCCGGATACCGTAGGAGTGCTTTGGGTGTGCCAAACGTCACAACGTAACTGGGTGACTATAAAGGTACACTACGGGTATCTCTGAAAGTGTTTGTTGAGTTGGCACGGATCGAGACTGGGATTTGTCACTCCGTACGACGGAGAGGTATCTCTGGGCCCACTCGGTAATGCATCATCATAATGAGCTCAATGTGACTAAGGAGTTAGCCACGGGACCATGCATTACGGTACGAGTAAAGTGACTTGCCGGTAACAAGATTGAACAAGGTATTGGGATAGCGACGATCGAATCTCGGGCAAGTAACGTACCGGTTGACAAAGGGAATTGTATACGGGATTGATTGAATCCTCGACATCGTGGTTCATCCGATGAGATCATCGTGGAACATGTGGGAGCCAACATGGGTATCCAGATCCTGCTGTTGGTTATTGACCGGAGAGGCGTCTCGGTCATGTCTGCATGTCTCCCGAACCCGTAGGGTCTACACACTTAAGGTTCGGTGACGCTAGGGTTGTAGAGATATTAGTATGCGCAAACCTAAAAGTTGTTCGGAGTCTCGGATGAGATCCCGGACGTCGCGAGGAGTTCCGGAATGGTCCGGAGGTGAAGAATTATATATGGGAAGTCCAGTTTCGGCCACCGGGAAAGTTTTGGGGGTTATCGGTATTGTACCGGGACCACCGGAAGGGTCCCGGGGGTCCACCGGGTGGGGCCACCTATCCCGGAGGGGCCCATGGGCTTAAGTGGGAAGGGAACCAGCCCTTAGTGGGCTAGGGAGCCCCCCCTTGGGCCTCCCTCTGCGCCTAGGGTTGGAAACCCTAGGGGTGGGGGGCGCCCCACTTGGCTTGGGGGGGGGGGGGGAAGCCACCCCCCTTTCCCCTTGGCCGCCCCCCCCCCTTGTAGATGGGTTCCAGGGCCGGCGCCCCCCCCTCCAGGGGGCCTATATATAGTGGGGGGGAGGGAGGGCAGCAAAACCACAGCCCCTGGCGCCTCCCTCTCCCCCTGCAACACCTCTCCCTCTCGCAGAAGCTTGGCGAAGCCCTGCCGAGATCCCGCTACTTCCACCACCAAGCCGTCGTGCTGCTGGATCTCCATCAACCTCTCCTTCCCCCTTGCTGGATCAACAAGGAGGAGACATCGCTGCTCCGTACGTGTGTTGAACACGGAGGTGCCGTCCGTTCGGCACTCGGTCATCGGTGATTTGGATCACGGCGAGTACGACTCCATCAACCCCGTTCATTGGAACGCTTCTGCTCGCGATCTACAAGGGTATGTAGATGCACTCCATTCCCCTCGTTGCTGGTATACTCCATAGATGGATCTTGGTGATGCGTAGGAAATTTTAAAATTCTGCTTCGATCCCCAACACCCTTCCCCCGTGTTGTCGGGGGCTTTGAGTACTTCTACGTTGCAATCGACAACTTCACATAGTGGCCGGAAGTGGAAGCAGTGAGAAAAGTGACATCACAGTCAGCCGTCAAGTTCTTCAAGGGACTGGTCTGCCGCTTTGGTGTGCCAAGCAGAATTATCACCGACAACGGCACGCAGTTCACCAGCCACACCTTCATGCAGTACATTTAAGACCTCGGCAGCAAGGTCTGTTTTGCTTCCTTGGCACACCCCCGGAGGAACGACCAAGCGGAGAGGGCGAACACTGAAGTGTTGCGAGGCCTGAGAACGAAGACCTTTGACAGGCTGCACAAGAGCGGAAGCCGCTGGATTGATGAGTTGCCGGCGGTTCTTTGGTCGATCGGGACGACGTCAAATGAAGACACCGGTCAGACACCCTTTGCCCTAGTATATGGGGCAGAGGTAGTTCTCCCCACGGAACTCATATACGGGTCACCTCGAGTGCTCGCTTATGACGAGCTTGAGCAAGAGCAGTTGTGGCAAGATGACGCAATGCTCCTTGCGGAAGATCGTCTTCGGGCAGCTGTGAGAGCAGCACGCTACCAGCAAGCCTTGCGCCACTACCATAGCTGCAAGGTTCATGCCCGAAGCTCTGAGGAAGGCGACCTTGTTCTTTGGCGCGTTCAGTCGGCCAAGAATACCAACAAGTTGACGCCGAAGTGGGAAGGCCCTTGTCGGGTAATACGAGTCACCAGGCCCGGCGCAGTCCGCCTAGAGACCGAAGATGCTGTCCCAGTGAGTAATTCCTGGAACATCGTGCATCCTTGCAAGTTTTACCCATAAGGCGCGGCTTGCCGGGCCCCCTGGCAAGCCACCTTTTGTACAAGCTTTGCCAGCAAGGCATGTAACCCTTTGTACAAAGCCAGGCGCAGACCCTGAGCATAAATAAACGAAGCGCTGGCGCCCTAAGTTATAGCATGCATGCCAGGTTGAGTCCCTTCGTCGGTTAGGGTTGATAGGCTTAGCGGCGACTAACCCCTAGCCTAGAGGTCAGGTGTGCGTCTTTTCTGTTTTCTTTGGTTTGCAGGGCACTTCTGCTGAGCCACTTGGGAAAAGAGAACGAACTGACGCTCCAACCCTGGCAAGGCAAGGCTGCCGGGGGCTGAAGATGTAAGGATCCAACCACGGCGAGCCAAGGTTGCCGGGGGCTGCGGATTCAGATAAGTTTTCCATCCCCTGCTGTACGTTTCCGTATGGAACTGGCAGATGTGAAGCCTCGTTTATGTCTTAAAACCACCTTACTCCCTTTTTCCCTGTACCTGAGAGTTACTTCCTGGGTCGGAATTTGGTAGTAGTTGCGGTGGCGAAGAAATGAACGAGGAGCCTAACTCTACTTCACCCCTGCCTCCGCCAAAAGCGCGAGAACGGTCGGCCGAAGAAGAGAAACGGCAAGGCCCGTTGCCGGGCGATAACGTTTATTATGAGAATAACAAGGATTCATCCTTGGCATGGGCCTCGCTCACGCACGAAGAACCCAGCAAACACCCTTTTTCATTAAAAACGTCCCATACAGGTACAGTTCGTACGGAAAGAAAAACATGAACAAGGGGGATTACAAGCTTTAAATTTAACAAGGCCCGAAGGCTTACAGATTAAAAAAAATATGAGATGCCCGTGATCCCTTTCTTGTCCCTCTCCTCAGGAGGCAGGTCAAGGAGGCAGGAGGGAAAAAGGGGTGCCTAGGCAAACTACGACCAGCAGAAAGCACCAAGAGAACACCTCGGTGGCCGCCCATGGATGGGCCGGTGATGACGTTGCCGGGAAAGGAGCTGGAAGACGAGGCGGCAGGTCGCCGGACACGCGACAAAGGCGTCGGTGTCCATGTACTCTGAGTTGACGGCCTTGCCGCCCGCCCTCTTCCTCTTCCGCAACCCCCCGACACCAGCCGCCCAAGGAGACGGCCTCGAGAAGTTCAAGGAGCTGGCCCCTCCCCCGGCAAAACTCCGCCGGAGGAGCGGCCAGGTGCAGATGTTGCTGCTGCCGCACCCGCCCAGGCGCGGGGCGTCCGACGCCTAGTCGGACTCGTCCCCGTCATCTGCCCTGCTGTCCTCCTCGTCACTTTCGCTCGAGGAAGAGCTTCCATCGTCGGAATCTCTGTTAGAGGAGCTCTCCACGCAGCACTTCAGGCGAGTTCGAAGATCCCCGAAGACCTTGACGGAGAGCAAGCCGTTGTCCATTAATTTGAAGTAGAGGACGAGCCCTGCCGTCAGGCTGTGGATGCGAGCGAACGTCTTCCATCCACGGCGGAGGTACATGACCCGAGGAGCCGGGAAGTCGACGTCGAACCGCGTGTCCCCATTCCCACATCCCCTCATGTGCAATCTGAGTGTCTGGGGCGGGTCACGCTCCATCTCCCGAGCAAACGGGGCGGGAAGACGAAGACGGTGACGCGGAGGCCGGCGCGGCCTGATAAAGAATTCGCGAGGCTGGTCTCCAACGTGGCCCTCCATCGGGAAAGGCATCATTGGCGGGGCGAGGCCGGCGCGCCGCCCCGTCCTCCTGTTCCCCGGGCACCAGGATCTCTGCCACGACCTCGCCCACGGCCTCGCCCCCTCCCCCTTCCCCTTGCGGCCGGCTCCGCCACCACGGGCTCAGGAGGAGGAGGGACGCGCTGTCGAGCGGCGACCCTCGCCGCCACCGTCGAGGGACCGGGGTTCCGCTTCTCCATGACAGATGAGAGGAAGAAGCAGAAGCAGGAGGAGATAGAAGATAGAAGAGTGCGGAGTGCCATCCCCCCCTTTTTCCCTCTCCTTATAAAGGGGCGGGGTCGGGGCTCGGTCGCCCCGCTCAGCCAATCCAGCTATCGGGGGCAAAGGGAATCAGGATTGACCCGCTGCCCCAACCAGCGACGGCCCGGTTTCCCGCCTCCACAGCTCGCCACTTGCATGAAGGACGCGTGGCGGGCGTGCACGGTCGAAAGGACGGGTGAGGCGACCGTTCCCCGCCCCGTGATCAGGGGGGCGCGGGTGCCTTAAAGACTACGACCCGAGTCCATCCAGTAAATGAGCCGCGCCTCCACGCCTCCCTCTTTTTACGGGGAAGGCGCGAGCCGCCTCTTTACCACGATGTGACGCATGCATGCGGGAACCGCCCCACGCATGACGCCCACGTCACGTGCACCCCTCCACGTCGCGCATTCAACACAGGTCGTGGGGAAGCGCAGCGCGCGGAAAGTTTTACCGCAGTAAAAACCGCTGCGCCTGCCCGCGCACCGTTTTGGGCTTGGCCCAACAACGTGCCGCGCTTATGTGTGGCCCAGGCCCGGGGGCTCCTGTCGGTGTACAAAAGAAGGGGCGCACCTTTGTACCCCTTTACCTGTGCACGGACAGTCGGAGCCCGCACCCACGGCCGCACCAAGCAGAACAGGGGAGGTGAACTGAGGTAAAACCGAAGCCCAAGACAGCCAGAGCAACGCCAAGGCCGAGACCACAAAATAGCAGAGAGACGAAGCAGGTTTCCCCGGCAAGACCCTTGCCGGGGCAGCCTCCGCGGCCTCGGCAAGGCCCTTGTCGGGGCGGCTCATCCAACACCAGCGGAGCACACCACCCTTGAGCCCACGGTCTCCAACACCATCAACCATGTTGGGCCAGGGCTCAGGAGGCACCTCCATGGTGGCATGCAGATCTTTGTGAAGACAAGGAATATTCAAGATCAGATGAGGATTGAAAGACAACGATCCTCGGCAAAATCCTTGCCGAGGGGAGCCACAAGACCCCCGGCAAGATCCTTGCCGGGGACAACAGCACGCCACGGCGAGGCCCTTGCCGGGCCACCCGGCAAGTCCCTCGCCAAGGGCGCCAGCAGGGCCACCTCCAGGACCGCACCAGCCAAGTCTACACCGCCGTTCGCATGCAGCTGCCAGCCCAACCAGCTGGGCAGGCACCTGCGCGGCAACATGCAGCTCCCAGGCCAACTCAGATTCGGCTTTTTGGAACGACCCAACCACCGTAGCTAGTTCAAAGGATCATGAACACTCAATACACCCACCAAAGCAGGACTAGGGTTTTACGCATCCTCGCGGCCCGAACCTGGGTAAACGATCCTTGTGCTGATTACTAATCCTGCTCTTCTTGCAACCCTGCGCCCCGGCAACTGTAGGAGGGATTCTTGTGATCCCATAGGTGTAGTTTCCCTCCGACATAGAGGAGGGAAACGTCCCATATAATCAAAGCCCCAAACATCAAATGGTTCAATAACAAGTGAATAATTCATAGGCATTTCTTTACGTCTACTAATATTACCGATTCTTTGACATTCATCACAGGACAAGACAAACTTACGGGCATCTTTGAAGAGAGTAGGCCAATAAAAACCGGATTGCAACACCTTATGTGCAGTTCTATCTCCAGCGTGGTGTCCTCCATAAGCCTCGGAGTGACACTTGCGTAGGATCTGTTCCTGTTCATGCTCAGGTACACAACGTCTAATAACACCATCTACTCCTTCTTTATAAAGGTGTGGATCATCCCAGAAGTAATGTCTTAAATCATAGAAAAACTCTTTCTTTTGCTGGTATGTGAAGCTAGGTGGTATAAATTTAGCAACAATGTAATTGGCATAATCAGCATACCATGGAGCAGTATGAGAAGCATTTATGACAGCCAATTGTTCATCAGGAAAGCTATCATCAATTACTTTTGGGTCATCAAGAACATTCTCTAACCTAGACAAGTTGTCTGCAACAGGGTTCTCAGCTCCCTTTCTATCAATAATATGCAAATCAAATTCTTGTACCAAGAGAACCCATCTAATAAGTCTAGGTTTGTCATCTTTCTTTTCCATAAGATATTTAATAGCAGCATGATCAGTGTGAACAGTTACTTTACAATCAACAATATAAGGTCTGAACTTATCACAAGCAAATACAACTGCTAAAAATTCTTTTTCAGTAGTAGCATAATTTCTCTGGGCACTGTCTAGAGTTTTACTAGCATATTGAACAACATTTAATTTCTTATCAACTCTTTGTCCTAAAACAGCACCTACGGTATAATCACTAGCATCGCACATAATCTCAAAGGGTAAACTCCAATCAGGTGGCTGAAAAATAGGTGCAGAAATCAAGGCTTTCTTAAGTATTTCAAATGCTTCTACACAATCATCATCAAAGACAAAAGGAACATCTTTTTGTAAGAGGTTAGTCAGAGGCCTAGAAACTTTTGAGAAGTCCTTAATGAACCTCCTATAAAAACCGGGATGACCAAGGAAACTTCTTATACCTTTGATGTCCTTAGGACACGGCATCTTTTCAATAGCATCAACTTTAGCTTTATCAACTTCAATACCTCTTTCAGAAATTTTATGCCCCAAGACAATACCTTCATTAACCATAAAGTGGCTCTTCTCCCAATTCAAGACAAGATTAGTTTCTTCATATCTTTGCAAAACTCGATCAAGGTTGCTTAAGCAATCATCAAAAGAAGTTCCATACACTGAGAAATCATCCATGAAAACCTCAACAATCTTTTCACAAAAATCAAAGAATATAGCCATCATACATCTTTGAAAGGTAGCAGGTGCATTGCATAAACCAAAAGGCATACGTCTATAAGAAAAGGTACCGAAAGGGCAAGTAAAAGTGGTCTTTTCTTGATCCTCTTTGGACACAGGTATTTGAGAGAAACCAGAGTAACCATCTAGCAAGCAAAAATGTGTATGTTTGGATAATCTTTCTAGCATTTGATCAATAAAAGGCAAAGGGTAATGATCCTTTTTAGTAGCTTTATTTAGTTTGCGGAAATCAATTACCATTCTATAACCTGTATCAATTCTTTGTGGGATCAATTCATCTTTATCATTAGGAACAACAGTAATACCTCCCTTCTTAGGGACACAATGGACAGGACTTAGCCGCTGACTATCAGCAACAGGATAAATTATACCTGCCTCAAGAAGCTTTAGTATTTCTTTTCTTACCACTTCTTTCATCTTAGGATTTAACCGTCGTTGGTGATCAACAACCGGTTTAGCGTCTTTCTCCAATTTTATTTTGTGTTGGCAGAGAGTGGGACTAATGCCCTTAAGATCATCGAGAGTATATCCAATAGCAGCATGGTGCTTCTTCAGAGTTTTCAATAATTTATTTTCTTCATGCTCTGAAAGGTTAGCACTAATAGTAACAGGATATATCTTTTTCTCATCAAGATAAGCATATTTAAGAGTATCAGGTAATGGTTTAAGCTCAAACACGGGATCACCCTTGGGTGGAGGAGGATCCCCTAGGATTTTGACCGCCACGTTGTGTTTCAAGTTAGTCCCTGTTTAAAGAATACTTCATCTATTTCCCTTCTTTCATTCATAAACATATCATTTTCATGGTCGAGCAAATATTGTTCTAAAGGGTCATTAGGAGGCACGGCAATAGAAGCAAGACCAATAATTTCATCTTTACTAGGCAATTCTTCATCATGGGGTTGTCTATGAAATTTAGCAAAATTAAATTCACGAGACATATCCCCTAAACCAATAGTAACAACGTCCTTTTTGCAGTCTATCCTAGCATTAATAGTATTCAAGAAGGGTCGACCAAATATAACGGGACAAAAGTTATCTTGTGGGGAACCAAGAACAAGAAAATCAGCAGGATATTTAACTTTCCCACACAAGACTTCAACATCTCTAACAATCCCAACTGGTGAAATAGTATCTCTATTGGCAAGCTTAATTGTAACATCAATTTCTTCTATCTCAGCAGGTGCAATATCATGCATAATTTCTTTGTATAAGGAATGTGGTATTGCACTTGCACTAGCACCCATATCACATAAGCCATGATAGCAATGATCTCCTATTTTAACAGAAATAAAAGGCATGCCTACAACAGGTCTATGTTTATTTTTAGTGTTGGGTCTAGCAATTCTAGCAGCTTCATCACAAAAGTAAATAACATGCCCATCAATATTATCGGCCAAGAGATCTTTAACCATAGCAATACTAGGTTCAACTTTGATTTGCTCAGGGGGGTAGGTGTTCTAGTATTACTCTTACGAACCACGGTTGAAGCTTGAGCATGATACTTTATTCTAACAGGGAAAGGTGGTTTCTCAATATAAGCAGTAGGAACAATAGGATCAACATTATAAGTGATAGACTTTTCTTCGACTTTAACAGGTGCAACTACTTGTACTTCAATGGGACGATTATATTTAAACCACTTCTCCTTAGGGAGATCAACATGAGTAGCAAAGGATTCACACAAAGAAGCTACTATCTCATAGTCAAGTCCATATTTAGTGCTAAATTCACAGAAAACATCGGTATCCATTAAAGATTTAACACAATCAAACTTAGGTGTTATACCTGACTCCTTACCTTCGTCGAGATCCCAATCTTCAGAGTTGCGTTTAATTCTTTCCAATAAATCCCATTTGGATTCAATAGTCTTCATCATAAAAGAACCAGTACAAGAAATATCGAGCATGGAGCGATTATTGAGAGAAAGCCGAGCATAATTTTTTTGAATAATCATTTCTCTTGAGAGATCATGATAGGGGCATGAATATAACATTGAGTTAAGCCTCCCCCAAGCTTGAGTGATGCTTTATCCTTCGCGAGGCCAAAAATTATATATATAATTACGATCACGATGAACAAGATGCATAGGATAAAACTTCTGATGAAATACCAATTTCAATCGGTTGTAGTTCCATGATCCCATATCATCACATAGCCTAAACCATGTCAATGCCTTTCCCTTCAAAGATAAAGGGAAGACCTTCTTGATAACATCCTCGGGCATACCTGCAAGCTTAAATAATCCACAAACTTCGTCCACATAGATTAGGTGTAAATCGGGATGCAATGTTCCTTCACATATGAAAGGATTAGCTAGCAGTTTCTCTATCATACCCGAAGGAATTTCCAAGTAAACATTTTCAGTAGGTTCAGTAGGTTGAGGAGCAACTCTTTGCTCTACTGGTCGGGGTGAATATACCCCGAACAAGCCCCTCAAAGGATTACTTTCCATAGTAACAAGTGACAGTAAATTTCAGCACACTATATAAATTTTTCCTTACCAAATTCCACTTACCAAAGGTGCTTCACTCCCCGGCAACGGTGCCAGAAAAGAGTCTTGATGACCCACAAGTGTAGGGTATCTATCGTAGTCCTTTTGATAAGTAAGAGTGTCGAAACCAATGAGGAGCAGAAGGAAATGACAAGCGGTTTTCAGTAAGGTATTCTCTGCAAGCACTGAGATTATCGGTAACAGATAGTTTTGTGATAAGGTAATTTGTAAAGGGTAGCAAGTAACAAAAGTAAACAAGGTGCAGAAAGGTGGCCCAATCCTTTTTGTATCAAAGGACAAGCCTGGACAAACTCTTATATGAAGGAAAACGCTCCCGAGGACACACGGGAATTATCGACAAGCTACTTTTCATCACGCTCATATGATTCGCGTTCGTTACTTTGATAATTTGATATGTGGGTGGACCGGTGCTTGGGTACTGCCCTTCCTTGGACAAGCATCCCACATATGATTAACCCCTATTGCAAGCATCCGCAACTACAAAAGAAGTATTAAGGTAAACCTAACCATAGCATGAAACATATGGATCCAAATCAGCCCCTTACGAAGCAACACATAAACTAGGGTTTAAGCTTCTGTCACTCTAGCAACCCATCATCTACTTATTACTTCCCAATGCCTTCTGCTATATGTAGTCGACGTTCGCATAACACCACTAGAGGAAAGACACCATACATCTCATCAAAATATCGAACGAAGACCAAATTCACATGACTACTTATAGCAAGACTTCTCCCATGTCCTTAGGAACAAACGTAACTACTCACAAACCATATTCATGTTCATAATCAGAGGAGTATTAATATGCATAAAGGATCTGAACATATGATCTTCCACCAAATAAACCAACTAGCATCAACTACAAGGAGTAATCAACACTACTAGCAACCCACAGGTACCAATCTGAGGTTTTGGGACAAAGATTGGATACAGGAGATGAACTAGGGTTTGAGATGAGATGGTGCTGGTGAAGATGTTGATGGAGATTGACCCCCTCCCGCTGAGCGGATCGATGGTGATGACGATGGTGATGATTTCCCCCTCCCGGAGGGATGTTTCCCCGGCAGAACAGCTTCGCCGGAGCCCTAGATTGGTTCCGCCAAGGTTCCGCCTCGTGGCGGCGGTGTTTCATCCCAAAAGCTTCCTCCTTATTTTTTCTTGGACGAAAGACTTCATATAGCAGAAGATGGGCACCGGAGGCCTGCCAGGGGGCCCACGAGGGAGGGGGCGCGCCCCCACCCTCGTGGCCAGGGTGTGGGCCCCTCTGGTTAATTCTTTCGCCAGTATTTATTATTAATTCCAAAAACTGCCTCTGTGAAGTTTTAGGACTTTTGGAGCTATGCAGAATAGGTCTCTAATATTTGCTCCTTTTCCAGCCCAGAATTCTAGCTGCCGGCATTCTCCCTCTTCATGTAAACCTTATAAAATAAGGGAGAATAGGCATAAGTATTGTGACATAATGTGTAATAACAGCCCATAATGCAATAAATATCGATATAAAAGCATGATGCAAAATGGACGTATCATACGTCTCCAACGTATCTATAATTTTTGATTGTTCCATGCTGTTTTATTATCAATCTTGGATGTATTATAATCATTTTATAGTCATTTTATATCATTTTTTGGTACTAACCTATTGACATAGTGCCAAGTGCCAGTTGCTGTTTTTTCCATGTTTTTTTACATCGCCGGAAATGAATATCAGCCGGAGTCCAAATGCAACGAAACTTCACGATGAGTTTTTATGGACCAAAAGGAAGAAGTTGGGCCCTGGTTGCACCTGAGGGGAGTCCCGAGGAGGGGACAACCCACCAGGGCGCGCTAGGAGGCCCAGGCGCGCCCTGGTGGGTTGTGCCCACCTCGGGTGCCTCCCGGGCCGCCTCTTTGCTCTATAAATATCCGAATATTCCAGAAACCGTAGAAGCATCGACGAAATATTCATCCAGCCGTCGCAGAGTCCAGAACCACCAGATCCAATCTACACACCATCACGGAGGGGTTCCCCCTTCCATTGGTGCCTCTCCGATGATGCGTGAGTAGTTCTTTGTAGACCTTTGGGTCCGTAGTTATTAGCTAGATGGCTTCCCCTTTCTCGCTGAATTCTCAATACAATAGTCTCTTGGAGATCCATACGGTGTAACTCTTTTGCGGTGTGTTTGTTGGGATCTGGTGAACTTTGAGTTTATGATCAGTTATATCTTTTTATATCCATGAAAGTTATTTGAGTTTCTTTAATCTCTTATATGCATGGTATCTTATAGCCTCATATTTCTTCTCCGATATTTGGGTTTTGTTTGGCCAACTTGATCTTTTTATCTTGAAATGGGAAGGGGTGCCCGGTAGTTGGTTCGATCTTACGGTGCTTGATCCCAGTGACAGAAAGGGAACCGACACGTATGTATCGTTGCTACTAAGGATAAAACGATGGAATCTATATCTACCGCCATAGATAAAACAGATCTTGTCTACACCATGTCATCGTTCTTATTGCATTACTCCGTTTTTCCATGAACTTAATACACTAGATACATGCTGGATAGCGGTCGATGTGTGGAGTAATAGTAGTAGATGCAGGTAGGAGTCGGTCTACTAATCTTGGACGTGATGCCTATGTAATGATCATTGCCTGGATATCGTCATAATTATTTGAAGTTCTATCAATTACCCAACAGTAATTTCTTTACCCACCGTTTGCTATATTTCTGGAGAGAAGCCACTATTGAAATCTACGGCCCTCGGGTCTTCTTTCTCATATATTTGCTTTGCGATCTATCTTATTTGCACTTTTTATTCAGATCGATTAAACCAAAAATACAAAAATACTTTGCTGCACTTTATTTTATTTGCGATCTATTTATTCAATCTATTACAACTTTCTCCCGTTGTCGTGGAATTGTCACGGCAGATGTCCTAGTGTGAGGACTTAATCGTGAGGCCAACGCATCTATGTTGTAGCTTGAGAGGGGTTAGTCAGAATCAAGAGACGCAAGGCGGATCAACACACAAGACAAGGATTAGACAGCTTTGGGCCCTGACAAACATCATCCGGTAATAGCCCTACATGTTGTTTGTGGCTAGATCTCATTATGCTCATCAGAGAGTCGCCGCATAAGCCGGCTCTCCTAGTTATGTCTAGCCTTCCCATTATTCCTCTCCCCCCCTTGGGTTGCCCTACCCCTCCTTATATAAGTTGAAGGGGCGGGTTACATGTAGAGTCCATCTCGGACTAAGACTTAAACTATTCTAACTTCTCTTCATGGGCTTCTTCACATCTTGGGCTTCTTAACGTCTCGGGCTTATTAACACGACGCGACTCTGTCTGCTGGGTTATGACTGTCTGCCGGTTTACCATCTGACTTAACATCTGTCGTGTTATTATCTGACTTCCGGGTTATGATCTGGCTTAACATCTGCCGGGTTATCATCTGTCGGGTTACCAATGAAACACCAAGTCCCGGCCGGGTCATATCTCCGGCCGGGTCATACCGCGGGGTATATCCCTGACATTGGCCTCCAGTTTAATTTGGATTTATCCATGTTAAACTGAGCCCGTAAAAACAAACACAAGAACAATTTTGACAGATTATGCTCTGGTTTAAGAACTTTTGTAAGCCGGCACCTGAACATCCTTACGTCCTTGTCATTTCCTTCTTCTAGAAAATCCGGGTCAATAGGCCAGCTTCATACTCAGTTTGCTGACATTGGTTTCTCACAGAGAAATACTATGAAGGATAATTTATTTGATTCAGCTCCCAATGCTTAACAAAAATATTAGTCTTGAAATACTCATCTGATTTTTAGCCGGTTTAACGATGTAAAACGTGCCGGTTTATCATTGCCAAAATTGCCAGTTTATAAATATTGATGGCACCGGGTCATAATTGTTTGTTGACATCAGCTTTGAAAGTGTACCTCCCTTATATGTATATCACTTGTAGCCCCCAAGTCTTAAGAAGGGAACGTAATAACAGCTTAAGACTTGCTTCAATATGAATGTCACAAGCTTGAATAAATCCAGGTTGTTTATCTCAGTCACTAGTCAAAACTGAATATTCCACATATGTAGCCCCCAAGTGCCGGGTTGTCATGCTTGCAGCAACTGGGACTTGTAATTGCGTTATGCTCATAAAAACTTCAACCAATGAAGCCCTGCAGTCTTCCAGGTCAAAAAAACTTCAACCAATGTAACCCCCAAGGGCCGGGTCATTATGCAATAATGGACAGGGACTTTGTAGATATGATCATGTAGACTTGAACAGCAACGTGTAGGCCCCAAGGGCCGGCTTAGTAAGATAATAGTGAGCGGGGACTTTATATATACTTCTTTGAAAAAGAACATTATATGATGTAACCCCCATCATGGGGCTTGAACCCACGTCCACAAGGTTAAGAGCTTTATGCTTTACCAATTGAGCAGTGGACCCTTCCATATACTGGATTAAGACTTGTGTACCTTGAATTGTTGACAGGAGTAATTGGTAGCCCCTAAGGGTCGGCTCATTACACTGTGATGAGTCGGTTCTTCAATAAGGTGATCCAAAAAATGACTTTGCATTAGCCCCCAAGTGCCATGGTGCATGCTGGCGGTGACATGGGACTTGCATACTTGATGTAATCTCAACTTGAATAATGTAGCCCCCAAGTACCGGGTCATAAGCCTGCAGCGACTCGAGACTATTCCTTCCATTGTAGAATAAATCATATCCATTGATAAAATAATAGCCATTGCGCTAAAGCGATTTTGAAAACCTCAATCATAATACTGGTTATTGATAACCATAATAAAAATCCAGCCATGTTGGCTATTAAGGATTTGAATAATATAACCCGGTTTGAAAACCGGTTCCTGTGATATTTGATCACACTGTTTGGTTTACCAAGCCAGTGTAGTAAGGGTGATAACCCAAAATTTGAGCACTGGTAATTGTCATATATTGCCAGCTTATGAATAAAGCCAGGCCGGGTTAATAAACACCGGATATTATCTTATCTCACACTGGCGAGTTATAGTCGAAAGTCAAGCCGGGTTAATAAACGCTGGCGAATTGTGATAATAAAACTTTATAAGCCTTATTCAATAAACCTCAAAAAATTTGTCAAATAAAAAACAAACGAGAAACAAGGCTTTTCATGGGCTGCCAGGCCGAAAATCGAGGCTTTTCATGGGCTGCCAAACCACTGAGTTAAACTGTTTTACAAACCTTATAAGATGGACCTCACATAACCAATCGTCGTTTTAACTTTGACAAGTTCAGGGTCTGCATAAGATTGACTTGTCAAATGTTCGGCGGGTCATTCCAGGAATACCTGCGCGGAGTGGCTTACTTAAAAAGGCAGGATAACCCGGCGTTTTAGGTGAATACACCTGGCTTCCAAGCCTAGCTTTTAAGCCTATCACAAGGGTTATAGCAACTCTTGTTCTTTAGAACAAAAGAGCCCCCAAGCAATATTTCTGAGATGTGCTCAATGGGCACCTATGTTTGAGTTGTGCTTTTGCATCAGACTCTCTTTGGTCCCCTTTTAACCTGGGTAGCAAGCCCCGAAGTTTTTTTATGTGTGTGGCCTATAAGCCGGATCAAAGGGTAATCATAGCTTCGCTCAATGAGAAAGAAACCCCCATGTGACCATAATAAGATAAGCCCATAAGGCAGGATATCCATGTTTGAACCGCGCATCATGGCAGCAAGTTCGCTTTGGCAACCTTTAATTTTTCTGAGAACTCGAACTTGCGAGAGATGAATTTCTTTTTCAACCGGAGTTTTAAGCCGGATATTGAGAGCTTCAAAGCTTTATGGGAGAGAGATGTCTCTTGAGCCGGATTTTAAATCGAAATCTTCATTTCCAGCCGGAAATTTTCTGACGGCCTTTTAAATTTTCATCAATATGGCAGTAGCCTCCGGGACCGGGTTATCTTTCCCTCCAATGACCCGAGGTTCTTGAATTTGCTAAGTCATGTCACTATAGCCCCCGAGTCTTAAGATGACTCGAGGAGTTGGCTTGAGACTCTCCATACTTGACCGTGATATGAACCGGCGTATAGTTGAACAGCGGATTTGTCGGGGATATACCCCGCGGTATGACCCGGCCGGGCTTGGCGCTTCACCGTGACCCGCCGGAGGACTGGCGACTCACGGGTCTGGCGGCTCACTGTCAGACGATTCACGAGCCTGACGACTCACGGATGACCTCGACGGCGGGTCAGATAGAAGACTAGGCCCAAGGCCCAGAAGGCCGGCTTACGTTATGGTAGGCCGGCTTAAGAAAAAAGGGATGACGAATATTTCCTTTACGAGGAAGCAAGACCCGGACTTGTAATTAACTTGTAAGAGAAGATAGATTAGTCCTAGTCCTACTAGGACTCCACATGTAACCCGCCCCTCTAACTTATATAAGGAGGGGCAGGGCACCCCAAAGAGGGACAAGCAACAAGAAACAATCTCTAGGGCTAGACACCGAGAGCCGGCCAAGCCGGCGACTCTCTCATGATCATAATGAGACCTAGCCTCAACAGCATGTAGGGTTATTACCGGATGATGTTTCCCGGGGCCCGAAGCTGTCTAAATCCCTGTCTTGCGTTGTCTCTCTCGATTCCGCCCAACCCCTCTCAAGCTACCACATAGATGCGCTGGCCTCGCGACTAAGTCCTGACACTAAGGACATCTGCCGTGACAATTCCACGATAGTTGGCGTCCACCGTGGGGCCTGCGCACGGTGGTGTTGAGTTCTTGGAAGGATCGCTTTTTAGGGATCGAGAAGCTAGTGATTGGTCAGATGAGGAAAAGATGGGTTGATGGTCAAAATCATGACTAACTTTGAAGTTTACAGCACAGGGGTTTGAGATCAAGAGGTTAGGGTTCCGTCGTCTGCGCCGCTAGACGTGATGAAGCGATCCGCCGAAACCGTTTCTACGTTGAGTCCGATGTTGTCAAGGAGTTGATCTGCTACACGGTAGGCGTACAAATCGTTCCGGGTTACGCTGATTTCCCCTGCTGTTGGTTTCAAGTCCCAAGAAGGGCCACCTACAAGGTCCTGCCGCTGCTGATTCCCATCAGGCCGTCACCAATCAAGAAAGTATTACTATAGTTGCTTCTCACGTGGTGGTCAAGGCTGGTCCACAAGATTAAAATTTTGGTCTCCTATTGCACTATACGTGATGCTAGTATTAATCCAGTACAGATCAGATTTTTGGGTCTTCAACATTGGCTACTATCGGAAACATTAGAGGTGGGCCTCAAAACGCCCACGCCAAACCGCCTCACTGTTGCGAGTTCGCCTGTGGAGAGCCACCGCTGTCGATTTGCCTCACGGCAGCCCTCAAACCGCCCTGCGAGTTTTAGCCTCGGCGAACTGTCCTGCTTCTGCTGGATTTCCTCGTCCATGTACCGGCCGCTTCCTGTATTCGGTCGAGTCACACCAACCACAGCTGGGAGGAAAACACGGACGAGAATCAGTCAACCGGCCACGTCAGCTGAAGCCAATTTGGTCTTTTCTTCTTGTCAAAATTCTGATTGGTGCATGTGTACAAGAAAAAATACTAGTAGAAGGAAAGAATGACTACGTGAGTCTCGTCGAACCGGCACCGGGTCTCCGCGTCTGCTCGCCTGACGCCTCTGAGCCGCCGCAGTGGCCACATCAGCTGTCGGATTGGCTCCGTGTCTGAAATGCTCTCCTCGCGGATCGCCGAGCCGTACAAGCTGGAGCTGCCGCGCACCGTTGCCCTGCGTCCGCTGCGAGTTGGATCCGCCTCTATCCGTGCCTGGCTGGCTTCGCCCGCACGCCCTGCGTCCTCCTTGAGCAGCCGCCTCAGCTTGCTGCACGCCCAGACCAAGTCGCCACTACCGGTCGCATCTGCGTGTAATCCGGCCGTAGCCGCCCTTGCCAGTGAATCGCGGCGGGTTAAACCGCCGCCCCGACTGGGTCACCTCTGGCACACCAACTTCAGCCCGCGAGTCGCTGCCGCGGCCCCGAGCCGCCTCGCCTCGCTTCCCCTGCCACTGCGCCCAGCTGTTCTGGCAAGTCGCCACCGTAACCCGCGGGCTCGTCCTTTGCTGGCATCTCTTCAATTTACCCGGTGACCCAGCTGTGTTAAACCACACTGCGCAGCCTCTGCCTTATCAGAGTCAGCCGCCCTTGCTGTAAATCGCCAGCCTCGGTGTCGCCGAGCGGAAGATTCAATCATAGTACACATCATATCTGCTGCAAAAACTTCAACCATGATCCGGACCTACAGTACTTGCCGGTCTTCACGTTGTCCACCAAGTTTTCAACAACCTTTGGTCAAGAGTGGCAGTGTTAAACTGAGGATGGTCGGTGTTGCTGTGTTCTAGGTTTGGTACCCGTTCCTGATGTCTAGCCCGCCGGTCTCTGTGAAGCGTTAGTTTCGCCGCGAAAAGAAAAGCAGCGCTGGCAGTAATGATAACCCGGCGGCCCGTTCGTTTTACCCTGTAAGATTACAAGAGCTCGAGCTTGTTACGGATGGTGTAATCAGCCAAACATTGGAGATCTTTGTACAAAGGGTCATTATGGAAGAGATACTGAATTAAGATCAGATGAAGCAAAAATGGGACGACCGTGCTACCAGCTGCCGAAAATTGTTACGTACAGCAAGGGACCTGCTACATCCATCTGAGTCAGAAGAGATCAAGTGCTACTGGCGGATCATCAGAGCAATTTTCAAAAAAAAAATGCTGCTTGGTTCAAAGGCAGACTACAAACGCTATTTGTATAGTACTATCAGTACTGCTTCTTACGTCAGGATCCAGAAATCATCATCAAACTTGAGGCTGAGTATCAGGTGCTATTTACCCTATTTTTAAGTATATCTTAATTCATCCAAGCAAAACTACTTTGCCCTGCTATATTTTATATACAGGAGAATATTCATTATAATGTGGCATTATACCGTGGAGATGGAGGTGCGCCAACATCATTCGGCACCAGTGATTGTCGTTACTCAACGAACTCCCGCACCGGCTTACAATACCGTGGCCCTCTCTCGCGCTCACACCGGCTTACAACGCCACGGACGACTCGCCCATCCACCCTTGCGGCCGGTTCACGTGTCCGCACCAGCTTACAACAAGGAGGACAACTCACCCGTCCGCACCGGCTTACAATGCCACAGCCGACTCATCTGTTTATGCCGCCTCTGATGTTACGGTCGTCTTTACCGTCCATCTCTCGCGGCATGGTCTACATCAACATATCAGGCCGCACTTGTCTGGATGAGTTGTTTATTGATTATGAGCAAGTCACTACTTGGGAAGCCCGGTTTTCTTCCAATAAACTTGAGGCAAATTATCATATATTATCAGCCGTCGTCTGCACTGGATGGTTCAATGGGCAGGCGCACGAGTCACCGCCACTACAGTTTGGTTAACTTCGAACAACCAGTTGGAAGGAGCCATTGGCTGAGTTGCTGACACGGGTCATACGGGATCATTTATAACCCGCCGCAGTCACTTCAACCTACGGTGGGTTCGCATCACGCTATCAATGCGCTGATAATATACACCTTCTGCTTGGTCCAATATGAAGAATCTCAAGCCAACTCCTCGAGTCGTCTTGAGACTCGAGGGCTACAATGACATGACTCGGCAAAATTGGCCGGTGTTAATGAATTCAAGAACTCTGGGTCATTGGAGGGAAGGTAACCCGGTTCCGGAGGCTACCGCTATATTGGTGAAAAATTTAAAGGCCGTCAAAAAAATTTCGATTTAAAAAGAAGGATTCCGGTTTAAAATCCGGTTCAAGAAACATCTCTCTCCAACAAAGCACTGAAGCTCTTAATATCCGGTTTAAAAACCGGTTCAAGGGAAATTTATTTACCACAAGGCTTTGAAGCTCTCAAATCCGGTTCAAATCCGGCTCAAGGTAAATTTATCTCTCACAAAGTTTTGAAGATTTCACATCCGGTTTAAACTTCCGGTTCAAAAAGAATTAATCTCTCGCAAGTTCGAGTTCTCAGAAAAATTAAAGGTTGCCAAAGAACTTGCTGCCATGATGCGTGGTTCAAACTTGGGTATCCTGCCTTACGGCTTATCTTATTATGATCACTAGGGGGCTTCCTGTTCAAACATAGGTCGTATTCGAACCAAAGAGAACATAGCTGTCGATACCCTTTTGATTAGCAAACTGCTGAACCTACTTGGGGGCTTCTTGATCGTATCCGAATCATAGCTCAACCCCTTTGGGATTCGACGTGGATCGTATTCGAATCAGCGTCGCTAAACAACTCTCAAGGTCATTTGGGGGCTTCCTGTTCAAACATAGGTCGTATTCGAACCAAAGAGAACATAGCTGTCGATACCCACTTTGATCGGCAACGCCAACGCCACTGGGGGCTATATGATCGTATTCGAATCTTAGCTTAACCCCTTTGGAACGGTTTACTGATCGTATTCGAATCAGAAGCCTCAAATTTTTTTAATCTATGTTTATACAATCACAAGTATTTGAGTCGTCACAAATATCATATGTGCCGGCTTTTACAGGGTTACGTTATCAACTTCACCCTCCGGGTCACGTAAACCGGTGGTATCATCCAAAGGATCATAAGTATGATAACATCAATTGTGTCTTAACATCATGATTGATAACCGGCTTGTCTATTTATGATTCTTTTCGGGTTTTTATATGACCCGCCCTGCGGCAAACCGCCAAGGGTTCTTGTGATCTACTTGTGTGCAGGGTAAGACTACATTTGGGTGGTTACCCGCCCTGGCTTTTGACATTAAGTCGCCAGAGCATATGTTGTTTAAACTCTGTGCAGGATTTGCAGAACTATGACTTATATAAATGCTTCAGTCCAAGCTCATCACTGAAATTGGTGTCTCAAAAGGGTTATCAATTATTGGTTTTCTCAAGGGCTATAGGCCACCGGGTTACAAAAATTCCGGCTTACAATGAAGGCGCATTAAGTCGTCATTGGCCAAGAGCCGCCAGGTATTTAAACTCCGGGTTTACTTGTCAACCGATGAGGTATTCAAATCTTTAATAGCCAAAACTGGCTGAATTTTCATGATGATATTGAATGATTGAGGTTTTCATACCGGATTATATTATTCAAATCTTGAATAGCCAACATGGCTGGATTTCTATTGTGATTATCAATAACCAGTGTTATGATTGAGGTTTTCACAGTCGCTTTAGCGCAACGGCTATTATTTTTATCAATGGGCATGATTTATTTTACAATGGAGGAAATAGTCCCGAGTCGCTACAGGTTTACGACCCGGCACTTGGGGGCTACATTGTTCAAATCAAGATTACATCGAATATACAAGTCCCATGTCACTGCCAGCATGCACCATGGCACTTGGGGGCTAATGCAAAGTTATTTTTACTGGCCTTATTGAAGACCCGACTCATCACATTGTAATGAGCCGGCCCTTGGGGGCTACCAATTGCTCCTGTCAACAATTCAGGGTACACAAGTTTAAATCCATTATATTGAAAGGTCCACTACTCAGTTGGAAGAGTACAAAACTCTTAACCTTATGGACGTGGGTTCGGGCCCCATGGAGAGGATTACAACATATGGTATTCTTTTCAAGGAAATATATATAAAGTCCCAGCTCAATATTATCTTACTGAGCCGGCCCTTGGGGGCTACATGTTGCTGCTCAAGTCTACATCTACAAAGTCCCTGCTCATTATTGCATAATGACCCGGCGCTTGGAGGCTACACCGGTTGAAGTTTTGTGAGCATAAGACAATTACAAGTCCCAGGTTGATACAAGCATGACAACCCGTCACTTGGGGGCTACAGGTAACACGGATATAAGGAGAAATACTTTCGAATTCTTAGTTTTTGAGCAAATCAGATTGACCCGGCGTCACCAATCATTATGACCTGGTGTCTGCAACAATCATAGCCCGGCGTCATCAACAATTATGACCCGGCGTCGGCAACAATTATGACTCGGTGCCATCAATATTTACAAACCGGCAATTTTGGTAATATTAAACCGGCAAATTCTACATCTTTAAACCGGCTGAATATCAGATGAGTATTTCAAGACCAATATTTCTTAAGCCGGTGCTTTGGAAACCGATTCAAGTGGATTATTTCTTACAATATTTCTCTACAAGAGACCAATACCAGCAAATTGACTCTGAAGCTGGCCTATTGACCCGGATATTCCAGGAGAAAATGTCAAGGACTCAAGGATGATCAGGTGCCGGTTTACAAGAATATTTAACCCGGAGCACAACCTGTCAAATTTGTTCTTGTGTTTATGTTGCAGATCAGTTTAATATGGATAAATCCAAAATTAAACTGGGGGCTAATGTCGGGGATATACCCCGCGGTATGACCCGGCCGGGCTTGGCGCTTCACCGTGACCCGCCGGAGGACTGGCGACTCACGGGTCTGGCGACTCACTGTCAGACGATTCACGAACCTGGCGACTCACGGATGACCTCGACGGCGGGTCAGATAGAAGACTAGGCCCAAGGCCCAGAAGGCCGGCTTACGTTATGGTAGGCCGGCTTAAGAAAAAAGGGATGACGAATATTTCCTTTACGAGGAAGCAAGACCCGGACTTGTAATTAACTTGTAAGAGAAGATAGATTAGTCCTAGTCCTACTAGGACTCCACATGTAACCCGCCCCTCTAACTTATATAAGGAGGGGCAGGGCACCCCAAAGAGGGACAAGCAACAAGAAACAATCTCTAGGGCTAGACACCGAGAGCCGGCCAAGCCGGCGACTCTCTCATGATCATAATGAGACCTAGCCTCAACAGCATGTAGGGTTATTACCGGATGATGTTTCCCGGGGCCCGAAGCTGTCTAAATCCCTGTCTTGCGTTGTCTCTCTCGATTCCGCCCAACCCCTCTCAAGCTACCACATAGATGCGCTGGCCTCGCGACTAAGTCCTGACACTAAGGACATCTGCCGTGACAATTCCACGACAGGATTGCTGGAATATGCTGAATCTCGGCGGGTTATAAATGATCCCGTATGATTTGTGTCAGTAATCCGGCCAGTGTTTCATCCCAGCTGGTTGTTGAAATTACCCAAACCGCAATGGCGGTGACTTGTGTGCCTGTCCATTCGAACCTTCTGATGGAGGCGGAGGCCAATAATATATCATTACTTGCTTCAGAGTTGTTGGAGTAAACCATACTGCGGGGCGGTGGCTTGCATATATCCATTGGGAAACTTTCATGAACAGGTGTGACCGTGATATGCTGATATAGATTGATCCGCAAGGGCGGTAACTTGGGTGCTTCTATTGAGTGGCACAGTCAAGGAGAAATATCAGTGCAGAATGATACTGTCATGTGCTCCATATCCGCAATACAACGCCAGTTTGGAGTGAATAATTGTACTTTGACAACAGAAAATATTGTCATGTCTGCTATGAACATGGAACAATTGTCCTATATACAAAAATATTAATGACAGAATAATTGTTCTCAGAGAAATTTAAAGTACTTTGACAAAATAAATAAAGCGGGTAGCACCTGGTATTTCTGCCAGACGAATGCTGACGGAGTAAACTGATTTTAGATAACCAGAACAATCAGACCTCCGGGTTCGTGCTTTTTGTTTATGATGCACTACACTCGGTTGATGTCTGTTTTCCTTTTCCTATCAACTGTTGAGTCGCCGGTTCTCTCTTCAATGTGCTGAGGTAGATTGTACTGCAGGGGCAGTGGCCTGCCCATCTGCCCGTTGGACGGTTTATGCGGGTGGACACCTGGTGCTGGATAATACTGATAAACTTTAATTTTTGACGTACTAGAAGTATGAACCCAGTATGATTTGTAACTACACTTTTGTAGCCAATCAGTCGCTTTGTAAATTCAAACTCTTGGTAGCTCGCCGATAAGTCTGACCGTGACCATAAGAGAGCTCCCATGGAATGCCACAAAAAGTCTTGATATTGTTAACCCGGACAACTGAAACTCTTAACTTTGATGTGACTTGATATCCTTCCAATGCTTCAGCTGAAGGCTAATTGGTCCGTCCCAACTGTTCAGTAACATTTTGAGGCATAAACACAGCCGGCGTTGACCACATCTGACTTGGTGCCATTGCCGTACTTGCAAGCAAACAGAACAACACAAACCGCCTGCTCTGATTGGCATAGGTGAAGCCGTCGGCGAGTCTTCTTAAGCAGTGGCAGAGGCGGTCAGTGCAGGCGGCTTGGTGTGTGGCCGCCTTAAGGCGGAACGAGGCCGGGTTGGCGGAGATGGGCCACAGTGGTGAGATAAACCGGCGGCACAAGGCGAAAGCCTAGACAAAGCGGCGACGTCCCAGAGCAAAGATGAGCAGGGGCAGCTCAACGCAATGGGTCACAGCGGAGTCAACCCGGAGGTGGGGCGGTTTGAAGTAGAGGCGACCGCTCACGGCAGCTCAGAGCAGCGGAAACTATGGCGAAGGTGAGGCCGCGGAGGCCGTGACTTGGAGCAAAGGTAGCTCAGAAGCGACCGGCCATCGGAGGCGGCTCATGGCCAGAGCAAGGCATAGCGACCGCTTCGACGCAGGGGAGCAAGTTAACGGCGGTCCTCAGACGATATCAAGCGGCCCAAGGCAGGTCCGGGCAGGAGGTGCAATACAACGACGGTGGCCGGCGGCTCGCGGACAGCCCAGTAATGGCGGGTCAACAATGGCGAACTGGCGATTTAGAGGTGGGTTTCAGGACCAGGCATGGCGGTTTAGCATGCCACGAGCCCGTACAGTGAGACAGACTATGGTGATGACTTGAAAGTGAATCAGCGGCCAGAAGAACCACGGCGGACGCCGGCGACTCATGGCGACGGGGCGCTTCATACAGGGCGGCCTCGCGGCAGGGGCAGAGGTGCTCACGGCGGCTCTGCGATGCGGGAGCAGTAGGAGGTGACAGGCGGTGGCGGAGGAGTGAAGCGCCAGGTTGCAAACGGAGGCGGGTTGGGGCCGCGGCGGCTCTGCGTGCCCGCAGCGAGGTGGCTCGGGGAGGAGTGAAGCTAAGGCAAGGCAGCGCGAGGCGGGCTGAATCGGGTGCCGCGCAGTTCAGAGGGCAGCAGAACCGGCTCAACTCCACAGCAGAGATTAGTAGGTGCGGCGACTCAGACGGAATCGTCCCGCGGAGACGGCCGCGGCAAAGTGGCACCGAGCGGAGCCATACTGGGTTGAGGTGGCGTCATGTCGCCGTCTTCAGCAGCAGGTAAGCGCGTGGGCAACGGCGGCTCGTGGCCAAAGCGGAGCGAGGCCGGCTCAAGACGAATTGTACTGACTTGGATTGATTCAGATACAAATTGACTTGACGCATCCCCTTCCACAAAACGCATGAGCTTGGACATTGATCTCCTCTCGGTTTTGATGGTGGGCGAGACAAACCGGCGGCACAAGGTAGAGAACAACAGTAAGCCGGACATCACTCAAAGCGGGTCAGAGGCGATTTATGAGTCCGTATAGACATCCACTTCCGGGTCGTAGCTGGTTTGACCCTCCATGATGCCATATTCTCTGCCAATAGCAGTCAGCCGGGTCTTCTCTCAATAATCGGGTCATCTAATTGATGTTTCGTTTATTGACTGTAGCATAGAACAAATGTCTCCGGATTTGACGGATCGCCGGGTTATGTTTATCCACGTGTAACCCTAATTTCTTTTAGACCTCAAATCTCGAAGATGGCAAATCCCAACTGATGAATTTGAATCTGACAGAGGTCCTTCCAAACCGGCTCCTCTTCATCCAGAAAATTGCAAACTTCTCAATCCCTGCGAGAGATCCCTCCAAGAACTCAACACCACCGTGCACGGGCCCCACGGTGGGCGTCAACTGTCGTGGAATTGTCACGGCAGATGTCCTAGTGTGAGGACTTAATCGTGAGGCCAACGCATCTATGTGGTAGCTTGAGAGGGGTTAGTCAGAATCGAGAGACGTGAGGCGGATCAACACACAAGACAAGGGTTTAGACAGCTTCGGGCCCCGGAAAACATCATCCGGTAATAGCCCTACATGTTGTTTGTCGCTAGATCTCATTATGCTCATCAGAGAGTCGCCGCATAAGCCGGCTCTCCTAGTTATGTCTAGCCTTCCCATTATTCCTCTCCCCCCTTGGGTTGCCCTGCCCCTCCTTATATAAGTTGAAGGGGCAGGTTACATGTAGAGTCCATCTCGGACTAAGACTTAAACTATTCTGACTTCTTTTCATGGGTTTCTTAACATCTTGGGCTTCTTAACGTCTCGGGCTTATTAACCCCACGCGACTCTGTCTGCTGGGTTATGACTGTTTGCTGGTTTACCATCTGACTTAACATCTGCCGGGTTATAATCTGACTTAACATCTGCCGGGTTATGATCTGACTTAACATCTGCCTGGTTATGATCTGGCTTAACATCTGCCGGGTTATCATCTGCCGGGTTACCAATGAAACACCAAGTCCCGGCCGGGTCATATCTCCGGCCGGGTCATACCGCGGGGTATATCCCCGACACGCGTCAACACGCAATTTCTGGCGCCGTTACCTGAAAGGGATTGACAACCCCTTTAACACGTCGGGTTGCGAGGTGTTGTTATTTGTGTGCAGGGGTTGTGTACGTTGTGTTGCTTGGTTCTCCTACTGGTTCGATAACCTTGGTTTCATATCTGAGGGAAATACCTACCGCCGCTGTGCTGCATCAACCCTTCCTCTTTGGGGAAATATCGACGTAGCTTGAAGCGACATCAAAAGGAATTTCTGGCTCCATTGCCGGGGAGGATCTTCAACATATACCAGGTTACTAATCAAAAATCTCATCTCCTTGCAATTTACATTATTTGCCATTTGCCTCTTGTGTTCCTCTCCCCCACTTCACAAAAATTTGCCGTTTTATTCGCCCCTCTTTTTCGTTCGCCGTTTTCTTGCCGGATCTCTTGTTTGCTTGTGTTACCATGTGCCTTTTATTTGCTTGCATCTTCGCTTGCTAAAAATCTATTGATATGGATCCTCATCCACTTGCTAATATTTTCAAGAGATCCATTTTTGATGAACCCATTGCTAGTGAATTGAGTTCACTAGATAATCTTTATGAAGTTTTGCTTGAGATTCGTGAATCTAAAAATTGTGATGAAGAAATTTATGAAGTGATTCATGATAGCTCCTTGAATGAAAAGCATGATTGCAATGATTTTACTATATATTCCATTAATGTCAATTGTGCAATTAATATGCAAAACCCCAAGCTTGGGGATGCTAATTTTGCTATGTCCACTACTTGTTGCAATGATCATGATTGGAGTGATGATTCTTATGATCTTGAAAATTTATTTAAATCTCATGATGAATATGTTTGCGATAATATTAAAAGTGGATTTGGAAGAGTGTCAACTTTAGCTAAAAATAATCCCACATATTTGGGTAGTGTTCAATCTTATGAAATTTTTGATAAAAGTGGGCTTGGAGAGGTCATGACTATATTTGATGATAATCTCACTATATTGGAAGAGTGTCAACTTTGCATGTATGTGGATCATGAAGAGAATATTTTATGTGATAGTTATATGGTTGAATTTGATTATGATCCTACATGTAATTATTATGATAGAGGAAAATATGGTTGTAGAAATCATGTTACTAAATTATCTCTCGTTATGTTGAGACCGTCAATGATTTATCCTTCTCCTTTGCATATGCTAGTTTTTCCTTGCCTTGATAATTTATTTGCTTATAAAATTCCTATGCATAGGAAGTATGTTAGACTTAAATGTGTTTGTCACATGTTTCATGATGCTCTCTTTGCGTTTCAATTATTATCTATTGTGTGAGCATCGTTGAAACTTTATGCCCAGCTAAGGGCGTAAAACTATAGCGCTTGTTGGGAGGCAACCCAATGAATAAAATTTATTTTTGCTTTTTGCTTTATGTTTTTGTGTGTTTGCAAAATTATTCTACTGGTATGATTGTGTTTTTTGTGTTTTAATTAGTGTTTGTGCCAAGTAAAGCCTTTAGGATCTTCTTGGGTGATAGTTGTTTGATCTTGCTGAAAAAGACAGAAACTTTGTGCTCACGAAAATAATTTTCATAAATCACAGAAAAGAGCTTTTGCCATGATTCTTTTCGCAGAAGATTAATATACAAATTACCCTGGTCGGCCTAATTTGGTAGAAGTTTTGGATTTCCAGAAGTATTCGCAAAAGTCAGATTGCTACAAACTGTTCTGTTTTGACAGATTCTGTTTTCTTTGTGTTGTGTGCTTATTTTGATGGCTCTATGGTTTTCTTTGATGAGTTTTTGCCATAGAAAAGTTGGAATACAGTAGATATAATACAAAAACAAAATATGAATTGGTTTGATACAACACTTACAGTCGTGGTTTGCTTTTTTATACTAACGGATCTCACAAAGGTTTTGTTGAGTTTTGTGTGATTGAAGTTTTCAAGTTTTGGGTTATCTTACGATGGATGAAGGAAGGATGTAAGAGCCTAAGGTTGGGATGCCCCGGCATCCCAAGCTATTATCCAAGAATGGGCAACCAATTAAGCTTGGGGATGCCCCCGGGTGGCATCTCCGCTTTCTTCCAACAACTATCGGTATTTTACTCGTGGCTATATTTTTATTCGTCACATGATATGTGTTTTGCTTGGAGAGTCTTGTATGATATGAGTCTTTGCTTGTTTTATTTTGTGTTTTAAGTCATCAATCCTTGCTGGACATACCTATTTGAGAGAGCCAAAATTATTTCATGACTTGTTAGAATTGCTCTCTGTGCTTCACTTAAATCTTTTATGAGCTAGGACTTGCTCTAGTGCTTCACTTATATCTATTTGAGCACGGTGTGCTTTTTTATTTTTGAAGAAATGCTCTCTTGCTTCACTTAGATTTATTTGAGAGTTAGTAAAATTTTGAAGAAATTCTCTCTTTCTTCACTTAAATTATTTTGGGAGAAAGAAAATTTGTTATGCTCATGATCTTCACTTATATTTGTTTGAGCTTGTGAAAAGCAACACATAAAAATTAGTCCCAAAGTGATAGATATCCAAGAAGGATAAAGTAAAAAAATTGTCATGAAGATCATTGTACAAAATAAACTTGATTCTTAGTAATAGTTTTGAGATATGATGATGTGATATGCGAGTTATGTTGATGAGTAATTGTGCTCTAGTAAGAATATTGGTGTTAAGGTTTGTGATTCCTTATGCATGCATGAAAGTCAATAATCATGCAATGAAAATTATATCCTACTTGTGGTGCATTATTCGGTGTTAATTATGCTTAATGCTTGCTTATGAGATTGTTTGTTTCTTGGTTGGTCGCTTGTCAATCTTTTTGCTAGCCTTCATTTTGCACCAAGTATGATCTCTAGTTGTGCATCCAAAATCCTTTAAACCAGTTTTGCCACATGAGTCCACTATACCTACCTATATGCGGTATTCTTTTGCCGTTCTAAGAAAATTTGCATGTGCCATCTCTAATTTTCAAAATAAACTTCTCTTTTGTGTGTTTGTTTCGCTCGCGGAACGGTAACGGGTGGCTAATATTTTCCATGCTGGATGTGTTATTCTCACAATGAGTGTTTATTCACTTGTCATTGCACGAGAGTAAGGCAAAGGTTTTAGGGATGCCCAGTCCCAAAATGCAAAAATGAATTTACTTTATGTTGTCAAATAATAAATTCCTTGGAAAGTGTTGGTATGGAGGGCACCCATGGATACGGTTAGCCATGGAAAGTGAAAGTATGGTGGAAAAAGGAATAAACTTTATTTTTTGTTTGGGAACCGCCTATGGCATATATAGCATGGAAAGTGTTCGTCACTGTGAGTCGTTTTCGTTGGTGGGATGGATACACCTCCCAAAATGTTTGTATCTCTAATTTTTTTGCTTTGAGCTCTGGCACCTCTACAAATCCCTACTTCCCTCTGCGAAGGGCCTTTCTTTTAATTTATGAAATTTTTATTTTGAGTCTCCATCTTCTCTCATAAAAAGCACCAACTAGGAGGCAATATGATCATGCTTAAGTATTGGGTGTAGTTAATATTCGAGTGTGTTTCATGAATGGATCAATGTTTGAGCATGATGGGCTAGGGATAACTTATTTTAGCATTGATATTTTGAAAGACATGGTTGCTTGTTGATATACTTGAGTATCTAAATTATTGTGTCAAAACTAGACTACTGCTTTGAATCACATAAAACTCCAAATGTCCATGCTATAAAGAACAGAATATGATATGACTTGATGAACAACACTCCACATCAAAAATTCTGTTTTTATCACTTACCTACTCGAGGACGAGTAGGAGTTAAGCTTGGGGATGCTGATACGTCTCCAACGTATCTATAATTTTTTATTGTTCCATGCTGTTTTATTATCAATCTTGGATGTATTATAATCATTTTATAGTCATTTTATATCATTTTTTGGTACTAACCTATTCACATAGTGCCAAGTGTCAGTTGATGTTTTTTCCATGTTTTTTACATCGCAGGAAATCAAGATCAGACGGAGTCGAAATGCAACAAAACTTCACGATGATTTTTTATGGACCAAAAGGAAGAAGTTGGGCCCTGGTTGCACCTGGGGGGAGTCCCGAGGAGGGGACAACCCACCAGGGCGCGCTAGGAGGCCCAGGCGCGCCCTGGTGGGTTGTGCCCACCTCGGGTGCCCCCCCCGGACCGCCTCTTTGCTCTATAAATACCCCAATATTCCAGAAACCCTAGAAGCATCGACGAAATATTCATCCAGCCGCCGCAGAGTTCAGAACCACCAGATCCAATCTAGACACCATCACGGAGGGGTTCACCACTTCCATTGGTGCCGCTCCGATGATGCGTGAGTAGTTCTTTGTAGACCTTCGGGTCCGTAGTTAGTAGCTACATGGCTTTCTCTCTCTCGCTGAATTCTCAATACAATGGTCTCTTGGAGATCCATATGATGTAACTCTTTTGCGGTGTGTTTGTTGGGATCTGATGAACTTTGAGTTTATGATCAGTTATATCTTGTTATATCCATGAAAGTTATTTGAGTTTCTTTGATCTCTTATATGCATGATCTCTTATAGCCTCGTATTTCTTCTCCGATATTTGGGTTTTGTTTGGCCAACTTGATCTATCTATCTTGCAATGGGAAGAGGTGCCCGGTAGTGGGTTCGATCTTACGGTGCTTGATCCCAGTGACAGAAAGGGAACCGACACATATGTATCGTTGCTACTAAGGATAAAAAGATGGGATCTATATCTACTGCCATAGATAAACGGATCCTGTCTACATCATGTCATTGTTCTTATTACATTACTCCGTTTTTCCATGAACTTAATACACTAGATGCATGCTGGATAGCGGTCGATGTGTGGAGTAATAGTAGTAGATGCAGGCAGGAGTCGGTCTACTAATCTTGAACGTGATGCCTATGTAAGGATCATTGCCTGCATATCGTCATAATTATTTGAAGTTCTATCAATTTCCCAACAGTAATTTGTTTACCCACTGTTTGCTATCTTTCTCGAGAGAAGCCACTAGTGAAATCTACGGCCCCCGTGTCTTCTTTCTCATATATTTGCTTTGCGATCTATTTTATTTGCACTTTTTATTCGGATCTATTAAACCAAAAATACAAAAATACTTTGCTGCACTTTATTTTATTTGCGATCTATTTATTCAATCTATTACAACTTTCTCCCGTCAACACGCAATTTCTAGCGCCGTTACCCGAAAGGGATTGACAACCCCTTTAACACGTCGGGTTGTGAGGTGTTGTTATTTGTGTGCAGGGGCTGTTTACGTTGTGTTGCTTGGTTCTCCTACTGGTTCAATAACCTTGGTTTCATATCTGAGGGAAATACCTACCGCCGTTGTGCTGCATCACCCCTTCCTCTTTGGGGAAATACCGACGTAGCTTCAAGCGACATCAGCAGGGTGCCGGAACGGGTCTAGATTGGTTTTCGGTGGCTACAGAGCCTTGCAGCAGCGGAACTTCTGATCTAGGTTAACCCCAAAGGGTTTTGGAATATTTGTGAATTTATAGGGTAAAGAGGGGGTGCGGGAGGCCACCGAGGTGGGCACAACCCACCTGGGCGCGCCTGGGCCCCCAGGCGCGCCCTGGTGGGTTGTGCCCCCCTCGGGGCACCCCCAGGTGCTGCTCTGGCCCAGCTTGGGTGTTCTAATCCATAAAAAATCTCCAACAAGTTTCGCGGTGTTTGGACTCCGTTTGATATTGATTTCCTGCGATGTAAAAAACAAGTAAAAAACAGGAGGTGGCACTGGGCACTGGGTCAATAGGTTAGTCCCAAAAAATGATATAAAGTTGCTATAAAATGATTGTAAAACATCCAAGAATGATAAAATAACAGCATGAATACTTCATAAATTATAGATACGTTGGAGACGTATCAGCCACCCTCTTTCCTTCTCCCTCTCTCTCCCTTCCCCTTTCCCTCTCCGTTGGAAGGAAGGAGGGGGGCGAATCCTACTTGGACTAGGAGTCCAAGTAGGACTCCCCCCTTGGCGCGCCCTCCTTGGCCGCCGGCCTCCTCCTCCCCCTCCTTTATTACATGGCCAGGGGGCACCCCAAAGCACAACAGTTGTTTCTTAGCCGTGTGCGGTGCCCCCCTCCACAATTTAGCACCTCGGTCATATTGTCGTAGTTCTTAGGCGAAGCCCTGCGCGGATAACATCACCAACACCGTTGCTACGCCGTCGTGCAGATGGAACTCTCCCTCGACCCTCTACTGGATCAAGAGCTCGAGGGACGTCATCGTGCTGAACGTGTGCTGAACACGGTGGTGCCGTACGTTCGGTACTTGGATCGGTTGGATCGTGAAGACCTTCGACTACATCAACCGCGTTACTAAACGCTTCCGCTTTTGGTCTACGAGGGTAAGTGGACACACTCTCCCCTCTCATTGCTATGCATCTCCTAGATAGATCTTGCGTGATCGTAGGAATTTTTTTAACTACTACGTTCCCCAACAAGAACCAACCCTATAGTGGCTGGCTTGACAACATGGCTAAAGGTCTCATCATAGTCAACACCGGGTTGTTGGGAAAAACCACTGACCACCCAACGGGATTTGTGATGAGCGAGTGAGCCGTCAGAATGATATTTATGTTGAAAATTCCATTTACCACTGACGATATTTGCACCGGCAGGAGAAGGAATAAGTGACTAGGTGTTGTTTATAGTGAGAGCATTGAATTCTTCTTGCACTGCGCCATGATGAGTCATGAAGAGCCATGAGATAATTATGTGGTATGGGTTAGGAGACGATGGCGGAAAGATTAAGGCGATCAAACGGTGGCAGTAAACGACCAGTCTTTGAGTGAGTCTGATGAATAGGTGCCGGTTGAGGTGCTGGAAATGTAGGTGGCGAGCTAGCGGGGCCCGGAGAGGGAGACACTGCAGCCTAGTTAGGCTGACTGACGGGAGTGAGGGAGCCCGCCAGACTAGGCGGGCTATCAGGCATAGGTGGAGCCAACGAAGGGGTGGCGGGCGCATGCATGGCCGGTGCGGTAGTAGCGAGAGCATGCATAGCGGGCGCATGCATAGCAGGGGATGGACGTGGAACTAGGAGTGGAGGGTTAAGGCCTCAAGGGAAGTGGTGGATTCTATTGACGCTATGGAAACTGGAGGTTTGGCCGGTGGGCATAGGGAAATGTTGTTTCGTCGAAAACAATGCGGTGAGAGATAATAATGCGTCGTGTGTCTAAGTCAAGACAACAGTAGCCTATATGCCATGGAGGGTATCCAAGAAAGAGACATTTGACTGATCTAGGAGAGAGTTTGTTAGGTGTAGTATAGGAGGTGTTTGGATAGCAAAGATCATTATAGGGTGGTCTGGTGCCGAAAAATGTTATGTATGGTAAGGAAAATTTTGTGGTTGATGTAGGAAGGATGTTTATGAGATACGTGGCGATATAGAGAGCTTCGGCCCAAAAAGAGAGTGGAAGTGAGGCTGAAGCAATAATGTATGAATAACATCATTGGTAGTGCGAATGACATGTTCGGCCTTGTCGGTTTGTTTAGAGGTATGGGGATAGGAAAAACAAAGAAGAATGCCATGGAGCATAGAAGGTGTCGAGATGATGTTGGGGAACGTAGTATTTCAAAATACTTCCTACGATCACGCAAGATCTATCTAGGAGAAGCATAGCAACGAGCGGGGAGAGTGTGTCCATACCCTCGTAGACCGAAAGCGGAAGTGTTTAGTAACACGGTTTATGTAGTTGAACGTCTTCGCGATCCAACCGATCCAAGTACCGAACGTACGGCACCTCCGCGATCTGCACACGTTCAGCTCGGTGACGTCCCTCGAACTCTTGATCCAGTTGAGGCCGAGGGAGAGTTCTGATGACCCACAAGTATAGGGGATCTATCATAGTCCTTTCGATAAGTAAGAGTGTCGAACCCAACGAGGAGCAGAAGGAAATGATAAGCGGTTTTCAGCAAGGTATTCTCTGCAAGCACTGAAATTAGAAGTAACAGATAGTTTTGTGATAAGATAATTTGTAACGAGCAACAAGTAACAAAAGTAAATAAAGTGCAGCAAGGTGGCCCAATCCTTTTTGTAGCAAAGGACAAGCCTGGACAAACTCTTATATAGAGAAAAGCGCTCCCGAGGACACATGGGAATTATCGTCAAGCTAGTTTTCATCACGTTCATATGATTCGCGTTCGGTACTTTGATAATTTGATATGTGGGAGGACCGGTGCTTGGGTGCTGTCCTTACTTGGACAAGCATCCCACTTATGATTAACCCCTATTGAAAGCATCCGCAACTACAAAAAAAGTATTAAGGTAAACCTAACCATAGCATGAAACATGTGGATCCAAATCAGCCCCTTACGAAGCAACGCATAAACTAGGGTTTAAGCTTCTGTCACTCTAGCAACCCATCATCTACTTATTACTTCCCAATGTATTCCTCTAGGCCCAAACAATGGTGAAGTGTCATGTAGTCGACGTTCACATAACACCACTAGAGGAGAGACAACATACATCTCATCAAAATATCGAACGAATACCAAATTCACATGACTACTAATAGCAAGACTTCTCCCATGTCCTCAGGAACAAACGTAACTACTCACAAAGCATATTTATGTTCGTAATCAGAGGAGTATTAATATGCATAAAGGATCTGAACATATGATCTTCCACCAAATAAACCAACTAGCATCAACTACAAGGAGTAATCAGCACTACTAGCAACCTACAGGTACCAATCCCAGACTTAGAGACAAGAATTGGATACAAGAGATGAACTAGGGTTTGAGAGGAGATGGTGCTGGTGAAGATGTTGATGGAGATTGCCCTCTCCCGAAGATAGGAGTGTTGGTGATGACGATGGCGATGATTTCCCCCTCCCGGAGGGAAGTGTCCCCAACAGAACAGCCCTGCTGGAGCCCTAGATTGGTTCCGCCAAGGTTCCGCCTCATGGCGGCGGAGTCTCGTCCCGAAAGCTTGCTCATGATTTTTTTTCGGATGAAAGACTTCATATAGCAAAAGATGGGCACCGGAGGGCCAACAGGGGGCCCACGAGGCAGGGGGCACACCCAGGGGGGTAGGGCGCGCCCCCACCCTCATGGCCAGGGTGTGGGCCCCCTCTGGTATTTCTTCCGCTCAGTATTTTTTATTATTTCCAAAAATAACTTTCGTGGAGTTTCAGGAGTTTTGGAGTTGTGCAGAATAGGTCTATAATATTTGCTCCTTTTCCAGCCCAGAATTCCAACTGCCGGCATTCTCCCTCCTTATGTAAACCTTGTAAAATAAGAGAGAATATGCATAAGTATTGTGACATAATGTGTAATAACAGCCCATAATGCAATAAATATCGATATAAAAACATGATGCAAAATGGACGTATCAACTCCCCCAAGCTTAGACCTCGCTTGTCCTCAAGCGGAAGCCGATAACGATAAATATGTCCACATGTTTAGAGGTAGAGGTGTCGATAAAATAAAATACGTACATGAGGCCATCATGATTATTCTCATAACAGCAACATATATGGATAATGTCATATGATTTCTTATGCTTAAGTAATAATCTATTCACAACGTAAAGTACGAATCAAAAACTTCATTGAGAACCAACAAACTATAATCTCAGTCATTGAAGCAATTGCAATTTATCATAACATCAGAAAGAGTCTATGTCAGAGCTTTTTAGCAAGTCCACATACTCAACTATCAATTAGTCTTTCACAATTGCTAACACTCACGCAATACTTCTGGTTACGGAGTTTTAATCGGACACAGAGGAATATAGGGGCTTATAGATTCGCCTCCCAATGTTTTACCTCAAGGGTAATGTCAACAATAATAATTCATGCTAACTTACATCCAATTAGATATATATATATATCAGGATCATTCCAACATCCTGTGCTTGCCAAAGGATAAAATGTAAAAAGGAAAGGTGAAGATCACCATGACTCTTGCATAAGGTAGAAGATAATAATAAAAGATAGGCCCTTCGCAGAGGGAAGCAGAGGTTGCCATGCGCTTTCAGGGTTGGATGCACAAAATCTTAATGCGAAAGAACATCACTTTATTTTGCCACTTGTGATATAGACCTTTATTATGCAGTCCGTCGCTTTTATTTCTTCCACATCACAAGATCGTATAAAGCTTATTTCCTCCACACCAATCAATCATGCATATTTAGAGAGCAATTTTTATTGCTTGCACCGATGACAACTTACTCGAAGGATCTTACTCAATCCATAGGTAGATATGGTGGACTCTCATGGCAAAACTGGGTTTAAGGGTTTTTGGAAGCACAAGTAGTATCTCTACTTGGTGCAAAGAATTTGGCTAGCACGAGGGGGAAAGGCAAGCTCAACATGTTGGATGATCCATGACAATATACTTTATCTCAGATATAAGAAAACATAACCCATTATGTTGTCTTCCTTGTCCAACATCAACTCTTTAGCATGTCATATTTTAATGAGTGCTCCCAATCATAAAAGATGTCCAAGATAGTATATTTATATGTGAAACCTCTCTTTCTTTATTACTTCCTATTAATTGCAACGATGACTAAAGCTATGTTTGTCAACTCTCAACAATTTTTAATCATCATACTCTTTCTATGTGAAGTCATTACTCTCCATAAAATCAATATGATCTCTTTGTTTCTTTTTATTCTTTTCTCTTGTCTTTTATTCACTCAAGATCATGGAAAAATAATCAAGCCCTTGACTCAACACTACTCTTTATTATATAGCTCACGGACTCGATTACATAGAGAGATCATAAAGCAAAACTCAAGGCTAGATCACACTAAAAACTTTATTCTACTAAATCAAGATACTACTAATAGGATCGAACTAAGAAAAACGGTAAAGATAGGAGTGTGATGGTGATACGATACCGGGGCACCTCCCCCAAGCTTAGCAGTTGCCAAGGGGAGTGCCCATACCCATGTGATTATGTCTCCTTTGCTGGTGAAGAAGATGAAGGTTTAGTTGATGGCGTAGGCTTCTTCCTTAATTTGCGCTGAAGGACAGAATTTTGATCCCTCAGGTCATCAATCTCCTGCTCCATGCTTAATATCTTTTTGCATAGTTCCTGCTTGTTTTCCTACAAGAGGCGAAAAGGGATAAACTCGATCCTAAGTTTCTTTGCTCTATCAGCGAGGCTTGACTTTTTGAACTCCACATGCATGTCCCCAGGTTGAGGTAACGGGACTTCATCTTCATCTGAGCTCGTCTCCTCCTTTCTCTTGGGTTCATAGTCCTCTTCTTCTTCCGTAGTCCAACCACAATGCTCCACATCCCCATAGACCTTAGGATCTGCAAGGTAATCAGCCGCATAGCTTTCTCCTTCTGAATCCTGGGACGACATGTTGCTCTAATCTGCAGCACGACAACTTGAAACGAAAACAAAGGATATTTGCATGATACGGAGGTCAAAACCTTCGGGAGATTATATATTGAATTTTTACCGACCAAAATACGTATCGTGCAAGAAAACGGAGTCCGGAGAGCACACGATATGCCCACGAGGCAGGGGGGCGCGCCCTCCACCCTCGTGGAGCCCTCGTGTCCTTCCCGGACTGCTTCTTATTTTTCTATTTTTCTAAATATTCCAAAAGGGAGAAAAATTGCCATTAGAACTGTTTTGGAGTCGGTTAACTTACCGTACCACATACCTATTCCTTTTCGGAGTCTGAAACGTTCTGGAAGGTGTCCCTTATGTATTCCTCCGGGGTTACGGTTTCAATAACATTGGTTTCAACATTTATAGGATTACCTGAGATATAATGTTTAATTCTTTGACCGTTCACCACCTTCGGATTTGTGCCTTCGAAGTTGTTGATTTTTATGGCACCGGAACGATAGACCTCCTCGATAACGTAAGGACCTTCCCATTTAGAGAGAAGTTTCCATGCAAAAAATCTTAAATGAGATTTGTATACCAATACATAATCTCCTACATTAAACTCACGCTTTTTTATCCTTTTGTCATGCCATCTTTTAAATTTTTCTTTAAACAACTTGGCATTTTCATAGGCTTGGGTTCTCCATTCATCAAGTGAGCTAATGTCAAGTAACCTCTTCTCACCGGCAAGTTTGAAATCATAATTGAGCTCTTTAATAGCCAAGTATGCCTTATGTTCTAGTTCTAGAGGTAAGTGACATGTTTTTCCATAAACCATTTTATACGGAGACGTGCCCATAGGATTTTTATATGCAGTTCTATAGGCCCATAATGCATCATCAAGTTTCTTGGACCAATTCTTTCTAGATATATTAACAGTCTTTTGCAAAATTAATTTGAGTTCTCTGTTACTCAATTCTACTTGGCCACTAGACTGTGGGTGATAAGGGGATGCAATTCTATGATTAACATCATACTTAGCAAGCATTTTACGAAAGGCACCATGAATAAAATGTGAACCACCATCAGTCATTAAATATCTAGGGACTCCAAACCTCGGAAAAATAACTTCTTTAAGCATCTTAATAGAGGTGTTATGATCAGAACTACTAGTTGGAATAGCTTCTACCCACTTAGTAACGTAATCAACAGCAACTAAAATATGTGTATATCCATTAGAGGCGGGAAAAGGTCCCATATAATCAAAGCCCCAAACATCAAATGGTTCAATAACAAGTGAATAGTTCATAGGCATTTCTTGACGTCTAGTAATATTACCAATTCTTTGACATTCATCGAAAGATAGGACAAACTTACGGGCATCCTTGAAGAGAGTAGGCCAATAAAAACCGGATTGCAATACCTTATGTGCAGTTCTATCTCCAGCGTCGTGTCCTCCATAAGCCTCGAAGTGACACTTGCGTAGGATCTGTTCCTATTCATGCTCAGGTACACAACGTCTAATAGCACCATCTACTCCTTCTTTATAAAGATGTGGGTCATCCCAAAAGTAATGTCTCAAATCATAGAAAAACTTTTTCTGTTGCTGGTAAGTGAAACTAGGTGGTATAAATTTAGCAACAATATAATTAGCATAATCAGCATACCATGGAGCAGTATGAGAAGCATTTATTACATTTAATTGTTCATCAGGAAAGCTATCATCAATAGGTAGTGGGTCATCAAGAACATTCTCTAACCTAGACAAGTTGTCTGCAACGGGGTTCTCAGCTCCCTTTCTATCAATAATATGCAAGTCAAATTCTTGTAGCAAGAGAACCCATCTAACAAGTCTAGGTTTAGCATCTTTCTTTTCCATAAGATATTTAATAGCAGCATGATCCGTGTGAATAGTTACTTTAGAATCAACAATATAAGGTCTGAACTTATCACAAGCAAATACAGCTGCTAAGAATTCTTTTTCAGTAGTAGCATAATTTCTCTGAGCATTGTCTAGAGTTTTACTAGCATATTGAATAACATTTAATTTCTTATCAACTCTTTGCCCTAGAACAGCACCTACAGCATAATCACTAGCATCACACATAATTTCAAAGGGTAAATTCCAATCAGGTGGCTGAACAATAGGTGCAGAGATCAATGCTTTCTTAAGTATTTCAAATGCTTCTACACAATCATCATCGAAGACAAATGGTATATATTTTTGTAATAAATTAGTCAGAGGCCGAGAAATTTTTGAGAAGTCCTTAATGAACCTCCTATAAAACCGGCGTGACCAAGGAAACTTCTTATACCTTTGATGTCCTTGGGACATGGCATCTTTTCAATAGCATCAACCTTAGCTTTATCAACTCCAATACCTATTTCAGAAACTTAATGCCCCAAGACAATACCTTTATTAACCATAAAGTGGCACTTCTCCCAATTCAAGACATGGTTAGTTTCTTCACATCTCTGCAAAACTCGATCAAGGTTGCTCAAGCAATCATCAAAAGAGGATCCATAGACGGAAAAATCGTCCATGAAAACCTCACAAATCTTTTTACAAAAGTCAGAGAATATAGCCATCATGCATCTTTGAAAGGTAGCAGCTGCATTACATAAACCAAAAGTCATACGTATATAAGCAAAGGTATCGAAAGGGCAAGTAAAAGTGGTCTTTGATTGATCATCGGCTGACACAGGTATTCGAGAGAAACCAGAATAACCATCTAGAAAGCAAAAATGTGTATGTTTGGATAATCTTTCTATCATTTGATCGATAAAAGGTAAGGGGTAATGATCCTTTTTAGTAGCTTTATTTAGTTTGCGGAAATCAATTACCATCCTATAACCTGTAATAATTCTTTGTGGAATCAATTCATCTTTATCATTAGGAACGACAGTAATACCTCCCTTCTTAGGGACACAATGGACAGGACTTACCCACTGACTATCAGCAACGGGATAAATTATACCTGCCTCGAGGAGCTTTAGTATTTCCTTTCTTACCACTTCTTTCATCTTAGGATTCAGCCGTCGTTGGTGATCACGAACTGGTTTGGCATCTTTCTCCAAATTTATTTTGTGCTGGCATAGAGTGGGACTGATGCCCTTAAGATCATCAAGAGTATATCCAATAGCAGCGCGGTGCTTCTTCAGAGTTTTCAATAATCTCTCTTCTTCATGCTCTGAAAGGTTAGCACTAATAATAACAGGATATATCTTTTTCTCATCAAGATAAGCATATTTAAGGGTATCGGGTAACGGTTTAAGCTCAAACACGGGATCACCCTTGGGTGGAGGAGGATCCCCTAGGATTTCAACAGGCAAATTGTGTTTCAGGATGGGTTCCTGTTTAAAGAATACTTCATCTATTTCCCTTCTTTCATTCATAAACATATCATTTTCATGGTCTAGAAAATATTGTTCTAAAGGATCACTAGGAGGCACGGCAATAGAAGCAAGACCAATAATTTCATCTTTACTAGGCAATTCCTCTTCACGGTGTTGTCTACGAAATTTAGAGAAATTAAACTCATGAGACATATCACCTAAACCAATAGTAACAACATCCTTTTCGCAGTCTATCTTAGCACTAACTGTGTTCAAGAAGGGTCTACCAAAAATAATGGGACAAAAGCTATCTTGTGGGGAACCAAGAACAAGAAAATCAGCAGGATATTTAGTTTTCCCACACAAGACTTCAACATCTCTAACAATTCCAATGGGTGAAATAGTATCTCTATTGGCAAGCTTGATGGTAACATCAATATCTTCTATCTCAGCAGGTGCAATATCATGCATAATTTATTTGTATAAGTCATGAGGTATAGCACCAGCACTGGCACCCATATCACATAAGCCATGATAACAATGATCTCCTATTTTAACGGAAATAACAGGCATGCCTACCATAGGTCTATGTTTATCTTTAGCACAAGGTTTGGCAATTCTAGCAGTTTCATCACAGAAATGAATAACATGCCCATCAATATTATCAGACAAGAGATCTTTAACAATAGCAATATTAGGTTCAACTTTAACTTGCTCAGGAGGTGTATAGGTTCTAATATTGCTTTTACGAACCACAGTTGAAGCTTTAGCATGATCTTTTATCCTGACAGGAAAAGGTGGTTTCTCAACATAAGCAGTAGGAACAATAGGATCATCATAAGTGATAGTCTTTTCTTCAACTTTAATAGGTGCAGCTACTTTTACTTCTATGGGAGGATGATATTTAAACCACTTCTCTTTAGGGAGATTAACATGAGTAGCAAAAGATTTACAAAAGGAAGCTACCATCTCAGAGTCAAGTCCATATTTAGTGCTAAATTTACGAAAAACATCGGTATCCATAAAAGATTTAACACAATCAAACTTAGGTGTCATACCTGACTCCTTACCTTCATCGAGGTCCCAATCTTCAGAGTTGCGTTTAATTCTTTCCAATAAATCCCATTTAAATTCAATAGTCTTCATCATAAAAGAACCAGCACAAGAAGTGTGGAGCATGGTGCGATTGTTATCAGAAAGCCGAGCATAAAAATTTTGAATAAATATTTCTCCTGGGAGCTCATGATTGGGGCATGAATATAACATTGATTTAAGCCTCCCCCAAGCTTGAGCGATGCTTTCTCCTTCGCGAGGCCAAAAATTATATATATATAATTGCGATCACGATGAACAAGATGCATAGGATAAAACTACTGATGAAATTCCAATTTCAATCATTTGTAGTTCCATGATCCCATATCATCACATAGCCTATACCATGTCAATGCATCTCCCTTCAAAGATAAAGGGAAGACCTTCTTCTTAATAACATCATCGGGCACACCTGCAAGCTTAAATAATCCACATATATTAGGTGCTCATCAGGATGCATTGTTCCGTCTCCTGCAAAAGGATTAGCTAGCAGTTTTTCTATCATACCCGAAGGAATCTCAAAGTAGACATTTTCATTTTCAGTAGGTTCAATAGATTGAGCAGCAACTCTTTGCTCTACTGGTCGGGGTGAAGATACCCCGAACAAGCCCCTTAGAGGATTACTTTCCATAGTAACAAGTGACAGTAAATTTCAGCACACTATATAAATTTTTCCTTACCAAATTCCACCTACCAAAGGCACTTCACTCCCCGGCAACGGCGCCAGAAAAGAGTCTTGATGACCCACAAGTATAGGGGATCTATCGTAGTCCTTTCGATAAGTAAGAGTGTTGAACCCAACGAGGAGGAGAAGGAAATGATAAGCGGTTTTCAGCAAGGTATTCTCTGCAAGCACTGAAATTAGAAGTAACAGATAGTTTTGTGATAAGATAATTTGTAACGAGCAACAAGTAACAAAAGTAAATAAAGTGCAGCAAGGTGGCCCAATACTTTTTGTAGCAAAGGACAAGCCTGGACAAACTCTTATATAGAGAAAAGCGCTCCCGAGGACACATGGGAATTATCGTCAAGCTAGTTTTCATCACGTTCATATGATTCGCGTTCGGTACTTTGATAATTTGATATGTGGGTGGACCGGTGCTTGGGTGATGTCCTTAGTTGGACAAGCATCCCACTTATGATTAACCCCTATTGCAAGCATCCGCAACTACAAAAGAAGTATTAAGGTAAACCTAACCATAGCATGAAACATGTGGATCCAAATCAGCCCCTTATGAAGCAACGCATAAACTAGGGTTTAAGCTTCTGTCACTCTAGCAACCCATCATCTACTTATTACTTCCCAATATCTTCCTCTAGGCCCAAACAATGGTGAAGTGTCATGTAGTCGACGTTCACATGACACCACTAGAGGAGAGACAACATACATCTCATCAAAATATTGAACGAATACCAAATTCACATGACTACTAATAGCAAGAGTTCTCCCATGTCCTCAGGAACAAACGTAACTACTCACAAAGCATATTTATCTTCATAATTAGAGGAGTATTAATATGCATAAAGGATCTGAACATATGATCTTCCACCAAATAAACCAACTAGCATCAACTACAAGGAGTAATCAACACTACTAGCAACCTACAGGTACCAATTCCAGACTTAGAGACAAGAATTGGATACAAGAGATGAACTAGGGTTTGAGAGGAGATGGTGCTGGTGAAGATGTTGATGGAGATTGCCCTCTCCCGATGATAGGAGCGTTGGTGATGACGATGGCGATGATTTCCCCCTCCCGGATGGAAGTGTCCCCGACAGAACAGCTCTGCCGGAGCCCTAGATTGGTTCTGCAAAGGTTCCGCCTCATGGCGGTGGAGTCTCATCCCGAAAGCTTGCTTATGATTTTTCTTCGGACGAAAGACTTCATATAGCAGAAGATGGGCACCGGAGGGCCAACAGGGGGCCCACGAGGCAGGGGCGCGCCCAGAGGGGTAGGGCGCGCCCCCCACCCTCGTGGCCAGGTGTGGGCCTCCTCTGGTATTTCTTTTGCTCAGTATTTTCTATTATTTCCAAAAATAACTTTCGTGGAGTTTCAGGAGTTTTGGAGTTGTGCAGAATAGGTCTCTAATATTTGCTCCTTTTCCAGCCCAGAATTCCAGCTGCCGGCATTCTCCCTCCTTATGTAAACCTTGTAAAATAAGAGAGAATAGGCATAAGTATTGTGACATAATGTGTAATAACAGCCCATAATGCAATAAATATCAATATAAAAGCAAGATGCTAAATGGACGTATCAACTCCCCAAGCTTAGACATCGTTTGTGCTCAAGCGGAAGCCGATAACGATAAATATGCCACATGTTTAGAGGTAGAGGTGTCGATAAAATAAAATACGGACATGAGGGCATCATGATTATTCTCATAACAGCAACATATATGGATAATGTCTTATGATTTCTTATGCTTAAGTAATAATCTATTCACAACGTAAATTATGAATCAAAAACTTCATTGAGAACCAACAAACTATAATCTCAGTCATTGAAGCAATTGCAATTTATCATAACATCAGAAAGAGTCTATGTCAGAGCTTTTCAGAAAGTCCACATACTCAACTATCATTTAGTCTTTCACAATTGCTAGCACTCACGCAATGCTTGTGGTTACGGAGTTTTAATCGGACACAGAGAAATATAGGGGCATATAGTTTTCCCTCCCAACATTTTACCTCAAGGGTAATGTCAACAATAATAATTCATGCTAACTTACATCCAATTAGATATATATATATATATATATATATATATATATATATCACGATCTTTCCAACATCCTGTGCTTGCCAAAGGATAAAATGTAAAAAAGGAAAGGTGAAGATCACCATGACTCTTGCATAAGGTAGAAGATAATAATAAAAGATAGGCCCTTCACAGAGGGAAGCAGAGGTTGCCATGCGCTTTCAGGGTTGGATGCACAAAATCTTAATGCGAAAGAACATCACTTTATTTTGCCACTTGTGATATAGACCTTTATTATGCAGTCAGTCGCTTTATTTCTTCCACATCACAAGATCGTATAAAGCTTATTTCCTCCACACCAATCAATCATACATATTTGGAGAGCAATTTTTATTGCTTGCACCGATGACAACTTACTTGAAGGATCTTACTCAATCCATAGGTAGATATGGTGGACTCTCATGGCAAAACTGGGTTTACGGGTTTTTGGAAGCACAAGTAGTATCTCTACTTGGTGCAAAGAATTTGGCTAGCACGAGGGGAAAGGCAAGCTCAACATGTTGGATGATCCATGACAATATACTTTATCTCAAATATAAGAAAACATAACCCATTACGTTGTCTTCCTTGTCCAACATCAACTCTTTAGCATGTCATATTTTAATGAGTGCTCCCAATCATAAAAGATGTCCAAGATAGTATATTTATATGTGAAACCTCTCTTTCTTTATTACTTCCTATTAATTGCAACGATGACTAAAGCTATGTTTGTCAACTCTCAACAATTTTTAATCATCATACTCTTTCTATGTGAAGTCATTACTCTCCATAAAATCAATATGATCTCTTTGTTTCTTTTTATTCTTTTCTCTTGTCTTTTATTCACTCAAGATCATGGAAAAATAATCAAGCCCTTGACTCAACACTACAATTTATTATATAGCACACGGACTCGATTACATAGAGAGATCATAAAGCAAAACTCAAGGCTAGATCACACTAAAAACTTTATTCTACTAAATCAAGATACTACTAATAGGATCGAACTAAGAAAAATGGTAAAGATAGGAGTGTGATGGTGATACGATAACGGGGCACCTCCGCCAAGCTTAGTAGTTGCCAAGGGGAGTGCCCATACCCATGTGATTATGTCTCCTTTGCTGGTGAAGAAGATGATGGTTTAGTTGATGGCGTAGGCTTCTTCCTTAATTTGCACTTGAGGACATAATTTTGGTCCCTCAGGTCATCAATCTCCTGCTCCAGGCTTAATATCTTTTTGCATAGTTCCTGCTTGTTTTCCTGCAAGAGGCGAAAAGGGATAAACTCGATCTTAAGTTTCTTTGCTCTATCAGGGGGGGCTTGACTTTTTGAACTCCACATGCATGTCCCCAGGTTGAGGTAACAGGACTTCATCTTCATCTGATCTCGTCTCCTCCTTTCTCTTGGGTTCATAGTCCTCTTCTTCTTCCGTAGTCCAACCACAATGCTCCACATCCCCACAGACCTAAGGATCTGCAAGGTAATCAGCCACATAGCTTTCTCCTTCCGAATCCTGGGACGACATGTTGCTCTAATCTGCAGCGAGACAGCTTGAAACAAAAACAAAGGATATTTGCGTGATACGGAGGTCAAAACCTCCGGGAGATTATATAATGAATTTTTACCAACCAAAATACGTATCATGCAAGAAAACGGTGTCCGGAGAGCACACGAGGTGCCCACGAGGCAGGGGGCGCGCCCAGGGGGTAGGGCGTGCCCTCCACTCTCGTGGAGCCCTCGTGTCCTTCCTGGACTGCTTCTTATTTTTCTATTTTTCTAAATATTCCAAAACGGAGAAAAATTGCCATTAGAACTGTTTTGGAGTCGGTTAACTTACCGTACCACATACCTATTCCTTTTCGGAGTCTGAAACGTTCTGGAAGGTGTCCCTTATGTATTCCTCCGGGGTTACGGTTTCAATAACATTGGTTTCAACATTTATAGGATTACCTGAGATATAATGTTTAATTCTTTGACCGTTCACCACCTTCAGATTTGTGCCTTCGAAGTTGTTGATTTTTATGGCACCAGAACGATAGACCTCCTCGATAACGTAAGGACCTTCCCATTTAGAGAGAAGTTTCCCTATAAAAAAATCTTAAACGAGAGTTGTATAGCAATACATAATCTCCTACATTAAACTCACGCTTTTGTATCCTTTTGTCATGCCATCTTTTAACTTTTTCTTTAAACAACTTGGCATTTTCATAGGCTTGGGTTCCCCATTCATCAAGTGAGCTAATGTCAAATAACCTCTTCTCACCGGCAAGTTTGAAATCATAATTGAGCTCTTTAATAGCCCAGTATGCCTTATGTTCTAGTTCTAGAGGTAAGTGACATGCTTTTCCATAAACCATTTTATACGGACACATACCCATAGGATTTTTATATGCAGTTCTATAGGCCCCTAATGCATCATCAAGTTTCTTGGAATAATTCTTTCTAGATCTATTACCAGTCTTTTGCAAAATTAATTTGAGTTCTCTGTTACTCAATTCTACTTGGCCACTAGACTGTGGGTGATAAGGGGATGCAATTCTATGATTAACATCATACTTAGCAAGCATTTTACGAAAGGCACCATGAATAAAATGTGAACCACCATCAGTCATTAAATATCTAGGTACTCCAAACCTCGGAAAAATTACTTCTTTCAGCATCTTAATAGAGGTGTTATGATCAGCACTACTAGTTGGAATAGCTTCTACCCACTTAGTAACGTAATCAACAGCAACTAAAATATGTGTATATCCATTAGAGGCAGGAAAAGGTCCCATATAATCAAAGCCCCAAACATCAAATGGTTCAATAACAAGTGAATAGTTCATAGGAATTTCTTGACGTCCACTAATATTACCAAATCTTTAACATTCATCACAAGATAGGACAAACTTACGGGCATCTTTGAAGAGAGTAGGCCAATAAAAACCGGATTGCAATACCTTATGTGCAGTTCTATCTCCAGGTGGTGTCCTCCATAAGCCTCGGAGTGACACTTGCGTAGGATCTGTTCCTGTTCATGCTCAGGTACACAACGTCTAATAACACCATCTACTCCTTCTTTATAAAGATGTGGGTCATCCCAAAAGTAATGTCTCAAATCATAGAAAAACTTTTTCTTTTGCTGGTATGTGAAACTAGGTGGTATAAATTTAGCAACAATATAATTAGCATAATCGGCATACCATGGAGCAGTACGAGAAGCATTTATGACATTTAATTGTTCATCAGGAAAGCTATCATCAATAGGTAGTGGGTCATCAAGAACATTCTCTAACCTAGACAAGTTGTCTGCAACGGGGTTCTCAGCTCCCTTTCTATCAATAATATGCAAGTCAAATTCTTGTAGAAAGAGAACCCATCTAATAAGTCTAGGTTTAGCATCTTTCTTTTCCATAAGATATTTAATAGCAGCATGATCCGTGTGAATAGTTACTTTAGAATCAACAATATAAGGTCTGAACTTATCACAAGCAAATACAACTGCTAAGAATTCTTTTTCAGTAGTAGCATAATTTCTCTGAGCATTGTCTAGAGTTTTACTAGCATATTGAATAACATTTAATTTCTTATCAACTATTTGCCCTAGAACAGCACCTACAGCATAATCACTAGCATCACACATAATTTCAAAGGGTAAATTCCAATCAGGTGGCTGAACAATAGGTGCAGAGATCAATGCTTTCTTAAGTATTTCAAATGCTTCTACACAATCATCATCGAAGACAAATGGTATATCTTTTTGTAATAAATTAGTCAGAGGCCGAGAAATTTTTGAGAAGTCCTTAATGAACCTCCTATAAAACCGGCGTGACCAAGGAAACTTCTTATACCTTTGATGTCCTTGGGACATGGCATCTTTTCAATAGCATCAACCTTAGCTTTATCAACTTCAATACCTCTTTCAGAAACTTAATGCCCCAAGACAATACCTTCATTAACCATAAAGTGGCACTTCTCCCAATTCAAGACAAGGTTAGTTTCTTCACATCTCTGCAAAACTCGATCATGGTTGCTCAAGCAATCATCAAAAGAGGATCCATAGACGGAAAAATCGTCCATGAAAACCTCACAAATCTTTTCATAAAAGTCAGAGAATATAGCCATCATGCATCTTTGAAAGGTAGCAGGTGCATTACATAAACAAAAAGGCATATGTCTATAAGCAAAAGTATCGAAAGGGCAAGTAAAAGTGGTCTCTGATTGATCATCGGTTGACACAGGTATTTGAGAGAAACCTGAATAACCATCTAGAAAGCAAAAATGTGTATGTTTGGATAATCTTTCTAGCATTTGATCGATAAAAGGTAAGGGGTGGTCATCCTTTTTAGTAGCTCTATTTAGTTTGCGGAAATCAATTACCATCCTATAACCTGTAATAATTCTTTGCGGAATCAATTCATCTTTATCATTAGGAACGACAGTAATACCTCCCTTCTTAGGGACACAATGGACAGGACTTACCCACTGACTATCAGCAACGGGATAAATTATACCTACCTCGAGGAGCTTTAGTATTTCCTTTCTTACCACTTCTTTCATCTTAGGATTCAGCCATCGTTGGTGATCACGAACTGGTTTGGCATCTTTCTCCAAATTTATTTTGTGCTGGCATAGAGTGGGACTGATGCCCTTAAGATCATCAAGAGTATATCCAATAGCAGCGCGGTGCTTCTTCAGAATTTTCAATAATCTCTCTTCTTCATGCTCTGAAAGGTTAGCACTAATAATAACAGGATATATCTTTTACTCATCAAGATAAGCATATTTAAGGGTACCAGGTAACGGTTTAAGCTCAAACACGGGATCACCCTTGGGTGGAGGAGGATCCCCTAGGATTTCAACAGGCAAATTGTGTTTCAGGATGGGTTCCTGTTTAAAGAATACTTCATCTATTTCCCTTCTTTCATTCATAAACATATCATTTTCATGGTCTAACAAATATTGTTCTAAAGGATCACTAGGAGGCACGGCAATATAAGCAAGACCAATAATTTCATCTTTACTAGGCAATTCCTCTTCACGGTGTTGTCTACGAAATTTAGAGAAATTAAACTCATGAGACATATCACCTAAACCAATAGTAACAACATCCTTTTCGCAGTCTATCTTAGCACTAACTGTGTTCAAGAAGGGTCTACCAAAAATAATGGGACAAAAGCTATCTTGTGGGGAACCAAGAACAAGAAAATCAGCAGGATATTTAGTTTTCCCACACAAGACTTCAACATCTCTAACAATTCCAATGGGTGAAATAGTATCTCTATTGGCAAGCTTGATGGTAACATCAATATCTTCTATCTCAGCAGGTGCAATATCATGCATAATTTATTTGTATAAGTCATGAGGTATAGCACCAGCACTGGCACCCATATCACATAAGCCATGATAACAATGATCTCCTATTTTAACGGAAATAACAGGCATGCCTACCATAGGTCTATGTTTATCTTTAGCACAAGGTTTGGCAATTCTAGCAGTTTCATCACAGAAATGAATAACATGCCCATCAATATTATCAGACAAGAGATCTTTAACAATAGCAATATTAGGTTCAACTTTAACTTGCTCAGGAGGTGTATAGGTTCTAATATTGCTTTTACAAACCACAGTTGAAGCTTTAGCATGATCTTTTATCCTGACAGGAAAAGGTGGTTTCTCAACATAAGCAGTAGGAACAATAGGATCATCATAAGTGATAGTCTTTTCTTCAACTTTAATAGGTGCAGCTACTTTTACTTCTATGGGAGGATGATATTTAAACCACTTCTCTTTAGGGAGATTAACATGAGTAGCAAAAGATTTACAAAAGGAAGCTACCATCTCAGAGTCAAGTCCATATTTAGTGCTAAATTTACGAAAAACATCGGTATCCATAAAAGATTTAACACAATCAAACTTAGGTGTCATACCTGACTCCTTACCTTCATCGAGGTCCCAATCTTCAGAGTTGCGTTTAATTCTTTCCAATAAATCCCATTTAAATTCAATAGTCTTCATCATAAAAGAACCAGCACAAGAAGTGTGGAGCATGGTGCGATTGTTATCAGAAAGCCGAGCATAAAAATTTTGAATAAATATTTCTCCTGGGAGCTCATGATTGGGGCATGAATATAACATTGATTTAAGCCTCCCCCAAGCTTGAGCGATGCTTTCTCCTTCGCGAGGCCAAAAATTATATATATAATTGCGATCACGATGAACAAGATGCATAGGATAAAACTACTGATGAAATTCCAATTTCAATCATTTGTAGTTCCATGATCCCATATCATCACATAGCCTATACCATGTCAATGCATCTCCCTTCAAAGATAAAGGGAAGACCTTCTTCTTAATAACATCATCGGGCACACCTGCAAGCTTAAATAATCCACATATATTAGGTGCTCATCAGGATGCATTGTTCCGTCTCCTGCAAAAGGATTAGCTAGCAGTTTTTCTATCATACCCGAAGGAATCTCAAAGTAGACATTTTCATTTTCAGTAGGTTCAATAGATTGAGCAGCAACTCTTTGCTCTACTGGTCGGGGTGAAGATACCCCGAACAAGCCCCTTAGAGGATTACTTTCCATAGTAACAAGTGACAGTAAATTTCAGCACACTATATAAATTTTTCCTTACCAAATTCCACATACCAAAGGCGGTTCACTCCCCGGCAACGGTGCCAGAAAAGAGTCTTGATGACCCACAAGTATAGGGGACCTATCGTAGTCCTTTCGATAAGTAAGAGTGTCGAACCCAACGAGGAGCAGAAGGAAATGATAAGCGGTTTTCAGCAAGGTATTCTCCGCAAGCACTGAAATTAGAAGTAACAGATAGTTTTGTGATAAGATAATTTGTAACGAGCAACAAGTAACAAAAGTAAATAAAGTGAAGCAAGGTGGCCCAATCCTTTTTGTAGCAAAGGACAAGCCTGGACAAACTCTTATATAGAGAAAAGCGCTCCCGAGGACACATGGGAATTATCGTCAAGCTAGTTTTCATCACGTTCATATGATTCGCGTTCGGTACTTTGATAATTTGATATGTGGGTGGACCGGTGCTTGGGTGCTGTCCTTAGTTGGACAAGCATCCCACTTATGATTAACCCCTATTGCAAGCATCCGCAACTACAAAAGAAGTATTAAGGTAAACCTAACCATAGCATGAAACATGTGGATCCAAATCAGCCCCTTATGAAGCAACGCATAAACTAGGGTTTAAGCTTCTGTCACTCTAGAAACCCATCATCTACTTATTACTTCCCAATGTCTTCCTCTAGGCCCAAACAATGGTGAAGTGTCATGTAGTCGTCGTTCACATAACACCACTAGAGGAGAGACAACATACATCTCATCAAAATATCGAACGAATACCAAATTCACATGACTACTAATAGCAAGACTTCTCCCATGTCCTCAGGAACAAGGGTAACTACTCACAAAGCATATTTATGTTCATAATCAGAGGAGTATTAATATGCATAAAGGATCTGAACATATGATCTTCCACCAAATAAACCAACTAGCATCAACTACAAGGAGTAATCAACACTACTAGCAACCTACAGGTACCAATCCCAGACTTAGAGACAAGAATTGGATACAAGAGATGAACTAGGGTTTGAGAGGAGATGGTGCTGGTGAAGATGTTGATGGAGATTGCCCTCTCCCGATGATAGGAGCGTTGGTGATGACGTTGGCGATGATTTCCCCCTCCCGGAGGGAAGTGTCCCCGGCAGAACAGCTCTGCCGGAGCCCTAGATTGGTTCCGCCAAGGTTCCGCCTCGTGGTGGCGGAGTCTCGTCCCGAAAGCTTGCTCATGATTTTTCTTCGGACGAAAGACTTCATATAGCAGAAGATGGGCACCGGAGGGCCAACAGGGGACCACGAGGCAGGGGGCGCGCCCCCCACCCTCGTGGCCAGGGTGTGGGCCCCCTCTGGTATTTCTTCCGCTCAGTATTTTTTATTATTTCCAAAAATAACTTTCGTGGAGTTTTAGGACTTTTGGAGTTGTGCAGAATAGGTCTCTAATATTTGCTGCATTTCCAGCCCAGAATTCCAGCTGCCGGCATTCTCCCTCCTTATGTAAACCTTGTAAAATAAGAGAGAATAGGCATAAGTATTGTGACATAATGTGTAATAACAGCCCATAATCCAATAAATATCGATATAAAAGCATGATGCAAAATGGATGTATCAAGTTCCGTCAGCACGACGGCGTGGTGACGGTGATGATGAAGTTACCGGCGCAGGGCTTTGCCTAAGCACTACGACGATATGACCGAGGTGTGTAATTGTGGAGGGGGGCACCGCACACGGTTAAGAGAAACTTGTGTATTCTAGGGTGCCCCCCTCCCCACGTATATAATGGAGGGAGGAAGAGGAGGCGGCCTAGGAGGGGCACGCCTATAGGGGGAGTCCAACTAGGATTCCCAATCCTAGTTGGAGTCCCCTTCCTTTTCCAAGAGAGGAGAGAGGGAAGGAGTAGGAGAGGGAGAAGGAAAGAGGGGGGCGCCGCCCCCTCCCTAGTCCAATTCGGACTATCCCATGGGGGGGCGCGGCCTCCCCTTGTGGCCCTTCTCTCCTTTCCACTAAGGCCCATGAAGGCCCAATACTTCCCCTGGCGAATTCCCGTAACTCTCCGGTACTTCGAAAAATACCCGAACCACTCAGAACCTTTCCGATGTCTGAATATAGCCTTCCAATATATCGATCTTTACGTCTCGACCATTTCCAGACTCCTTGTCATGTCCGTGATCTCATCCGGGACACCAAAAAAACTTCGGTCATCAAATCACATAACTCATAATACAAATCGTCATCGAACGTTAAGCGTGCGGACCCTACGGGTTCGAGAACTATGTAGACATGACCGAGACACATCTCCGGTTAATAACCAATAGCGGAACCTACATATTCTACGAAGATCTTTGTCGGTCAAACAGCATAAGAACATACGTTGTTCCCTTTGTCATCGGTATGTTACTTGCCCGAGATTCGATCGTCGGTATCATCATACCTAGTTCAATCTCGTTACCGGCAAGTCTCTTTACTCGTTCCATAATGCATCATCCGCAACTAACTCATTAGTCACATTGCTTGCAAGGCTTATAGTGATGTGCATTACCAAGAGGGCCCAGAGATACCTCTCCGATACTTGGAGTGAAAAATCCTAATCTCGATCTATGCCAACCCAACAAACACGTTTGGAGACACATGTAGAGCATCTTTATAAGCACCCATTTACGTTGTGACGTTTGATAGCACACAAGGTGTTCCTCCGGTATCCGGGAGTTGCATAATCTCATAGTCAGAGGAACATGTATAAGTAGAAAGCAATAGCAATAAAACTCAATGATCATAATGCGAAGCTAACGGGTGGGTCTTGTCCATCACATCATTCTCTAATGATGTGATCCCGTTCATCAAATGACAACACATGTCTATGGTCAGGAAACTTAACCATCTTTGATTAACGAGCTAGTCTAGTAGAGGCATACTAGGGACACTTTGTTTTGTCTATGTATTCACACATGTATCAAGTTTCCGGTTAATACAATTCTAGCATGAATAATAAACATTTATCATGATATAAGGAAATAAAATAATAACTTTATTATTGCCTCTAGGGCATATTTCCTTCAGTCTCCCCCTTGCACTAGAGTCAATAATCTAGTTCACATCGCCATGTGATTTAACACCAATAGTTCACATCGTCATGTGATTTAACACTCTATAGCTCACATCGCCATGTGACCAATACCCAAAAGGTTTACTAGAGTCAATAATCTAGTTCACATCGCCATGTGATTAACACCCAAAGAGTACTAAGGTGTGATCATGTTTTGCTTGTGAGAGAGGTTTAGTCAATGGGTCTGCCACATTCAGATCCGTATGTATTTTGCAAATTTCTATGTCTACAATGCTCTGCCCGGAGCTACTCTAGCTAAATGCTCCCACTTTCAATATGTATCCAGATCGAGACTCAGAGTCATCCAGATCGGTGTCAAAGCATGCATCGATGTAACTCTTTACGACGAACTCTTTATCACCTCCATAACTGAGAAATATTTCCTTATTCCACTAAGGATAATTTTGACCGTTGTCCAGTGATCCACTCCTGGATCACTATTGTACCCTCTTGCCAAACTCATGGTGAGGGTCACAGTAGGTTTGGTATACAGCATAGCATACTTCATAGAACCTATGACTTAGGCATAGGGAATGAATTTTCATTCTCTTTCTATTTTCTGCCGTGGTCGGGTTTTGAGTCTTTACTCAACTTCACACCTTGCAACACAGGCAAGAACTCCTTCTTTGACTGTTCCATTTTGAACTACTTCAAAATCTTGTCAAGGTATGTACTTATTGAAAAAACTTATCAAGTGTCTTGTTCTATCTCTATAGATCGTGATGCTCAATATGTAAGCAGCTTCACCGAGGTCTTTCTTTGAAAAAACTCCTTTCAAACATTCCTTTATGCTTTCCAAAAAAATTCTACATTATTTCCAATCAATAATATGTCATTCACATACACTTATCAGAAATGTTGTAGTGCTCCCACTCACTTTCTTGTAAATACAGGCTTCACCGCAAGCCGGTATAAAACCATATGCTTTGATCACCTTATCAAAGCATATATTCCAATTGCGAGATGCTTGCAGCAGTCCATAGATGGATCGCTGGAGCTTGCACACTTTGTGAGCACCTTTAGGATTGACAAAACCTTCTTATTGCATCATATACAACTCTTCTTTAATAAATCCATTAAGGAATGTAGTTTTTGACATCCATTTGCTAGATTTCATGAAATGTGGCAATTGCTAACATGATTCGGACAGACTTTAAGCATCGATACGGGTAAGAAAATCTCATCGTAGTCAACATCTTGAACTTGTCAAAAACCCTTTTCGACAAGTCGAGCTTTGTAGATAGTAACACTACTATCAGCGTTCGTCTTCCTCTTGAAGATCCATTTTATTCTCTATGGCTTGCCGATCATCAGGCAAGTCAACCAAAGTCCATACTTTGTTCTCATACATGGATCCTATCTCAGATTTCATGGCCTCAAGCCATTTTGCGGAGTCTGGGCTCATCATCGCTTCCTCATAGTTCGTAGGTTCATCATGATCAAGTAACATGACCTCCAGAACAGGATTGTCGTACCACTCTGGTGCGGACCTTACTCTGGTTGACCTACGAGGTTCGATAGTAACTTGATCTGAAGTTTCATGATCATCATCATTAGCTTCCTCACTAATTGGTGTAGGCATCACCGGAACTGATTTCTGTGATAAACTACTTTCCAACTTGAGAGAAGGTACAATTACCGCATCAAGTTCTACTTTCCTCCCACTCACTTCTTTCGAGAGAAACTCCTTCTCTAGAAAGGATCCATTCTTAGCAACGAATATCTTGCCTTCGGATCTGTGATAGAAGGTGTACCCAACAGTCTCCTTTGGTATCCTATGAAGACACATTTCTCCGATTTGGGTTCGAGCTTATCAGGTTAAAGCTTTTTCACATAAGCATCGCAGCCCCAAACTTTAAGAAATGACAGCTTAGGTTTCTTGCCAAACCACAGTTCATATGGTGTCGTCTGAATGGATTTAGATGGTGCCCTATTTAACGTGAATGCAGCTGTCTCTAATGCATAACCCCAAAACGATAGTGATAAATCGGTAAGAGACATCATAGATCGCACCATATCTAATAAAGTACGGTTATGACGTTCGGACACACCATTACGCTGTGGTGTTCCAGGTGGCGCGAGTTGCGGAACTATTCCACATCATTTCAAATGAACACCAAGCTCATAACCCAAATATTCGTCTCCGCAATCAGATCGTAGAAACTTTATTTTCTTGTTATGATGATTTTCCACTTCACTCTGAAATTCTTTGAACTTTTCAAATGTTTCAGACTTATGTTTCATCAAGTAGATATACCCATATCTGCTCAAATCATTTGTGGAGGTCAGATAATAACGATACCCGCCACGAGCCTCAACACTCATCGGATCACATACATCAGTATGTATTATATCCAATAAGTCAGTTGCTCGCTCCATTGTTCTGGAGAATGGAGTCTTAGTCATCTTGCCCATGAGGCATGATTCGCAAGCATCAAGTGATTCATAATCAAGTGATTCCAAAAGCCCATCAGCATGGAGTTTCCTCATGCGCTTTACACCAATATGACCTAAACGGCAGTGCCACAAATATGTTGCACTTTCATTATCAACTTTGCATCTTTTGGCATCAATATTATGAATATGTGTATCACTACGATCGAGATTCAGTCAACCATTCACCTTGGGTGTATGACCACAGAAGGTTTTATTCATGTAAACCGAATAACAATTATTCTTTGAGTTAGATGAATAACCGTATTGCAATAAACATGATCCAATCATATTATGCTCAACGCAAACACCAAATAACATTTATTTTAGGTTCAACACTAACCCCGAAGGTAAAGGGAGTGTGCGATGGTGATCTTATCAACCTTGGAATCACTTCCAACACACATCGTCACCTTGCCCTCAACTAGTCTTTGTTCATTTTGTAACTCCTATTTCGAGTTACTAATCATAGCAACTGAACCAGTATCAAATACCCAGGGGCTACTATGAACACTAGTAAAGTACACATCAATAACATGTATATCATATATACTTTTGTTCACTTTGCCATCCTTCTTATCCGCCAAGTATTTGGGGCAGTTCCGCTTCCAGTGACCATTTCCTTCGCAGTAGAAGCACTCAGTTTCAGGCTTGGGTCTAGCTTTGGGCTTTTTCATGGGAGTGGCAACTTGCTTGCCATTCTTCTTGAAGTTCCCTTTCTTTCCCTTGCCCTTTTACTTGAAAATAGTGGTCTTGTCAACCATCAACATTTGATGCTTTTCTTGATTTCTACCTTTGACGATTTTAGCATCAGTAAGAGCTCGGGAATTGTTTTCGTCATCCCTTGCATATTATAGTTCATCATGAAGTTCTAGTAACTTGGTGATAGTGACTAGAGAACTCTGTCAATCACTATTTTATCTGGAACATTAACTCCCACTTGATTCAAGCGATTGTAGTACTCAGACAATCTGAGCACATGCTCACTGGTTGAGCTATTCTCCTCCATCTTGTAGGCAAAGTACTTGTCAGAGGTCTCATACCTCTCGACTCGGGCATGAGTCTGAAATACCAATTTCAGCTCTTGGAACATCTTATATGCTCCGTGGCGTTCAAAACGTTTTTGAAGTCCCGGTTCTAAGCCGTAAAGCATGGTGCACTAAACTATCAAGTAGTTATCATACCGAGCTTGCCAAACGTTCATAACGTCTACATTTGCTCCTGCAATAGGTCCGTCACCTAGCGGTGCATCAAGGACATAATTCTTCTATGCAGCAATGAGGATAATCCTCAGATCACGGACCTAGTCCACATCATTGCTACTATCATCTTTCAACATAGTTTTTCTCTAGGAACATATCAAAAATAAATGGGGAGCTACATCGCGAGCTATTGATCTACAACATAGTTATGCAAATACTATCAGGACTAAGTTCATGATAAATTAAAGTTCAATTAATCATATTACTTAAGAACTCCCACTTAGATAGACATCCCTCTAGTCATCTAAATGATCACGTGATCCATATCAACTAAACCATGTCCGATCATCACGTGAGATGGAGAAGTTTTCAATGGTGAACATCACTATGTTGATCATATCTACTATATGATTCACGCTCAACCTTTCGGTCTCAGTGTTCCGAGGCCATATCTCCATATGCTAGGCTCGTCAAGTTTAACCCGAGTATTCTGCGTGTGCAAAACTGGCTTGCACCCATTGTATGTGAACATAGAGCTTATCACACCCAATCATCACATGGTGTCTCAGCACGAAGAACTGTCGCAACCATGCCTACTCAGGGAGAACACTTATACCTTGAAATTTAGTGAGAGATCATCTTATAATGCTACCGCCGTACTAATCAAAATAAGATGCATAAAGGATAAACATCACATGCAATCAATATAAGTGATATGATATGACCATCATCATCTTGTGCCTTTGATCTCCATCTCCAAAGCACCGCCATGATCACCATCGTCACCGGCTTGACACCTTGATCTCCATTGAAGCATCATTGTCGTCTTGCCAACTATTGCTTTTACGACTATCGCTACCGCTTAGTGATAAAGTAAAGCAATTACATGGCGATTGTGTTGGGAACGTAGTATTTCAAATATTTCCTACGATCACGCAAGATCTATCTAGGAGAAGCATAGCAAAGAGCGGGGAGAGTGTGTCCACGTACCCTCGTAGACCGAAAGCGGAAGCGTTAAGTAATGCGGTTGATGTAGTCGAACGTCTTCGCGATCCAACCGATCAAGTACCGAATGCACGGTACCTCCGCGATCTGCACACGTTGAGCTCGGTGACGTCCCTCGAACTCTAGATCCAGCTGAGGCCGAGGGAGAGTTCCATCAGCATGACGGCGTGGTGACGGTGATGATGAAGTTACCGGCGCAGGGCTTCGCCTAAGCACTACAATGATATGACCGGGGTGTAAAACTCTGGAGGGGGGCACCACACACGGCTAAAGATCAACTTGTGTGTCTATGGGGTGCCCCCTCCCCCGTATATAAAGGAGGGGAGGAGGAGGAGGTCCGGCCACAAGGGGTGCGCACAAGGGGGGGATTCCTACTCCTAGTAGGAATAGGTTTCCCCCTTTCCTAGTCCAAGTAGGAGAAGAAGGAAGGAGAGGAAGAAGAGAAGGAAAGGGGGCGGGCCCCCTAGCCCTAGTCCAATTCGGTTTGGGCTAGGGGGGCGTGCGCCACACCTTGGCTTGCCTCCTCTCTTCCACAACTAGGCCCACGAGGGCCAATGACTTCCCGGGGGGGTTCCGGTAACCCCCGGTACTCCGAAACTTATCCGAAACGACCCGAACTATTCCAGTGTCTGAATGTAGCCTTCCAATGTATGAATCTTTATGTCTCGACCGTTTCGAGACTCCTCGTCATGTCTGTGATCTCATCCGGGACTCCGAACAACCTTCGGTACATCAAATCACATAAACTCATAATACCAATCGTCATCGAACGATAAGCGTGCGGACCCAGCGGGTTCGAGAACTATGTAGACATGACCGAGACACATCTCCGGTCAATAACCAATAGCGGAACCTGGATGCTCATATTGGTTCCTACATATTCTATGAAGATCTTTATCGGTCAAACCGCATAACAACATACGTTGTTCCCTTTGTCATCGGTATGTTACTTGCCCGAGATTGGATCGTCGGTATCACCATATCTAGTTCAATCTCGTTACAGGCAAGTCTCTTTACTCGTTTCGTAATGCATCATCCTGCAACTAACTCATTAGTCACATTGCTTGCGAGGCTTATTGTGATGTGCATTACCGAGAGGGCCCAGAGATACCTCTCCGACAATCGGAGTGACAAATCCTAGTCTCGATCTATGCCAACTCAACAAACACCATCGGAGACACCTGTAGAGCATCTTTATAATCACCCAGTTATGTTGTGACGTTTGATAGCACACTAAGTGTTCCTCCGGTATTCGGGAGTTGCATAATCTCATAGTTAGAGGAACATGTATAAGTCATGATGAAAGCAATAGCAACAAACTAAACGATCATAGTGCTAAGCTAACAGATGGGTCTTGTCCATCACATCATTCTCTAATGATGTGATCCCGTTCATCAAATGACAGCACATGTCTATGGCTAGGAAACATAACCATCTTTGATAAGCAAGCTAGTCAAGTAGAGGCATACAAGGGACACTCTGTTTGTCTATGTATTCACACATGTACTAAGTTTCCGGTTAATAAAATTCTAGCATGAATAATAAACATTTATCATGATATAAGGAAATGTAAATAACAACTTTATTATTGCCTCTAGGGCACATTTCCTTCAGTCTCCCACTTGCACTAGAGTCAATAATCTAGATTACATAGTAACGATTCTAACACCCATGGAGTCTTGGTGGTGATCATGTTTTGCTCGTTAGAGAGGCTTAGTCAACGGGTCTGCAACATTCAGATCCGTATGTATATTGCAAATCTCTATGTCCCCTTCCAACACTTGATGACAGATGGAATTGAAGCGTCTCTTGATGTGCTTGGTCTTCTTGTGAAATCTGGATTCCTTTGCGGCGACGCCAGCACGGCACCACCCTGCTCTGGCTATATAAAGCCACCCCGGTGCCGTTTCCCTTCGCCATCGACCTCGTCTCGCTCCTCTAGTCCTCCCCAATGCTTTGCCCGAGCCCCGGAGCCTCTCCTCGCCGTGATTGACCACCATGGCCGTCGCCCCTGACCTCCTAAATTGGCTCGAAGCCAAGCCCCACTGCACTTCCTCCCTCCACCAGAGCAACTCCCGCGGTCCACCCAAGCCCCTCCGCCCTTCGCCTACTCCTCCGGTGGCCTCTGGCCATGAGTCCCGCCGGTGCCCGATGCCTCTGTCCGCCGCGGCCAACATCTCGTCGACTGCTATGCCTAGGGACGCCTCCGTCTCACTCTCCTGCATCCGTGGATAGGTCGGGCGCCGCATGCGGTGGGCGGTACCGCCGGCAGGCCTCGTCGGGGCCGGCTCTGCCGTGGCCAGGCGCGGGTGAGAGGAAGGAGATGGTGCCGCCCTCGCCAGCTGGCCAGGCGGGCCCCACCACCACGCACGACCCCAACCGTCAGCCCCTCCGTGCGTTGACCCGGACCGGATGATGTGGTAAGTGGAAACGTACTGCCTGAAGTTCGTTTTCCTGGTCAAAAAGCGCATTTCCATTGAACTACGGCTGAAAGTGTGTTTCCTTTTGCAGAAAGCGTATTCCGCCCGAATGCGTTGTCAGTTTTCTCAGTCAGGGGCTTGTTTGCAGAAAACTTTTCACAGATAGGTCCCTGGCAAAAAATGCTTCATAACTTTTTGATCCTAACTCCAAATGAGGTGATTCCAAAGCCCACTTCTTCGTCTCTTCGAGCCCAAACTTTTGGTATCATTTTCATCATGTGTTCACATAGTGGAAATGACCATTTTGCCCTTGCTGTTAATCAGCCCCCTCCGGGCGAGGACTGTTTTCGGCAAATCTTTCTGCGATCCTTCTGCACTTCTCCCCGGTGTTTTCTTCATCCCCAGGCAAGCCACAATACCCACTTGCATGATGGCCATGCAGTAGCCATGGTTTTAAACTTGAATATTTAATAAATGTTTGCTTGTTTAAAATATGGTTATCGTTGTTTCGGTGATGCTTATGGGTTTGTGTATATTTTCATGCTATGTTCTTATACACTTGGTTGTCATGTATTCTTGCTAGTATTGCTTTGTATGCCATGCTTGGTAGTGGTACATGTTGATGTTGTTGATGGCCTTCGGTGCATGACTATCATCTGTTCCGAGTGCCGTTGTTCTGCATGTTTCTTTGCATCCAGTTGGTTAAACGCTTGCATGATAGCATTGTTGATATGTTCTTGCATGATATTTATTGTTGATGCTAGTAGTCATGCTATGTTTCTGAGAAGTGTATACTTGTGATGTTCACGCTAGTCAGTATGCCATGCTCAGTCAGATATATGATTTGTTGTTGATTTGTTAAGAAGTAATGCTGCACAACCATGCTGATGTTGATATCATGCTCATGCATTGTAATTGCATCATGTTATTTTATCATGGCTCAACATATTTGCATTCAAGTTTAACCGGACTTAATTGAACTTGAACAACTGTTGGCTGAGTCATGGTGCCACCATATCGGGCTGACAAGTGCAACCACATTTGCCTTTATGGGGAGGCCGGTAGTCATCCGTTGTCATGCCATTTGTCGGTGCCTCCAAAGAGGGAAGGTTATGGGTGTGCGTTACCCTGGCCCGGTAAGCCGACATAACCTTGTGAACCTGTTGTTGTTATGGTACCGTGTCCCCATTTGGGACTGTTTGTTTGCCACGACGGTGGTAGTTTTGCCTTTGGTAGGCTGGGTCACCCAGGACTAATCCCAGTAGGGAGTTGGTCGGGGTGGCCGTAAGAGTGTCATGGCAATGGGAGAGTTCTGTCGGAATGCCGTTGGTCCACCCGAATGGGAGTGTGAGGCCATGGATTCCGTGGTGTGGGTAAAGTACGCTACCTCTGCAGAGTGTATTAAATCTATCGATAGCCGCGCCCGCGGATAAGGGCCCAGTTCGTAGTTGGTCACACTATGGGTCAACAGTAATAATAATAACTTGATTAATAACAACCCTGGTTCGATGATGAGAAAGGGATTGGTTGTGATCGTGAGATGATCACCGTGGTATCGAGGATACCGAGTTGATGGATATTTGGTTGTCATCGTGAGGTGATCACCGTGGTATCGAAGATACCGAGTTGTTGGATATTCGTGATGTTGTGCGAGAATCGTGGGTAAAGATCAAGATCCTTGTGGTCATGTAATGATTACTACGGTATTGTTTATACCAAGCTTGATTTGATCCTGAGATGATCGTGTGATGTCCGAGGCTGGTAAGTGATGCATGTGATGGTTACGAGGTAACCCAAGCAGAATAAGTGGTGCATTATAGTGTCATCATGTTGCATGCTAGTATCGTCAGATTTATATGTCCATGCCATGCTCATATTGCTCTAGCTGTATCATGTTCATGTTGTTCATGCCATGTTGTCCTGATGATCTCATGATAATTCCTGCTTAACCTGTAATTGCCATGATGTTGTTTGTCTTGAATGCTTCTGTCTATTGTGAGCTTGCAAGTACATTCAATGTACTGACCTGGCGTGTCATGCCAGATTTGATTGCTTGTTTGTCGTGGATTCCTTGTTTGTGAGCTAGGATAAGCGTTCCAGCCAGAGTCCCTGCGGAGTGGAGTTCACCACCGTCGTCATTATTCCGCTGCTAGAAGTTATTCCGCTGCTTCGAGTTGTTCTGCTGCTTGCATAGAGCAACAGTGGCAGGCGTAGTGTCGCCGTGCCGATGTAATTCCTTGTTATATCGGAACTCCTTGTACCCAATATAGATTGTAATAAAGAGATGATTTGTTCTATGCTAAGCAGTGCCGTATTCCAGAAGACTTCTCCTTGATCTCTGGGCTGGAATACTGGGCGTTCCGGTTTCTCTGAGCCGGGGTGCCACACCTACGCATCAAAACCACAATGATTTTTCGTCAAGTATGTTGTTTTAACCTTCAACAAGGACCGGGCGTAGTCACACTCGATTCAACTAAAGTTGGAGAAACAGACACCCACTAGCCACCTGTGTGCGAAGCACGGCGGTAGAACCAGTCTCATGAACGCGGTCATGTAATGTCGGTCTGGGCTGCTTCATCCAACAATACCGCCGAATCAAAGTATGACATGCTGGTAAGCAGTATGACTATTATCGCCCACAACTCTTTGTGTTCTACTCGTGCATATAACATCTACGCGTAGACATGGCTTGGATGCCACTGTTGGGAACGTAGTATTTCAAAAAAATTCCTACGATCACGCAAGATCTATCTAGGAGAAGCATAGCAACGAGCGGAGAGAGTGTGTCCACGTACCCTCGTAGACCGAAAGCGGAAGCGTTAAGTAACGCGGTTGATGTAGTCGAACATCTTCGCGATCCAACCGATCAAGTACCAAACACACGACACCTCCGCGATCTGCACACGTTCAGCTCGGTGACGTCCTTTGAACTCTAGATCCAGCTGAGGCCGAGGGAGAGTTCTGTCAGCACGACGGCGTGGTGACGGTGATGATGAAGTTACCGGCGCAAGGCTTCGCCTAAGCACTACGACGATATGACCGAGGTGTAAAACTGTGGAGGGGGGCACCGCACACGGCTAAAGATCAACTTGTGTGTCTATGGGGTGCCCCCTCCCCCGTATATAAAGGAGGGGAGGAAGAGGAGGGCCGACCACAAGGGGCGCACCCAAGGGGGGATTCCTACTCCTAGTAGGAGTAGGTTTCCCCCTTTCCTAGTCAAAGTAGGAGAAGAAGGAAGGAGAGGAAGAAGAGAAGGAAAGGGGGGCCGGCCCCCCTATCCCTAGCCCAGTTCGGTTTGGGTTAGGGGGGGCATGCGCCACACCTTAGCCTACCTCCTCTCTTCCACCACTAGGCCCATGAGGCCCAATAACTTCCCGGGGGGGTTGGTAACCCCGGTACTCCGAAACTTATCTGAAACAACCCGAACCATTCCGGTGTCCGAATGTAGCCTTCCAATATATGAATATTTATGTCTCGACAATTTTGAGACTCCTCTCATGTCCGTGATCTCATCCGGGACTCCGAACAACCTTCGGTAAATCAAATCACATAAACTCATAATACCAATCGTCATCGAACGTTAAGCGTGCGGACCCTACGGGTTCGAGAACTATGTAGACATGACCGAGACACATCTCCGGTCAATAACCAATAGCGGAACCTAGATGCTCATATTGGTTCCTACATATTCTACGAAGATCTTTATCGGTCAAACCGCATAACAACATACGTTGTTCCCTTTGTCATCGGTATGTTACTTGCCCGAGATTCGATCGTCGGTATCACCATACCTAGTTCAATATCATTACCGGCAAGTCTCTTCACTCATTCCGAAATGCATCATTCTGCAAATAACTCATTAGTCACATTGCTTGCAAGGCTTATTGTGATGTGCATTACCGAGAGGGCCCAGAGATACCTCTCCGACAATCGGAGTGACAAATCCTAGTCTTGATCTATGCCAACTCAACAAACACCATCGGAGACACCTGTAGAGCATCTTTATAATCACCGAGTTACGTTGTGATGTTTGATAGCACAATAAGTCTTCCTCCGGTATTCGGGAGTTGCATAATCTCATAGTTAGAGGAACATGTATAAGTCATGATGAAAGCAATAGCAACAAACTAAATGATCATAGTGCTAAGCTAACGGATGGGTCTTGTCCATCACATCATTCTCTAATGATGTGGTCCCGTTCATCAAATGACAACACATGTCTATGGCTAGGAAACATAACCATCTTTGATAAACAAGCTAGTCAAGTAGAGGCATACTAGGGACACTCTATTTGTCTATGTATTCACACATGTACTAAGTTTCCGGTTAATACAATTCTAGCATGAATAATAAACATTTATCATGATATAAGAAAATGTAAATAACAACTTTATTATTGCCTCTAGGGCACATTTTCTTCGGATTGCATTTCATACAATAAAGCGACAACCATATGGCTCCTGCCAGTTGCCGATAACTGTTACAAAACATGATCATCTCATACAACAATTTATATATCATCACGTCTTGACCATATCACATCACAGCAAGCCCTTCAAAAAGAAGTTAGACGTCCTCTACTTTGTTGTTGCAAGTTTTACGTGGTTGCTACGGGCTTAGCAAGAACCGTTCTTACCTACGCATCAAAACCACAACGATTTTTCGTCAAGTGTGTTGTTTTAACCTTCAACAAGGACCGGGCGTAGTCACACTCGATTCAACTAAAGTTGGAGAAACAGACACCCACTAGCCACCTGTGTGCAAAGCACGGCGGTAGAACCAGTCTCATGAACGCGGTCATGTAATGTCGGTCTGGGCCACTTCATCCAACAATACCGCCGAATCAAAGTATGACATGCTGGTAAGCAGTATGACTATTATCGCCCACAACTCTTTGTGTTCTACTCGTGCATATAACATCTACGCATAGACCTGGCTCGGATGCCACTGTTAAGGAACGTAGTACTCCCTCCGTCCCCAAAAACATGTCGCGACGGCATTTTTACAAAAAAACCCTCTAGCTTCTCCCGACCAAACCGCGCTCCTCGTCGTCCTCCTTCGACAGAAGAAGCAACTGCGCTGCTCTCCGCCGCCGCAGCTTCCCTGCTCCCCGCCGCCGCAGCTGCCCTACTCCCCGCCGTCGCAGCCCCCCTGCTCCCCCGCTCTCCCGCCGCAGCTGCCTCCTGCTCCGCTGCCGCAGCTGCCACACGCCTGCCTCCCCAAGCTCCCCCCTTCCTCAAAAAGATCTTCGATTTCCCCAGCTACCGCCACGCTCTGCTCCGGCTGCGCCGGAACTGCCGTCGGAGAGCCCGGAGGCGCCGGATCCGGACCACCAACAACAACCTAAAGGCCGACGAGCAGCCAGGTGTCGTCCTCGCCGTCGACGACGACGGTGCCGTCGACGCCACGGAGCGAGGGCGAGATCCTCCAGTCGGCCAACGTCAAGAGTTTTGCCTTCATGGAGCTGATTTTCAGCTGCTGCTGCTGCCCCCGGTAGCGTCGGCACCGTGCGGCTGTACGAGGGCCGCGTCCAGCACTCGCTGAAGGAAATATGCCCTAGAGGCAATAATAAAGTTATTATTTATTTCCTTATATCATGATAAATGTTTATTATTCATGCTAGAATTGTATTAACCAGAAACATAATACTTGTGTGAATACATAGACAAACAGAGTGTCACTAGTATGCCTCTACTTGACTAGCTCGTTGATTAAAGATGGTTATGTTTCCTAGCCATTGACATGAGTTGTCATTTGATTAACGGGATCACATCATTAGGAGAATGATGTGATTGACTTGACCCATTTCGTTAGCTTAGCACTCGATCATTTAGTATGTTGCTATTGCTTTCTTCATGACTTATACATGTTCATATGACTATGAGATTATGCAACTCCCGTTTACCGGAGGAACACTTTGTGTGATACCAAACGTCACAACGTAACTGGGTGATTATAAAGGTGCTCTACAGGTGTCTCCGAAGGTACTTGTTGGCTTGGCGTATTTCGAGATTAGGATTTGTCACTCGGATTGTCGGAGAGGTGTCTCTGGGCCCTCTCGGTAATGCACATCACTTAAGCCTTGCAAGCATTGCAACTAATGAGTTTGTTGTGAGATGATGTATTACGGAACGAGTAAAGAGACTTGCCAGTAACGAGATTGAACTAGGTATTGAGATACCGACGATCGAATCTCGGGCAAGTAACATACCGATGACAAAGGGAACAATGTATGTTGTTATGCGGTCTGACCGATAAAGATCTTCGTAGAATATGTGGGAGCCAATATGAGCATCCAGGTTCCGCTATTGGTTATTGACCGGAGACGTGTCTCGGTCATGTCTACATAGTTCTCGAACCCGTAGGGTCCGCACGCTTAACGTTTCGATGACAGTTATATTATGAGTTTATATGTTTTGATGTACCGAAGGTTGTTCGGAATCCCGGATGTGATCACGGACATGACGAGGAGTCTCAAAATGGTCGAGACATAAAGATTGATATATTAGAAGCCTATGTTTGGATATCGGAAGTGTTCCGGGTGAAATCGGGATTTTACCGGAGTACCGGGAGGTTACCGGAACCCCCCGGCAGCATAATGGGCCTTAGTGGGCCTAGGTGGAAGAGAGGAGAGGCGGCTAGGGCTGGGCCGCGCGCCCCACCCCCTAGTCCGAATAGGACAAGGAGAAGGGGGCGGCGCCCCCCTTCCTTCTTCTCCCTCTCCTCTTTCCCCCCTCCCAAGTCCTAATCCAACTAGGAAAAGGGGGAGTCCTACTCCCGGTGGGAGTAGGACTCCTCCTGGCGCACCCCAAGGCTGGCCGCACCTCCCCCCTTTTGATCCTTTATATACGGGGGCAAGGGGGCACCCCATAGACACAACAATTGATCATTGATCTCTTAGCCGTGTGCGGTGCCCCCCTCCACTATATTACACCTCGATAATATCGTAGCGGTGCTTAGGCGAAGCCCTGCGTCGGTAGAACATCATCATCGTCACCACGTCATCGTGCTGACGAAACTCTCCCTCAACACTCGCCTGGATCGGAGTTCGAGGGACGTCATCGAGCTGAACGTGTGCTGAACTCGGAGGTGTCGTACGTTCGGTACTTGATCGATCGGATCGTGAAGACGTACGACTACATCAACCGCGTTGTGTTAACGCTTCCGCTTTCGGTCTACGAGGTTACGTGGACAACACTCTCCCCTCTCGTTGCTATGCATCACCATGAGCTTGCGTGTGCGTAGGATTTTTTTTGAAATTACTACGGTCCCCAACAGTGGCATCCGAGCCTGGTTTTATGTGTAGATGTCATATGCACGAGTAGAACACAAGTGAGTTGTCGGTGATATAAGTCATACTGCTTACCAGCATGTCATACTTTGGTTCGGCGGTATTGTTGGATGAAGCGGCCCGGACCGACATTACGCGTACGCTTACGCGAGACTGGTTCTTCCGACGTGATTTGCACAGAGGTGGCTGGCGGGTGTCAGTTTCTCCAACTTTAGTTGAACCGAGTGTGGCTACGCCCGGTCCTTGCGAAGGTTAAAACAGCACCAACTTAACAAACTATCGTTGTGGTTTTGATGCGTAGGTAAGAACGGTTCTTGCTAAGCCTGTAGCAGCCACGTAAAACTTGCAACAACAAAGTAGAGGACATCTAACTTGTTTTTGCAGGGCATGTTGTGATCTGATATGGTCAAGACATGATGCTAAATTTTATTGTATGAGATGATCATGTTTTCTAACCGAGTTATCGGCAACTGGCAGGAGCCATATGGTTGTCGCTTTATTGTATGCAATGCAATCGCCCTGTAATGCTTTACTTTATCACTAAACGGTAGCGATAGTCGTAGAAGCATAAGATTGGCGAGACGACAACGATGCTATGATGGAGATCAAGGTGTCGCGCCGATGACGATGATGATCATGACGGTGCTTCGGAGATGGAGATCACAAGCACAAGATGATGATGGCCATATCATATCACTTATATTGATTGCATGTGATGTTTATCTTTTTATGCATCTTATCTTGCTTTGATTGACGGTAGCATTATAAGATGATCCCTCACTAAATTATCAAAGTATAAGTGTTCTCCCTGAGTATGCACCGTTGCGAAAGTTCTTCGTGCTGAGACACCACGTGATGATCGGGTGTGATAGGCTCTACGTTCAAATACAACGGGTGCAAAACAGTTGCACACGCGGAATACTCAGGTTAAACTTAGCGAGCCTAGCATATAACAGATATGGCCTCGGAACACGGAGACCGAAAGGTCGAGCGTGAATCATATAGTAGATATGATCAACATAGTGATGTTCACCATTGAAACTACTCCATCTCACGTGATGATCGGACATGGTTTAGTTGATATGGATCACGTGAGAGGATTAGAGGGATGTCTATCTAAGTGGGAGTTCTTAAGTAATATGATTAATTGAACTTGAATTCATCATGAACTTAGTACCTGATGGTATCTTGCTTGTCTATGTTGATTGTAGATAGATGGCCCGTGCTGTTGTTCCGTTGAATTTTAATGTGTTCCTTGAGAAAGCAAAGTTGAAAGATGATGGTAGCAATTACATGGATTGGGTCTATAACTTGAGTATTATCCTCATTGCTGCACAGAAGAATTACATCCTGGAAGCACCGCTGGGTGCCGGGCCTGCTGCAGGAGCAACACCAGATGTTATGAACGTCTGGCAGAGCAAAGCTGATGATTACTCGATAGTTCAGTGTGCCATGCTTTACGGCTTAGAACCGGGTCTTCAACGACGTTTTGAACATCATGGAGCATATGAGATGTTCCAGGAGTTGAAGTTAATATTTCAAGCAAATGCCCGGATTGAGAGATATGAAGTCTCCAATAAATTCTACAGCTGTAAGATGGAAGAGAATAGTTCTGTCAGTGAGCATATACTCAAAATGTCTGGGTATAACAATCACTTGATTCAACTGGGAGTTAATCTTCCGGATGATAGCGTCATTGACAGAATTCTTCAATCACTGCCACCAAGCTACAAGAGCTTCGTGATGAACTATAACATGCAAGGGATGGATAAGACGATTCCCGAGCTCTTCGCAATGCTAAAGGCTGCGGAGGTAGAAATCAAAAAGGAGCATCAAGTGTTGATGGTCAATAAGACCACTAGTTTCAAGAAAAAGGGCAAAGGGAAGAAGAAGGGGAACTTCAAGAAGAACAGCAAGCAAGTTGCTGTTCAGGAAAAGAAACCCAAGTCTGGACCTAAGCCTGAGACTGAGTGCTTCTACTGCAAGCAGACTGGTCACTGGAAGCGGAAATGCCCCAAGTATTTGGCGGATAAGAAGGATGGCAAGGTGAACAAAGGTATATGTGATATACATGTTATTGATGTGTACCTTACTAATGCTCGCAGTAGCACCTGAGTATTTGATACTGGTTCTGTTGCTAATATTTGCAACTCGAAACAGGGGCTACGGATTAAGCGAAGATTGGCAAAGGACGAGGTGACGATGCGCGTGGGAAATGGTTCCAAAGTCGATGTGATCGCGGTCGGCACGCTACCTCTACATCTACCTTCGGGATTAGTTTTAGACCTAAATAATTGTTATTTGGTGCCAGCGTTAAGCATGAACATTATATCTGGATCTTGTTTGATGCGAGACGGTTATTCATTTAAATCAGAGAATAATGGTTGTTCTATTTATATGAGTAATATCTTTTATGGTCATGCACCCTTGAAGAGTGGTCTATTTTTGTTGAATCTCGATAGTAGTGATACACATATTCATAATATTGAAGCCAAAAGATGTAGAGTTGATAATGATAGTGCAACTTATTTGTGGCACTGCCGTTTAGGTCATATCGGTGTAAAGTGCATGAAGAAACTCCATACTGATGGACTTTTGGAACCACTTGATTATGAATCACTTGGTACTTGCGAACCGTGCCTCATGGGCAAGATGACTAAAACACCGTTCTCCGGAACTATGGAGAGAGCAACAGATTTGTTGGAAATCATACATACAGATGTATGTGGTCCGATGAATATTGAGGCTCGTGGCGGATATCGTTATTTTCTCACCTTCACAGATGATTTGAGCATATATGGGTATATCTACTTAATGAAACATAAGTCTGAAACATTTGAAAAGTTCAAAGAATTTTAGAGTGAAGTTGAAAATCATCGTAACAAGAAAATAAAGTTTCTACGATCAGATCGTGGAGGAGAATATTTGAGTTACGAGTTTGGTCTACATTTGAAACAATGCGGAATAGTTTCGCAACTCACGCCACCCGGAACACCACAGCGTAATGGTGTGTCCGAATGTCGTAATCGTACACTACTAGATATGGTGCGATCTATGATGTCTCTTACTGATTTACGCTATCATTTTGGGGTTATGCTTTAGAGACGGCCGCATTCACGTTAAATAGGGCACCATCAAAATCCGTTGAGATGACGCCTTATGAACTGTGGTTTGGCAAGAAACCAAAGTTGTCGTTTCTTAAAGTTTGGGGCTGCGATGCTTATGTGAAAAAACTTCAACCTGATAAGCTCGAACCCAAATCGGAGAAATGTGTCTTCATAGGATACCCAAAGGAGACTGCTGGGTACACCTTCTATCACAGATCCGAAGGCAAAACTTTTGTTGCTAAATTTTGGAATTTTTCTGGAGAAGGAGTTTCTCTCGAAAGAAGTGAGTGGGAGGAAAGTAGAACTTGATGAGGTAACTGTACCTGCTCCCTTATTGGAAAATAGTTCATCACAGAAACCGGTTCCTGTGATGCCGACACCAATTAGTGAGGAAGTTAATGATGATGATCATGGAACTTCAGATCAAGTTCTTACTGAACCTCGTAGGTCAACCAGAGTAAGATCCGCACCAGAGTGGTACGGTAATCCTATTCTGGAGGTTATGTTACTAGACCATGACGAACCTACGAACTATGAAGAAGCGATGGTGAGCCCAGATTCCGCAAAATGGCTTGAGGCCATGAAATCCGAGATGGGATCCATGTATGAGAACAAAGCATGGACTTTGGTTGACTTGCCCGATGATCGGCAAGCCATTGAAAATAAATGGATCTTCAAGAAGAAGACTGACGCTGCCGGTAATGTTACTGTCTATAAAGCTCGACTTGTTGTGAAAGGTTTTCGACAAGTTCAAGGGATTGACTACGATGAGACCTTCTCACCCGTAGCGATGCTTAAGTCTGTCCGAATCATGTTAGCAATTGCCGCATTTTATGATTATGAAATTTGGCAAATGGATGTCAAAACTGCATTCCTGAATGGATTTCTGGAAGAAGAATTGTATATGATGCAATCGGAAGGTTTTGTCGATTCAAAGGGAGCTAACACAGTGTGCAAGCTCCAGCGATCCATTTATGGACTGGTGCAAGCCTCTCGGAGTTGGAATAAACGCTTTGATAGTGTGATCAAAGCATTTGGTTTTGTACAGACTTTTGGAGAAGCGTGTATTTACAAGAAAGTGAGTGGGAGCTCTGTAGCATTTCTGATATTATATGTGGATGACATATTGCTGATTGGAAATGATATAGAATTTCTGGATAGCATAAAGGGATACTTGAATAAGAGTTTTTCAATGAAAGACCTCGGTGAAGCTACGTATATATTGGGCATCAAGATCTATAGAGATAGATCAAGACGCTTAATTGGACTTTCACAAAGCACATACCTTGACAAAGTTTTGAAAAAGTTCAAAATAGATCAAGCAAAGAAAGGCTTCTTGCCTGTGTTACAAGGTGTGAAGTTGAGTAAGACTCAATGCCCGACCACTGCAGAAGATAGAGAGAAGATGAAAGATGTTCCCTATGCTTCAGCCATAGGCTCTATCATGTATGCAATGATGTGTACCAGACCTGATGTGTGCCTTGCTATAAGTCTAGCAGGAAGGTACCAAAGTAATCCAGGAGTGGATCACTGGACAGCGGTCAAGAACATCCTGAAATACCTGAAAAGGACTAAGGATATGTTTCTCGTTTATGGAGGTGACAAAGAGCTCGTCGTAAATGGTTACGTCGATGCAAGCTTTGACACTGATCCGGACGATTCTAAATCGCAAACCGGATACGTGTTTACATTGAACGGTGGAGCTGTCAGTTGGTGCAGTTCTAAACAAAGCGTCGTGGCGGGATCTACGTGTGAAGCGGAGTACATAGCTGCTTCGGAAGCAGCAAATGAAGGAGTCTGGATGAAGGAGTTCATATCCGATCTAGGTGTCATACCTAGTGCATCGGGTCCAATGAAAAATCTTTTGTGACAATACTGGTGCAATTGCCTTAGCAAAGGAATACAGATTTCACAAGAGAACCAAACACATCAAGAGATGCTTCAATTCCATCCGGGATTTAGTCCAGGTGGGAGACATAGAAATTTGCAAGATACATACGGATCTGAATGTTGTAGACCCTTTGACTAAGCCTCTTCCACGAGCAAAACATGATCAGCACCAAGGCTCCATGGGTGTAAGAATCATTACTGTGTAATCTAGATTATTGACTCTAGTGCAAGTGGGAGACTGAAGGAAATATGCCCTAGAGGCAATAATAAAGTTATTATTTATTTCCTTATATCATGATAAATGTTTATTATTCATGCTAGAATTGTATTAACCGGAAACATAATACTTGTGTGAATACATAGACAAACAGAGTGTCACTAGTATGCCTCTACTTGACTAGCTCGTTGATTAAAGATGGTTATGTTTCTTAGCCATTGACATGAGTTGTCATTTGGTTAACGGGATCACATCATTAGGAGAATGATGTGATTGACTTGACCCATTTCGTTAGCTTAGCACTCGATCGTTTAGTATGTTGCTATTGCTTTCTTCATGACTTATACATGTTCCTATGACTATGAGATTATGCAACTCCCGTTTGCCGGAGGAACACTTTGTGTGCTACCAAACGTCACAACGTAACTGGGTGATTATAAAGGTGCTCTACAGGTGTCTCCGAAGGTACTTGTTGGGTTGGCGTATTTCAAGATTAGGAACGAGTAAAGAGACTTGCCGGTAACGAGATTGAACTAGGTATTGAGATACCGACGGTCGAATCTCGGGCAAGTAACATACCGATGACAAAGGGAACAACGTATGTTGTTATGCGGTCTGACTGATAAAGATCTTCGTAGAATATGTGGGAGCCAATATGAGCATCCAGGTTCCGCTATTGGTTATTGACCGGAGACGTGTCTCGGTCATGTCTACATAGTTCTCGAACCCGTAGGGTCCGCACGCTTAACGTTTCGATGACCGTTATATTATGAGTTTATATGTTTTGATGTACCGAAGGTTGTTCGGAGTCCCGGATGTGATCACGGACATGACGAGGAGTCTCGAAATGGTCGAGACATAAAGATTGATATATTGGAAGCCTATGTTTGGATACCGGAAGTGTTCCGGGTGAAATCAGGATTTTACCGGAGTACCGGGAGGTTACCGGAACCCCCCGGCAACATAATGGGCCTTAGTGGGCCTAGGTGGAAGAGAGGAGAGGTGGCTAGGGTTGGGCCGCGCGCCCCTCCCCCTAGTCCGAATAGGACAAGGAGAAGGGGGCGGCGCCCCCCTTCCTTCTTCTCCCTCTCCTCTTTCCCCCCTCCCAAGTCCTAATCCAACTAGGAAAGGGGGGGAGTCCTACTCCCGGTGGGAGTAGGACTCCTCCTGGCGCGCCCCAAGGCTGGCCGCACCTCCCCCCTTTTGATCCTTTATATACGGGGGCAAGGGGGCACCCCATAGACACAACAATTGATCATTGATCTCTTAGCCGTGTGCGGTGCCCCCCTCCACCATATTACACCTCGATAATATCGTAGCGGTGCTTAGGCGAAGCCCTGCGTCGGTAGAACATCATCATCGTCACCATGCCGTCGTGCTGACGAAACTCTCCCTCAACACTCGGCTGGATAGGAGTTCGAGGGACGTTATCGAGCTGAACGTGTGCTGAACTCGGAGGTGCCGTACGTTCGGTACTTGAACGGTCGGATCGTGAAGACGTACGACTACATCAACCGCGTTGTGTTAACGCTTCCGCTTTCGGTCTACAAGGGTACGTGGACAACACTCTCCCCTCTCGTTGCTATGCATCACCATGATCTTGCGTGTGCGTAGGAATTATTTTGAAATTACTACGTTCCCCAACACTCGCGCCGGCGGCCGGCGGGGCACGCCTTCGAGTACGCCGTGCGCTACGCCCTCGTGGACCTCGACCACCTCGTTGTTGTTATAAATTTTCCTCATTTGCGCTGAAGTGATTCAGTTCTCTGTTTGATGAAGGCGTCTACTGACGGTACCCAAGAGCGTGGGTTACGAACAGAGAACAAGATGAATAATCAGCTACTGCTATGACGCAGCGGTGCAAGAACAAGATGAACACCTCAACATGTGCATTGCTAGTCAGTGTTTACATGTCCATCTTCTCTGTTACTCAAATGTTCTAAACTTTCTGAATCTCTGAATCACTTCACTGAATGTGAGTAAAATCTGTTCATTTTCTGAACCACTTCACTGAATGTGTGTAAAATCTGTTCATTTTTTGGTTGGAATATTTGGACTAGTTCTGCTAGTTTAGAGTTTGGAGTATTTGCACAGTTAACTGAACAATTTTGCACAGATAACTGAACAGTTTTGCAAGCATTCGATCTCTGAACAATTTTGTTTTCTGTAAGATTTATACTGTCTCTAAATTCAGTCATGAACTATGAACTCTGAAATTAGTACTGTCCCAATAGCATTTTAAATATTGAAGTCAGGACTGCACTTTTAAAGTTCAAGATACTCCTGTAAATTAAACCTCAACTTGCAGAGTTGTTGTTTTCAGTTAACTAAAATTATAGTGACTACTCCTACTTTTTCCTTCTCCTCTGTTCTGAAACATCAGCTATCATATCTACAGTAGCTAGCTACTGTCAGAACAGAACACTGTATATCTATAGCTTCATTTTAGAAATTTAATTAGTGCATTTCTAAAATGGCAAAGATTATGGCGCAAATATTAGTTACATCACATCAAGCATGCCATGCCATCTTTGATTCTGTTTTTGCTGGTAACCTTGTGAAGTGAATAATCAGCATGGGCAATAAATATCCACTACTACTCCCACATTATGTCTTTGATTCTGTTTTTGATGGCACTGAATCTTGAAAATACTAGCAGAAGTAATATTGTCAACCACTGGGCCCCAAGGAGATATCATCATCAGTAGATATCTACAGTTTTATTACTGGAGCCACCATACAAACCATGCAAACCTCATATTCTTTTGTTAGCTAAGAAGATCTGCTCTAGCATTTAGCAGAAGGATTACCACCACTACTATCTTATGCTGTGTAGATACTTATAAGTTAATTAGGATCTTAGCTTAGAAGACCTGCTCTAGCACTAAGCAGAAGTTAATTTGGAGTACTATGACTTTTTGACAGTCTGTAAAACAGGGCACTTGCTTCGCAGGAAAATTGAAACTAAAAAATTGCAAGAGTTTTGCTTGATGTTATACTGCTATCCCATATCGAAACTGAAAATTTGTAAGATTTTTGCTTCATTTGGAGTACAAGTCCAAACCTGTATTGACAATACATGTTCTATTTTTCTATTGGTGATTAGATCCATATTGTCCTAAATTGCAAAGTAAGTTAGCACAAATTCAGTTTTAATCCAGATTATTCAAATAAATCCAAATATTTTAAATTAATTCAAATAACTAAAATTAATCCAAATCAATTCAAATAATTCAAATTCCAAATAACCCAAATTCCAATAAATTCCAATAAGGAGTTTATATACAAGGATTAGACAAGGCATACACAAGGGCATGACATAAGGGCATCTTTGTCCCCTCTTCACACAAGACATACACAAGGAGCACCTGACTACATGACATAAGGGCCTCTTTGTCCCCTCTTGACTACATTCTTTTCCTTTCTCTCGCCACTTCTTCCCTTCCCTTTACTTTTCTTTCTTTTCCCTTCTCTAGCTAATTCTTTCGTTTCATTTTCTTTTCCTATTGCAATTTCCATTTCTTCTATAATGGCCCTAGTATCAACAACTACCTGACTGTCACAATATACACTGGTTATTTCCATTCCAGCATTCTGAAAGCGATCCTTGTGCAAGTGGGGCAACTTATATTGATTTCCTACTTTGTCTTTCATAACTTCAAACATAACTGCTTCTAATGTGATAAAGCTTCTGTGCAACTTGTCGGGATCGTAGTTCTCGAATTCCTCTTCCACACCCTGTACCAGTTCCTGGATGTTTGTAGGTGACCTGTAGTCGGTTAGAGACTGGAGAGAGTTATGGAAGCAGAGGTCCAAACAATTTAACTTAGGGCTATTTGTGGGCTGTTGTAGCAATCGGATGTCAAGATCAGTTTGTTCCACAGCTTCTCGAAAAGCTACATCATTGGGAAGGACATGAGGCTTTGCGTTATCCTGTTGGATGAATATTGTTGCTCCCTCATCATCGTCAGGCCACTTATCCTGAATTGCCGGGATAACCTTATTGATTAGATAATCTCTGCACACAGGCGTAGTTACTTTCATTGATGTCAACACTTTTGTTCCCTTTGTTCTGTTCTGACTTGTCCGCATCGCCTCAGTCTCTTTGACAAATGCCCAAATTCCGATATTCCCATCGAATGTTAGCTCCCCCTCATTTTTATATGGAGGCCTGGCAACAGCTGTTAGGAACATTACCTTCCCAATGTTGTGAGTGTTTGACACGCTGCGCTTCGGTTCAGGTTCTCCTGGAAGTACATAGTAACTATTCTTCACTCTCGTCATGTCAAACCACTTTTCATCGATGTGAACCATATTCGTCATTGGTTTGAACATAGCCCGAGAAGTTGAGATCGAATTGCCATCGACCATGGACATACAAAATTTCAATCTCGCAAGCTTGTTCTCTAGCTTGAGGTGAGGCTTCACGGTGGTTGTGATGCGGTTGAGTTCATTCAACTAGAACCTCTTATGTAGGGTCAATCGGGCCACACCTAGAGACCGTGCCAGAGATCGAATTGTCCTTCTTTTATTCAGTGGGATTGTTGAGGTCCTCTCTAGATCCAGCTCCTTTCTCTTTCGGCCAGATCTTCCTGGCTTCTTGCTTGAGACATCTACTTCTTTGCCATCGGCAATTTGCTTTTTGGCGTCTTTCCAGATTCTTTCAACAGATCGTACACTTATGTCCAACTGGTTTGAGACTAGCAGCTTGTCGTCTCGTTGAACAGACCCATCTCTGAGCTCGATTACCAGCAAGGCGAAGTAAACACCATGCCTCTCCTTATCTGACAATTCTCTTCTCTTCTCTTGAAGTATCCAATTCATAACTTCATCCTCTTCCTCTTGAGCTTCATCCTCTTTCCCTTCATCTTCTTGAGGCATCCAATTCATAGCTTCATCGTCTTCCTCTTGAGGCATCAAGTTCAAATCCATAGTTCCATTCTCTGCCACTTGAGGTTCCTCCTGTTCAGAGATCCAATTCAAATTAATACCTTCATTGTCTTCCTCTTGAGGCATCAAGTTCAAATCAATAGTTTCATGTTCTTCCTTTTGAGGCATCAAGTTCAAATCCATAGTTATGTTTCCTGCCATCAATGACAAAAGATGAGTACACCATGGTACCATAACAAGAATATACACACACAAAATGAGTATGCAAGTCAAACAAGAAATGCATTTGCACTAGCCAAATAAGAATACACACACACAAAGTTATTACTGGAGCCACCATACAAACCATACACATGTCCAGATTAAACAAAAAGTATCATGTTCAAGCCAAATTTTGAAGATTGCAAATGACCATGACCATGATCAGCAGCAATTTTGAAAGCAAAATTCAGTAAACAAAATTATGTCGGTCCTGTCATTTAAATCCAAATAATTTTAATAAATCAAATAATTTTGAGCTGAATATACCGTGCATCTAATGTACTGTATATGTGTGTGCTGTCTAGATGCCAGCCAAAATGACAAGATGTTAAAAAGTCCTCATGACATTAACAAAATATAGGTAGCATTCAGCAAAAATGTTCACTCGTTTTAAAAATGTTCATGGTTTTGAAATGTTCCTAATATGTAAACAATTCTTGGCCGTGCCTCTGGAGGATCTGAATTTTGACTGAGCCTGGCATACAACTTGTGATACAGCAGTCCGAGATAATTTTGTGTCCACTATGTTTGTAAGTTAATGAGCTTTATCTCTTGCTCACTGCCTGATGCTTCTTTTTTCCTGCATTTCGATAGCTCAAAAATCTCTCTGCAATGGAGGTGAATATTGCTCAAAAATCTCAATATAGCTCAAAAATCCACTGGATGGATGGAGCCTCTTTTTTCATCTGAAAGACAACCCACATTTCTGAAGATAGATACACCTACAGTTTCAGCAGTGAAGTAGTACCACACTCTGATCTGATCTGTTTCCAACTGTAGTAAAAGTTGCTTATTTACTTATCAGCTGAGTACAAGTAGTGGAGATTGACTAGTTGTTTCCTTGTGCAAGGTTCACAGCAAAAAACTGGTGTTGAATTCACCGCCGGCTCCGAGACCTCGACAGGATGGACGGAAGGCGGATTGAAATCATTGCTGTGGCGCCGTATATTATATGCAGTCCCACGTTTTCCTCTTCCTTTATTTAGGTGAGCATCATCACAAAACATGCATCGTCAAACAGGTGTAGGTTGACTGAATATTGGGCAGGGATATTGATCTGAGCAGGATTTGTTTTTATCTCTGAACTTGTATGATATGTGAACCCCAAAACATGCATCGTCAGACAGGTGTAGGATGATGCCCCTCCATTTTTCACATCACAGACTAGACTAGGTGATCATTTTCTTTTTAAATGCTAGGAAAAGGTGAGGTGTTCACCATACTATAGAGAGCAGAAAGATTGATGGCTAGGGAAACTCATGGAGAAAAGAAGACAAAGTTCTTCAGTTAACATTGACTGACTGAATATCTACTGATTTTTTCAGTTAACTCATGGAGCCAATCCTTACAGTACCTTCTTCCTGATGAATGTAGCTCTGGCGGCGGCATGGGCAGACGAGCAGCAGCAGTACGGGTAGACGAGCAGCAGCAGTACGGGTAGGAGCTCCACCGGCGGCAGGGGACAAGCAGCCGCACGGGCGCACGGGCAGGGGAGAAGGAGCAGCACGGGCTTGCGCGGGAGATTGAGGAAGACACGCGGGAGATCGAGGATCACACGCACGAGCTCCCGGTCCACTGGATCATGGAGGCAGGCTCCGGCGACGCCGGTAGGGGATCGCGGCGGCGCACATGTGGGAGCTCCAGCAGGATGCGCGGGAGCACGATGGAGGACGCACGCGAGCTTGAGGAGGATGCACGGGGGTTCCAGGAGGGACGCGCACGGCAGGAGATTCCGACGAAGCCCACAGGCAGCAGGAGGGGACCGCGGTGGCGCAGGTCTGGGCTGCGGCGACGGAGGAGGTAATTGGCGACGTCGGCGAGAGCGGGTACTTGGAGAAGGTGAGAGCAGGTACTTGGCTACGGCGGATGAGCTCAGCTGGGCTCGCCGGCCCCTGGCGAATCACGCAGTTGGGCGGCGCCGGCCCCTGGCACCGCGCAGGCGACGGGCGGAGGAAGAAGACGGGGCGGAGGGACTTGTTTGAAACGCTTTTGAAACCATGAGGTTTTTTTTGCAAAATTACCAGTGAACTACGCCCGCGACATGTTTTTCGGGACAGAGGGAGTATTTCAAAAAAATTCCTACGATCACGCAAGATCTATCTAGGAGAAGCATAGCAACGAGCGGGAGAGTGTGCCCACGTACCCTCGTAGACCGAAACCGAAAGCGTTTAGTAACGCGGTTGATGTAGTCGAACGTCTTCGCGATCCAACCGATCCAAGTACCGAACGTACGGAACCTCCGCGATCTGCACATGTTCAGCTCGGTGACGTCCCTCAAACTCTTGATCTAGTTGAGGCCGAGGGAGAGTTCCGTCAGCACGACGGCGTGGTGACGGTGTTGATGAAGTTACCGATGCAGGGCTTCGCCTAAGCACTACGATGATATGACCGAGGTGTGTAACTGTGGAGGGGGGGCACCGCACACGGTTAAGAGAAACTTTTGTATTCTAGGGTGCCCCCCTCCCCACGTATATAAAGGAGGGGCGAAGAGGAGGCCGGCCTAGGAGGGGTGCGCCTATAGGGGGAGTCCAACTAGGATTCCCAATCCTAGTTGGAGTCCCCTTCATTTTCCAAGAGGGGAGAGAGGGAAGGAGTAGGAGAGGGAGAAGGAAAGAGGGGGGGCGCCGCCCCCTCCCTAGTCCAATTCGGACCAGCCCATGGGGGGACGTGTGGCCTCCCCTTGTGGCCCTTCTCTCCTTTCCACTAAGGCCTATGAAGGGCCAATACTTCCCCCGGCGAATTCCCGTAACTCTCCGGTACTCCGAAAAATACCCGAACCACTCAGAACCTTTCCGATGTCCGAATATAGCCTTCCCATATATCGATATTTACGTCTCGACCATTTCGAGACTCCTCGTCATGTCCGTGATCTCATCCGGGACTCCGAACAAACTTCGGTCATCAAATCACATAACTCGTAATACAAATCGTCATCGAACGTTAAGCATGCGGACCCTACGGGTTCGAGAACTATGTAGACATGACCGAGACACATCTCCGGTCAATAACCAATAGCGGAACCTGGATGCTCATATTGGCTCCTAGATATTCTACGAAGATCTTATCGGTCAAATTGCATAACAACATGCGTTGTTCTGTTTGTCATTGGTATGTTACTTGCCCGAGATTCGATCGTCGGTATCATCATACCAAGTTCAATCTCGTTACAAGCAAGTCTCTTTACTCGTTCCGTAATGCATCATCCCGCAACTAACTCATTAGTCACATTGCTTGCAAGGCTTATTGTGATGTGCATTACCGAGAGGGCCCAGAGATACCTCTCCGATACTTGGAGTGACAAATCCTAATCTCGATCTATGCCAACCCAACAAACACCTTTGGAGACACCTGTAGAGCATCTTTATAAGAACCCAGTTACGTTGTGACGTTTGATAGGACACAAGGTGTTCGTCCGGTATTCGGGAGTTGCATAATCTCATAGTAAGAGGAACATGTATAAGTAGAAAGCAATAGCAATAAAACTCAATGATCATAATGCTAACTAACGGATGGGTCTTGTCCATCACCTCATTCTCTAATGATGTGATCCCGTTCATCAAATGACAACACATGTCTATGGTCAGGAAACTTATCCATCTTTGATTAACGAGCTAGTCTAGTAGAGGCATACTAGGGACACTTTGTTTTGTCTATGTATTCGCACATGTATCAAGTTTCCGGTTAATACAATTATAGCATGAATAATAAACATTTATCATGATATAAGGAAATAAAATAATAACTTTATTATTGCCTCTAGGTCATATTTCCTTCAGATGAGTGTTGATAAACTCTCCACCATTATCACATTGGATAGCTAAGATGGGTAGGTTAAATTGTGTATGAACATAGGCATGAAAAGCGATGAGTATAGCATAAACATTTGATTTCTTTTGAAGTGAGAAACTCCAAAAGTAGTGGAAAAAAATGATCCACAACAATGAGATAATAGCTAAAACCAGAGATACTAGGAACATGGGATGTGCAAAGGTCACAATGTAAAAGTTGAAACGTATGAACTATATATGTTTGAGAATCATAAAACGGAAAGCCTAACATGTTTTCCTAACTGATAGGCATGACAGAGTGGCGGCCCACCTTTATTGTATGAAATAAACTTGGAATGTTGAAGACGTGACATGGTGTGATGATCGGGATGTCTGAGGCAGCGATGCGATAGTGATGACACAGTGGTTCTGAGGAGAGCTTCATCTTGTCGGGAACGACAGACGGGATGGAGGGGCTCGAGACTATTGTAGTGAAGGACCACAGCCCTGTAAGGAAACGCCTTCACCAAGAATCCGAAAGTATCAAATTAAACGGCAAAACAATTGTTAGTAGTGAGTTGGTGAACAAAGATAAGATTTTTAATAATGTAAGGAACGCTAAGAATATTATGAAGAGAGAGCAGTTGGGCGGAAGAGGGAAGCGTTGATTAACCAACATGAGTAGCAGAAACGAATTGGCCATTACCAATACTGTGACAGTTGGAGTGGAAGGTTTTAGAGAGGAGATAGTACCATGATCAGATGCCATGTGGGAGGAAGTTCCTGTGTCCATGTACCACTCCTCGTTCTCGGGAAGATGCATGTTGTTGAGGGCGTTCAAAAGTGTCGGGTCAAGGTGTCGCTGATGGCCGTTGTAGGTGGGAGTTGTTGAAGCTAGGTCGTATGCCACGTATGCCCGCGAGGAAGCAGCGGCAGGTCATGGGGCAAGGACGCCAGGAGCACGCCATGGTTGTAGTTGTGCTACTTTTTGAGTTTGTGTTAGTTTTTTCCTTGAAGAGAAAAGGGTGATGCAGCAAAGTAGAGATAAGTATTTCCTCAGTTAGATAACCAAGGTATCAATCCAGTAGGAGACAACGCACAAATCACCAATACCTGCACAAACAATCAAACACTTGCACCCACGCGATAAAGGGGTTGTCAATCCCTTCATCGTCACTTGCAAAAGTGAGATCTGATGGAGATAGATGAAACTAAACAAAAGATAAAGTAAATATTTTTGGGTTTTTTGGTTTATAGATTGGAAAGTAAAAGATTGCAAAATAGTAGATCGGAAACTTATATGATGGAAAATAGTAGATCGGAAACTAATATGATGGAAAATAGACCCGGGGGCCATAGGTTTCACTAGAGGCTTCTCTCAAGATAGCAAATAATACGGTGGGTGAACAAATTACTGTCGAGCAATTGATAGAAAAACGCAAAGTTATGATGATGTCTAAGGCAATGATTATGAAATATAGGCATCATGTCCGTGTCAAGTAGACCGACTCCTGCCTGCATCTACTACTATTACTCCACACATCGACCGACTCCTGCCTGCATCTAGAGTATTAAGTTTATAAGAACAGAGTAACGCATTAAGTAAGATGACATGATGTAGAGGAATAAACTCGAGCAATATGATGTAAACCCCATCTTTTTATCCTCGATGGCAACAATACAATACGTGCCTTGTTTCCCCTACTGTCACTGGGAAAGGACACCGCAAGATTGAACCCAAAGCTAAGCACTTCTCCCATTGCAAGAAAAACCAATCTAGTTAGCCAAACTAAACCGATAGTTCGAAGAGAATTACAAAGATATCAAATCATGCATATAAGAATTCAGAGAAGATTCATAGATAAGCTGATCATAAATCCACAATTCATCGGATCTCGACAAACGCACCGCAAAAGAAGATTACATCGGATAGATCTCCAAGAACATCGAGGAGAACATGGTATTGAGAATCAAAGAGAGAGAAGAAGCCATCTAGCTACTAGCTATGGACCCGTAGGTCTGTGGTAAACTACTCACGCTTCATCGGAAGGGCAACAGAGTTGATGTAGAAGCCCTCCGTTATTGAATCCCCCTCTAGCAGGATGTCGGAAAAGGCCCCAAGATGGGATCTCACGGGAACAGAAGGTTGCGGCGGTGGAAAAGTGTTTTCGTGGATGCTTCTCGAGGTTCGGGAATATATGTGAATATATAGGGCCAAAGGTTAGGTCAGGGGAGTCCCGAGGAGGTGGCAAGGCAGGTGGCGCGCCCTCACCCCTTGCCGCCGCCTCGCGGCTCTTCTGAATTCATCTCCAAGTCTCCGGGGTGTCTTCTGGTCGAAGAAAAATCATCGCGAAGGTTTTATTCCGTTTGGACTCCTGATATTCCTTTTCCGTGAAGCTCAAAAACAAGGAAAAAACAGAAATTGGCACTGGGCTCTAGGTTAATAGGTTAGTCCCAAAAATAATATAAAATAGTGTATTAATGCATATAAAACATCCAAAACAGATAATATAATAGCATGGAACAATAAAAATTTATAGATACATTGGAGACGTATCAGGCTTCCATGACGCTAGAGCGGGGTGTTGTTGAAGTTGTGCGCGCATGGGAAGGCCAGCCCAGGCATTGTACACCCAGGGCTCAGAGCGGCCCCGTCCTACATCCATTCTGCAAAGGGTAATTTTATTTTGTTGCGCTTCTTCCCATCTTGACGTCTGTGTGCACACTGGCAAGAGAGAGCAGCCCTCCTAAACAGCATCCCTCGAGAAGTTGTTGCACCGAGTGAGAGACGATAAGATTTTACGGCGGCATTTCAGCGTTATTTCTCAGGTGATTGAATACCCATCTATGATAACTTTTCCGATTAGCTATTAAGAGCATCTACAACTGGGCACCCGATATCCGTCTCATCCGCCCGGGCAGGCCGTCCGGTCACTGACTGGTCACAAAATACCGACCCAACCAGAGCTCTCAAATGGGCCTCAAACGCCCGGGCTGACCGGCACCCCTCATTGTTGGGGATCGTAGCAGAATTTTAAAATTTTCTACGCATCACCAAGATCCATCTATGGAGTTTACTAGCAACGAGAAGGAAGGAGTGCATCTACATACCCTTGTAGATCGCGAGCGGAAGCGTTCAAGTGAACGGGGTTGATGGAGTCGTACTCGCCGTGATCCAAATCACCGATGACCGAGTGCCGAACGGACGGCACCTCCGCGTTCAACACACGTATGGAGCACCGATGTCTCCTCCTTCTTGATCCAGCAAGGGGGAAGGAGAGGTTGATGGAGATCCAGCAGCACGACAGCGTGGTGGTGGATGTAGCGGGGATCTCGGCAGGGCTTCGCCAAGCTTCTGCGAGAGGGAGAGGTGTTGCAGGGGGGGAGGGAGGCGCCAGGGGCTGTGTTGTTGCTGCCCTCCCTCCCCCCACTATATATAGGGACCCCTGTGGGGGGCGCCGGCCCCGGGAGATGAGATCTCCAAAGGGGGGCGGCGGCCAAGGGGGAAGGGGGGTGGCTTCCCCCCCCAAGCCAAGTGGGGCGCCCCCACCCCTAGGGTTTCCAACCCTAGGCGCAGGGGAAGGCCCAAGGTGGGGCACCCCAGCCCACTAAGGGCTGGTTCCCTTCCCACTTCAGCCCATGGGGCCCTCCGGGATAGGTGGCCCCACCCGGTGGACCCCCGGGACCCTTCCAGTGGTCCCGGTACACTACCGATAACCCCGAAACTTTCCCGGTGACCGAAACTGGACTTCCTATATATAATTCTTCACCTCCGGACCATTCCGGAACTCCTCGTGACGTCCGGGATCTCATCCGGGACTCCGAACAACTTTCGGGTTTCCGCATACTAATATCTCTACAACCCTAGCGTCACCGAACCTTAAGTGTATAGACCCTACGGGTTCGGGAGACATGCAGACATGACCGAGATGCCTCTTCGTTCAATAACCAACAGCGGGATTTGGATACCCATGTTGGCTCCCACATGTTCCACGATGATCTCATCGGATGAACCACGATGTCGAGGATTCAATCAATCCCGTATACAATTCCCTTTGTCAATCGGTACGTTACTTGCCCGAGATTCGATCGTCGGTATCCCAATACCCTGTTCAATCTCGTTACCGGCAAGTCTCTTTACTCGTACCGTAATGCATGATCCCGTGGCTAACTCCTTAGTCACATTGAGCTCATTATGATGATGCATTACCGAGTGGGCCCAGAGATACCTCTCCGTCATACGGAGTGACAAATCCCAGTCTCGATCCGTGTCAACCCAACAGACACTTTCAGAGATACCCGTAGTGTACCTTTATAGTCACCCAGTTACGTTGTGACGTTTGGCACACCCAAAGCACTCCTACGGCATCCGGGAGTTACACGATCTCATGGTCTAAGGAAAAGATACTTGACATTGGAAAAGCTCTAGCAAACGAACTACACGATCTTTTATGCTATGCTTAGGATTGGGTCTTGTCCATCACATCATTCTCCTAATGATGTGATCCCGTTATCAATGACATCCAATATCCATAGCCAGGAAACCATGACTATCTGTTGATCAACGAGCTAGTCAACTAGAGGCTTACTAGGGACACGTTGTGGTCTATGTATTCACACATGTATTACGATTTCCGGATAACACAATTATAGCATGAACAATAGACAATTATCATGAACAAAGAAATATAATAATAACCATTTATTATTGCCTCTAGGGCATATTTCCAAAAGTCTCCCACTTGCACTAGAGTCAATAATCTAATTACATTGTGATGAATCGAACACCCATAGCGATCTGGTGTTGATCATGTTTTGCTCTAGGGAGAGGTTTAGTCAACGGATCTGCCACATTCAGGTCCGTATGAACTTTACAAATATCTATGTCTCCATTTTGAACACTTTCACGAATGGAGTTGAAGCGACGCTTGATATGCCTGGTCTTCCTGTGAAATCTGGGCTCCTTCGCAAGGGCAATAGCTCCAGTGTTGTCACAGAAGAGAGTCATCGGGCCCGACGCATTGGGAATCACCCCTAGGTCGGTAATGAACTCCTTCATCCAGATTGCTTCTTGCGCTGCCTCTGAGGCTGCCATGTACTCCGCTTCACATGTAGATCCCGCCACGACGCTTTCCTTGCAACTGCACCAGCTTACTGCCCCTCCATTCAAAATATACACGTATCCGGTTTGTGACTTCGAGTCATCCAGATCTGTGTCGAAACTAGCATCGACGTAACCCTTTACGACGAGCTCTTCATCACCGCCATAAACGAGAAACATATCCTTAGTCCTCTTCAGGTACTTCAGGATATTCTTGACCGCTTTCCAGTGTTCCATGCCGGGATTACTTTGGTACCTTCCTACCAAACTTACGGCAAGGTTTACATCAGGTCTGGTACACAGCATGGCATACATTATAGACCCTATGGCCGAGGCATAGGGGATGACACTCATCTTTTCTCTATCTTCTGTCGTGGTCGGGCATTGAGCCGTGCTCAATTGCACACCTTGCAATACAGGCAAGAACCCCTTCTTGGACTGATCCATATTGAACTTCTTCAATATCTTGTCAAGGTATGTACTCTGTGAAAGACCAATGAGGCGTCTTGATCTATCTCTATAGATCTTGATGCCTAATATATAAGCAGCTTCTCCAAGGTCCTTCATTGAAAAACACTTATTCAAATAGGCCTTTATACTTTCCAAGAATTCTATATCATTTCCCATCAATAGTATGTCATCCACATATAATATGAGAAATGCTACAGAGCTCCCACTCACTTTCTTGTAAACACAGGCTTCTCCATAAGTCTGTGTAAACCCAAACGCTTTGATCATCTCATCAAAGCGAATGTTCCAACTCCGAGATGCTTGCACCAGCCCATAGATTGAGCGCTGGAGCTTGCATACTTTGTTAGCATTCTTAGGATCGACAAAACCTTCCGGCTGCATCATATACAATTCTTCCTTAAGAAAGCCGTTAAGGAATGCCGTTTTGACGTCCATTTGCCATATCTCATAATCATAGAATGCGGCAATTGCTAACATGATTCGGACGGACTTCAGCTTCGCTACGGGTGAGAAAGTCTCATCGTAGTCAACCCCTTGAACTTGTCGATAACCCTTAGCGACAAGTCGAGCCTTATAGATGGTCACATTACCATCCGCGTCCGTCTTCTTCTTAAAGATCCATTTATTTTCTATGGCTCGCCGATCATCGGGCAAGTCAGTCAAAGTCCATACTTCGTTTTCATACATGGATCCTATCTCGGATTTCATGGCTTCTAGCCATTTGTCGGAATCCGGGCCCGCCATCGCTTCTTCATACTTCGAAGGTTCACCGTTGTCTAACAACATGATTTCCAGGACAGGGTTGCCGTACCACTCTGGTGCGGAACGTGTCCTTGTGGACCTATGAGGTTCAGCAGTAACTTGATCCGAAGCTTCATGATCATCATCATTAACTTCCTCCCCAGTCGGTGTAGGCACCACAGGAACATCTTGCCGCACTGCGCTACTTTCCGGTTCGGAAGGGGTGACTATCACCTCATCAAGTTCCACTTTCCTCCCACTTACTTCCTTCGAGAGAAACTCTTTCTCCAGAAAGGACCCGTTCTTGGCAACGAAGATCTTGCCTTCGGATCTGAGGTAGAAGGTATACCCAATAGTTTCCTTAGGGTATCCTATGAAGACGCATTTCTCCGACTTGGGTTCGAGCTTTTCAGGTTGAAGTTTCTTGACATAAGCATCGCATCCCCAAACTTTTAGAAACGACAGCTTAGGTTTCTTCCCAAACCACAATTCATACGGTGTCGTCTCAACGGATTTCGACGGAGCCCTGTTTAAAGTGAATGCGGCAGTCTCTAAAGCATAGCCCCAAAATGAGAGCGGTAGATCGGTAAGAGACATCATAGATCGCACCATATCCAATAGAGTGCGATTACGACGTTCGGACACACCATTTCGCTGAGGTGTTCCAGGCGGCGTGAGTTGTGAAACGATTCCACATTTCTTTAAGTGCGTACCAAATTCGTGACTTAAATATTCTCCACCGCGATCTGATTGTAAGAACTTTATTTTCCTGTCACGTTGATTCTCAACCTTACTCTGAAATTCCTTGAACTTTTCAAAGGTTTCAGACTTGTGTTTCATTAGGTAGACATACCCATATCTACTTAAGTCATCAGTGAGAGTGAGAACATAACGATATCCTCCGCGAGCCTCAACACTCATTGGACCGCACACATCGGTATGTATGATTTCCAATAAATTGGTTGCTCGCTCCATTGTTCCGGAGAACGGAGTCTTGGTCATCTTACCCATGAGGCATGGTTCGCACGTGTCAAATGATTCGTAATCAAGAGACTCCAAAAGTCCATCTGCATGGAGCTTCTTCATGCGTTTGACACCAATGTGACCAAGGCGGCAGTGCCACAAGTATGTGGGACTATCGTTATCAACTTTACATCTTTTGGTATTCATACTATGAATATGTGTAACATCACGTTCGAGATTCATCAAGAATAAACCATTGACCAGCGGGGCATGACCATAAAACATATCTCTCAAATAAATAGAACAACCATTATTCTCGGATTTAAATGAGTAGCCATCTCGAATTAAACGAGATCCAGATACAATGTTCATGCTCAAAGCTGGCACTAAATAACAATTATTGAGGTTTAAAACTAATCCCGTAGGTAAATGCAGAGGTAGCGTGCCGACGGCGATCACATCGACCTTGGAACCATTCCCGACGCGCATCGTCACCTCGTCCTTTGCCAGTCTCCCCTTATTCCGTAGTTCCTGTTTTGAGTTACAAATATGAGCAACCGCACCGGTATCAAATACCCAGGAGCTACTACGAGTACTGGTAAGGTACACATCAATTACATGTATATCACATATACCTTTGGTGTTGCCGGCCTTCTTGTCCGCTAAGTATTTGGGGCAGTTCCGCTTCCAGTGACCACTTCCCTTGCAATAAAAGCACTCAGTCTCAGGCTTGGGTCCATTCTTCGACTTCTTCCCAGCAACTGGCTTACCGGGCGCGGCAACTCCCTTGCCGTCCTTCTTGAAGTTCTTCTTACCCTTGCCTTTCTTGAACTTAGTGGTTTTATTCACCATCAACACTTGATGTTCCTTTCTGATCTCCACCTCCGCTGATTTCAGCATTGAATTTACCTCAGGAATGGTCTTTTCCATCCCCTGCATATTGAAGTTCATCACAAAGCTCTTGTAGCTTGGTGGAAGCGACTGAAGGATTCTGTCAATGACCGCGTCATCCGGGAGATTGACTCCCAGCTGAGACAAGCGGTTATGTAACCCAGACATTCTGAGTATGTGCTCACTGACTGAACTATTTTCCTCCATTTTACAACTGAAGAACTTGTCGGAGACTTCATATCTCTCGACCCGGGCATGAGCTTGGAAAACCATTTTCAGCTCTTCGAACATCTCATATGCTCCGTGTTTCTCAAAACGCTTTTGGAGCCCCGGTTCTAAGCTATAAAGCATGCTGCACTGAACAAGGGAGTAATCATCAGCACGTGATTGCCAAGCGTTCATAACGTCTTGGTTCTTTGGGATGGGTGCTTCACCTAGCGGTGCTTCTAAGACATAATCTTTCTTGGCAGCTATGAGGATGATCCTCAGGTTCCGGACCCAGTCCGTATAGTTGCTGCCATCATCTTTCAGCTTGGTTTTCTCTAGGAACGCGTTGAAGTTGAGGACAACGTGGGCCATTTGATCTACAAGACATATTGTAAAGATTTTAGACTAAGTTCATGATAATTAAGTTCATATAATCAAATTATTCAATGAACTCCCACTCAGATAGACATCCCTCTAGTCATCTAAGTGAAACATGATCCGAGTTAACTAGGCCGTGTCCGATCATCACGTGAGACGGACTAGTCAAGATCGGTGAACATCTCCATGTTGATCGTATCTTCTATACGACTCTCGACCTTTCGGTCTTCCGTGTTCCGAGGCCATGTCTGTACATGCTAGGCTCGTCAAGTCAACCTAAGTGTATTGCGTGTGTTCCGAGGCCATGTCTGTACATGCTAGGCTCGTCAACACCCGTTGTATGCGAACGTTAGAATCTATCACACCCGATCATCACGTGGTGCTTCGAAACAACGAACCTTCGCAACGGTGCATAGTTAGGGGGAACACTTTCTTGAAATTATTATAAGGGATCATCTTACTTACTACCGTCGTTCTAAGCAAATAAGATGCAAAACATGGTAAACATCACATGTAATCAAATAGTGACATGATATGGCCAATATCATTTTGCTCCTTTGATCTCCATCTTCGGGGCGCCATGATCATCTTCGTCACCGGCATGACACCATGATCTCCATCATCATGATCTCCATCATCATGATCTCCATCATTGTGTCTTCATGAAGTTGTCACGCCAACGATTACTTCTACTTCTATGGCTAACGCGTTTAGCAATAAAGTAAAGTAATTTACATGGCGTTATTCAATGACACGCAGGTCATACAAAAAATAAAGACAACTCCTATGGCTCCTGCCGGTTGTCATACTCATCGACATGCAAGTCGTGATTCCTATTACAAGAATATGATCAATCTCATACATCACATATATCATTCATCACATCTTCTGGCCATATCACATCACAAGGCACATGCTGCAAAAACAAGTTAGACGTCCTCTAATTGTTGTTGCAAGTTTTTACGTGGCTTGTATAGGTTTCTAGCAAGAACGTTTCTTACCTACGTAGAACCACAACGTGATATGCCAATTTCTATTTACCCTTCATAAGGACCCTTTTCATCGAATCCGTTCCGACTAAAGTGGGAGAGACAGACACCCGCTAGCCACCTTATGCAACTAGTGCATGTCAGTCGGTGGAACCTGTCTCACGTAAGCGTACGTGTAAGGTCGGTCCGGGCCGCTTCATCCCACAATACCGCCGAAACAAGATAAGACTATTAGCGTCAAGAAGAATTGGCAACATCTACGCCCACAACTGCTTTGTGTTCTACTCGTGCATAGTAACTACGCATAGGCCTGGCTCATGATGCCACTGTTGGGGTCGTAGCAGAATTTTAAAATTTTCTACGCATCACCAAGATCCATCTATGGAGTTTACTAGCAACGAGAAGGAAGGAGTGCATCTACATACCCTTGTAGATCGCGAGCGGAAGCGTTCAAGTGAACGGGGTTGATGGAGTCGTACTCGCCGTGATCCAAATCACCGATGACCGAGTGCCGAACGGACGGCACCTCCGCGTTCAACACACGTACGGAGCAGCGACGTCTCCTCCTTCTTGATCCAGCAAGGGGGAAGGAGAGGTTGATGGAGATCTAGCAGCACGACGACGTGGTGGTGGATGTAGCGGGGATCTCGGCAGGGCTTCGCCAAGCTTCTGCGAGAGGGAGAGGTGTTGCAGGGGGAGAGGGAGGCGCCAGGGGCTGTGTTGTTGCTGCCCTCCCTCCCCCCCCACTATATATAGGGACCCCTGGGGGGGCGCCGGCCCTGGGAGATCAGATCTCCAAGCGGGGGCGGCGGCCAAGGGGGAAGGGGGGTGGCTTCCCCCCAAGCCAAGTGGGGCGCCCCCCACCCCTAGGGTTTCCAACCCTAGGCGCAGGGGAAGGCCCAAGGGGGGGCGCCCCAGCCCACTAAGGGCTGGTTCCCTTCCCACTTCAGCCCATGGGGCCCTCCGGGATAGGTGGCCCCACCCGGTGGACCCCCGGGACCCTTCCGGTGGTCCCGGTACAATACCGATAACCCCCGAAACTTTCCCGGTGACCGAAACTGGACTTCCTATATATAATTCTTCACCTCCGGACCATTCCGGAACTCCTCGTGACGTCCGGGATCTCATCCGGGACTCCGAACAACTTTCGGGTTTCCGCATACTAATATCTCTACAACCCTAGCGTCACCGAACCTTAAGTGTGTAGACCCTACGGGTTCGGGAGACATGCAGACATGACCGAGACGCCTCTCCGGTCAATAACCAATAGCGGGATCTGGATACCCATGTTGGCTCCCACATGTTCCACGATGATCTCATCGGATGAACCACGACGTCGAGGATTCAATCAATCCCGTATACAATTCCCTTTGTCAATCGGTACGTTACTTGCCCGAGATTCGATCGTCGGTATCCCAATACCCTGTTCAATCTCGTTACCGGCAAGTCTCTTTACTCGTACCGTAATGCATGATCCCGTGGCTAACTCCTTAGTCACATTGAGCTCATTATGATGATGCATTACCGAGTGGGCCCAGAGATACCTCTCCGTCGTACGGAGTGACAAATCCCAGTCTCGATCCGTGTCAACCCAACAGACACTTTCAGAGATACCCGTAGTGTACCTTTATAGTCACCCAGTTACGTTGTGACGTTTGGCACACCCAAAGCACTCCTACGTCATCCGGGAGTTACACGATCTCATGGTCTAAGGAAAAGATACTTGACATTGGAAAAGCTCTAGCAAACGAACTACACGATCTTTTATGCTATGCTTAGGATTGGGTCTTGTCCATCACATCATTCTCCTAATGATGTGATCCCGTTATCAATGACATCCAATGTCCATAGTCAGGAAACCATGACTATCTGTTGATCAACGAGCTAGTCAACTAGAGGCTTACTAGGGACACGTTGTGGTCTATGTATTCACACATGTATTACGATTTTCGGATAACACAATTATAGCATGAACAATAGACAATTATCATGAACAAAGAAATATAATAATAACCATTTATTATTGCCTCTAGGGCATATTTCCAACACTCATATCCGTCCCAAATGTAGGGCAGATATGAGGCGGTCTGGGCATGCCCGGGCGCGCCCGCCACATCAGCCCGACCCACTGCTGGCCCACCCCGACCCAAAAAAAAACCCTGTCCGGCAGAAACCCTAACTCACTCCACTCCGCTCCGTTCCTCCCCTCCCCTTCCCGACGCTTCCATTTCCCCAATATGCCAAATCCCTAGCGCCGACGAGCATGTCCAGCACCGGCAACCACTACGACGGTAGCTCCAGAGACGAGGAGGATTTGGCGCTCCGTATTGCGCTCGAGCGCTCGCGAGTCGATACGGGCGGCAGCTCCGGGTCCGGTGCGACGCCCCCTGTCGCCCATCGCGCCGGCGCCGGCCCATCCCGCCCCACGCACGGATCTGCGAGGCCTGCCAGATCTGCTCCTCCCGCCCGACGGCCTCCTCCACCTCCGGCCGCTGCTCCGCGCGGGCAGCGCTGGCTTCTAGGGCCCGCTCAGCCGATGCCGCGGTTGCGGACTCCAGAGTCCGAGGCATGAGCTGCCCGCCGCGAGACGCAGAGGGCTAAGGAGATGGCGGGCGGGCCAACGGGTCTGCGTAGTCCGCCCACCGCCGCCGGGTACCCGACGAGGAGGACCGTCTCTTCGAGTGGGCATGCCGCCGGTCACTGACTGAGGAGACAAAGGCCCGAAGGCTCCGGAGGCTCAACGCCAAGCAGCTCCGGCTCGGCATTGAGCAATCCGAGCGGGAGGTGGCGGAGGCAGCGAGAGAGGCGGCGAGGGTGGCCAAGCTCAAGCGCCAGTAGGACCGCGTCGGCCGGCGCTTGCAAGGCTTCATCATCATCTCTGATTCCTCCTCCTCCGACGGGTCTGACGTGGACCCACCTCCTACGGCGGACTCCTACAGCTGCGCCCACGACCGGAAGGGCAAAGGGCCAGCGAGGAAGCGGTGAAGGCCCGCCTTCTATTTCAAGTTTTTAGTTGTAGTTTGAACTTGTCCGCCGTATTATGTGTATTATGTGAACTGTCGCTATCTTTCGGTGATCCGGTTGTGATCTGTTGATGAACCGGTTGTGCATTTGTATGTCCGCTTATAATCTACGTAGTTTTTATCAACGTTGCATGGTTTAGTAATGAAAATAGGGGACGGAATATGAGATACGTGGTGTAAAGACGCGGATATAAGGAGTGCTCGGTCAATGCCCGCTACAATGCCCGGACGCGTCTGCGGGTGTTTGGGGGACCGTCTTTGCCGGGTCCGGCTGTAGATGCTCTGAGCTACCACCACTTCACCGATCTGGCAGGTCGGCTACGACCACCCTCAAAACACGCACGCGCACACACGCGCACACATATAAGAGACGGATCAAGGATAGGACGTCACCTTGAATTCTATCACAGGAATCTTGAAGCCAACCAAGACACAAATAAGGTAGTGAAACTAGTGCGGTTAGATCTCAGTTGACTAAGTCTCAATCAAGTCGTTGAACATGTAAAAATGAAAAAAGTTAAAAAATGCACGGATCTCCATGTATGATGGCACAATAAAACATCAACAGAGATTTGGTCAAGTCTCAGTCAACTGAGATTTAGCAATCCCGAAACTACAAAGATACAACAGACTCCAGTTCGAATAAAAAAGATACTCCAAAATCAAACAAAAAAGGTCACTCCTTGCAGAGAAAGATATTCAACCCCATATCCATCTGCCATCGCCCATTGGTGATTGGTGTGCCTCATCCAAGTTGAAGCAGCAGATCCATTTTTTCAGAAAGATGTTGATGGGAGTTGGCGAACACTCGAGATTGTTGCATATAGATTAGCTGAAATTGCTTAATACGAGTACGTCCGCACACACGTTCTCATTGGTTATCAAACAATGTTAAGCAACCTATCCCTCTCCGCCTCTCGTCCCGTAGAGGCATGGTGGTCTCGCATGCCATGCATGTCCTACTCCTACGAGGCACAGCCAAAGGCAAAGCAGCCATGTGCTTGTTACAGTCTACAGGCCTCCAAGTCCGAGACGCTGCGTTCTCTAGATCACAGCTTTGCCCCGTACAAATGCGTACTAGGGGCGATGCCTGCCTCCAGCCTCGAGATCCCGATCGATGCTACTGTAATTGCTACACACGTTATTTCCTTTTCTGCGAGAATTGCTCTAGCTAGTACTACAAGCTAGTATAACCTTGCAAAACGCTAGTATTGTATTGTGAGACGGAGGGAGTAGCTCGCAAATTAAAACACACGGGTATGAGCTCCAGATGATCTCTCAATTGTCGGTGCGTCTACGGTTTGCTCGCTTTACTGGCTCGTGGCAGCTGTGCCCACTCGCACTCGGCCCATGCCCCGTAAATCATGATGCCCAGCCCCAGCTACATGTCACGTAGCGTCCTGCCTGCCTGCGTAGGCGCTCGCCCGGTCGTACTCGTACGTGCGTGCAACGGTACGTTGCAGGATGGGCTTGGCTGGCGTATCCTAGACTTTGGCGACTAGCGGTGCCTCAGCAGGATCGTCTGCTCAGCTTTACAGTTTAGCTGCACTCTATCTGGACGTGCGCGCGCACATAGGATAGCTGTCCTGGGTCAGTGCGGACAGATCGAGACCGATGGCAATCATCGCGTACCAATCCGGCTTGGTTCCACGGAACGCACTTGTAGATCGAGCTCGAGCGGGCGTGTGGGGGACGTTTCTACATTTCCTTTTTTTTTAGGATTTCTTCATTTCCTATAACAGCGCCTTGAGCGCCGCTTAGAGCAACTCCAATTGGGCGACCACGGCGATTTCGTCCGTTTTTTGTCCGTTTGGATCGGCCGTCCGCCCTGTTTTTCATATGGGTCGGCAGCGCCCAACGTGCCGACCCATATGTGCAGGCGTGGCCAGCTGGCCGCCCAATTTTACATTGATTTGCATTGCATTCAAACATATGTGAAATAAAATAACAAGCAAAATAGTTTAGCCGTCCAAATAAATAGTATAGTTTTACAAGCCAAATACAAATAAAAATGTTTCACATAGTTTTGCAAACGAATAAAAGAAGATACATCTATTGGTTGCCAACATGAGTCCACATATACTCAACCAAATCATTTTGCAATTGCACGTGAGTTTCCCAATCACGCATATCTTCATGAAACTGAGTGAACTGCTCAAACAAATGTTGCCGCTACTCCATGCTCAGGCACAACATTCTCACCCTGAAACTGAAAGCCTTGATCGTACAGACGTTCCGGGCGCTCGTCTTCTACGATCATATTGTGCATGATCACACAAGCAGTCATCACCTCCCATAGTTTCTGCGTGCTCCAAGTATTAGCAGGATACCGAACGATGCCCCATCGAGATTGCAAAACACCAAAGGCACGCTCGACATCCTTTATAACACTCTCTTGCTCTTGGGCAAATCTTTTCCTTTTCTCTCCGATAGGGTTGGGTATCGTCTTGATAATAGTGGTCCACTGAGGATAGATACCGTCACCCAAATAGTACCCTTTTTTATAGTTGTGGCCGTTGACAGTAAAGTTCACCGGTGGGCTGTTGCCTTTGGCAAGCCTAGCAAACACTGGCGAGCGCTGAAGCACGTTGATATCATTGTGTGATCCATCCATGCCAAAGAAAGAGTGCCAGATCCAGAGATCTTGAGACGCCACGGCCTCTAGTATGACAATGCAAGCCCTGACATGTCCCTTATACTGCCCTTGCCAAGCATAAGGGCAGTTCTTCCACTCCCAGTGCATGCAGTCTATGCTGCCAAGCATCCCCGGGAAGCCCCTGCTGGCATTCATCGCCAACAAACGGTTGTATCTTCAGTTGTCGACTCTGTCAAGTACTCAGGGCCAAACACAACAATCACAGCCTTGCAGAACTTATACAGGGACTCTAGGCATGTAGACTCGCTCCAACAGACGTACTCGTCAATGAGATCACCGGGCACTCCGTATGCAAGCATTTGGATGGCGGCAGTGCATTTCTGATAAGAGGAGAAACCAATCTTGCCAACGGCATCCTCTTTGCACTCGAAGTAGTCATCATAGCCGACCACTCCCTCTCTAATACGGTTGAAAACATGCCTACTCATACGGAACCGGCGGCGGAATTTGTGATGTTTGAACGACGGGTTTGTTGTATCAAAGTAGTCCTTTCAGAGAAGGAAATGCCCGCTCTCTCGGTTACGATTCAACGCCGGAAGGTGGCCCGGAATGGAGCCACGGAACAATGGCCGCTGGTTGTTGAGGTGGTGATGGACCAACACGACAGCCAATATCTCCTCCTCGTCGTCGGACGACGAATCGTCGGAGTCGCAAAGGAAATTGTGGAAAAAGAACTCGTCGGCGGAGTCCATTTTCGTACCTTGGCAAACTGTCGAACAGCTTGCGGGCGTCGAAGGAGACGGCCGGAGAGGGGAGACGCGGCGCCCACAGACCAGCTAGCTGCCCTGCCGGCGTCCGACGAGCGTGCCGGTCGGATGTGGCGGGGGCGGCGAGGCGTCTTCTTGGTCGCGGGCGGCTGTGCGGTTGGGAAAGCGGCGGCGGGAACCAGTTGAAGGTCGCAAAACGGCGACGGCGGGCGACTGGGGGTAGGGGCGGCGTTGCTGGGCGGATGTGGAGGCGGCGGCAGCTGGAAGAGTCGCCGACAAAAATGGGCGGCGGCGTCGGTGACGGAGGAGGCGGGGCGAGGGTTGCTTGTTGACCCGGGGGGAGGTGAGAGGGAGGCCAATGTGCCACAGACCAGCGGGCCCGGGGACAGGAGTAGGCGAGCGCGCGCGTCCGTCGCGTGTCCGCGCCGATGCAAATCAGGCTCAAAAATGGGCCAGGAATGGGTCACCTGCGGACAAAAAACGGACGCGCGTCCGTTTGGATCGGCGCGTTGGGCCACCTTTTCTGTCCGCGCCGACCCAAACGGATGGTTGCGGACGAAATGGGTCGCCCCATTGGAGTTGCTCTTAAAGACCATTCCTGGCCCATTTTCTTTTCTCTTCGATTTTTTTGGCGTTTCCACATCAGTTTTCAACGATTTCATTTGTTCTTTCCTTTTTTTCCCTTTTTCAAACTAGGCGAAGTTTTTAAAATTCAATGATTTTTTCACATTGATGAAATTTTTGAAATTGATGATCTTTTTTCAGTTTTGTGAACTTTTTTCAGTTCAATGTTTTTTTTCTATACATTTTTTAAAAATTGATGAACTTTTGTTAAAATTCAATGACATTCTTGAAAATTTGATGAACCTTTCCCAAATTTGCAAAATAAAAATAAATCTACGATGTTTTTAAAAAAGTGATGTTTTTTTCTTTCAAACATTCGAATTTTTTCTTCAAAAATGATGAACTTTTTTAAAAATAATGATTTTTTTATTTTTTTATGATTTTTTAATCTTTTATGGTTTGTCGAGATTCATTAGTTTTTAGAAAAGTCAACGGTTGAAGCGGGTCACATGCCTGCCCGAGAGCGAACAAAGCAGGTCACATACCTGCCTGAGAGCGAACAAAGCAGGTCACATACCGACCCGAGAGCAAACGAAACAGGTCACATACCGACCCGAGAGCGAACGAAGCAGGTCACATACCGACCCGAGAGCGAATGAACCAAACATTGATTTTTTTTTTATTCAAGCGAACAAAGCAGACACGTGTCCCTTGTTGGGACAGACCCAGGTCACGAGTGCATGACTGTCAACGAGCACAAGGGGCGCTGAACACGCTATATAGGAGGTAATCATTTCCCTGTCTGAAAAAGTTTCTGGATTGTAGGGGCGGTCGAGGCTGAATTTTGGGCCAAGCCTCATAGTTGGGGAGGTCGCTATATTTTTTACAGCAACCAGGCCGTGCTACATTCTAGTGAGTCCCTACGTCGCTGGACGCAGCTATGTGTCGCCTGCAGCAACTGGGTGTCCTATGTCTCGCATTAAGCGAGACAGGAGCGAACCCCTCGCTGAAGGTAACCGCCACTTGGGTCAGCCCACGCCCGCGAGAAACACCAGCATGTTTTCTGTTTTGTTCTTTTTCACGTGGTTTTTTTTTCTTTTTTTCTTTTGTTTATACTTTAATATATATAACACTTTAAAAACGCATTTGAAAAATGCTGAACAAGTATTTTAAAGATGTTAATTTCTTTAAATTGTTGAAAAAGTAATTAAAATTGTTTAAGTATTTAAAATGTTGATCAAGTATTTAAAAAATGTTGAATAAGTATCAAAAAATGTTGAACGAGCATTTGGAAATGTTGAATAAGTATAAAACAATGTTGAACGAGTATTTGAAAAATATTGAACAAGTATTAGAAAAATGTTGAATAAGTACTAAAATGTTGAGCAATTATTTAAATCCATAGTTGTGTTCTCCTATTTGTACTCATAACAAGAGTATACAATACATGAATGGTTCGCATATAATCATAACAAGAGTGCACAGAAAAAACAGAGTATATAAGGCTGCCATGGCACCATTTCTAGAAAGGATGCCATGGCACTTAACAAATTCAGAAGCTTGCATTTACTTATGCTTTACACTATTCACTATCAATTCTAAGTCACCATTTCTGCTTCACATTTCTAGAATGGGATTTCGAGGTATTCAGAAACAAGGAAACAAGGAAAATTCATGGTCAGAAACTGGAGTCATGAAGGCTTATTGTAGGAAACAAGGAAAATTCCAGCAAGGCATGATTTCACTAACCTTTGGTACTACTCAAGTAAGTTTTGAACCTACTCCTACTCCTACTCCTGGTCCATTCTAACTACTCAAGGAAAATTAAGTAACTGAATACCAGCAGCTTTCTGAAAATGTTGGGACTTGGCCATAAAAAATCTGAAGTTTAAACTTGGCCATGATATGAAGTTTAAACTACTCATGCATATAATCTTGTTGAATAGAAATTGACACTAGAAGTACTGAAAATGGACACTAGAGTAATTACTGTCTACAGAAAATGGACACTTATTGATTCCCATTCAACAATATAGTGACACTAGAGTAATTACTGGAGATCAACAGGCAACAACAGCATCGATCCTGAAAATCTAAATGAAAATGTATGCTACAAATTCAAACAACAATACCAATCCACACATTTATGGGTGTCTATTTATGCTCTTTTTCTGTTTATGATTTTGTTTATGTTCTCAAGCACATTTCCAGTGTAACAGTTTGACAAAAAACACATGGTCTTTTTAACAGTTTTCTGTTTAATTTGATGGAAATAATCTTAAGCAAATCTCGAGCTTTTTGTCATTTCCACTTGCTGGCCATTTTTGCCAATTAAAATTCATGGAATGAGCAACAATGAACATGTATATGAAATATTTTGGATGGCCCAAATGTAGACTGTTGTTATGCTTCATGTCCATTTTGATACTATCTTTGATAGTCCGAATTTCCATCAAAAACAGAGTGTAGTTACTCTGTTTCAACAACTACTAAAGTCAAAATACAGGGCAATACTCAATCCATTCTTCTGAGTTAAGTACAGGGCAAAATACATATCTCTGCATTTTGTTTGGAACTGTGCCTTGAGTATGATATTTACTGATAATCATTCAAATTACTCAGACTGGATATTTACTGATAATCATTCAAATGATCTGAGAGTTGCATATACTCACAGACCATGCATTCTGTGGAAAACATACATCAAATGCTAGTTGTTCACAATTCAAAATAACTTCACAGGGATCTTCTGAATTTATACATAATGCCTTGTAAATTGATGGAGTACAGTAGTTGACAATCATTTGATGAAACACTGAATACAATTGACATTTTTATTTACTCCATTGACACTGCAATTGACATTTTTATTACTCCAATTAACACTGCAATTGACACTCATGGAGTACTTCATTGACACTGCAACTGATACTGCAATTGACACAGGTTCAGAGTACTGTACCTGCAGCCAACAGCAGCAGCAGAGGCATTCAGCAGTCGCCAACGGCAGCAGCTGGATGGGGACGGCAGGCGGCAGCGGCAACAGCAGGTGGCGGGCAGGCGGCAGCAACAGCAGCAGGTCCGCGTGGTCGTCTCGCCGCCGGGGAAGATCCGCGTGACCCTGCCTGCCGAAGTAAGCGAGAGGGCAGCGGCGGCCGGGGTTGGCAGCGGCGGCTGGGGTTGCCGCGGGCTTGAGGAACCGGCCAGGGACGCGAGCAGAGTGACTAAGAGGAGATGCCCGTCGAGGTGGTCGCCTTGGAGGAGCAGCCGCAGGTGGGCGGCGAGGCACCGGCGAAGGTGGGCGGCGGTGCAGGTGGGCCTTGGTCGCCCGCTGGCCGACGGTGGCTACGACGGCCGCTTGGTCCAGCCGCGGGCGAAGGAGGAAGAAGCAGAGGTGAGGGGGGATTAGCAAGAAATTTAAAACCAGAAGGGTTGTATGCCAGTCCGATTCGAACCCGAGGTGGCCTGGGTCTGTTCCCCAACCAGAGCCAAGGTTCTATATAAACGAAGCCTGGGCTGCTCCGGCTGGTAACCTATTCAAAAGCACAAGTCTGTTGTACTTTGGAGAAAGAGAGAAAGAGAGCCATGGTGCTTACGCACAAGGAGGAGGGCGACGACTGCTATCTCCCGCCGCCGGTGGTCATCGGGCCCGACGAGGACGGTGTGAGAAAGGTTATCGAGTACCGCATAGAAGAGGGCATGGTTCTAAAGGTGACCACGACCACCCGCTCCCGCTCTAAACTCGCCGCCAAGGAGCACCGCTCGTGGGCCAGGTTCGGCGACGCCACCGACGACGACGCCACCTTCCGCTCACGTAATCCTCCGCACCCAAACGTGTTCTCCTCCCAGGAAGTCTTTCTCGATCGCCCTGGGATTGGCAGCAGAGCTGCAAGAGGCGGTCCAGTGGCGGCCATGCTCGCCGGCGAGCGAGATGGTTCCGTGGTTTGCAGGACCTGCAAGAAGGGCTACCACTGGACGTCAAGGTGCCCATACAGTGACCTTTATTCCCAGCTGGAAGCCTTGGATGAGCAGCCGAAACCCGCGTGTGAAGGAGGTCGCTCCGCCGCATACGTTCCTCCAAAGTTGAAGCCTGGGGCGGTGACAACATGAGGCGGAGGAACCACGACAACACCGTCCGCGTGGACAATCTTTCGGAGAAAGTCCGTGATCCAGACCTTCTGGAGCTGTTTGCCGCGGTTGGCCCGGTTCGCCGTGCACATGTCGCCGTGGATCGCAGGACAGGGTCTAGCAAGGGTTTGGATTCGTAGAGTTCGTCCGCAGAGCAGATGCTGAAAGGGCTATCCACACCCTCGATCGTTACGGCTACGATCACCTCATCATCCGTGTGGAGCGACCAGAACGACGCGTCGCCTGAGCTAACCTCCGTGTGTTTGGACGGCACTGGAATCTTTGAGAGCTGGGCGTCGGCAAAAGCTTGGCTCTGGTCATCCTCACATCTTGTGTGGTATAGCATTCTCTTAGGAATAGGATCTCACCAAGTTATTTGCATATGCAATATCTTGTTGCATTGATCATGTATCTATGTGTTATTTTTTTTATTTTTTTGCGAATGTATCTATTGTTATTTAGATATGCAATATCTTGTTTGCATTGATCATGTAACCATATTCTTTATGATCACTCGCCATGTATTTATTTATATTTTGAAAATACATTCTCAATCTATCTGGAATTGGTAGGTCTCATTTTTAATCATTGTAAATTTTATACCTACTAATAAATCTCTTAATACGACCAAAATATTTTTTTACCATACCGAGCCATTTATATATTATTGTTGAAATATGGAAAATGCATATACTTTATAGTGCAACAGAATGATTTAATAAGTAGCAACATACTATGTTCACTCAGCAAAAGTTGTTCGTTCAGAAGTAGGTGCTTAGGGCACTTTGGGAGGACTAAAATCAATAAGAATGAGACCGAACTTGTCATTTCCCACTTGGCTCATGCCCCTCCTTGACATTACACTTCTTGGTAATAATGCATATTGAGAAATACGCTATAAGCTATTTTCAGTTTGCTAAAAAAATCATAAGCTCCATGGAATATTGGTAGGTTAACACTTTTGTAGAACAGTAATTAATAGTCCAGAAATACACAAAGTGAACCATGCAATTCTTTCTAAAGTTAACCATTGTTATGACCGACTAAAAAAACATAGTAGTGACCTTAAAAAAAGTGAGGCCAATAGCAGTCGCGCGAAGGTTCTGTGGAGTGCGTGTTTCCTCACCGCAACGGAGTTGTCATGTGTTTACTCCTCCCATAGGAGCAGGCTTCCCGATTGGTTTGTGCTTGTGATCTCCAAATTTGCCATGACAAATGATTTGTAATTCATACCATTTTTCTACATTATCTCATCAATTAGACATCAGTTTTATTTCATATACCATGACAAATTACAATGAATTAGAGATCGTTTGCCTCGGCAAATTATCATCAATTAGCAAATTTACAATCTTTTATAGCTAACATCTTTTTCTGGTAAATAGTTGCCATCGCATAATTGCTATGAATTTTCATAGACCATGTCAAAATGCTATTAATTTTTAGAGACCATTTTCCCATGTAAATGCACAATGTTCTCTAAATTTCCCATGTATTAGAGATCTCTAAATTTTGCCATGAAAATGATTTATAATCCATACCATTTTTTCTACATTTCTCATGAATTAGATATCGCTTAGTTTCATATTCCATGGCAAATTACTATGAATTCGAGATTGTTTGCCATTGAAAATTATACATCATGGGGTCTGCAATGCTTGTTAAAGCTAGGCATTTTGTTTTAAAGATGTGTTTCCATGGCAACTAAAAGCATATGTTGCCATGACAGTAACTTTTTGTTGTGTATTTTCCATAGCAATTTGAAGAATGTTGCCATGGTTACTTAAAAAATTGCCATACTTTTTGTAAAAAAATACAATGACATACATTTTTCCACATTTGCCATCAATTAGGGATCATTTCCTTCGTACTCTATCATGGCAAATTCATTTTTTACCATGGCAAAAGAAATGGACCATTCAATTTTATTTTGAGGCCATGGCAAATATATCTTGTATGTGCAATGGCCAATCTCCTTTTTCTAACCATGGAACATCTTTTTCTTTGACAATGGCAAATCTTTTTCTTCACAATGGCAGATCTCCTTTCTTTGGCAAATGCCAAATATCTTTATGGGCGACGGAAAATCTATTTATTTTACAATTGCAAATTCCTTTTTTGGACCATTTGCTATTATTAGTTTTAAGTTTTTTTTTTCCAAATTCTTACTGTATGGACCATGCATGTTTTTTCTTTTGGGCTTTTGAAAATTTTACCGAACAACCCATGGTCTTGATTTCGTTATGTCATCATAGCAAATTTATTTTTTGGACTGAGGCAAAAGATTGAATATTTTTTGTACCATGGCAAAAAATGATTATTTTGGACCATGTCAGATCTATTGTTTGCACCTTGGCAAAAAGTTGAAATTTTTTTACCACATCAAAAAAATGACCATGGAAAATTTATTCTTCAGACCATGGCAAATTCGTTTTTCTACACAACAAGGCATTTTTTATCTTATGCACCGTCATAATTTTCTGTTTGGATTTTTTTGAAACACGGCAAATTTTGTTGAACAAAACATGATAAATTATGTTTGTATATACCATGGCAAATTACTTGTACATCACATGAAAAAAAATGACTTTTTCATGAGGCTTTTCACAATTTTTCTTTGTATCAACCATTTTTGCCATCATATTATTTGAAACAAATGGCAACTTATAGGTTCATACATGATTGTTATGTTCTTTAGTTTTCCATGCATGGCAAGTGTAACATTTCATGTACGTCAGTTTACATACAACCACCATGGCTAATTTTTGTGTATATAAGATATTTTAAGATTTAGCAAACTTTTGTACGAACAGCCACCCACTAGCTGGTTGTTTGTACTTCTTAAGGCATTGCAAAATAAAATCAGCGCATTTTTTATCTGATCCATTTTGAACATGATGGTAGTTTTGTTTTTATATTATGGCAGTTTGATTTATTTTAGTTTTGATATTCGAAGTCATGTCCAAATAACAGTCTTAGGCTTTTGGTTCTAGTAGCATGAAACTGGGCTTTTTATTTGGTATAAGAATGACGCTGGGAGGGGGAGGCCCATGAAAAAGGCCCCGCCGCCGGTCCTACTCCTTCCTGCCCAGGCCCCAGCATATCTGTCGTTCGCCTGGTATTGTGGTTCTTTTGGAATGTTACAAACATTTCTTAAAAATTACATGAATAACTTTTTACACTATATTAACATTTTTCTAAAAGTGTGTTTAAATTTTTCAAAAATTTAAGTAAATTAATGTTTGATTATGTGTATTTAGAATATTTCTAAATAGAAACAAATGTAATTTTTATAGAAACCTAGAAACAAATGTAATAAAACAGAAAAAATGCATACGTGCACTAGCTCGTAAAAGTGTGAGCCTCGCTCGTGTCACGCATTGGGCCTGGCCCAACTAGGGGAGCTGCACGCGTTGTTGTCTAAAAAAGAAGAATCGTTTTAAGAGCAACTCTAGCAGATGTTGTATATTTCCATCCCGCAAAAACAGGTTATGGCTCCCCCTAAAACGAATTTACGGTATGATATGTGTGTCGGCAGAATAGATCCCGTATAAATTGTTATAAATTAGCATAAAGTCCCCTAAAAGCAAAATCTAAATTCCAATTGGATCCATGCACGACCAAGGCGAAGATGAGGATGGCGTTGATGCCATAATGCAGGTTGGGGTTGCACAGGGAGATGGTCACCACGGCGTTGTACGACAGGAGCTGGAGCGGCGGCCTCGTAGTGGAGTTGGGGGCCGGGGCAAGCTCGAAGCACGTGAGAAAGGGCGTTGTTGGCGCTGGCCGTAGATGGCTTCACAATGATGAAGGTGAAGATGAGGATGGCGAGGACGAGATGGCGGCCGTGGTCCAGCTGCAGCACTCCCACTCGCACTACTGCCACCATTCGTGAGACCAATCACGCTGCCAGAAGCCCGCGGGTTGCTCAGCTGATTAGTAGATCTTTCCGGGTGGAGGCTGGGGGAGGTGGCTCAACTAGGAGCGTGGAGCTGGAGCATGCATGACAAGGGGAGAAGAAGGGGTCTAGAGCCGGAGACTTGTGTCAAGGGGTGGGTCCTGGGACGCCGTCGTCCCCGTCGCTTGAGTGTGGCCGCGTCCGGGGAAGGGGAGCGGCACGACCGTGTCTAGGGGAAGGGATGTGGCGCCCGGATAATTAAGCTATAGTAACTTTCTACTAATGATGCCACGTCACCTCGATTACTGTTGCTAATCTCACGTTAGTTCGAAACTGATTTAAATTCAAATTCAAAATCAAGCAAACAATAAAAGTTTTCAAATATTAAAACTAAAATGTTCGGGGTGAGCCAAATAATCCATACTAAATATTGGTGTAGAAACCACACTCCTCTAAAGTATTTAAATGCACCATCGCAATTAAAACAGCGGCAAAACTGTTATTTAATAAATACTTTTAAATAATAAATAATTACAAAACTATTTTATTTAGGTGCCAAAATTAATGTGGCAGTAGTATATTTATAAATACAAATTTAGGTGCTAGTGTTAATTTTTATAAAACTGAAATAAAAAGGAACAAAAATAAAACAGAAAAAAAGGAAAAGACTAAACAAAGAAATAAAGTCAAACAAGAGAAAAGAGAAAAGCCCCCACCCCCCACTGGGCCACGGCCCAGCTAACCGGCCAGCCCACTAACCTAGCCGGCCCACCCCCACTCCCCATAGCCCCCCACTCCACCCCGAAACCCTAACCGAACCAACCCACTCCCCCCTCACTCCCTCGTCCCCCCGATCCAGATCGGATCGGGGCTGCCCCCGTGGCCATCGCCCGGTGCCGCCTCGTCGGCCCCCGCCCTCGTCCTCGCGCCCCCGTCCCCTCTCCCTCAACGACTCCCCTCGCCGCGCAGACCGCGACCGCGCCCTCGACGCCCGACGCCACCCCGCCGCTCGAAGCCGGAGCCACCACGCCCGCCCGGCTCCGACACCGTCGCCCTGGACATCCCCGCGGGACTGCGTCGTCCTCACCCCCGCCGCGCCGGACTGCCCCATCCCTGCCTCTTCTTCGTCGGTCCTCCCCGCGCCTCGCCGCCCCTCGTCTCTGCAACGCCGGTGAGGCCACGGCCTCCCTCTCCTCGCACTCCCCCTCCCCGTTTCGACGTCGCCGTGCCCGCCGCCCCGCATCGGCGCCTCCCCTGCTCTCCCTCGCGCGGGATCCCACGCCGCGCCTAACCGCGTGCCCGCGCCTGGGCCGGCACCCCGCTAGCGCCCCGTGCCGCGCCTCGCGTTGGCGAGCCCGCCCCGGCTCCCCTGCAGTTGCTCGCTACGGCCGTCGCCTTCGTCCCGCACCCGCCGCTCCGCCCCTGGCCTCGTCGCCGAGCGCCTCCCCCTGCCACCACCACCTCCAGCCGCGTCCCCCTGCGCCCGCTCCGCCCAGCCGGTTCGCGACCACCCCTCCGCCGTCTCCCCTGGTCCTGGCCGCCGGCGAGCGCCGTGCGTGCCCAGCGCCCCTCGGGCATGCGCCCGTTCGGGCTATGCCCGTTAACCAGCGCGCCCGTTCCAGTGGCCCATTGGCCACTGACAGCCGGGGCCCGGAACCTTGAGAACGTTTATAAAAAAAAGAAATAAAAAATATAAAGAAATAATAATAATAAAAATAATTAACTTAATTAATTTTGATTAATTAAACTAAACAACCAATTAAGCTAATTAAACATTAGTTACCTAATTAACCTAATTAGCTAATTAAGTAGTCAATGACAGTGGGGCCCACCCCTAATTAATCCTGATTAGGTTAATTAATATGTTTACTTAAAATATGTCACTGACCAGTGGGACCCACTGGTCAGGTTGACCAGTCAACCCCTGTTGGCTGCTGACGTTAGCATGACATCATGCTGATGTCATAAATCCAGTTTCGAATTAAATTAATTCTGTTAATTCTAAAAATGATTTTAAACTTTGAAAATTAATATAAAATAAACTGTACCTCGGATGAAAATACTTTGTACATGAAAGTTGCTCAGAACGACGAGACGAATCCAGATACGCAGCCCGTTCGTCCGTCACACACCCCTAGCATATCGAACACGCAACTTTCCCCCTCCGGTTCATCTGTCCGAAAACGCGAAACACCGAGAATACTTTCCCGGATGTTTTCCCCCTTCATCGGTATCACCTCATACCGCGTTAGAACACGTCTAGCTCTGCCTGTTGTCCTGTTATGCACTTGCTTGCTATGTATTTACTGTTTCTCCCCCTCTTCTCTTCGGTAGACCCCGTGACGATGCTGATGCCCCTGTGATCGACTACGGTGTTGACGACCCCTCCTTGCCAGAACAACCAGGCAAGCCCCCCCCTTGATCACCAGATATCACCTATTCTTCTCTATACAGCTTGCATTAGAGTAGTGTAGCATGTTACTGCTTTCGGTTAATCCTATACTGATGCATAGCCTGTCATTGTTGCTACAGTTGTTACCCTTACCTGCTATCCTACTGCTTAGTATAGGATGCTAGTGTTCCATCAGTGGCCCTACACTCTTGTCCGTCTGCCATGCTATACTACTGGGCCGTGATCACTTCGGGAGGTGATCACGGGTATATACTATATACTTTTTATACATGACACATGTGGTGACTAAAGTCGGGTCGGCTCGTTGAGTACCCGCAAGTGATTCTGATGAGGGGGCTGAAAGGACAGGTGGCTCCATCCCGGTAGAGGTGGGCCTGGGTTCCTGACGGCCCCCGACTGTTACTTTGTGGCGGAGCGACAGGGCAGGTTGAGACCACCTAGGAGAAAGGTGGGCCTGGCCATGGTCGGCGTTCGCGGATACTTAACACGCTTAACGAGATCTTGGTATTTGATCTGAGTCTGGCCATTAGGTCTATACGCACTAACCAACTACGCGGGAACAGTTATGGGTACTCGACGTCGTGGTATTAGCCGAAGCTCTTTTTGACGTCAGCAACGGAGCGGCGCGCGCCGGATTGGACTGGAACGCCTGCTAGGCTAGGTCTGCTTCCGGCCGCCCTCGCAACGTGCAGGTGTGCAATGGGCGATGGGCCCAGACCCCTGCGCGCATAGGATTTAGACCGGCGTGCTGACCTCTCTGTTGAGCCTAGGTGGGGCTGCGACGTGTTGATCTTCCGAGGCCGGGCATGACCCAGGAAAGTGTGTCCGGCCAAATGGGATCAAGCGTGTTGGGTTATGTGGTGCACCCCTGCAGGGAAGTTTATCTATTCGAATAGCCGTGTCCCTCGGTAAAAGGACGACCCGGAGTTGTACCTTGACCTTATGACAACTAGAACTGGATACTTAATAAAACACACCCTTCCAAGTGCCAGATATAACCCGGTGACCGCTCTCTAACAGGGCGACGAGGAGGGGATCGCCGGGTAGGATTATGCTATGCGATGCTACTTGGTGAACCTACCATCTACTCTCTTCTACATGCTGCAAGATGGAGGTGGCCAGAAGCGTAGTCTTCGACAGGATTAGCTATCCCCCTCTTATTCTGGCATTCTACAGTTCAGTCCACCGATATGGCCCTTTACACATATACCCATGCATATGTAGTGTAGCTCCTTGCTTGCGAGTATTTTGGATGAGTACTCACGGTTGCTTTTCTCCCTCTTTTCCCCTTTCTATACCTGGTTGTCGCAACCAGATGCTGGAGTCCAGGAGCTAGAGATCCCGAGGATGATTCTACGTGGAGTTCAGCTTCGAGGAGTAGTTAGGAGGTCCCAGGCAGGAGGCCTTGCCTTTTCGATCGTTGCTACTTTTGTGCTAGCCTTCTTGAGGCAAACTTGTTTAACTTATGTCTGTACTTAGATATTGTTGCTTCCGCTGACTCGTCTATGATCGAGCACTTGTATTCGAGCCCTCGAGGCTCCTGGCTTGTATTATGATGCTTGTATGACTTATTTATGTTTTAGAGTTGTGTTGTGATATCTTCCCGTGAGTCCTTGATCTCGACCGTACACGTTTGCGTGCATGATTAGTGTACGATTGAATTGGGGGCGTCACAAGTTGGTATCAGAGCCGACTGCCTGTAGGAATCCCCCTTCCAAACTCCTTGGCCGAAGTCGAGTCTAGTCATTGAAAAACTTCTACTAACATGGCTGTGTGGCTTATGGGCCCATGTCGCCATTGGGTGGTATTAGGATCTTTTACTCCTTGTCTATACTCTGGGACTCTGATCTCTCTTCTATTCGGGTTAAGTGAATTTTGCTAAATCTAACATTAGGATCTCGTTATCACTTTCACCCGGAGAGCCCCTTATTACTGATGATCGTCTGCTGCACGTGAAGACCCTGAAGATACTCTCCGCTGATAACCCGAGAACTTGTGTTCATCGCTTTTGCAATTCCCTTTCATCGATAAACTCCTATGGATAACCACGTATACTCGCCATTCATACAATGTTTCCCAGTTGATCTTGTTATTACAAGATACCCCAAAATTTTCTCTCTGTTGTTCCGAGAATCCTTTTTGCCTACTGCCTTGCTGTTCTTTGCCACATGAATACCACTATGGATGATTTCTAGCACTCACCGGATATTTGCTCATCCCCAGTTGATTCATGTATTTCACAAAAGTCTTCAAAATACTATTTGAACTTCCGAAAATCCTGAGTAGCCTATTGCTCTTGAAATTCTTACTTGCTTGCATTATGGTTAATCCCATAAGTCTACAATCTTATTGGCATCTCTTGTCATTATCATTTTGAGTCCATTGATTCAATTTGTTGCGAATGCTCGCAATCCTCAATCAGATCCTAGAATTCATCCTTCCGGCTCATACGTCATTTTAAACGTGAGCTGGTTCTCGCCAATCAAATTGTCGTCGATTGTGTCCCTAAGTCTATTGAACTTATCCATCCTTGATCAGAGCGTCTGCTTCTGATCCTTCGCGTTGTAAATCATAATTCCTTTGCAATTGAGCTCTAAGTTACTCAGTTGTTTCTATAATCCAATGTCTTTGCATTGATTCTTCCTCTGGTTGTGAGCCGATACTCACATCAGATCCTTTATGGACCATCAGAACCTTGTTGGATTTTATCCGACAACGTCCTTCATATTCAATCACTTTGGAAGTTCTTTCCCTGATACATAATGCCTTTGGTAAATCCTATTCCTTGATTTGGCCAACCATGCTCTGTTTTTGAGCTGGTGATTTTACTCTTGAAGTTTGAGGTATATGTTTCTAAGATTCCCCGATGGATTGAACCTATACCTTCCCTAAAAACCGTATGAACCCGAAGGTTTTCACAAGCCATACCCTGCTGGTATTTTACCAGATAATTTTCTACCATACAACTTCATCGAATGCAAGAAGTGAATGAAAGGTTATGCATTGGAGAAGTGGGAGTCGACCTTGAACTTTGTGTTCATGCCCATGGACACGATGTAGATCTTATCATTAAAAGCTTCTCTTAAATTAATTATTCCCTTGGTATAAGTTCATCTTATATCTGGGATCTGGCCTTTTGCAATCGTGGTTATGACCATGTTCTCCTTTAAATACCATTTCTCGTACAAGTTAAGCACTTGTCTTCTGCAGAGCAATACCCCAGTCCAACCTCTACTTTGGTTTGTCGTCGAGTATTACCCCCCTGGTATCTCGAGATTATCACGGAACTGCATAACTTCTTATGAGTTCTTCATCAAGTACTACATTCTCACTGATTACAGTTTTTCACGGGCTTCGAGTTATTAAACACTCAAGGACATCGATAACTGAATTGAGTCTGCGTCGCGATTAAACAACTCTTAGTAATCTTCTTTACTTGCGAGTTTGTACTCGATCACGTCATTCCTAGCCTGATTGGCTATATAATTATCGTGCTAAATTTTAACTGTGCTACCGGGTCCTTCTTCCCAGATCACAAATTGCGACAGTGAGCTAATCTTACAATCGATCTTCCTCGTCATATCACTTCTCCTTGAACAGCAAACTTGATTTCGAGTTTGTGTCCTAACCGTGGTTCCAATAACCTTTCGTTTTCATCATTCCTTTGACTTGATGCCATCGTCGATCAATTACATCTTCTTGATAACCTCTCGACGAATCTGTCGTGATCATTGTCAACAATTTGACTTCTTCCAAGTTGTGTGTCAAAATTCAGGATGAGAAATACCATCCTTGCCCCTCGATGAATTGTGTTATCATCGACAACATTCTTGCCTCCCCCCAACACAAACTTGTTCATATTTTGTGTTGTATCTTGATTTCCCAGCTATCCAACTTATGTTATGTTCTACCGTGGAGTATTACCATCTTTGATGTCAAGAATGTCGTGAGCATTACTCCACCTCTTAAGAATTCTTGGTACAGTGATACTTCTCACCATCACCATTCTTTCTTGGTCCCCGTGTTGTCTCTAAACGAAATACCGACAAATGGTCTGTGATGTGTAAATTCTAAACTTCTAGCAACCTTATTGCTTTGAAGTTATTGGTCTATAGTTTCATTCTACGTCTATGGCTTAATGAATCATCATTCGAACATTGATCGTGCTACCTAACCCATATTTCGGGTGCACATTTCAACCAATGTTTAACTGTGTATGTTTTCCTCGAGCATACATCATTAAGTCATTCGATCTAGCTAATGTTATCTCCTTGTTCACATGACTGTGGAAACCCATCTTTTTGGATATCTCGTTGAAATATCGCGGAGTCCATCAGCCACCTCCTCATCCTCTCCTTGGCTTAATGATGAACCCTTGTTCAGAACTCGCTTCCATAGTTCATTTCCCGAGAATCTTACAATGTCATCTCGTCAATTGGTGTTGCACATTTTCTTCTCAGGCATCCCGAATCTGAGGTATCCTGACACCAATCAGATCTGAATCTCGGTCAGATATGATGGTTGAAACATTTTCCAAGAGTTATAACATTGGTCTTCTTGTGACCCAGTAAGGCGATGTCATGCCTAGCACACATGTCCCGAGGACCTGTTGTTATTGTTTCCTTTTTAGCAAGGTTATCCATTCTTCCATGAGGAAATTGTAAGACTTATTCTCCCAGTTATTCCTGATGCATCCATTGAGTATCCAAAGTCCGACCCTTGCTTGAAGACCATGTCAATGCTATCCCGAAGCATGTCTGTGGTACTCCGATTTTCGACAAGAACATTTGAAGCCCAATGCTAAATGTTTTCTTGCTCAATTATCCAAACACCGTTGTATGGGTAATGTCATGAAATTTCTCTCCCCTTACCTAAAGAGTTTTCTACATTATATCCTGTCATGGATATCATGCTCTGCTTGTCCTTGGGAAGGATATACCCTTGAAATATGTGTTTAAACACATTTTCCTTTCCATTGTTCTGTTTAATCTGGTAATCATATTTTCCTTTCCATTGGTTGGTTTAACGTTTCTGGTGATCATTATGATCTAAGCAGTATTAATCCCCTGCTTGTGCAAACACCTCGGTGTACAACTCTGTCAGTAAGACCCTGTTACTATTGTTGGTGACATTCCGGTAACCACCGATGGACGAGAACTTTGCCTATTGGTCCGCCTCGTTTCAACGAGCAGGAAAATGGTTCTCTTCGTCCCTCGCCCTTGGTACCAACGTTGTTGCCAACATAACTGACAGGCTACCCTCTGACATGTCTTGCTATCATGACCGTGTAAGATGCCAACGGCCTTCCTACTTTTAACCACATGGCGGGCCCATAACCCACAGTTCCACAGGATCGAAACTTGACTCTCCTGTACCCCCATGTTGCCAAAGTTATTCCTCGCGCTTGATTTCGTATATAATTCATGGGTCATCTTCCTAGTAATATACTTTGGTATCAGACGCAATACTTATTCTCGTTGATCTGGACCCCTTTCACACTTTGTTCAGGCATCGAACGATTGCCGACCCGCTTAAACTTCTCATAGTACCTTCTTACTTTGCTCTCGAAATTTTCTTAAGTTTTAGTTCGAGAGTTACTTTCCGCCACCTTCCCCCGATGTTAGCTACTAGGTAGTCAACCTTGCAGAGGTCCGTTCTTCCGGAATAACCACCCTTTATTCTTTCGTAAGTACGATGGAGTTCCCGAAGAAAGGATGACGACTTGATCATGGTGACTTGAAGCAGAGAAATGAAGACATCAACATAATGGATCAACCTCTTCGAGAAGAGCAACCAAGACCGAGAAGAATCGTTAGAATTTCATAACCTATTCTTCCCCCTTACTCCCCTCTTAAATCTCGGGACGAGATTTCTTGTAGTGGAGGAGAATTGTGATGCCCGGATAATTAAGCTACAGTAACTTTCTACTAATGATGCCACGTCACCTCGATTACTGTTGCTAATCTCACATTAGTTCGAAACTGATGCAAATTCAAAATCAAAATCAAGCAAACAATAAAAGTTTTCAAATATTAAAACTAAAATGTTCGGGGTGAGCCAAATAATCCATACTAAATATTGGTGTAGAAACCACACTCCTCTAAAGTATTTAAATGCACCATAGTAATTAAAACAGCGGCAAAACTGTTATTTAATAAATACTTTTAAATAATAAATAATTACAAAACTATTTTATTTAGGTGCCAAAGTTAATGTGGCAGTAGTATATTTATAAATACAAATTTAGGTGCTAGTGTTAATTTTTATAAAACTGAAATAAAAAGGAACAAAAATAAAACAGAAAAAAGGAAAAGACTAAACAAAGAAATAAAGTCAAACAAGAGAAAAGAGAAAAGCCCCCACCCCCCACTGGGCCACGGCCCAGCTAACCGGCCAGCCCACTAACCTAGCCGGCCCATCCCCACTCCCCATAGCCCCCCACTCCACCCCGAAACCCTAACCGAACCAACCCACTGCCCCCTCACTCCCTCGTCTCTCCCTCCCCCCGATCCAGATCGGATCGGGGCTGCCCCCGTGGCCAACGCTCGGTGCCGCCTCGTCGGCCCCCGTCCTCGTCCTCGCGCCCTCGTCCCCTCTCCCTCGACGACTCCCCTCGCCGCGCAGACCGCGACCGCGCCCTCGACGCCCGACGCCGCCCCACCGCTCGAAGCCGGAGCCACCACGCCCGCCCGGCTCCGACACCGTCGCCCTGGACATCCCCGCCAGACTGCGTCGTCCTCACCCCCGCTGCGCCGGACTGCCCCATCCCCGCCTCTCCTTCGTCAGTCCTCCCCGCGCCTCGTCGCCCCTCGTCTCTGCAATGCCGGTGAGGCCACGAGCTCCCTCTCCTCGCACTCCCCTCCCCGTTTCGACGTCGCCGTGCCCGCCGCCCCGCATCGGCGCCTCCCCTGCTCTCTGTCGCGCAGGATCCCACGCCGCGCCTAACCGCGCGCCCGCGCCTGGGCCGGCACCCCGCTGGCGCCCCGTGCCGCGCCTCGCGTCGGCGAGCCCGCCCCGGCTCCCCTGCAGTTGCTCGCTACGGCCGTCGCCTTCGTCCCGCACTTGTCGCTCCGCCCCTGGCCTCGTCGCCGAGCGCCTCCCCTGCCACCACCACCTCCAGCCGCGTCCCCCTGCGCCCGCTCCGCCCAGCCAGTTCGCGACCACCCCTCCGCCTTCTCCCCTGGTCCTGGCCGCCGGCGAGCGCCGTGCGTGCCCAGCGCACCTCGGGCATGCCCGTTAACCAGCGCGCCCGTTCCAGTGGCCCATTGGCCACTGACAGCCGGGGCCCGGAACCCTGAGAACGTTTATAAAAAAAGAAATAAAAAATATAAATAAATAAAAATAATTAACTTAATTAATTTTGATTAATTAAACTAAACAACCAATTAAGCTAATTAAACATTAGTTACCTAATTAACCTAATTAGCTAATTAAGTAGTCAATGACAGTGGGGCCCACCCCTAATTAATCCTGATTAGGTTAATTAATATGTTTACTTAAAATGTGTCACTGACCAGTGGGACCCACTGGTCAGGTTGACCAGTCAACCCCTGTTGGCTGCTGACGTCGGCATGACATCATGCTGATGTCATAAATCCAGTTTCAAATTAAATTAATTCTGTTAATTCTAAAAATGATTTTAAACTTTGAAAATTAATATAAAATAAACCGTACCTCGGATGAAAATACTTTGTACATGAAAGTTGCTCAGAACGACGAGACGAATCCAGATACGCAGCCCGTTCGTCCGCCACACACCCCTAGCATATCGAACACGCAACTTTCCCCCTCCAGTTCATCTGTCCGAAAACGCGAAACACAGGGAATACTTTCCCGGATGTTTCCCCCTTCACCGGTATCACCTCATACCACGTTAGAACACGTCTAGCTCTGCCTGTTGTCCTGTTATGCACTTGCTTGCTATGTATTTACTGTTTCTCCCCCCTCTTCTCTTTGGTAGACCCCGTGACGATGCTGATGCCCCTGCGATCGACTACGGTGTTGACGACCCCTCCTTGCCAGAACAACCAGGCAAGCCCCCACCCCTTGATCACCAGATATCACCTATTCTTCTCTATACAGCTTGCATTAGAGTAGTGTAGCATGTTACTGCTTTCGGTTAATCCTATACTGATGCATAGCCTGTCATTGTTGCTACAGTTGTTACCCTTACCTGCTATCCTACTGCTTAGTATAGGATGCTAGTGTTCCATCAGTGGCCCCCTACACTGTTGTCCGTCTGCCATGCTACTACTGGGCCGTGATCACTTCGGGAGGTGATCACGGGTATATACTATATACTTTTTATACATGACACATGTGGTGACTAAAGTCGGGTCGGCTCGTTGAGTACCCACAAGTGATTCTGATGAGGGGGCTGAAAGGACAGGTGGCTCCATCCCGATAGAGGTGGGCCTGGGTTCCTGACGGCCCCCGACTGTTACTTTGTGGCGGAGCGACAGGGCAGGTTGAGACCACCTAGGAGAAAGGTGGGCCTGGCCCTGGTCGGCGTTCGCGGATACTTAACATGCTTAACGAGATCTTGGTATTTGATCTGAGTCTGGCCATTAGGTCTATACGCACTAACCAACTACGCGGGAACAGTTATGGGCACTCGACGTCGTGGTATCAGCCGAAGCTCTTTTTGACGTCAGCGACGGAGCGGCGCGCGCCGGATTGGACTGGAACGCCTGCTAGGCTAGGTCTGCTTCCGGCCGCCCTCGCAACGTGCAGGTGTGCAATGGGCGATGGGCCCAGACCCCTGCGCGCATAGGATTTAGACCGGCGTGCTGACCTCTCTGTTGAGCCTAGGTGGGGCTGCGACGTGTTGATCTTCCGAGGCCGGGCATGACCCAGGAAAGTGTGTCCGGCCAAATGGGATCAAGCGTGTTGGGTTATGTGGTGCACCCCTGCAGGGAAGTTTATCTATTCGAATAGCCGTGTCCCTCGGTAAAAGGACGACCCGGAGTTGTACCTTGACCTTATGACAACTAGAACTGGATACTTAATAAAACACACCCTTCCAAGTGCCAGATATAACCCGGTGATCGCTCTCTAACAGGGCGACGAGGAGGGGATCGCCGGGTAGGATTATGCTATGCGATGCTACTTGGTGAACCTACCATCTACTCTCTTCTACATGCTGCAAGATGGAGGTGGCCAGAAGTGTAGTCTTCGACAGGATTAGCTATCCCCCTCTTATTCTGGCATTCTGCAGTTCAGTCCACCGATATGGCCCTTTACACATATACCCATGCATATGTAGTGTAGCTCCTTGCTTGCGAGTATTTTGGATGAGTACTCACGGTTGCTTTTCTCCCTCTTTTCCCCTTTCTATACCTGGTTGTCGCAACCAGATGCTGGAGTCCAGGAGCTAGAGATCCCGAGGATGATTCTACGTGGAGTTCAGCTTCGAGGAGTAGTTAGGAGGTCCCAGGCAGGAGGCCTTGCCTTTTCGATCGTTGCTACTTTTGTGCTAGCCTTCTTGAGGCAAACTTGTTTAACTTATGTCTGTACTTAGATATTGTTGCTTCCGCTGACTCGTCTATGATCGAGCACTTGTATTAGAGCCCTCGAGGCTCCTGGCTTGTATTATGATGCTTGTATGACTTATTTATGTTTTAGAGTTGTGTTGTGATATCTTCCCGTGAGTCCTTGATCTCGACCGTACACGTTTGCGTGCATGATTAGTGTACGATTGAATTGGGGGCGTCACAAGGGAGCAGCACTGCCGGCAGCAGGGATGGCCGGAATCGAGTTTTGATCCGTGGCGGCGGTGCCAGGGATGGCCGGCGCGGGAGTCAACCGTTTCTCATTTTACAGGTTCGTGCAAAAACTGCCCCCGATTCTTTTTTTTGAATGTCGGCAGTAGAACTGCCAAATTCATTGGTCAGAAGAAGGTATTACAAGAGCTCCTCCAAGTGAGGAAAGCACGGCAAAAAGGCTAGTGTAAAAAGAAAAGAAAGAAAAAAGGATCCTGCCGGCACCACCACAAACCCAAGCTCCTCTTGCAACCATGCACACCATCGAAATCCATTGTCGAGGACTCCAAGATAACGCCTCCAAGGAGGAAGTGATATCGAGGACATCAACGTCACCCGATCTGACGGTGCCAGATCTTAGGTTTTCACCCGGAGACCACAGCCATGGGGTAGGAAGAGCAAACGAGCTCCACAACGATACCTCCAAGGAAGAAGATGTCGTTACCGTCGGCATCGACAAAGTCAATGCAAGATTTTCATCCGGAGATCAGTCTTCTACCAACCATCTAGGAACCGAGACCAACCGCGCGCCACCGGGCGGAGCAAGACCAAGCACACACTGCCAAACACGAAGATTGTCACCGCCGCACGCAGAAACCCATCGAGCTCATGATACGTCCATTTTGCATCATTGTCGTGGAATTGTCACGGCAGATGTCCTCGGGTTAGGACTTAGTCGTGGAGCCATCGCAATTCGGCCCCTTACGGTGAAGGTAAAAGCCTACGTCCAGTTGAGGTGGTATTAATCAGGGTTTCGATAACCAGGGAGCTAAACAGCTATGCCCGGCTCTCGATCAGATTGTTGTCGCCCCTAAACCGCTGCCGGGTCGTCCCTTTATATAGGGAGGTTGACACCCAGCGGCCCTTAGAGTCCCGGCCGGCTCATAAGAGTGTCCGGCTCGGACTCTAAACAATACTTGCCTTACACTACAAGTCTACTATAACAATAAAGATTGTACTACGGGCTTTAAGCCATCGCCGGGTCTCAGCCCATCTCTGGCCCATTATCTTGAAACTTAGCTCCGGGCTTCTGGCAATGACCCTTAGTGTAACCCGGCCCTCCTGGCGGGTGACTCCCAGGTCTATATCCTCAACATTAGGCCCCAGATTGACTTGAGCCGGCTCGTGTCAATCTTCAACTCTGCCGACAGAAAAATCTCCGGCTTACCGTTCGTGTGAAGGCCATAACCCGGAGTGACGTCATTCTCCGGACTCCGGATAATCCGCCGTGACGTCATCCTCCATTAAGTCCGGTTTTTTACTCCACCAGATCCGCAACGGATCTCTGCTTTTACTGTTTTTGCGAAAATTGAGGCGCCGTGAGGGGGAGATAACCACGCCGTGGTCTCCTTGAATCTCGCGCCCACTTATGACTTACCTTATAAATAGGCCGGCCCGGCACTCTCTTCTCACACTCTCCTTCTTCTTCCTCGCGCTGTCGTTCCTCTGCCCGAGCTTCTGCCGCCGCCGCCGCCGTCGCGCCCCTGATCTTCATCGACCCGGCCGCTGCATCACCCTGACCCGGACCAGATAACGGCGGCGACCTTCGCTCTTCCTCAACTCCGGTGAGTCTTCTCTTCCTTGCTAGAACAGATCTGTGGTAGGGTTCCTCCCGTTCTTCGTGTTCGTCACCTTTGCCCAGAAACTCGGCAGTCCTCGTCACCACTGTAGTCGGTTGATCTTTATCCTTGCGTAAAACCACTGCAGTAGACGTTCGGAACTCATTTCATCTGCAAGAAATCCTCTTTTTACTGCATAAGAACTGTGTTCAACCTCAAGAACTTCTCCTGCCTCTGTTTTTTAGGTCTAGAAAATTTTCTCTGCTCCAACTATTTTGATCCAAAAAAAGTCACGGTAGTATGTGAAACCTGTTTACCACACTTAGTAAAAACGCAACCATTGAATCTCGGTGGCTTACATGTCCGGTTTAAAGAGAACCATGCTCTGTAAAATCTTCCGACTTAACTGCAGTAAGCCGTAGATGACCAACTTAACCTGAAAGCCCCGACAGCTTAGATAACCCACCATATCAATATGTATCATTAGTCCCCTTCATAAGCCGTCACTGTAGTTTGAATGATAATCCCCGGCTTATAATTAACCCGGACACTTTTCTCTTCCTCATAGACCACCAACCGTCACCATGCCTCCCAAGGCTCCCATCACTTGCAACTGGATGAAATCCAACGTCACCGAAGAGACCCTGGCCAACTTTGTTAAGTCCGGATATCTGCCCAAGAAGGAAGTGATGTCCTACCGTGCCCCTGACCCGTCCGAAGAAAGACCTCAGCCGAGGGACGGGGAGGTAGTGATCTTTGCAGACCATATGAGCCGGGGCTTCGCACCGCCCGGCTCAAAATTCTTCCGGGACGTGCTCAACTTCTTTGACCTTCGGCCTCAGGATATAGGACCCAATTCCATATCCAACATCTGCAACTTCCAAGTTTTTTGTGAAGTATATCTTGGAGAAGAGCCGAGTCTGCTGCTCTTCAGAGAGCTGTTTTATTTGAACCGCCAAACCGAGTGCGCAAACGGTCCAAGTCTAGAGTTAGGCGGCATCTCCATCCAACGGCGCAGAGACTGTCTATTTCCTTACGCAGAACCGCCAAGTCACCCCAAGGACTGGAACATGACTTGGTTCTACTGCCAAGACACGTCCCCGGCTGATGAGAGCCCGCTGCCCGGCTTTCGCCCAACGCGCTTGGAGCCGACTCATCCGCTATCCGACAAGCTGACTGCCGCGGAACGCCAGCCTCTGCTTCCAACGATCAATAAGATCAAGGCCCTGCTAGGCAACGGTCTGAACGGAATAGACCTGGTCCGGGTCTGAATCTCATGGCGGGTGATCCCATTGAGCCGCCGCCCCGGCTTAATGTGTGAGTACACCGGGCGAAAGGATGACCCGCAGAGGCACAGTCGCAACGACCTTCCAGAAGACGTTGCCGAAGAAGAGACCAAGGCTCTATTAAACGAGAGCCTGGCAGACTGTGGAAAAACCGGGCTAGCCCCATTCTGCAAGACCAATCCAGCCCCAGCGGTAAGCCGCTGACTTTAACCTTTCCATTTTTTTTACCTGTCATCTTACTAAGAACTCATTACTGTATTTCTCAGGCTGATGATAAATTCTGGCGGGTCAAGTATGACCATGAGGCGGCCAAGAAGGCCAGGAAGGCGAAGAAAGCCGCCCCTCGCAAAAAGGGAAACAGACCCACTGCTTCGGAGCTGCTGCAATTAAGCGATAGCTCCGAGTCAGAGGTAACCCTTAAACCTTTAAACTCTTGCCATATTTATTGTTTGCTGCTGTCCACTTTACCATCATTTTGCTTATTGACAGGATGACACTGGCGCCAGTAACCCGGTGATTGAAGAGGTAACATTACTCCCCTCCGACTCGGAGCCTTTGCCACAGCTGAAAGTCCGAAGGGTAACCCGGAAAGTAAGCTTTTCTCATCCATTAGCTCATCAAGACCCTCAATTTCTTTTGAAGCAGCAGGTTCACGAAAGCCGGCGTCTCACCCGGGCCCGCAAGGACACCGACCTCTCCGCCGGGTTACCCGACGCGACAAGGAAACGTCGCACCGAGGTCTTTTCTCACTTGTACCCTTTTCATCCGTTGGCGGGTGTTATCCGTCAACCGCTTAATTCTTCTGACTCCAATTACCAGGAGACCTCCCCTTCTTCTGGTGACTCCATGCAGTCAAGTCTGCCGGCCTTCAAAACTGCACCCGGGTAATAACAATCACCTTACATTACCTGTCTGTATTTACTCTTTGTATGCCTAACACTTCTGTCTTTTCAGTGCCCAGACAAAGCTCACCAAAAGAGCAAAGAAGACCAGATCAGTCGGAGTGCCGGACTTGCCTGAGCCGGAGACGACGGCTCAAGATCCGCCAGCCGCCTCCGAGGCCACCATTCCCATGGATACGGCGCCTGAAGCCCCTGCCCCGACCACCAAGACAACGACCGAAGCGTCAGCTAATCCGGAGGCCTCCGGCTCAACCCCACCGGCTAACGACCCGGACGTGGTAATTACCCGGACGGAGTATGTTGAGCCGGGGAGGCCGACCGCACTGGCCGAATGCTCCGCGAAGGGGGAGCTGCTGCGACCCCACCGGGCGAATCTGGATCTCTCGGGCTACCCCGATTTGAGCATTGGAGAGCTCGTTTCTGGCTACATCAGCCAGGTTCACAAGAGCCGGGACACGGAGATCGCCATGGTCAATCAGATCCAACAAAAGTCTGAGGTAACCTTCTACTGTCTTCTTACTTTCCGCATAGTGATCCTTGTCATGCTAGCCCCCAAGTCTATAACTTATACTTGGCATATGTTGTAGACTTAGAGTCCGGCTTACTTAATTGAACCAGCAGTACGTAGATAGACACGTTCAATATGCATTAGCCCCCAAGTGCCAAGTGTCTTTGCTTGGAAAGTGCTTGGGACTTATATAATGACTGTTTAATAACCCGGAAATATATACAGGCTACTGGCAAGAAATTTGAGTCGGACCTTGCGGATCTCAAGAGCCAGTTAAAAACTCAAGAGATGGAGACCCGGAAGGCGAATGCCAAGTTTGTCTCCAGCATCGCCGCTCAGGAGAAATTGAAGACTGAATTCGACGCTGAGCGGAAGGCCTGGGCTGAGGAGAAAGCCGCACTGGTGACCCGGGCAGAACAGGCGGAGAAGGCCCTCACTGAGAAGACCGCTGAGCTCTCCGGTTTAAAGCACCAGGTTTCCCAAATGGTGGCTGCTATCTTCGGTAAGTCGCCTCACCGGCTTTCATCAAGTCTGCACATGTTACGATTCACCCTTGTCACCGGCTTACCTGACCTTTATTAAACAGGTCCCAGGAGTGCCAACCTCAACCAGAGCGTGGTCACCAAGCTAAAGGCCGTGTACACCCTGGTGGAACAACTCTACACCGGGTCACAGCGCGCCTTAGCTGTGGTGGCCCTATCCAATGAGGTGCCAACCCATCTGGCTGAAGTCCTGCGCCGGCTCGCAGTTTTGCCACAGCGAATCCAAGAGCTACGTCGAGCCTCCGCAAGATCCGGAGCAATTGCCGCGCTGAGCCGGGCCAAAGCCTTCCTGCCGGAGCTAGACCCGGCAGACATCGCCCTGGGTTACCCCAGCCTGAAGGAAGACGGCTCCACCTTCGACCAGAAGGATTTCGCGGCATGCGTGAAGGCTGTACGCCCGGTGGCCACCATCATCGGGAACGACACCGACTTAACCAAGTATCAGCCGGGGTACAACGCGGAGAATCAGAGGATTCCAACCCCTCGCTATGAAGCTCTTAGTCTGATTCCTCCGGCTCGCCAACACACCTACGCCCCCGAGATTGACCCGGCCGGGTTAATTGACGAAGAAGCTCAGTTCGAAGCTCTCAGCGGCATCAACTGGAAATCGTCGACCTTCGAAGCCTTGGGATCAGCCAGAGCAGAAGATGAGCCGGGGACTTCGACTCAGCAGGCGTCATAAACCGGCTAGCGGCTCACCAAACAACGCTCCACCCTTGAAACTTTGAAAGATTTTTGTAATAGAATAAGTGCAACAATTTATCTCTGCCGTGCCATCATGCACGTAATGAATGCTAAAATCCTTTGAAGTCATTCTTTTGATGCTCCTCCGGGTCATAATTATCCTTCGTGCTTCTCAACCTTTAAAAAAGTACCTTCAAGCATCTGCATAGAAAGGTAAATCACAAGTCTCAAGACGGCTTACCACCCTCCAGATTAAATGACCCGGGTAGCATGGTTGGTATCTTAACTCTAATGGACTTGTCTTGATGACATCCAGGATGTTCAATTAACAAGATAACTCCAAAATTAAGCCGGTCAAGCGAAACCCGGCCATGCACACGTTGTCATAATCAGAGTAGACTTTGCGATAAATCGGAACTTAGGGGCTTCCAGTTCGAATACGACCAGAGACCCGGCCCGAAAGGGGTTTAAGCCAAGATTCGGATACGATCATATAGCCCCCAATGGGTGTGGCGATGCCAATCAAGAGGGTACCGACAGCTATGTTCTCTTGGGTTCGAATACGACCCATGTTTGAACAGGAAGCCCCCAAGTGATTCTGAAAATTGTTTAACGACGCTGATTCGAATATGATCCACGTCGGTTCTCAGAGGGCTTACACTATGATTCAAATATGACCAAAGGCAACCTCCCAATGAGCTCGGCACTTTGCCAATCAAATGGGTATCGACAGCTATGTTCTCTTTGGTTCGAATACGACCCATGTTTGAACAGGAAGCCCCCAAGTGATCTTACTGCTTACGGCTAGACTCAAATGCGATCATAAGCCGGATCCTCTTTTCAAAGTAGTATGACACATATATTTGGAGGAGAAAAAAGGACAGAGGTCCTGCTTTATTGCTTATCATAATATATATATGTCTGAGATAAATATGTACACCACAAGAGCCGGTAGCTCAAGTGTAATAAGGCTGAAGCTGAGCGATATTCCACGGCCGACGGGTCTCCTCCTCAGATTTACGCGAATCTTTACGCTCCCGAACATCAATGAGGTAATATGACCCGTTGTGCAAGTTCTTACTGACCACAAAGGGCCCTTCCCAAGGTGGGGATAATTTGTGTGCATCTGTTTGATCCTGGATGAGCCGGAGCACAAGGTCGCCTTCCTGGCAGACCCGGGTTTTGACCCGGCGGCTATGATAACGGCGCAAGTCTTGTTGGTAAATCGCTGAACGGGCTGCTGCCACATCACGCTGTTCATCCAACAAGTCCAGAGCAACTTGGCGCGCCTGTTCATTGTCCGTCTCAACATAAGCCGCCACACGAGGTGAATCGTGACGGATGTCGCTAGGGAGGACCGCTTCTGCCCCATAAACCATGAAGAAAGGCGTGAAGCCAGTAGACCTGTTAGGAGTAGTGTTGATGCTCCATAAGACGGAGGGCAACTCCTCCACCCAACAACCCGGCGTCCGTTGCAAAGGGACCAAAAGCCGGGGTTTGATGCCCTTCAGAATCTCCTGGTTAGCTCTCTCAGCTTGACCATTGGACTGGGGATGAGCCACTGAAGAAACATCAAGCCGGATATGCTCTCGTTGACAAAACTCCTCCATAGCGCCTTTGGACAGATTAGTGCCATTGTCTGTTATGATGCTGTGCGGAAAGCCGAAGCGGAAGATCACCTTTTTTATAAATTGAACCGCCGTGGCTGCATCACACTTGCTAACTGGCTCAGCTTCCACCCACTTCGTGAATTTGTCCACTGCCACCAAGAGGTGGGTCTTCTTATCCTTGGACCGTTTAAAAGGCCCGACCATATCAAGCCCCCAGACCGCAAAGGGCCAAGTGATCGGGATCATCCTCAATTCCTGAGCCGGCACATGAGCCCGTCGGGAGAACCTCTGACAACCATCACACTTACTGACCAAGTCCTCCGCATCAGCGTGAGCCGTCAACCAATAAAAACCATGACGGAATGCCTTGGCCACAAGGGATTTTGAGCCGGCATGATGGCCGCAATCCCCTTCATGGATCTCGCGCAAGATCTCTTGACCTTCCTCAGGGGAAATACAACGCTGAAATACCCCTGAAACACTGCGATGATGCAACTCGCCGTTGATAACAATCATTGACTTGGCCCGCCGGATTATTTGCCTGGCCAAAGTTTCATCCTCATGCAACTCTCCCCGGGTTATATAAACCAAGTACGGCATTGTCCAGTCTGGTATGACATGAAGAGCCGCCACCAGTCGTGCCTCCGGGTCAGGGATAGCCAAGTCCTCCTCTGTAGGCAACTTAACCGAAGGGTTATGTAGGACATCCAGGAAAGTGTTAGGCGGCACCGGCTTTCGCTGAGAGCCGAGCCGGCTTAAAGCATCAGCCGCCTCGTTCTTCCTGCGATCAATGTGCTCCACTTGATATCCCTGAAAGTGCCCAGCAATGGCATCAACCTCGCGGCGATAAGCCGCCATGAGGGGATCCTTAGAATCCCAAGTGCCTGATACTTGTTGAACCACCAAATCTGAGTCCCCAAAGCACCGTACCCGGCTTAAGCTCATCTCCTTAGCCACCCGAAGACCGTGGAGTAAGGCCTCGTATTCAGCCGCATTGTTAGTGCAAGGAAACATCAATTGTAGCACATACTGGAACTTGTCACCCCTAGGGGAAGCCAATACAACACCAGCCCCCGAGCCCTCCAGCTGCCTGGACCCATCAAAGTGAATAGTCCAATAGGTGTTATCCGGCTTTTGCTCAGGCACTTGCGACTCTGTCCAATCATTAATAAAATCCACCAAAGCCTGGGATTTAACAGCAGTGCGTGGCACATATTTGAGGCCATGAGGCCCAAGTTCAATAGCCCACTTGGCAATTCTCCCTGTAGCCTCTCTGTTCTGGATAATATCCCCAAGAGGGGCAGAACTGACCACAGTGATGGGATGACCCTGAAAATAATGCTTGAGTTTCCGGCTCGCCATGAACACACCATATACAAGCTTCTGCCAGTGCGGGTATCGCTGCTTGGACTCAATAAGCACCTCACTGACATAATAAACCGGCCGCTGAACCGGATGCTCCTTACCCGTCTCCTTACGCTCCACCACCATAGCCACACTGACGGCTCGTGTGTTTGCCGCCACATACAGTAGCAAGGGCTCCTTATCAACCGGAGCAGCAAGGACGGGGGGCTCTGCCAGTTGCTTTTTCAAATCCTCGAAGGCGGTATTAGCTGCATCATTCCAGACAAAGTTATCCGTTTTCTTCAGCAACTGATATAAGGGCATAGCCTTCTCACCCAAGCGGCTTATGAACCGGCTTAAAGCAGCGATGCGACCTGCCAAACGCTGAACATCATTTATACATGCCGGCTTAGCTAGAGAAGTGATAGCTTTGATCTTCTCCGGGTTAGCTTCAATTCCTCTGTCAGAAACCAAGAAGCCCAATAGCTTGCCCGCAGGAACACCAAAAACACATTTGGCCGGGTTAAGCATCATGTAGACCCGGAGATTATCGAAGGTTTCCCTTAAGTCATCTATCAGGGTTTCCTCCTTGATGGACTTAACCACAATATCGTCCACGTAAGCGTGAACATTGCGCCCGATCTGTTTATGGAGACAATTCTGTACACAACGCTGGTAAGTCGCCTGCGCACACTTGAGCCCAAAGGGCATAGAGACATAGCAGAAGGCTCAAAGGGAGTGATGAACGCCGTCTTCTCCTGGTCCTTAACTGCCATCTTAATCTGATGATACCCGGAATAGGCATCCAAGAAACTTAAGCGTGCACAACCTGCCGTAGCATCAATGATCTGATCAATACGGGGGAGAGCATAAGGATCAGCCGGACACGCCTTGTTCAAGTCCGTGTAGTCCACACACATCCGCCAGGTGCCGTTCTTCTTAAGTACAAGCACCGGGTTAGCCAACCACTCTAGGTGAAAAACCTCAACAATGAACCCGGCCGCCAAAAGCCGGGCCACTTCTTCACCAATAGCCTTCCGCCTCTCTTCGTTAAACCATCGAAGGAACTGTCTGGCCGGCTTAAATTTTGGATCAACATTGAGAGTGTGCTCAGCGAGTTCTCTAGGTACACCTGGCATGTCAGAAGGTTTCCATGCGAAGATGTCCCTATTCTCACGGATGAACTCGATGAGCGCGCCTTCCTATTTCGGGTCCAGATTTGCACTGATGCTGAACTGCTGAGACGAGTCACCTGGAACAAAATCAACAAGTTTAGTCTCATCAGCTGATTTAAACTTCATTGCTGGTTCATTCTCCGTGGTTGGCTTTTTCAGAGAGGTCATATCTGTTGGGTCAACATTGTCTTTATAAAATTTCAAATCTTCTGTGGCACAAACAGACTCTGCATAAGCCGCGTCACCTTCCTCACACTCCAGAGCCACTTTCCGGCTGCCGCGAACCGTAATGGTCCCATTGTGACCCGGCATCTTGAGTTGTAAGTACACATAACACGGCCGTGCCATGAACTTGGCGTAAGCCGGCCGTCCAAATATGGCGTGGTAAGGACTTCTTATCTTGACCACCTCAAAGGTCAACTTCTCCACCCTGTAGTTGTTCTCATCACCGAAGGCCACTTCCAGTTCGATCTTGCCGACTGGATAAGCCGATTTACCGGGTACCACACCATGGAAGATAGTATTTGACTGGCTGAGGTTCTTATCAACTAGCCCCATACGACGGAAAGTCTCATAATAGAGGATGTTGATGCTGCTGCCTCCATCCATGAGTACCTTTGTGAACTTATAGCCTCCCACTTGAGGAGCCACCACTAAGGCCAGGTGGCCCGGGTTATCCACCCGGGGAGGGTGATCCTCCCTACTCCACACTATGGGCTGCTCCGACCACCGTAAGTAGCGTGGAACCACCGGCTCAACAGCATTAACAGCCCTCTTGTGAAGCTTCTCGTCTCGTTTGCACAAACTAGTGGTGAACACGTGATACTGTCCACCGCTAAGCTGCTTTGGGTTGGTCTGATAGCCCCCCTGTTGCTGTTGATGACCCTGACCAGACTGTTGATTAAAGCCCCCTTGACCGTTCTGAGGACCGGAATTTGACCCGCCGCCCGGGCCATGAAAGCCGCCGGCGCCTGAGCCGCCACCCGGACCATTGTAGTTTTTAAAGGCCTTCATGATAGCACAATCCTTCCACAGATGAGTCGCCGGCTTCTCTCTAGAACCGTGTCTCGGACAAGGTTCATTCAACAGCTGTTCCAGAGAAGGTCCTGACCCGCCGCCTCGGGGAGGGGGCCTCCCCTTGCGTCGCTGGTTATTACCTTGAGAGTTGGTGTTGGCTACAAACTCTAGGCTGCCATCGGCCTTGCGCTTGCCTCCTCCTTGGTTCCCCAGGCTAAACTGAGGACCCTTGCCGTTGCCGTTATTCTTTCCCTTCCCTGCCCTTTCATCATCTGAAGGGGGATCCTTGGTACCATCGGAATCGGCGTACTTGACAAGAGCTGCCATCAGTGTACCCATATCAGTACAGTCACGCTTAAGCCGCCCGAGTTTCATCTTTAGGGGCACAAAGCGACAGTTTTGTTCCAACATTAAGACTGCAGAGCCGGCATCCATCTTATCCGATGAATGTATGATCTCCTTGACCCGGCGAACCCAATGGGTCGTGGATTCACCCTCCTGCTGCTTACAGTTAGTCAGATCCACGATTGACATAGATTGCCTGCAGGTATCTTTGAAGTTTTGAATGAACCGGGCTTTCATCTCAGCCCAAGACCCGATGGAGTTCGGCGGTAACCCTTTCAACCACGTGCGGGCAGTTCCATCTAACATCATGGTGAAATATTTGGCCATGGCCGCCTCGCTGACTTCCAGCAATTCCATAGCCATCTCATAACTCTCGATCCAGGCTGTCGGCTGTAAGTCTGCTGTATAGTTAGGCACCTTCCTAGGTCCTTTGAAGTCCTTGGGTAGACGTTCATTACGGATAGCTGGCATCAAACACGGGACACCCCCGGTTCTAGTAGGGATACTCGCATCAACGGACATCGTCGGATAAGCCGGGGGGGTCTGGTAAGCCGTCACTTGAGGCGCCTGCTCCGCCTCCTGGCGTGCTTGGTCTGCTACGTAGAAGGCTCCATTATGAGCCGGGCCATGACCAGGGGGCGGGTCATGGCGTCGGACATTACTTGAGCCGGTCGCCGAGACCATGTGCCGGCTGTAACTCGGGCTCTGCCCTGGACGAGGGGTTGAATGGATCCTATCCCGGCTGTAGGAGTACGCCTCTTGCTGCGCCAGCGCTGTCTGGAGGAGTTCTCTGACCCGGCGGGTCTCAATAGCCGTCGGAGAGTCGCCATCAACGGGCAGAGCCGCCAGCCGTGCCGCTGCGGCGACCATGTTCTCCAGCGGGTTATTATAATGGCCCGGGGGTATTGGCACATACTGAGGCGGGGCTGGGGGCCCCTGGGGAGGCCCCATCACTCGTGGTTGAATAAGGGGTCCAGATCCGGGTGCTACGACCCCCGGCGGGTGACTAGACCCTGCACCCGGTGTGTTGAAGAGGTTGCGCGGATCGTAAACCGGCGGGAGTCGAGATTGAGCCTTTTGATGCCTCCTTCTCATGACCTCATTGGCCGCGTTCTGATCCATCGTGAGTTGGAAGGACTGCGCCTGAATCAGCTGAGTCCGGGCATCGAGAGCCGCCCGCTCCGCAGCCAGTCTGATCCCTTCCGCTGCAAGGTCCTCTTTAGCTTTTATCAGATCCAATTTTAGCTGTGCCACCGCCGCATCATGCTGAACTTGATCCGCCGGGTCAACCGTTGCGGTTAACATGGCCGTCATCTTATCCGTGAGATCCATCAACACCTGAGCCGGGGAAGGCACCGGGTTTTCCGATCCGGAAGCGGGGTTCTGAACAGGCTGCGTACCAGCCATAAAAACTCCAACCTGACTTGGCGGCTCAAAAAGGTCCGGAATACTGCTGTCATCGGAATAACTCATGAGCCTGCCATCTTGAAGTTGGTACAACGAGTTTGACTCATCAGCGGCCGACTCGCCGTCAGAGCCGGCGGCCGCCTCATCCCCAGACCCAGATGGATCAGAGGGCCCTCCGTGGATGCATCCCACAAAAGCGCGCTTTAAGGCAGGCCGGGCCCGGGCGGGTCGTGCGCGCTGAGCCGTTTCGATGAGACCGGCGCGGAGATCCGGCTCGGGGCCCGGCTCTCCAATTTTACCGATGAAGACATGAATTCCACCGAAGGGGACCCGGTACCCGTACTCCACCGAGCCGGCGTCGGGGCCCCAGTCCGCGTCGTCGATGTAGAGCTTGCCGCGACGACTCTTGGTCATCCGGCCCACAGCGTATCCCTTGAGCCCTTCGAAGCTGCCCTTCAAGAACTCAAATCCACCGTGCGCCAGCCCCACGGTGGGCGCCAACTGTCGTGGAATTGTCACGGCAGATGTCCTCGGGTTAGGACTTAGTCGTGGAGCCATCGCAATTGGGAAGCTTGAAGGGGTTAAGTGGGACAAGGAACACAAGGGTTTATACTGGTTCGGCCCCTTACGGTGAAGGTAAAAGCCTACGTCCAGTTGAGGTGGTATTAATCAGGGTTTCGATAACCAGGGAGCTAAACAGCTATGCCCGGCTCTCGATCAGATTGTTGTCGCCCCTAAACCGCTGCCGGGTCGTCCCTTTATATAGGGAGGTTGACACCCAGCGGCCCTTAGAGTCCCGGCCGGCTCATAAGAGTGTCCGGCTCGGACTCTAAACAATACTTGCCTTACACTACAAGTCTACTATAACAATAAAGATTGTACTACGGGCTTTAAGCCATCGCCGGGTCTCAGCCCATCTCTGGCCCATTATCTTGAAACTTAGCTCCGGGCTTCTGGCAATGACCCTTAGTGTAACCCGGCCCTCCTGGCGGGTGACTCCCAGGTCTATATCCTCAACAATCATGTTTTCCTACTGTTATTTATAATGTTTTTATGCATAATAACAATTTATGGAGTAATTCTAATGCCTTTTATCTCATGATATGCAAGGTTTACACAAAGAGGGAGAATGCCGGCAGCTGGAATTCTAGACCTGAAAAAGCTATGTCAGAGATACCTATTCTGCACATCTCCAAATGAGCTAAAATTTTACGGAGAATTATTTTGAAATATATAATAAATATCGAAGAAAAGAAATACCAGAGCGGGGCTGCCAGGTGCCCACAAGACACCAGGGGGCGCCACGCCCCCAAGGCGCGCCCTGGTGGGTGGTAGGCAGCCCAGCCCACCTCCGGTGCCCATCTTCTGGTACATAAGGTCTTTTGACCTATAAAAAAATAACAGGAGGACTTTCGGGGCGGAGCGCCGCCGTCTCGAGGTAGAACTTGGGCAGGAGCACTTTTGCCCTCCAGCGGAGCGATTCCGCCGTGGGAACTTCCTCCCGGAGGGGGAAATCGAAGCTATTGTCATCACCAACAACCCTCTCATCTTTGGAAGGCCAATATTCATTGCCATCTTCAACAGCACCATCTCATCTCAAACCCTAGTTCTTCTCTTGTGTTCAACCTTTGTACCGGAACCTCAGATTGGTACCTATGGGTGACTAGTAGTGTAACGCCCCGGATCCGATGCGCCAGGTGTCTTCCAGTTATTCGTCGTTGTTGCCATGTCATTTGCTTGCGTGTTGCATTTTGCCCTGTCATCATCTGCATTTCATCTGCATGTTTCTCGAAACTTGCATCCGGTCCTTTTCCGCGTTGTCCATTTCGCGATCCGACACTCCCACACGTGCCCGTCGCCCCTCTCAGACCTTGTTTCATGAGCGGGAGAAAAACGTTCTCGGAATGGGCCGAGATTTGCCGAGTGGCCTTGGTATATCACCGGTAGACCGTCCGTCAAATTTCGTTCCATTTGGAGGTCGTTTGATGCCCCAACGGTTAACCGCGTACCCCGCAAAGCCCCTTTTGTCTTGCAGCCCAACACCCCTCCAAATCAGCCCACTAACCCAGCAAACCCCCTCCATGCTCTCCGCCGTTCGATCACGATCGTGTGGGCGAAAATCGCACCCCATTCGGACTCTCCTAGCTCCCTCTACCTATATAAACACTCCCTTCCCCGAAATTTCGGATCAAATCCTACCCTAACCCTAGCTTTTTCCCATCCCCGCCGCCGGACGTGTCCGCCGGACGCGTCGCCCCGTCCAATCGGGTGGCGACACGTCAGCCCGCCGCCACCCGAAGGCAGTGGCATCGCGCCCTCCCGCCGCCGCCGGCCTGCGGGGCCCGTCCGCCGCCGGCCGTTGGCCCGCGCGCCTCCCGCGCCCCGCCTCCGCTCGCCGCCGCCCGTTCGTCGTCCGCCACCGCCTCGACCCCACCGGAGCGTGCCGCCGTCCTCCGGTCGCCGCCCCGCCGCCCGTCGCCGGCGTCGCCCCGCATCTCCGCCCGGCGCCCCGCCCGCCTCCCGTCCCGCCGCCTGTAGCCCGCCGTCGCCCGGGTGTCGCCGCCCCTTCGCCTCGCTCGCCGCCGGCGAGATCACGGCCGGGGAAGGACCCCGCCGGCCGGATCCGCCATCCCCTGCGTCGAACCGGGCCTCCGCCGCCCCGGAGCTCGCCTGATTCCGCCGACCTCGCCGGGGCCCGCGCCTGCTCCGACCCGATCCGCGGGCCCGCACCCGGATCCATCTCGCCCGACCCGATCCACGTTGACCCGCGAGGTTGATTTTTTTCTGTCCTAAAATTCTATCATTATGTGCCTATGTTCATCATCTCATATCTCCATGCATATAGATCCATTAGGTGCATATGATATATCAAAATGTTAATCATGAGATGCTCTTCATTTTGTTACATTGTGCCATATTTGTTTGAGTTCATCTTGATTCCCTAATAATCGTTGCAAGAGTGATATGTGATGTTGTCTGCTGTAGTTTAACAGAACTTGGTGATTTGCCTTTTTCATTGCATTTTGTGTGTGCATCCTATGAGCATGAGCTCTACACGTGTTTTAAACTTAATCATGTCATCTTTACAGGGGTGCTTGTCTTGTATTTTTGTGATCTATGTGACGACTAGCACAAGCATGCAAAGTAGCCTCCATGATGTTGCTGATTTCTGTGACTTGCTCATTTCTGCTAAGTCTGTAGCTGTAACATTGTGATGCCATGTAAACCTGCTGTCACCATGAGTTCTATGCATAAGCTAGAGTTGTTCACTAAGGCTGTTATGTTATAAATGTTATGCTCTATCCCTCTATGTCCTTGTTTGTATTTATAGCCTGTTGTAGCTTGTTGCAAACTTGATCTCAAATTGCTAAATAATGTTGCTGTCAGCTTGTTAACATGAAGTTCAGTTTTGACATGTGTTTTGCTAGTGATCCATGCACCCTATGAACTTGCTATTGGCATGCTTAGCTTCATAATTATTCCATATTACTGTTGGATACCTTCACACGCCATGAAATGCTTTGTGATGAGTGATTTGAGCTCGCAAATATGCCTTCATAATTCTGTTTATGCCATGCTCAGTTTTTCTGCTAAGTCTGAATCTGTTTATGAAACTTGCTATGTTTACATGGGTGCCATCATATCTTCTGTACCTTTTTGGCTCGTGATCAGTAAGGGAGTTTTGTTCTATGCAATTATTAGATTCATGTCATGCCTTTGTTTGCTATGATATATTTCTGTAGTATATTGTTTGATAGCTCTAAACTTTGCAACCTGATGTTATTTCTGCCATGTCCAGTGATTTCCGCCAAGTCTGTGAAACTGTTATTATTTGCAATCTTGTCATGTCCTTTTGAGCATATTATAGTGTTTTCTGGGAATAGCTTAGTGTTCATGTTTTGCAATGCTTTACCTGCACATCACGTCCATGTCTTTTGTTTTCATGTTGAGGTGCTGTAGCATGTTGTTTTGATGCGTGCAAAATGCCTAGTTGCTGTTTTGGACAGATTGTTGCTATATCTTGTTTGGAGTGTATGTGTTGCACCATTGCTCCGTTTTGAGCATGCTCTATATGAAACTTGCTTAGTTTTGCATGTAGTTTCATATTACCTTATTGCATCCTTGTTTTGAGTGTGTTTACTTGATGTTTGAATGCATTTTGCATCAATGCCATGTCTAACTTGTTTTACTCATATCTTCTAGGCCGTAGCTCCGAATCTAATGAACTTTATATGTAACTTGACTAGAATTTCGTGTAGATCATCTTGGTGAGTCTTAACTTGCTGTTTAACAACTTGAACATAAGGTTTATTCAGATCTGGACCAATTTCGAAATTTGCATATAAGGACTTACCGGAATTGTCATATGTTATTTCCGGCCTCATTCAAACTTGCTTTGATGTGTTGCTCTTGTATGCATCATCTCTTGCCATGAGTAGCTTCATGTAGCCTTGTCATGCATCATACTTGGTTGAGCATCATGTCTTGTTTATGTGTTGAGTGTTTACCGTGTTGTTTGCTTCTTTCCGGTTGTACTCCTTCTCGTTAGTTCCTGTTTCGTTGCGATCGTGAGGATTCGTTCGTCTTCGTGGCTTCATCTTCTTCATGGACTCGTTCTTCTTCATAGCGGGATTTCAGGCAAGATGACCGTTACCCTGGATCTCACTACTATCATTGCTATGCTAGTTGCTTCGTTCTATCGCTATGCTGTGCTACCTATCACTTGCTCTTCAAGCCTCCCAAATTGCCATGAACCTCTAACCTTGTCATCCTTCCTAGCAAACCGTTGTTTGGCTATGTTACCGCTTTTGCTCAGCCCCTCTTATAGTGTTGCTAGTTGCAGGTAAAGATGAAGATGGCTTCATGTTGGATTATGTTTTATGTTGGGATATCACAATATCTCTTATTTAATTAATGCATCTATATACTTGGTAAAGGGTGGAAGGCTCGGCCTTATGCCTGGTGTTTTGTTCCACTCTTACCGCCCTAGTTTCCGTCATATCGGTATTATGTTCCCGGATTTTTGCGTCCCTAACGCGGTTGGGTGTTATGGGAACCCCTTGACAGTTCGCCTTGACTAAAACTCCTCCAGCAAGGCCCAACATTGGTTTTACCATTTGCCTAACAACCTATTACCTTTCCCTTAGGAGTAATTAACCCGAGGGTCATCTTTATTTTAGCTCCCCCCGGGCCAATGCTTCTCTAAGTGTTGGTCCGAACTAGAGCACCATGCGGGACCGTCCCTTGGCAACTTGGGTTACCTTGGTACCTGTACGCTTAGCTCATCCGGTTGTGGCCTGAGACGAAATACGCGCGGCTACTATCAGGGTGTCGGCACACTGGGAGGTCTTGCTGGTCTTGTTTTACCATTGTCAAAATGTCTTGTAAACCGGGATTCCGAGACTGATCGGGTCTTCCCGGGAGAAGGAATACCCTTCGTTGACCGTGAGAGCTTATAATGGGCTAAGTTGGGACACCCCTGCAGGGTTTTGAACTTTCGAAAGCCGTGCCCGCGGTTATGTGGCAGATGGGAATTTGTTAATGTCCGGTTGTAGAGAACTTGACACTCGACTTAATTAAAACGCATCAACCGCGTGTGTAGCCGTGATGGTCTCTTTTCGGCGGAGTCCGGGAAGAGAACACGGTTTCTGGGTTATGTTTGACGTAAGTAGGAGTTCAGGATCACTTCTTGATCATTGCTAGCTTCACGACCGTTCCGCTGCTCCTCTTCTCGCTCTTATTGGCGTATGTTAGCCACCATACTTGCTTACTCGCTGCTGCAACCTCACCACTTTACCCCCCTTCCTTACCCATTAAGCTTTGCTAGTCTTGATACCCATGGTAATGGGATTGCTGAGTCCTCGTGGCTCACAGATTACTACAACAACAGTTGCAGGTACAGGTTATGCGATGATCATGACGCGAGAGCGATGTTACTTGTATTGGAGTTCTTCTTCGATCAGGGGATAGGTTCCAGGTCGGCAGCCTGGGCTTGCAGGGTGGATGTCGTTTGAGCTTCTGCTTGTGTTTCATCCGTAGTCGGATGTTGATCGTATGTATGATGTATTGATGTATTCTTGCGGCATCTGTATGCCTTTTATATGTATCCCCATCTATTATGTAATGTTGATGTAATGATATCCACCTTGCAAAAGCGTTTCAATATGCGGGTCTATCCTTGGTGGGACCTTCGAGTTCCTCTCGGATAGGGTCGCATATTGGGCGTGACAAGTAGTGTTGATTACATCTTGTAGTTGATGCTATATGGTTTATTTAATGGAAGATTATATGTTCAGATTCATTATGCTATTTAATATCCCTCTGATCTTGAGCATGAATATTATTCGTGAGTAGTTACCTTTGTTCTTGAGGCCACGGGAGAAGTCATGTTGCAAGTAATCATGTGAATTTGTTATGTGTTCGATATTTTGATGATATGTATGTTGTGATTCCCTTAGTGGTGTTATATGAACGTCGACTACATGACACTTCACCACCTTTGGGCCTAAAGAATGCATTGTGGAGTAGTAATTAGATGATGGGTTGCTAGAGTGACAGAAGCTTAAACCCTAGTTTATGCGCTATTTCGTAAGGGACTTATTTGGATCCATATGTTTAATGCTATGGTTAGGTTTTATCTTAATACTTCTTTCGTAGTTGCGGATTCTTGCGAGGGGGTTAATCATAAGTGGGAGGCTTGTTCAAGTAAGAACAACACCCAAGCACCGGTCCACCCACATATCGAATTATCAAAGTAGCGAACGTGAATCAAACCAACATGATGAAAGTGACTAGATGAAATTCTCGTGTGCCCTCAAGAGCGCTTTGCTTATTATAGGAGACCGTTCCAGCCTGTCCTTTGCTACAAAAAGGATTGGACTACCTTGCTGCACTTTATTTACCGTTACCGTTACTTGTCCAGTACAAATTATCTTATCATCAAACTACTTGCTACCGACAATTTCAGTGTTTGCAGAAATTAACTTGCTGAAAACCGCTTGTCATTTCCTTCTGCTCCTCGTTGGGTTCGACACTATTACTTATCGAAAGGACTACGATTGATCCCCTATACTTGTGGGTCATCAGCTCACACCACCCTGACCAGTCCGCACCGTCGCACGCAGGACCTGGGTGAACCAAGTCGGTTCTGGCCATCCACTGCCTCCATGCGCAGATCTGGGCGAGAGATCGCACCGCGGCGCAACAGGAAAACAGAGGTGGAACCAAAATAGACCGGCGCGCGCCGGAACTGGGCGAAAACCAAGCCAAAAACTGACTTGCCCGCATTGCCGCACGCAAGGAACCGGCGTTCGTGTTGGACCTGGTTTGCCTGAGTCTCGTCATGCACCAACAGGCTTGACGGCGCCCCTGCTCCAGGAGCCGGACGTGAATACGCTCGAAGGGAGGAACCCACCAACCTCAGTCGGCACCACCGCCACCGCCTTCACCATCCAAACGCCGTTTGACGACGAGAAACTGGCCGCAGGCCCGCCGAAACCCAGATCGGGCCCGGCCACTGCGAGTCCCTCACAGCCCCGACGCCAAACCTCCGTGCGCCGCACAAACCACCGCGACCTCCTGCCCCTGATACTAGATATCTACAATATGAGAGATATTTTTTAGAGAGTTGTATAATTTTCACAAGACAATTGCGGTATCTAAGATGGACTTTTCTTTTGGTTGTAAAACGGCGGTTATGAGGGATGTGGTAGAGTATAGACGGCCGTTTATAAACCCCAAAACCTCCCAAAAACCACCATCCAAAAATAAATCTCAAAAAAAGGAAAAAAGAAAAACCCTAACCGGCCTTTCCCTGTTGCCAGTCCCCTCCTGTCGTCGGTCGTCCCAATGCTGTCCGCCGGCCGCCGCCGTCTCTGCCTCTTCCCCTTCCCTCTCCGCCACTTCACTGCGGCCGTTTCCACCACCACCACCACCACCACCACCACCACCTCCGACGCTGCCGCTGCCGACCCCACTGTCTTCTACCTGGAATCCACCTGCGCGCTCTCCCCCGCCGCCGCCGCCCGCGCTGCGGACTCCATCCGCCTCGCCTCCCCGGAGTCCACTGCGCAGGCCGACGCCGTCCTCGACCTCCTCCGCCGGTATGGCTTCACCGACGCCGAGATATCCACCACCGTCCGCAAGTTCCCCATCGTCCTGGTCTCCGACCCCGTCAAGACACTCCAGCCCAAGCTCGACTTCCTCGCCTCCGTCGGCATCAACGCGCCGCTCCTCCCCAGGCTCGTCTCCCTCAGCCCCGTTGTCCTCCACCGCAGCATCCAGGACCAACTCGCCCCGCTCTTCGAATCTCTCCGCGAGCTCCTCGGCTCCAATGCCCGCGTCGTCACCGCGCTCCGCCAGATGCCGTTCGTTGTCCGCTGCAGCCCCAACAGTACCCTCAACCTCGTGCTCCCCGCACTAAGAGATGTCCACGGCTTGCCCCCGGAGGACGTCTCCAAGCTCGTCGCCGTCCACCCCGGCGTCATCATGCAGGGCCCCCACCGCTTGGCCGAGATCGTCCAGGCCGTCAAGGACGTTGGCATGGAACCCGGTGAGCCCATGTTCGTCAACACATTTTCCATCATTTCCAAGATGAAGACCCCCACACTGGAGAGGAAGTATGCACTCTACCAGAGCCTTGGCTTCGAGAAGGACAATGTTGCCTTAATGTTGCGGCGGTACCCACTCATGATGGCTATCTCAGAGAAGAAGATGAAGGAAAATGTCGGATTCTTGGTCGGAAAGGCGGGTCTGAGCCTGGAAGATATCGTGGCCTATCCGAGCATGCTGGTGCGGAGCTTGGAGAGCCATCGCAGGAGGTGTGCGGTGCTCGCACTGCTGAGGAAGGAAGGTAAGCCAGAGGGGAATCATCAGCTGCGCAAGGTCCTCGTGGCTAAAATGAAACGGTTCTCGCAGGTGTATGTGCAGCCACACCAAAACGAGATCCCTGATGTCGTCCGGGCTCTCAACGGAGAGATCCCTTTCGAGGGCTTCAATGTGTTGGAGTAGCCACAGCCGCCCAGGAAGATGAGCCTTTGTTGTCATCGGCCTATGCAGTTCTTGGTGGGATCTGCTTAGGCAGTTTTCTGAAGATTCTGTTGCTTGGCCAATGTTTGTTCTTGGTAGGATTTGCTTAGGCAGCTTTCTCAAGATTGGTGTTGCTCTTGCAACAAGACTGCCAAGGGTATGGTTATGCAAGAACAGATTTTGAGCTACTGGGTGGTCATCAAAGCTTGTAGTGTAATAAAACATTAACTGGAAGCTAACTTGTTGAGCAATGATCATTGGTAATTCTAGTTTCAGGCCTCAGAATGTGTAACATGAATTGAAAATGGATGTTTCTCATTAATGAACAGTCATTTGGATGCAGTGAGGCCATAACGTTTTAGGGGCTGTTTGGATCGCTACCTTGAGCTGCCCAGCCAAATATTTGGCGTTGACCGCAGCGTTGGTATCCGTTTGGCTGGGCTCCAAAATTTTGGCTTGCGAAGGCCCATTGGCTCTTTCCAGTGCATTCGATAGCCAATTCCTGGGCGAGACACCGGCGGCCGAATCGGTCGCCAATATTTTGGCTGCCGATGGGTTGGCAGGGCTGCTGTGGGCAGTAACCAAACAGCCCCTTACTCTTTTCTTTTTTGACATATTTGCACAATACTCATGGAAATCTTGTTCTTGCTTGGCTGAGTTTGATCTCGAGTGGTCGATGTGGAACAGGAGGATGAAATCAAAGGCAGTCCACATTTTCAGCCTGCCAAAGACAACCCATTTGTAAGAACATGGTAAATTTTGTGTAATTCTGTCAATATTTTGTATATGGTACACCCTCTGTTCATAAATATAAGACGTTTTGGCAGTCTAAATTGAACTGCCAAAACGTCTTATCTTTATAAACAGAGGTAGTACGTCTGAAGACAGCACCCTGTAAGAATACCAAAGTTGGTATCCAGCAAATAGTGTAGTACATGTCTGTCTGCTTCTGCATTACTGCATGCAGTCGAGCAATTTTGTTTCTTGACCGGGAACAGAGTACGAAAAGATCCTAGTGTGTGTATAGTTGAGCAAATACAGGAAAAGAAGGTAAACTAGTTAAGATTGACCTGGTTCAGCCAAGAGGAAGAACCAAGAGCTTAGAATGGTTGGCAGTAGACGCCTGCACTAAACTGGAATTTGCCTTGTCAATGCCCAGTTGTGCCATCTCTCCTGAATGAGCTCCCAGAACTTGCCTTGAATCAAATTTAACCGGATACCTGTGATGTTAGATAGCAGTCGAATAGGCAAACTAGATACCAGAATTGGCAGTCGGTTCAGGCCCCATGCTCAAATTCATGCTGGTGCGGTGGAGAAACGGGGCTTCCTCCTCTGGTGAAATGGGAAACCTCCACCACCTGGGTGACTGTGGTGGTCGGTGGAGCTTGTTCAGGAGGAACGGTGGCATGAGATGGAAGGCCGCGGCCCTGTGCTTGTGGAATGTGGACGCAGGCGCGTATTGGCACCAGGATCAGGACTTGGATTATTGCTGATATGGAAGGAAGGAAAAAACTGAGGTCAAATGCATCAGAGCACACGATGTACGTCTCTTGTTATTCCATAATAGTAATCTATAACACCTCTATTTTTTTGCAGGGGAATCTGTAACACCTTTTTGACACTACCGTCGACGCTCGAGATGCTGAGGCAAGTTTTTGTGAAGCAGCTAGCGAGCCCAAGGGAACAGAACAAACGGATATAATAAGAGGTAAACGGCTGATATGATCTCCAGAAAACCAACTTGTTTACTGGGTCGTCCACTGAACCGAGGTGCGAGGAGTCATTCTTTGCACCTCCAGCTAATGACAAGTGGATCATCATATGCAGGGTGCACAACTGCACACAAGAGGCCTTACACGTCAGGAAGTTCGGAGCATACATCTAGAGATTTTAACATGTCAAATTCGTCCAAGTGGTTGCTCTGCGTTTCATTTGAAATGAGAATGGAACGGGTCCTGGTCCTGGAGGCTTTTGATCTGAGAAATGGAATTCTTCCAACTGGGCGCTCTGGCTTTAGGAGCATGCTGGTGGTGGTGAGACAAAACACCCTCTGAACTTCTCATGACCCACTTATATACGTGAGGATGCAGTTGCCTTGTTTACAAATCTGTTTTGTCTCTGTTTTCTTTTCGGATGATGAGGATGAGCCAGCCGATCCTAACATAATTTTGGAGGAGCCGGACGACGAAGCCTCAAAATCAGATAAAGATGTCTCCGACGCGACCGGACTTCCACTAGATTTTTATAGGGGTCAGAATGTAGCGACCAGACCTCAAATGGTCTGTGCTGCTGTGCACCAGTGTCATCCCTGAATCAGTAATGCTGACACGCACAGTACAAATGGAGGATTTATAACAGAGTAGCAATCACACACTTATTACATCGAATATCTCCAAAGAGATTAAGTATGATAAACATGGCTTAAGGCCATCTAAAAACGATAACAGCGGAAGACTTGGAAGATAAGTGAGTCCATCAACTCCAGCGGCATCACTGAGTATAAGACCACGACCTAAGGCACCTTACTCGTCGTCTGAAAAGTCTGCAACATGAAACGTTGCAGCCCGAAAACGGGTCAGCACATAGAATATGCTGGCAAAATAACACATAGAGAATAATGAACATAATAATGCTATACTACATGCATATATGGCTGGTGGAAAGCTCTATGGTTACAGTTTTGCGAAAAGCCAATTTTTCCCTACTTCAAAGGAATAAACTTTATTTAACTATCATGGTGGTTGTGAAACATTGAGATGGTTGACAGCATCTCAATCCCAATTAAGAATCATTATTAACCCAACAAAATTAATTAAAAGTAACATGGTGATGAGATTCACATGATAATCCAAGTACTAGATACTCAAGTTGTCCATAACCGGGGACACGGCTAACCATGATTAGTTTGTACACTCTGCAGAGGTTTGCGCACTTTTCCCCACAAGACTCGATCTCCTCCGTTGGATTACTCGCACTACATGGTGTTTGAGTAACGGATGACCGAGACACAGTCTTTCAGAAGTGTTTGCACCTTACGTATGGGTAGACAGTTACACCTACTTTCCCCTACATCTGCTAGTCTACCACTGTAAGAGTTCACACAACTTAGTCAACTATGCTAGAGCCCGTAATAGCTTGCGGCTGCACACGGAAGTTTCTAGCATAAATAATCTCATGATCCCTTTGAACCTGGGTGGCGGTCCAAAAGAAAAACAGGCAATCCTGGAATACCCAGGTACCTCAATCCACCCAGATGTGAGTTTTAGTTGCCACCTTAAGTAAACCATTAATTAACAATCTCACATCTGTCATGGAAATCCCTCAAACCCAATCCACGTCTACGAGCATAGCATGTCAATATAATAGCAACGTAGAAATAACTCCCAAGGGTTTGATAAACAAAACAGGTAATAGGTACTACCTCAACTACTTCCCAATACCCATAATTTAATTAGATCCTAATCATGCAAGTGTTTGAGGAAAATAGATCTAATGCAATAAAAACTGGGTATGGAAGGTATATGATCAAAGTGTTACTTGCCTTGCCGATGATCCGCGAAACCTAGCGATTCAAAGTAACAAGCGGCACACTCCGGGTACTCTATCGCAAACAAACAAGCAGACAATCAGTACTCATCTAATGCACAGGTAAAACTCGAATGAAAGATCCAACCAGAAAGTTCAACTTAAGAACTCCGGTTTGCAAAAAGAAACAACTCGAACGAAGCAACGAAAGTCAAACGGTGAAAGAAACAAGCTTCGTTTACTAATCTGGATCTAGGTCAAATTTTACAGTAGCAAAAACTTGTTTGAGTAGGTTAAACGGAAAGAGAATTTCGAGACGAAACTCTAGGCGCTTGAATCGCCTGATTCCGATAAACGAGCGAAAAGTTAAACAAAAACGAAGATTCGATCAGAAATCGAATCTGAGATAATCGCGGAAAAATCCGACCAAAAAGAAAAACGGACGAACGGTTAAAGAACGGACGTTCGTTAACAGAGAAAAACCGACGAACGCGTTCGTGAACGCTCACAAAATAACAAAACCGAAAAAAAAACGATCTAGGGTTTTTTTTAAACGAACGGTTTTTTTTAAACAAAACCGGCAACGAGGCGAGGTGCGGCTACCTCGTCGGGGGCGTGCTCCGGCGGCTGCTCGGCGAGCGGCGGCGCGGGCTTCGGTGCGGGCGGCGGCGGGTGCGATGCGGCGGCGGCGGGGTGAGGTGAGAAGAGGGGGGCTATATATATAGGAGGGGGGGTCCGGCGACTTGGGGGAGGGGCAAGCCGGGCGGGGGCGGCTTCCGTGTCCGCCATGGACACGGCGCGGCGGCGGGGCGTCGTGCGAGGAGAGGAGACGACGGGCGTGGGCCGGCGGCCTGGCTCGGCTGGGCTCGGCCCAGCCGGGCGCAGCGTAGTTTTTTTTAAACGTTCCGCGGAAAATAATTCATAGAAAAATAAATAAAAGTCCAAAAAAGATAAAACAAATTTTCCCCGTCTAGTTAGAAAATCTAGAATAGGGTGAACATTTTTTTGACACAAAATAAATTTTGAAAACATGCAATATTTTTTTAATGCAAATAAAATCTGAATAAAATCCAATAAATGATTTTAACACTTTTCCTCCAGTATTTCAATTGTTTTGGAGAAGTCATATTTTCTCCTCTCGTTTATTTTTAAAATGAAATATTTTTCCGGAGAGAAAATAATTAAAACCAGAATCCTCGTTTTGTAATTTGATGAAAATCAAATATGAAAATTCGAGAAAATCCCCAACTCTCTCCGAGGGTCCTTGAGTTGCTTAGGATTTATCGAGGATTTGTCAAAATGCAATGAAATATGATATGCAATGATGATCTATGTATAACATACCAAATTGAAAATTTGGGATGTTACACAGAAGGGAAAAGATATGCTGTTTTCTATCAGTCCCAAGCGGATACTCCCCAGCTTCCACGGTCCGCTTACCGAGGAAGAGATGCGGGAGGACACAGGGCCAGAGCAAGTTGGGTTGGGGTATAGAGCCGTAAGCGCGGTGGGGGTGACAGAGGATGTGCTCGTACGGTTCATAGTTGGGTATGATACTCTCGTGGATTGTTGGGAATGTCCTCTATATTCGAAATATGCCTTTCTAGGAGCATTACGATCTGCAGCTCAAATTGTCCCTTATGAAGTCTCTATTGGTCTTATTCTTATTGTGCGCCTTGTGAGCATGTTTGGATCCGCGAAGGCAATCGCTCGGATCTTCCCCTAACCCAACCCGGGAACGGACCGGAGGGAACCACAGCATGAGGAATGTCCGCGTCTCGTCGCAAGGCTCATTTTGAGTTTTGGGTCATAGGGCGGGCAGTGCAGTCCGGGGCACAAGGGTCCTGGTACTACCCAGGTGCGAAGAACCCCGGAGGCGACTGCAATGAGCAAAAATGTAACGCACCGGCCTAAACGACGAGCAAACACTCGAACGTGAGAGCAAGGGATCACCCAACGAATGGACGAGCTCCAAGGAGGGAGGAGAGAGGGAGGCAAGAACCATGCTTTCAGAGAAGTGGCGGTCCGAATCCACTCTGACAAAAGAAAATAACAGACTAAGCCGTGCCGAGGGCATTCTCCACACAGGACGGGGCCAAGGCCTTCATGTATGGGTGATAGATCGGCCATAGGAGTACTCCGGGATATACACCAGGGCAACTAATGTCGAGCATACGATGATGCCGCCCGTTTTCATTTCATGAAAGTCCCCGGCAGAGGAAAGGGCTGTAGGTGATAGCGTGTTCTGCTTCTTAGGGCGATGAAATCGTTCCTATGGGATCGTGCGTGGCAGCTGGTATAGATGATGATGAAAGGCGGGTCGCTTGAACCGGGACCTATTCTCATAATAGGCAGCAAGCAAAGCTAAATAGGAAAGGGGGCGACTGATGATTGCCTTTTTCGTCAGAAATCAAAAAGGGTGGAATGTGGAGCTAATATGGCTGGCTACAAGTATAGCCAAAGAAAGATGAGACGAGACGGACTGTCAGAGGACGCAGCGGGACTACCAGGGGAAAGCCCGCCCCCGCTAGCTAACATAGATATCTATTCTCGGTGCGCATATTCGAGATTTAGAATCTCTTTCCGACCAGGCCAGGCCGAATCGGGCCACCACTTGGGATGGGAATGGCTCAGCCCACATGCATCATTTGATGAAAGCACTCCAGTCCAGTCGCCTCCGATCAGTGGCTTGTCAACCACCGGACCGTAGCTCCTCACCAAATGCCCCTGCGTTGGGGCAACACAGCACATGACTAGTTCGCTCAAGGACCACACCCTCTCGAGAGCAGGATGCCGGCCGAGATGGAGCGCCAACCTAGACTTTCCTTGGGCTTGCCTTGCCCCAACATCTAAATAAAGGGCGAGCGCCGAAAAGGAAGCAGTGACGCCTTTTCGACGAAAGCTTAGCTTGGTAGGCGCAGCTTACTCACCCTACTCCCTTAGACAATGTAGTCAATAATAAAGATCCCGGAAAAGATCCAAGGGAGTACAATACACTTTATATTCACGTCTTGAATAATGAGGGGGTAAAGAAGAAAGTCCGATTTCTCTCTCCTTTGCGGATATGCCCTTATTCAGCTCTTGAAAGAAAGAGAGATAGAAAGAGAGAATGATCAAACTCAACTAGACGGCAGTTCCTCTTGTTCAAACCTATCTTGTCGAGTCTTCTCCTCATAGCGAGTTTCGCTCTCGCTTCGCGTGTCCTAAACATAAAAAAAGAATTGATTGTGAAAGACAAGTGTTTCATTCCCCTCCCTAATCGTTGATTCGAACTGTCCGCTAGCTCCTCCTTTGTTTGGATTATAGCCCTTCCTTGGGGATTTACTATCCAAAGTAAATCTTTCCAGTTTCAAATGCTACTATTTCTTCGTGGGCAGAAAGTCCAAAATCTTCTTTTTCCGGTACTCCTTACTCTTTTCTCCCGTCGTCCTACTTTCACTTCTACGGACCTTCTATCCATAACGAGTTCCAGGACTGGTGAATCGATGTGGGAATAGATAAAACGATTGTTGAGTACACAGTATAACCGTGTAGCTCATCCAGAAGATCATCAATGACCGGTATCGGGTATTTCTTTTTTACGGTTTGCGCATTGAGTTGCCTATAATCCATAGGCGCCACGAATCTTCTTTCTTCTTGTAAAGAAGAGCCGGTGAGGCATGAACTAGGTTGTAGAGTACCATTCTAGAGTAACTCCTTGATTATGGCTTCAATTTCATCCGGTGGTGTGAATACCTATAAGGCCTTTGATTCACTGGTTGACTATCGTGAGGTGAATCCGATGGTCACATGGTCTTTTAGGAGGGAGGGTAGTGGGTTCTAAGAACACATTAGAGAAAGAGGACCAAACCTGCTTGAGTCCTCTTCTACATCTTGAGTACTTCCCACTCCAATGGATCTAGTTTTTAGAATAGCTTTGATCCGGCCATGTAGAGCACTCATAGAGGTCCGGCTTCACGTCAGTAATCTACCACACCCATGCTAGAATTCAGTAGAGTCCCCACTCACCAACCACGATGTCTTGGTTGAGAGGCCCCACCTACCCATCTTCCCACAGTTTCACTGAGGTAGTACCATCCCCAATTCGCCACTTCTTGTGTTGATGTACTAAGAAATTGGTCGAGGCAATCGACTTCAATCAGAGGAAGCACTTGTGCACATCAACTTAGGATATCCCCTCCGTTCTACACCAGATTATGCACTCACCTCTGGTATAATATATGAAAGGAAGACGCCCTTTCAGTGCACGCCAAAGAAGCTTTGCCTAGAAGGCTTCAAAATACACTATTAGGTCCCTCATTCTCAGTCGGCCTTCACAAAGCGGTTTGCACACCTTGGACCAGCTAGACAGATGTTCCGGCCTTTCTCCTATTAAATGCATCTACCACCTTATTTTCCATTTTACCCCTAATATTCCGCCTTTGAAAGTCAAAACTCACACTTGCTCATCTTAGCATGTAGCTGATTCCGCAGAAAAAGTGTTAGCTGCAAGTGCTGTTGATGCTCCTTCAGTGTTTTACTGTCAAGAAGTATATCATCAAACCAACACAAATCTTCTGGACTTGAACACATCATTCATGAGTGCTTGAAACGTTGCAGGAGCATTTGTAAGCCTGCATCACATTGAATTCATAGTTATAGGGTTCTGAATGAAGTTTTGGGCTTGTCTTCCTCTCTCATCCTGACCTGATGATAGCCAGATCTTAAGTCAATCTTGCTGTAATATTTAGCACCACTCATCCAATAGGGCATCTATGTGCCGGAATTGGGTATTTCTTCTTTACTGTACTGGCATTCAGCTGCCTGGTTTCAATGCACATCCTCCATGTCCCATCCTTCTTCTTCACTAACAACACAGGTGAAGCAAAGGGGCTAGTAGAGGATTGTATCCGTGAATTCTTCAGCAATTCCTCAATTCTCAATCTCAGCCTTTCGCAGATGTGAGTATCCGTATGGCTTCAGATGTTTGGGCTCAGTACCTTCGGGGGTATATAGTGATCATGTATTCTTTTTTTGTAAGGACTTAGGTTCTTGAAACACCTACTCTTAAGAGTTCAGTAGGGTTGAAATTGGATCAGAGATCAGAGATGTTAGGTTTACTGAGTTGACCATGCACCATTGAGCCATCATGCAGAACTAAGCTTGTTCTGATTTAGTAGCAATCAACTCTTCTCCTTCCACCTGGTACAGCTTTCCTCCTCCCCTCTTGATTCTTTCCAGCACCACTTAAACACTGCAGAAAGGGTTTTGACCAGCTAGTCAAATTGCCCCATTACGGGTGTGTTACGCCAGAAAGTTCCTCAATCCTGTGCCTGTTCCCGAGCGAGTCAGTCCCATTTCGATGATGAACGACACGATGTGTGCCTCCATAGAGCTTCCCATTTGACATTTCTCCATCGCGAGAGATTCTCTCTAGCCACAGGTTCCCCAGTGGTACGTCCGGGATCGGTTCAATCAGTGCGCTATCAGTCCAGTACCATTAGCTCTCCAAGGGTCGCAATCCATTCTTTCCGGGCAAGCCAGTTCAGTTCCTTTCTGGTAGCAAGAGATCCCATATCAGATTAAGTAAATGGATTACCTAGCTAGCGCATATCGAAGAGTTGGAGACTTCCTGCCACTATAAAAAAGCCGTTGATGGATCAATTTCTGTAGGTGGGTCTCAACTCGGATCAAAACATTCGGATTTGCCGATGAAGAGTACTGCCTTGGAGGGGTAGGGGTTGTAGGGGAAGAACCAACCTTTTGTAGGTAGCAAAACATCTCACTCAGTAACTAAATTAGAGTTCGATCTTTTACGTTTGTGTTGTCTTTTTGCATTTTTGTTTCGATGAGACATCAGATCTGAGTTATTGTTCACTGACTATATCTTAGACCATTGCGATCTCTTTCTTTCACTTGGTTTTTCTTCCTTCCCTTCGGTACTCCTTAACTCGGAGATACTCCTTCGTTACTACTTGGCTACTACTTGAACAGATGGGTTTAGTCCCTTCCTTTGGGCAACGTTTTCTCTGGGTACCACCGGCTTACCACCGGGTTGAAAGAAATCCCTTACTATTAGGACATAGTGTTCGGTACGACTTAAGGCTACTGGATTGACTTTCTTTAATGTTGCATCTGCTTTCAACTATTTTATAGCCTCCCGTCCCGAGCAAACGTCGAGAGCAGGGTGTTGAGCCAAAAAGTAAAATCCATAGAGTTGGGGACTAAAGAGACTCTTTTTTTACAGCCAACCATGAAGAGAAGAGAGTCTCAGAGTAGATTCAGTAATGTTGAGTCGATCTAGTATGGAAAATTCCTCGCTGTGCGCTCGCCTTTTGCCTGCTTCTGCTTCATCTGCAGATCGGATTCCTTCCCCAGAGTTCTTACTTATAGGCTTTATAGCCAAGCAATAGAATAACTGCTTCTTCTAAAGCGCATTAGAGTGCAACGACCAAAGCTACGGAGCGGCCTCTACCGCTTTCCCTACTGTTCTGGTTGAACTAGGGCTTTGGCTGAGCGACCACCTTCTTCCAGTATTCTTAGCTTACTGTCTGCTTCCTGCCTGATCAGTGTTGATTGACTGTTCTTGCTTGTCTTGGGCCTGCTCTAGTTTTGGTGCTGCTAACTAAGGGTCGAATTTCGTGACTTGATGAAGAGGAAGCCGAGTATCTTTGGTCTTGAAGAGTCAGGCCAATCCAACCGCTTGCTCCTGCCCAACTCAGTCTCAGTCGTACCATAATGCGCCTGGACTCAACACTTTTCTTGCTCCAAGACCACCCTCTAGCCCTCATGTAAAATAGATGACAGAATTGTAAACAATCATAGAATGATTTAAGCTGAGGAACATAGAGATCTCTCCCACCATTTTTGTCATATACCTCTGGAATAGTGTTGAAATCACACGCCACTAAGCAGTTTTTTAAACCAAGTGGTTTATCTTAGTGTGCTAGCTGCTGCTTCATTTCGTATAGCGATAACGCTTTCTCTTTCTTAGCGCTCCACCCCGCGGAGAACTCTGGTTGCGCTTTGGTTGGCTTTCTCTTTTTTTCGATTTTCTCTGACTTGACTCAGCTTTACCTACTTGACTCAGCGGTTAGAGTATCGCTTTCATACGGCGAGAGTCATTGGTTCAAATCCAATAGTAGGTAAAGCCGGCCGAAACCCCCGCTTTTGCCGGCATGACAGCAAGCATAGACTGGCATCAAGGAGTAGAATGACCAAAGCATCAGTTGCTTCCACTTGTTTGTTGCCTTCTTCGACCGACAGACAAGGTACCCCCCTCTTTTTCTCTTGCGAACCTACGTTGAGCTTGGGACAACCCGCGACTGGCATAGGATATTTCAAAAGCGCCAGGATCCATCCTTCTTATGAACCAAGAGCACTGGAGAAGCGAAGGGGCTCGTGCTACGACGAATAATGCCATTGTTCATCATCTCACAGATTTGCTTCTCAATCTCTGTTTTCTGGTGGGGTGCATATCTATATGGCCGGACATTGACTGGCACTGCACCTGGCACCAACGGAATTTGGTGGTCACAGGCACGACGAGGGGGTAATTCCTTTGGCTCCCGGAACAAAGCATCAAACTCCTGTAGCAGTTCTTGAACAGCTGGAGGTGTCTGCTCTGCAGGATCAGCATCCAGAGTAATTGCTTGCAGATCATGCTCCTGGTGAATCTGACGCACTTGCACACACTGGCTAACAGCACCCCGTTTCAGCAATCCTTCCAGCTTACGGACAGAGATTGGACGGCAGGAAGGATTATCTTGAATGCCATTGAGAGTGATGCGGCGCCCTTTGTGCGTGAATTTCATACGACGATGACGCCAATGTACCCACATCGGGCTATGGTCTTCGAACTGCTCTTGCCCTCCCCATTCACTTCCATAGTGGTGTTCTTTGGTCGGCCCACTCATTTCACTCTCAAGCTCTCTGAGAAGAGAGAATCCGATTCAAGATGTTTCGAATTCAGCCTTTCCTTCATGTTCGTGCTTTAAGTCAGTTCGTACTTTTCAGTATATAAGAGAATGACTGAACTCGCGTTGAATGCTACTAAACAATGGCTGACAGAGACTCATAAGAGGGAGAGCGGTAGCAAAAATGAGATCTTTCATCTAGACAGAAGAGAGATCCTTTCCTTCCTTTCTATAGGAAATGACTGATGTTGCTAAGTCACCTTCCGCTGCTCTTGCGTCATCCCTTTTCCAATTCTTTTTGTATGGCTCGGTTGCATCCGATTGATCGATCCCTAGTCACTGATTACATGCATGAGTTCTTTGATTCACTACTGACTTCTTCTGTGGAGCCGAGTTCGCCGACTGAGACTACTTGAAAAGAATTTTTGACCAATCGATCTCACGACGATGAGTCACCCACATACTTAACAAAAAATGCAAATAGAAGAGCAAGTAAATCAAGCTCAATTACAACTCACTCTGATCAAATAGCACTCAGGTATAGTATTTCCAGCGGAAAGGTAGCCTTGCTCGCTTCTTTACCCTTGTACGCACAAATCTAGCTCATAGCAGCACTTTCGAGTTCGGTTACTTAAGTACAGAGATTGGAACAACTTAGCGCGGGAAGTCCCATATCTTGTCTTAGCCTCGCCTCACCTATTTCCTCATAACGAGATCAGAATGAAATAGAATGGAATCTCAAGTCTGAGCTAGATCAGGGCTACCACGTTCCCTCAGACGAAAAAGAAAAGAATACTAGACCTGTTGGACTCGCAAAGTAGGATTAGGCTTTTTCTACTAGAAACAGAGGAGAGCGAAAACTAAGTCAAAGGGGGAAGAGCTGTTTATGAGCATTTTAAGGCCGGTTGACAACATCCAATGTCTCCCACGAGGGTGCCTGAAACTCCAGTTTTTATAGGCAGAGGTAGGTATATATATATTTAACACATTTTAGTTTGTAGGAAGATTCCCCGCTCTGAATTTTTTTCTATTTGAAGCTTCTTCCAAAGAGGTTGGGATTCTAGTTTCAATTGGATGTGTCCCGGTAAGATTGTTAACGACTGATATACTGCCTGAGACAAGGCATGCTCTCCCCTCTGCGTATCGAGAGAAAGAAACAACTTCCTGATTCCAGTTTCTTTCATTTATACCTACGATATCCACGCTAAAGATGAAAACTTTTGCAGTTCATATCAGCCTGAATGAGGAAGTAGAGTCAGTATCGTCCATAAACTGGGCCGAAGATCTGACAGAGGTTGACTTGCTGGCTTGTGAGTTGCCAGCTCCGTAGTTGATTTCTAACCAGAGGATAGTGACAACCAATATTCCTATTCCTACTTGTGTGCTTGTTTGCTATTCTTCCTGTTCCTGTTACGAGACGACCTCGGCTCAAGCTGACCCCACACCGAAAGTCGTCAAGCAGTCTTGGGCTCCATCAATCAGTGAGGAGGAAACCAAAACCTGTTGGAGTTTCCCACCATCACCTTGCCTAGATCCGGGGGTTCATACCCTCCGGTAGCAGAGATGTAAGTCGCAAAGGCTACTTGCCTGTCGAGGGGGGAGAACTACCTAGTATCAAATTCACAAAGCAGCACATTTAGTAGTTGACATCTTTCTTTCTCGTTTTCATCGGAAAGGAGAGTTTTCACGTTAAGCAAGAAGAGCTACGAGGTGGAGGGCTATTTCACCGACCGTCACTTCTCCTTTGTATCTGCCGAAGACGGAAGTAGCCCAACGACAGGCTTGTGTGGAGTTGAATGACAACACGCAGAGGTCTTTTGGCGAAACTGGGGGCTCTTTGTCTAAAGAAAGGGCAAAGTCAACAGGCCAATCCCAGTTTCAGAATTGGAAGAAGCAGTAGGAGGTTCACCATCAGAAAGGCATGGGACAACAAACTCTCTTAAAGCTTTCTTCGAATAAGTCTTTCGCTTGACTTGGCTCAATGGCTTTAGTTCAGTAAATGCTTTCGTATGAAGCTTGATTCAAGTCTAGTCTCATGCAGTGAAGATCGTCAAGCAATCATTGCTCGTCTCTCCGAAACCTATTGATAAGGAACGCGTTCAAGTGTATGGAATAATCAAACCTTTCACGTATTTGTTAACATAGCGTTGGACGATTGATTCCTCTCTTTCTCCATGCCTGCTTCCCATAACTGGCCTTACTAAAACTTACGAAATGGTAATTTGACCTAAATTTCCGGTTAACTGCTGACTTTCTTTGCTAGCTCACCCGAAACTCTGTCTTCAGGAGGAAAGCTTGCGTGAGTACCTTACTTGAAAACAAACCGCTTGAGCTGTAACCGAAACAGAAAGGTTTGATGAGCCGCTGCTTGCTCTCTAACTGCTCTTACCGCTTCTTCTTCTTGACCTCTGCTCACTGCTGCCAATGCTGTGACTGCCGCCCCTATCTCTAAAGTTGCAGATTACAGCTCCTGATTCAAGCAGTTTTTTTCTGAAGTATGAGTCTTGTTTGTGACATTCAACTCCAGAATGAACATTCAAAGGAAAAGTAGTATGGGACGTTGCTTGCTATTACTGACTGCGGCTGCCGACCGAAGAACTGAGGATCTTCAATATATGTTTGAGTGCTCTTGCGAAAGAAAATAATTTCGAATGCAAAAATGACTTCAAAAATAGGATAGGATCGCGGATTCCATATATTTTTATAGAAATAAAGATACTGTATTCCATTTAATGCCTTCTTGCCTGCCTTCAGTTCATGCCTTCAGGCCGGCCTGCTCTTGCCTATGAATGAGATGCCTACTTCCCATTAAGTCAAAATACCTCATAGACATACATATTTTTAAGAATACTTAGTTAGTTAAAGAGAAAGATGGCTTTTGACAATTTTTTTAGTCCCCTCGTTCCCGAGCAAGAAAACGGATGCGCTAACGCGCAACGGCTTTCGCGCTAGTTGCTCAATCCGTTGCTTGTTCGGAAGAATCCGCAAATGAATATTCTTTATTTCCTCTCGGACAGGCCCTCCTTTTTCATTCAAATGTACATCTTTTTCGGTAATGATCATCTACAACTGAAAGACTGACGTCTTCCTCTACTCGATCCTTAGTTATACAATCTCCCTCCACCTCAATTTTTATGATCCTCATAGCCTTTTTTATTCGCGTCCTCCCCCTGGATCTATTCCTGCCGCGTCCACGTCCTCTGCCTCCAGCAACTAGAGCTGCATCATCTTGTTCACTATTGAGAATAGGCCTCTTCTCACACCGTACCAGTTCTTTTTGCAGTTGAATCTTCCCGTTCTGGCTTATTGAGTGTATAGATTCTTTTTGAAATGCAATCTATTACCACGTCACTCTTCTCATAACATATCCTGTTCTCCTCACTTTGATTCTGGATTCACCGGTTGATTTAAGACGGGGTTCTATGCTTTCTAGCCCCATTTGACAAAAGTGAGCTTCCCCTATCTCTTTTGTAGGAATCAGATAGCAATGCTCATTCGTGAATAGCATTTCATGCTTCCGCTACTTCGTCGGAGAGATCCATGGAAACTCAAAAAAGAAAAGCGGACGGCATTGTTCATACGATAGCCGGAAAAGTAAGTTCTCCCGCCGGCTATTCAAAAAAGAAAGACTTACTTATTCATAAACTTCCTTTTATCGAGCATAATAGCTCTTATACGCTTGTATAGAGGAGTATAAAACAATGTATATATATATATAGGTGTTTAGTATCCTACAAAAACATTAACATCCAAAGCACCGTAAGCTTGCTTTCTCTCCCGCTGACAGACAAAGAAAAGGTTTTTTTAGACTTTTCTATGGTAGGCCTACGCTAGTGGAATATCTTTTTTGTTTGTATTCTTGCTTAACTCTCTCTATTCTTTGCTTAAGCTATCGTGTCGTGTAGATGGATGGCATCTCCCTATTCCCACATGCTCGGATATGATTAATGCATGGAAGCTAAGGAATTGGGTCATTCTTCAGCCCAAGATGCAAGCATTTGGACTCCATCCGAATATGGCAGTTGAACTCTTATAATAGGCCTGGCTCTGGAAAATGGGCTTATCTTGGGCAAAAAAACACAAATAAAGAAGAGCTTCTTGTTTCCAAGCGGAACTTTAATGGGCTGCTAGCAGATTTGTTTTGGATGGCAAGTTAACACCGTGGGTATGCTTGCCTTTCACTCGCTCTGGCACATTTTGGCAGAACGTCAACGTTATATGTAGTGGAATTCTAGAGGTAAGTTAATGTTTCCAAAAATCCAAATGGAAAAGGATTTGCAAAAATATGTAGATTAGAAGCTACTATCTCCAGTTTTATGAGAGAAAGAAGAGGAAGAATCGGCGAACATCCTAAAAAATGGTACTTTTGTCTCAATCCGATCAAAAACAAACATATTCTATTGTGTGTTGACCACTGGGAAACGAATGGATTAAGATGAAGACGGATGGTTCAATTAGCGAGCATGGGAAGGCTTGTGGAGGTTTTGCAATAAAAAGGGGATATATGTGTTCTCTCAAGCAGTTAAGAACAAGACCATACTCGAAGTCGAGCTCTTTTGCATCTGAACATGTATTCAAATAGTAGCCGAAAAGGAGTGTCAGAGGATTTGGATTGATTCGGATTCCCTAACGTAAGACATGGTCTACTCTCAAGATCCCAAAGTCCGCAGCTAAGGAAAGCCCCTTCTTCATAAGATCAAGAAAGTACGAGCGTCTTTCGAAGATTGGAAAATCTCCCATACTTGGAGAGAAGCAAACCAACCGGCCGATTTGCAATTGACTATGCTTAGTAGTTGACATCTTTGGTCTTCACATTTTCCCTTCCATTTGTAAAGTTAGTAGAAGAGGACAGATCCGGTAAATTGACGAATGTCAATCTTCATTTTTGTAGATTAATACACTGGTAGGGGTCGATCAGGCAAATCCCAAAGCTGACCCCCGAACAGCTGCCGGACTGATCTACTGATCTTCTCTCTCTTCAAAATAACGGAACCTTCTCAAAGACTCCCTTTGCACTGAGAACACAATTTAGAACCCTCCTTCTCACAAGAAGGCAAACCTTGTACGTTGATCGAATCTTCTTTCGCATCCAGAAGAGAGGCTGTGGGCTATCCGAGAGAGTGGTTCAGGTGACTACCGGAGTCATTGATTAAGCAGGTCAGATGGGCTTAGTAGGGCTCGAACCTACAATATCACCGTTATGAGTGGTACGTTTCAACCAATTAAACTATAAGCCCAATCGGATCTCTACATGCCGGGAAGAGCGGACAGAAAGAGGAGACCTTTGCTCTATCTCCTTCTTCCTCTTCCCGGGGCCCCGGAGGGGTTCTTTGGCAAGCCCTATCAAAGAAGCTAAGTGACTTTCGTCACTCAAGTAGTGAGTTTGAGAGTGACCGTTAGGGCGACCACTTGTACTTCTAGGCCTTGGCGACCTATATGTTACGCAACACAGCTTCACTCGATTCAGTAAATCAATAGTTCAAACCAGCCCACTAATAGCTTCACAGCTTCACTCAAGGTTCATAGGAAGGGGGAACCCAGACATAGTGGGATGTAGGCTTCAGTTGTTTTGGTACCTTTTCACTACGTCTTATTATTTGTTTTGTAACCGGCTTTTCACTGGCAGATCAGTAGGCCTTTTAGAAGGCGAACAAACGAAAGTTCTCTGCGGGCGCTAGCGCTATCTTGTTCGCTTTTGTCAACTGAAGTCGCGCGTAGCGCCAACTAACTGATAGCTGATAGAGCGCGGAGCCCCTTCTCTAATCAAGCAGAGCCATTTCTTTCTACTGTCGTCAGAAGAAAAAGAAAAGTACTAAAGGCGAAGGGCATTCTGTTGTACAGCTACTTTGGTATAGTTACAAAGGTAACTGGTAGGTGACTGTTGAATCGATAGTAGTTACGAAAGGGGGAAATAGCTCAGTTGGTTAGAGTGCTGGTCTGTCACGCAAGAAGTCGCGGGTTCGAACCCCGTTTTCCCCGCCCGATCTTCCTCTTCCTGCCCGACTCATTTTGAAAACACTGGAAGCTGTTGATCCCAGCGTAGCATTCAAGACAATTGTTCCTTCTTCGGTCTCCCTCCACCCCCTTCGTTTCTTGTGGGTCTCACCGCAGGCACTTACTTAATGAATGAGTGAAGATCTTCCTTCCCCCCTTGTGTCTTACCAAGGACCGAGTTCCCACTTGTGGCAAAAAAAAGTATACCATCCCACCCGGCCTAACCCGGGGGGTTAAGGTTCCTCTCGGAGACTGCCAGTCTACAAGAAGCTGGCAGAGCTTTAGCCATTGGACCACATCCATCCATCCTCCTACCTAAAGACACCTTTTCTTGTTCGTTCTTCGAATTACGCTAGTGGAGAGTAATTCCTTCCGGCTAATGAAGATACTACCCCAGTCTTCCCATTCATTCCCAGTGGATCCTTCTTATCCCTTTTCATTGAACGAACCAAGTTCACCTATACGATTCTGCAGAGTCTACTTGAGCTGACTGTGCATATGAAGAACCCCAGTGGTAAATGAAACTTTTGTTCATTGACTACATTGCCTGGTTTTGATAATGCGCAGGACCCGTGCAGCGGCGGCTGCTTCCCTCCATATACCGTGGAAAATTTTCGTTACCACTGGGTTTAGCTTGGTGCATATGAGGATCCTTTGTGGTTTGAATAATAGGCTCTGGTCTCGATATTGGGCTATGGGCTGATTGCTTTCTGTATGAGCCTCTTGTGATTGGGCTCTCGTGGGCGGATTACCCGATGTGTACTCATCTTCCAACAAAGAGGAGAAGACATAACCAGAAGAGTTGTGAGAAATAAGTCAATTTATCAAGTTGAGGCATTTCGATTTGGATTTCAAATAAGAAAGACAGAAAAAGACTCCTGCGCCCTCGAGAGCATTCTCTTTCACTTGCATTTCTTCCTGAAGTTGGCTCGAAGACCTGTCCAGCCTTGATTTTCCCAGTTATTACTCGAGCGCGCTGAGGCAACTCTGAACTAAGCTCAGGGGAGGGTAGTAGGTATGCTTCAAACCCTCCGGCACCTTGAAGAACGATGGCACTAGATCGGGAAAGATGAATGACCAATGAGGACAGGACAATGGGGGAAGTTGGTAATACAGAATCCTCCCTTCTTCTTTGCTTTCTTGCCTGAAAAAATCCAAAACTAACCATTGGAACCTCATGGGCTACCGAGTTAGGAGATTCATTTTATTTATTATTTTTACTTTTTTTACTAAGTTATTCTAAAAGATAAGAGCTAACCGACCATCCTGATTGAATGTTTGAGTACTCGGAGTCTCTCGTAAGTATGGAAAGAAAGTCTCTTCTTTCCACAACTCCTAAATTTCCCATCAGCCTATCCAATCTAATTCCAGACAGAGTCAGTAGACCTTACTTTAGTGTAGGCAGTGTCAGATAATTAGGAAGTCTTGATAGTCTTTCGTATAATCTCTTCTTCAATCCTAGGAGCAAAAAAGGAATGTCCTTAGGGACCTTTGGATACCAAGATTTCCGACCTCTTACTTTCGTAGTTATGAATTGCGGAATAGAATCAATTATGAAATTCATAAGTATATATCCCTCATCCCTATTGGTATCGGTTTGGGCCACTACCCAGAACCCTGCCAGAGCCCTATTTTTAAGAAGAAATTGACATTCTTTTTTACAACTAGAACTATAGTAAAATCCAGTATCGATAGGCCTAGTTCTTTTCCTTTGCTTATGCAGGGCAAGAATTTGTCGAGTTCAATCAGTACAATAAGAAATCCTAAGTATTTTTTTGGTCAGGCGACACCCATATTCGAACTGGGGATAAAGGATTTGCAGTCCCCTGCCTTACCGCTTGGCCATGCCGCCAAATCCGATCCAAAATCGAGCAAAATCTTATTCATCCACATTATTTTACTAATTTTTATTCATAGGAGGGGATTATTAAACCCTTTTTGATTTTTTAGATCGTTGAATCCCTTTGTACTTATCCCTTTCCAATCCCTTTTAATAAATTCATTCCTGTTTTTTATTGGACCCAGTTTTATTCTCTTCGATTGATTGTATCTCAAAACACACATTGCTTAAATACCTTCTCTTTCTATTGAAAAGAGAAAGGATTTCCAGTCACAGACTGCCAAATTGAGGAAAAATTGGAACCATTAACTATATTATTTGTTATTTTGATATTTTCTATTTGTTAGTAGTGAACGGTTCTAAAATGGGTATTGTATCCCAAATAGTGTTTCCTTAATGGCATAACAAAATCAAATTGATTTACGGCTAATCAGTATCAATTAAAAAAAGAGAATTATGATATTGATATAGTGTGACCTGACCCCTGTTGCTCCAAGTGAAATTCTTTCTAGGGTTCTTAAAGATATTCTCCATTTTTTCCCTTTCCCTACAATAAAGTATAGTCTTAAGGCTAGCACGCAACATTCCTCGCTTATGATAATCTAAGGCCAAAAAGAAAGAAGGCTCACACCATAATAATACATACCCTTTTTCCTCGATCGTCAAGGTCATGGATTTGGATCGATTTCGGTTTTACGGGCTTCTACATTGTTAAGAAAAGTACTCGGCATTGGAAAGCATCACATTCTGGCCACACACAAAAGAAGTCGGTGGAAGGTATGGAATTTCTCGGCTGAAGGTCAGAAAGAAAGCAATCGCCAGTGCTCTCGGTTCCAGCAACGAGTCTTTTCTCTGAGAATTAAGGAAAACAAACTAACCTTGTCTGTCTATGTTCACCTTGACATGAAAGACTCTTTTCCTAACCTGGCTGTTCTACCTGGCTAGTTCACTTCACATTTCGAGGGATCCTAGATTGGAGTTCACTTGTCTATGAGTGTCCGAACAGCTTCAGATCCTTCCAAGGCGCAGGGTTTCTCTCTCCATTCACTTTGAGCTGGGTTTCTTGTGATCTTTTTAGTAGTTTTTCCCTCCAATTTTATGGTAAATTAAGTCTTGCACAGCTGTCCCCAAGGATGTCCATTCCATTTGGCAGGGACTCCATCTCGCATTCGATCTTCCTCCTTTCCCTGAAAGAGTCGAGGTCTCTCTGGACTTCTCTTTTGCCTTTCTCCCAGATTCAGAAAAAGGGAGGAAGAGGGCCTCTCGATGGGAGTGATTCCCCGAAAATAGATCGTTCCCAGCATCCTCGAGTTCGTAGTCAAACTCACCTTCATCCACCTTTCATGGACTGGCGCGGGCAAGCGCCGATGTCTGGAGCAGGAGATGGAAGCTTGGGTTGAGGAGGCTGTCAACGAGTCATCAAAGGCGATAGATTGGTTATATTCGGATTCGTTTGATTTTGATTTTCTTTTTTTTGGTTGTGAGAGGTCTGAGTCCATAGCTGGGGAAGAGTCATCAGATGACAATTGAAGTAGGGGTCTGCCTCTTTCAAAGGGAAGCAAGAGTCTCATAGGGAAGGAGATCCTGCACAGACCAATCCCAATCAGGAAGAGAGTCTTGTTGTCAATGAAAGCAATTTTTCTATGTCACATATCTGCCTATCTCGTGTTGTGAGCTATAAAGTACCCACCAGGGGGGTGGACCAAGAAAGAGGCAGGCGATTGGGTCCTTTCCATCCTCTGTGATGTCAGTCTCTTTGTCATTCTTTCACCCTTGCTGAGTAGTGAAGTGAGCATACTCAAGATCCAATTCATCAATCATTTGAGTTGGTACGAACATAGGAATCCAGACTCCGCTTGATTCGACCTTCAGTTTCGACCTTCATCAGTCAGTAAAAAGAAGAAGGACCCACTTATTCCACTCGGAGAGACCGAACCAGGCAACAAAAAAAAGAAAAACTGAAGGAAGTTCTCTTTCCATTCCAACTAAACTAAGTGAAAAAGGGGGAGAGCAAAACAGAAACACGGGAACAAAGAAACTATGTCCAAACCAACGAGTCCTTTGGTCGACTCTAAAGAATGTATCGGGAGTTGGGAGTTAGCCATCTCATAGGAGTGATAGCTGGGTTTTTCACGGAGTTTCTTCGTACGATTGAAAAAAAGAGTGCTCTAGGTCGGAGAAAACAAGAAGATTGTTCACCAGTCTGTCTCCCAACCTCTTTAAAGTAGCTACCTACCGTGATCTGGTCTTGGGACAGCATTGGCACCCCCGTTTGCTGGATCTTCTAGGCACTCTAAAGTGCTTCCACGAGAGACAGATGGACTTTGAGTTATAGATGGAGAAGAGCCTTTAGAGGATCAAGAGTGATTCCTCAATAAAACAAATGGGATTTTGAGGGAGGGCTGAACGCGATGTACTGAAGGGTTCGCTTTCGCTGATCGGCGCCAGTCTTTCCTGCTATGAATTTCCCAGGTCGGGAGGGGCCCTTTCCTTCTACCTTACTGAACCCATTCACCAATGATTGGATCACTCAAAGCTAAAGACCAATTCCTTCCTTTTAGGTGGTCTAGGTGGCTGGGATACTATGCCCTTCTTTTTAGAGGCTCAAAGACGAGTTCTTTTAAGGAAGCAAAAGAACCCATGTGTCTCGGATGAAGTCTACCCTCTTTTTGTGCCGGGAAGAAGAATGAGATCCAACTCAAAGTCAAGGAAAGCGTCCTAGACCACTGACTTTTGATGGAAGGCTTCTGAACATGGATTGGTCTGATAAAGCCAATTTTTCGGCGAATCAAATATTTTCTGAGAGCACTAGACCTTCTCTCTTTCAGGATTGATTCCCACTCACTACCTGATAGCAGGCTTGGCCCATGAGACCTATTGTCTTATTGTACTGGCTCACTTCACTACTTTGGAGGATGGGTTTTCCCCCTTTTTGGTTCGCAAACACTCTAACCCATCGAGAAGCTCCATCCAAATTGGAGTTGATGTGAGCACTTCCCCAGAGGCAGAGGCTTTTTCTACAAAAGGGTGGGAGCATAAAATGTAGGTGAGTCAATTGCGTGTGGCCTTCAAGTATTTTGTATTGTAACAATATTAGATTGGCATCCAAACAAAGGTGCATGTACGGTTCCTAAGGGATACAATTTTGTCCTAATCATCGAGAAAGATGAAATAAGTTGATAGCGCGATCTCGTACTAACACATACTCTCTAAATATTGAAGAACTTGCATGCGGCCTTCAAGCCACAACCGCGGTATGAGTTCTGATCTCAGACTTTGGTTTGGGGGCTGCTGGCCCCTTCGCGTCGACAAGGAAACTGTGGACGACAATGGGTTTAGAATTAGAATAAAATGAAGACCCTATCGAACAAATAGAGGAAAGGGTGGAAAGGGGAAAAAGTAAAGTCTAAGCGACATATGGCACGAAAAGGAAATCCAATTTCGGTAAGACTTGATCTGAATCGTAGTTCAGATCCAAGTCGGTTCAGTGAGGGCGACCGCGAAAGTCACCGAATGGGTTCGGTCCGTATTTTCCTGATCTTTGTTTGTCCCCCCAAAAAAGGCGTGAGAGGACGTTGCAGATGTCCGGGACGGACACGACTTCTTCTAACGCTAGAAGACCACAGGAAGAAACCCGGGACCAGAGCATGTCGTGAAATACGCACACGGGGCGGGCGTGCTCCGACCGTGTCTCTGGGGCACAGTTGAACGTAGATATCATGAACGCGAGGATAAGGATACCAGGCCGAGAAACCCGAGCAAGTACTCCCCTAATGTGCCGATCTCTAGCGCATCCAGGGCCCTGGCGCACAGCTCTGCTGGAGAGGCCGTCACTGATGTGAAAAGTGCGTCTGCGGTTCGGATAGACTGATTGTGCGAACGCCTAGCCCCAGGAATCAATAAAAAACAAGTGCTAAGTTTCATTTCAGATCAGTGAATAAACCAAAAAAGAGACCTTTCTCGCTCGATGCCACACTATGCTCCGCTTCAACAAATGAGAGTTTTCGGTGGAACCGGTGAACCACGCGAGCTGGTTAGATGCGTGGGGCAGAGGGCTCGTAGTACCTGATAGCACAGCTATGCAGTGGAAGGGAAGGAGCCTAAATCGACCCCCTTCTTTCTTTTTTATTCAAAGACACAAAAGCAAGCACAGTACAAAGAGATTGGACTCTCGGATGAGACTAAGCAGCTACCGTTCCGACGCGCCCCTGGCCCTATCTTGATTCAAACCGAAAACCCTCTCTAAGGTGGAGCCTAGTTGAAGCTGTCATTCAAAGAAGAAATGGGAATCCAAATCCACTTTGAGGGATATAGATGAAGTCTTGCTCAGTAAAGAGAGTTGTAGATTCATAGAAGAGAATCAGAGTACGCGCGCTACAAAAGGCAGCTAGCCAATGAAAGTAAGTGTAAAGAATATAGTACTTTTGTACTGACCCCGGAGGGGCCCCCGGTTGTTTTGGCACGCCCTACCCCAACGTTAGACTATTGCCTTTTTAGCCTACGCTTGCTGCTTGCAGCATGGATTCGATAGATCTATCGAATCCATGCTTCCCCCACCTCGAAGCGAGACTCTATCCAGATCTCAAAGAATAACGAGCTAGGCGGCCGGCGGGCAAAGAAAGGGGGCGGGGCATTTACTTGAAAATGACAACTGCCTGTTCCAGCAGCGGGGGCCTTGCACGAAAGCAAACCTACGATTAAGTAGCAGTTGCTTTCGCTGATGGGCCCAGTGAGGGGGGCATTGTCCCTCAGTTCTTACCAACCTCAGGTGTGTACATCTAACTTATTATCATCTTTTTTCACGCAAGCCTGACCTCAGCTGTCCATTTCTTATTCATTCAGGGCGCCCCTAGTGGACTTGGCGGTGATCCTTTCTCAAACCAGAACAACTCTGAACGTTAGGGAAAATAAGGGAAGACCACCTGAGCGAACCGACCGAAGGGACTTTACTTATCCGAACCGAACGTTAGCGACTTAAGCTAAGCCTATCACGAGCTGCGTTGCTGCTTGATCGGCAGGGAGGAAGATCTCAAAGTATGGGGCAAAGGATCAAGCGCTTTGACTTTGCTTTGTCCCCCGGGATCCACCACAGGTTGGGTTTGAGAGCCGTGTGATGGGTGACTATCTAGCACGGTTCAGAGAGCACGTGTATGTAGTCTGCGCTGGTGAATGGATGCCCCCGCCACAAAAAGAAGCGGCTCTTCCCACGGCTCTGTCACCATTGACTCTATTTATTATTATGGTAAATCATTGTATCAAGATGTCAATCTTAGATCTTATTTTAGTTCGATACGTCCACCTACGAAACTCGCCCTTGGCTTTCGTCTCGGTAGGTGTATTATTCTATATTTTCCCAAAAGGACATTCATTCATTTCTTTCTTCCCGGGCGATCACCATGACTAAAACGAAAAAAAGACAAGAAATCAAGACCCGTACTACAGGAAAAGGGCTGGTGGACAACATTTGGGAAAGTCGGGCCGATCGGGTGTCTTCATTCAAGCGAGGGTACAGAGGAAGAACGAAACGAAGAGAGAGGCCGGGGGGCAGGGAAAAGAGTCGAGTCGATCGACCGGGAGAAGCAAAACGAAATCCGGATTTGGCCGAAAAAGATGCAACATTATGGATACCATGACCGATCACCATCGAGAAAGAAGAATTTTGATAAATCACTTCAGGTGAGCAGGGCCTTCAAGTGGCCTCAATACGCCGGGGTTGTAAATGACATACCTTTCCTCATGGGAAATGCCGCCTCCTTACTAAAAAGGAATAGAATCAAGTTATTTTTACCAAAGAAGTCACGCTCTGACGGCCCGACGAGTCATCTACTAAAAAGGACCCTCCCCGTTGTGCGCCCCTCCTTGAATTATTCGGTCATGCAATACTTTTTTAATACTAAGAATAAAATGCATTTCGACCCCGTCCTAGTTCTCAATCATTTCGTGGCCGTGGGTGTGGCTGAACCATCTACGATGGGGGGAGCGAAGGGAGGAAGCTTAGATAAGAGAATACGCTCTCGCATCGCTTTTTTTAGAAAGCTCTACCAGCGAGAAAAAGTGTTTGGCCCGAGCCAAAAAGAGGTTGATCCACTTCATTCGCCAAGCGAATGATCTTCGCTTCGCGAGAACAACAAAAACCACCATATCGCTCTTTCCTTTCTTCGGTGCTACCTTCTTTTTTCCAAGGGATGGGGTTGGGGTGTATAATAACCCTTTTTTGAGTATGCCCGAAAACAACTCCTAGCTCAATTTAGGATCAAATGTAGGAACCTCATGGGTAAGGATAAGGTAATGGAATTGATAGAGAAATTCATAGACCTAGGTAGGATAGGAAAATTGATAAACAGAATAGAGATGATGATAGAGATCATACTGAGAAAGAGGATAATTCCGTACGGGTACAACTCTTATTTGAACGAAGTGCAAAAAATGCGATCTTTTTTGTCTAATAGAACAAACACTAATACCTTAATTGAGTCGGTAAAGATCAAATCTGTTTATCAAAGTGCTTCTCTGATTGCTCAAGACATCTCTTTTCAACTGAGGAACAATCCAATCTCATTTCGTTCCATTTTTAGTAAAATAGTGAAGGATATTCCATTAATAATGCCAAAAGGGGTGGAGGGGATACGCATTTGTTGTTCTGGTCGATTAGGGGGTGCGGAAATAGGTAGAACTGAATGCGGAAAGTATGGAAAAACATCTTGTAATGTATTTAACCAGAAAATAAATTATGCTCCCGTGGTAGTATCTATCGTAACGGAATTTCAGGTGCCAAAGTGCGGATCTCATATAGTCAAAATAAGAAGGGACGTGCTATATCCGAAACGTACGAAATATAGTAAATATTTTAAATGCAGATGTAGTAGGGGTCGCGAACCGGATGGTACACAACTTGGTTTTGGAAGATATGGCACCAAAAGTTGTAGAGCTGGTCGTCTTTCATATCGAGCCATTGAAGCAGCGCGTCAGGCTACAATCAGACAATTCCATCGTGCTATGAGCGGACAATTCCAAAGAAATTGTAAGATATGGGTAAGAGTCTCGCAGATCTTCCTATTACGGGGAAACCCGCAGAAGTTCGAATGGGAAGAGGAAAAGGAAATCCGACGGGTTGGATTGCTCGTGTGTCCACGGGACAAATCCCATTTGAAATGGATGGTGTGAGTTTGTCAAATGCTCGACAAGCCGCTAGATTAGCGGCGCATAAACCATGTTCGTCAACCAAGTTTGTTCAGTGGTCGTAACGTAATTGGTTAGTGGGGAAAAACCGGGCCGGGACTCAAAAGAATTTGGCGAAGTGTTTGTTCCTGAACGAGGGAAGTGGAAAGACAAAGAGGGATAGGGAGCTTGCCTCCTTCTTTTTTGTAATCTCCGAAATTGTACGACGACCCTTCTTGTTCCAGGCATACGACCCTGAGACGTGACGGTGTCACTTTTCCGGCCCGGTAAAGTGACAGTTATATAAATAAGAATAAGAAAGAGAAGCGTGATGTTGTCGTGTTGTCAGCAATCAAATTATCGTAAATAGATAGTACGGTTGCGTTGTTTCAATTTCTGTTCGTACTCTGATTGCTGTGGCTGCAGCTCGATCTTGGCAAATCTCTCAAATGGATGTAAAAAATGCTTTCCTTCATGGTGATATACATGAGTTTTTTCTATATGCAGCCACCTCTGGGTATTGAAGTTCCTGATGGTCATGTTTGTCGCCTTCGAAAGGCCCTCTATGGGAAAAAAGCAACCACCTCGTGCTTGGTTTGAGCGGTTCAGCTCTGTGGTTCAAGCTGCTGGTTTCTCTTCTAGTGAGCATGACCCTGCACTTTTCACTCATACATCTGACCGCGGTCGTACCTTGCTTCTTCTCTATGTTGATGATATGTTGATCACTGGAGATGATCAGAAGTACATTGCTTTTGTGAAGAAAAAGTTGAGTGAGCAATTCAAGATGTCAGATTGATTTTCTCTCAGTTATTTTCTGGGAATTGAGGTTGATCAAACTAATGATGGTTCCTATCTCTCTCAACATCGCTATACTCAGGATTTGATCTCACGCTCAGGTCTTACTGATACACACACTGCCGCTACACCCATGGAGCTCCATCTCCAATTGCGCCCTAGTGCTGGTACTCCTCTTGAGGGATACCACTCGCTATCGTCATCTTGTAGGCAGCCTTGTGTACCTCACTGTGACCCGGCCTGACATTGCTCATGCAGTCCACATTGTCAGTCAGTTTGTCAGTGGTTACTTGAGGGAGATGCAAATACTTCATTCTTCCATAGTGCTGCCAATGGAAGACACATAAAATGTAATATTGCTTCTTTGGAACATGAAGGAAATGTTGTACAAGATGAGAAAGAGTTGCAAGAACACATTTCTAGTTACTATAATAGACTATTTGGTTCAAAGGACAGGGGGACATATCTCTTGGTGGAAGCCCCTTGGTCAACAGAGCACATGCTATCAGAACTAGACAATGAAGAGTTGACTAAGCCTTTCACTATGGAGGAAATAGAGTTAGTAGTTAAAGAGATGAAAACCAATACAGCTCCTGGCCCAGATGGCTTACCAGTAATCTTTTAGAAACATTTTGGGAGATGGTTAAAGAGATGGTCAAAAGAATGCTTGATAGCCCGCATGCTGAGGAGTTGCAACTTAGAAGACTTAATTATGGGGTGGTTACTCTGATTCCTAAAACGAAAGATGCTGCAACTATCAAGCAATATCGGCCAATATGTTTATATTATGTTTGTTAGAAAATTGTGACTAAAGTACTGACAAATAGGCTTGAGAGAGTTGCAAATAAGGTGGTGAGTAAGAGTCAGACGACATTTATGAAAAACGGAAATATTTTAGATGGGGTGGTCACTATCCATGAGGTGTTTCATGAGCTTAGGAGGACTAAACAAGAGGGGGTCATACTAAAGCTAGACTTTGAAAAAGCATATGACAGGGTGAATTGGGATTTTTTACAAGAGGTTTTGCTTAAAAAGGGTTTTCTTTAGTGAGAAGTGGAGAGGTTGGATTAAACAAGTGGTAGAAGGAGGTGCAGTGAGAATCAATATTAATGGAGAGGTTGGCCCATATTTTAAGAGCTACAAAGGATTTTTTTCAGGGTGATCTCACCTCTTCTTTTGAATTTGGTGGTGGTCACAGAAAAGGGGGTCACTCAAGTGTACGACATTCTTTGTCCGTCCAGATCGCGGTACATGTTCGGACTGCTCTGGATTGTAGAGGAACGAATTTTAGGCTACTTTAGATGGGGTGAGCTGCACCCATTCTCGGTACGTACAAGGTGGGCACCCATTCTCGGTTACGATGGGAAATCCTATAGGGGTAGAAGTGCTACATGAAAAAATCCACTCTTGCTGTATTAGGAATTGAAAGTAAGTCAACTCCTTCCTCTTAGAGCAACTTGTCGCAGCTGTGACTACTCTTTCTATTTGAATTGAATGTCAGCGAATCACTTGTTTCACTAATGTGACTAGTCTTGACTGCAGGTTTTTTCTTTCTATAGAGAAGTGACTGCGCTAGGGATGCTTATTAAAGGTTTGCTTGGTGGCTTCCTTGCTTGACAGGCTTTCCTTGTTGATTGGCTTGGTCTGCTAGTTCCCGGAAATCACTTCCTCTAAGTCTTAAATAGCAGAACCTACTCTTTCTACAAAGAATGTAGCATACCTAAGAAATGATTTCTCTAACGAGTCAAATCCGTTGTGAAATAAGGAAATGCGCGGATCGCTTCTTCTACCCTTCTCTTATTCGCATTTCCTGCTTACTATTGAAAGAAAAGCTGTTACTGCTGCATATCCCCTTTTTCCTCTAATTCGAGCGAGTAAAGGCGCAACTTCCTCATCTTTGCTTTATAGTTTGATATAATATAGAATTGGATTTTGCTTTCCTTTAAGGAGCTCTAGCTATCTTGCTGATCCACCAGTTCATACTATTAATGAAAGCTCTTTTACCCTGCCCGCGGGTAATCCCTTACTGAGCCTACTCAAGCAATCTCCCATTAGCCGCTCTTTACTTTATAGTCAAGCGATTGTAAACTCCTTATTTAGGCTAGCTACTTTGTTGATTAACAAGATTATCGCATTGGAGCTGTGACAGTTATGTAAACTACTTCTCTAGCAAGTAATGAATCTGAGGTCAAAGCCAATGAGTACGCCGGATGTTGCATTTTCGCAGTGAGGGAAGGTTGGCTTGACAGGCTTCGTTCTGGATGTTGTAATCTCTTCTCATGGTCTTTGTTTGATTTATTATCCCATTGTGAGAATGGCTAGGACTGTGGATCCACACGCCCCCCCTCTAGCCAGTACTTCCCGAGTAGCGCAAGGCTTCTTCGTTGGCAAATAAACGAATTAATGAACTAATTTCCTAATATGACGTGAACTTGAACTAGCATTGATCAAGTCCATGAGCTCATAAGAAGGAGTTCTTCACGTGAGAAAGTCCACGGCTTAGCTTAATTCAATAAAAAAGAAAGTATCCAATCGACTTTAGGAGCGCCATATGTTTCTATTTGAAACGGTAAAGCGAGGCTCGCTATAAGGGTCATAGCTAGTTCAGGATTGGTAGGAAAGTAATACAAATGATTGTAATATGACAACCCCCAGGGGATCTAGCCTTTGTGTTAAGATTAAAAAGAAGAGCCCTCTTTTCATACGACTCGGTGATTCCATTGCTCTATCCGGCCGCAAGATTCGATCGCGTACAACACGAGCACGAGATGGGTTGGGGACCTAGAAATGAGCTATGCTCCAAGAATTGACCCCTGAACTACCTTTACCCGCCTTTTCTTGTAGAATCCATTCCCCCTCTTTTATATATTTAGAATTCTTTTAGGGCTAGTGGAATGAGGCTGGAACCCATCAATATCGCTAAACCGGGAGAGTTTCTTGTGTTGGGTTCAAAGTTTCGCTCTACCAAGGCAAGATATAATATAATATAATATAATATAATATGCATCCAGCTTTAGCTGAATATCGTGAGTGTTCAGCGAAGTATGCTAGCCATTGGCCTTACGTTCAGGATACCCCTTTCTGTCTTTGCGATGTTTAGTTATAAGAGAATGTTGCTCTTCAGAAAACGAGTATAGTGGCCTTCGTCGATGGGACAAACGCTCCAGTGTATGCGTTACAAGGCAACTAGCATTTTGTCATGGAAGTTCGTGAAAGAATGTTCTTGTTTTTCGTTGGAAAAACCAACGCCGACGTCAAGATCAGTCTCCTTTCCTTTCTCTTTTCGGGAGCAGAGCTGAAAAAGATGGACAATAACGATTGCGTAATATCAATTTATCGGCCTCGTCATCGAAAGCGGCTTCCAATTGCTTGGAAATTCTCAGCTATATGGGGGACTTTGATGGTGAGGAAAAAGAATTGATCAAGAAATTGGTAAACTTTCGCATGATCGATGGTGAAAGAACGAGAGTTCGTGCTATTGTTTATAAAACTTTTCACCGCCTAGCTCGAACTGAACGCGATGTAATAAAACTTATGGTTGACGCCGTAGATAATATGAAGCCAATATGCGAAGTGGTCAAACTAGGAGTCGCATGTACTATTTATGATGTTCCTGGGATTGTAGCCAGGGATCGTCAACAAACCTTAGCTATTCGTTGGATCCTTGGAGCAGCTTTCAAATGACGTATAAGCTATAGGATAAGCTTAGAGAAATGTTCATTTGCTGAGATACTGGATGCTTACCGAAAGAGGGGAATTTCACGTAAGAGAAGGGAGAATCTTCATGGACTGGCTTCCACCAATCGAAGTTTCACGCATTTCAGATGGTGGTAAAGTGATACCACATAAGGAGCTCTTCCTCATTCAGTCATACTCAACAAAAGTAAGAAATGTTTGACCCGGATCCTTTTTTCATCTTCGTATAGAAAGAAAATCGGCCTTCCTCATACTCCCCCCTTCATTCATAGAGTTGGAGGAATCCACAAGAGGCCAGCCCGTTCATAATTGCATAAAAGAACCATTCTTTTTATGAAAACTCTTGTTCCAACCTCACCTCAGGTCGAATGAATACGAAAGGGGGATCAATCAAATCAATAAGCCATGAATGAAGAAGTAGTGGGCCTTTCGCCTTATTTCGTTTGACTCGTGGAGCTGAGAAATCTACTTCAAAGAGAGGGAAAGAGTGCTAGTCCGAAAGAACAAGCAAGGGATGAGCGCATGGGACGAAATCTGTTGCGCCCACGCGCATACGTTTTCTTGCTAGGTAATTTCTCAGAAAGTTTTTGTGTTGTTGATTCCTATTCCTAGGTGTTGTGCTTTTTCCCCTATGCCGCCTATTGGTACTAGTGGAGTAGGATTGGCCTGTAATACAGAACCTATAGGTGGTGTAACCTTTCGCTCAATACTCAAATCTACAATCGAAGCATCTGAGGCTGCATCAATCGAGGATACACGACATAAGGAATTGTTAGATCTCCAAACTGAACTTCGCCTTCACCAAGCGTGGGTTTTCACTGGTCCTAACTAAAGGTTGGCAAGCGATCCCCTATTCTGCATCCCGAAGATCAGACGGCCCAGAGCCGGAGCAATCATTCAAGCAAGTTACTCAGCTTGAGTTTTTTAGTCAATTAATAGATTGTGCAGTTTCTTAGTCTTTTGGTCCACGTCTTCATAACTTATAGAAAGGGTTTCTTTCTTTTACAAGATCATGGAAGCTTCAGAAACCATCGGAGATCTTCTAGAAACAAGAAATGTTGCATCAAAGGGTTCAGTGGTCATATCATAGTGAAATCGAGTTTCTTGATTTAGTCGATAACAAATTCCCAACTTAGAAATTCGAAAGGACTAAGATTCTACTTCTTCCTCAAATACTGGGAATGTGGATTCAAGTATGATATCACTATTCCACAGATCTCAAGAAAACGAATTGAACAAGTTTGATGGCTGGAGGAAGATAGGAAATATTCAAACATGTATTGCATTTCATCAATCTCACCCTTTGTTCAGTGCCGCATAAGTACTGACTTCTTGAACAGATACCGGTACCGGTCATGAAGGCTTTGCCCTTCTCAAGTCAAGTGTAGAAGCGAAATCCGTTGAGCAAGAAGCCAGTGATCCCACAACATCAAAGTGATACATATGACATATTGGAAATTAGGCTTAGTTTGTAGCTGTGAATATAGTAATGCACTTATTTATTGATAAATATGTTCTTTCAAGTAGAGCATACTCGGTAGAAAGGAGGTGGCGGAGCTGGGAAGAGGATTATACTTTATCGATTACTTGGACTTAGAGACCAATTATAGAAAGAAGACAGTAGCTGAGTGAGTTTTATTGATGTAGTTTATGAGCAGCTTAACTAGAAAAGCAAGTAGAAGGAATAGAAGAATGAAATGCAGAAATAGGGGAAGGGCGGGTAGCATTTTCAAATGCCAGTTTGAGTGAGACAGTTTCTGTCTGGCCCCCCACTTTTTGGCTGTTCTTCCATTCTGCCTTTGTCTTGCTCTAAGCTACCTAACTTCCTTCCTTTGTTCTTCCATTCTACTTTGTATGATTCTGATCATCAGTTCTTATCGATCCCATTTTAAGGACAAATCCTGATGTTGGTAAAATATACGTGTTGATCAAGGCCAAGGACAATGAAGCAGCCATGAAAAGATTGAAGAACGAGGTATGATGATTACTTCGGACTACTTTTTGTTCTTCATGCAAATGACCATATTTTCCGTCTGCAATACAAGTAGAAGATACTGAGTTGTTCAAATGTTTACAGGAAATCCATGGGAAAAACTACCACAGCTTTGTATTAAGCAAGCAGGTTCGAGTCGTTGGTAATTTCAGGGAAGCCTACATTGGCATTGCTCCTGAGTTAGCCAAAGAGATCGTGGAAGAAGTGGATGTTATCGTAAACTCTGCAGAAAATACCACTTTTGATGAGAGGTTCGTGAAGCTATACTAGTCTTGCACCAAGGATTGCTTCCATTACTAAATGTGTAAGTTCACATTCCATAGCAATAAAAGTATTGCAACTTGCAGGTATGATGTAGCACTAGACATCAACACCGTGGGGCCATTCCGGATAATGAGTTTCGCGCAGCAGTTTCGAAGACTGAAGCTCTTCTTGCAAGTATCAACAGGTCAGAATGCCAAATAAGAGCTTCTTGTGGTCGAAATCAAATGGTAACCTGTTTCTATTAATCTCAAAAGCTTACAAACAAGCTTTAGCAGTATGTTTGCATGTCATGTTTTTGGCCAAACAACATATGTGAATGGGCAGAGGCAAGGTTTGATACTAGAGAAGCCATTTTGCTTAGGGGATACCATAACAAAGGGGATAGGTTCCTTAGATATTTCGGCACATCAGAATACCGTGTTGGATATCGAGGCTGAGATCAAGTTGGCTTTTGACTCCAGAAGGCATTCTTCTGCCTCTGCTTCTGTTACTCAAGAAATGAAAGAGTTAGGTAGTCGAGGTATTCTAGTATTTCCCTGTTACTTTCTCATGTCTGTAGATATGAATACACACATGAAGTATTTGATTTGTGCAATTTATTTATTCATAGGGCCAAATTCTATGGTTGGCAAGACACTTATGTGTTCACAAAGGCCATGGGCGAGATGGTCATCAACTGCATGCGAGGAGAGATACCAGTGGTAACAATCAGGCCAAGTGTCATAGAGAGCACATGGAGGGATCCCTTCCCAGGTTGGATGGAAGGAAACAGGTAAATGCTAAACCGAAATCTGAGGTTGCGGATGTCACATATATATGTGATGCATCCTCGTCTGCTTACCAGATAATGAGCTATTTCCAGGATCTAGCAGTGCGTACTAACTTTTGACGGGTTGATGGTGAGGATCAAGTATATGACCTATATTCCTCACTATTAGAGGACTTCAAAGAGGAGATTCCATCATAATCTCTAGAAGCTAGTGTCAAGGAATCCGTTAGCCGTCACCTTAACTGAAAGTTGGTGAAGAAGGTGTATATGCCTCTTGTCTATGGTAAGACACAACATAGTGCAGCAGCGGACATCCATAAGGGGCTTGACTTCATTAGAAAACGTGCTGAAAGCAACAAAGTGGCGGACATTTTTTTTTTGCATTCTGGGACAAGAAATTCCAAGCCATTGCTAGGCTGAGCCATGTTAGCAAACAATGGTTTCTCCAACAATATGAGGATAAATCCCTTACTAAAATGCTAGTGGTCACAAACCCCTTCCATGTACAATTGAAAACATTAACAATACGAAAGCAAGAATCATCATTTATACTGGGAATGCCTTCCTCTACCAAAAGAGAAAGAGTTGAAGATAACGAAGGAAAGTGGGTGGATACATAACCAGTTCATATCACTTGTCTTTCTGGTCTTTTACAATCTCATCGAATACTAGTAAATGCTTTCGAAGAGAAAATAGAAGCACTAGAGAGCTCAAGTTCACTTCATTCATCACAAGATGCAAATGATAATCAAAATGGAGCTAATGAGGAAGAAATCACTTCTACTTAAACTTTTTTGAGTGAAATACCAACCAACACATAAAGCAATAACCAGATAGATAGAATGATAACAGGTAATACGAAGATATCAACACAGCTGGAGTCACGAGGTTCGATAATGACCAATGGGTTAGGATCTGAGGAAGCTTAGTTTGGATGATGGAATATTTGCTGTTCTGATTGTTGTGATACTGCAAATCCACTTATCCAACAATTTCAGTCCATTTTCCTACTTTTTCTGCAAGGGGTTCAAGGGGAAAGCATTATTATATCCTTAATATGACTCTCTGTCACACGGATACTGCTGGGCTACTACAAAACCCCTATAGTCAAAAAAAGATCGAAATAGGGATAAAACGTAGGATAACCCGGATCACTCGGACTAGCTGAACTCTCCAGAACAAACACAACCTAGGTGGTTTGACTAACGTTTTGGCACATTAGACTAACCTAAGACAACTCCTGGCTACATTCAGTCCTATCGAGATACAAGCTGTTACCAACCTGATACAACGCAAGTCACAAGCTTGACACAGCGAGAATGGCTGCAACTGACAATTCCTGCATCTGAGATTGACAACTCTAGTAACAGAGAATGACAACTCCTGCAACAGATATTGACAGAGCATGACACTCTCAACTGAGCTCGATCCAGCTGTGAACAATAAACAACACTGAAAGTAAACAACACGGTTATCACAAAACTTGGATTCCGGATTACAACACCATAGGCAATGAACCACCACTAACGACCCATAACGTTAGCTGATAGCCGCTGACCGTGGAGTACTTACCGATCCATCAGCGAGGACTGTATCATTTAGCGAGCTAAAAACTTAAGGAACATGTATGTGAGAGTTCCACTTTAGCTCCCTCAACACCAGGCGGGACGAGCAGCCCTATACCACGTGTAGCCACACTCTAGTGTCCTTTTCTACTTAGTTGGACAGATCACTTTAGAAAATCATATAAAAATCAAGCAAGAAAACGGATGCGCTAACGCGCAACGGCTTTCGCGCTAGTTGCTCAAAAAATCGAATAAAAATCAAGCAAGAAAACAGATGCACTAACGCGCAACGGCTTTCGCGCTAGTTGCTCAATCCATTGCTTGCTTCTCTTCTGTCTTGGAAAAGTGAGGATTTCCTATCTGAT